>NC_083434.1:1266367-2466367 GCF_020745735.1 Hemiscyllium ocellatum | reverse complement strand
AGGCTCATTTTCTCATTCTATCCGATTTCTAGAAACACATCTCTGAGCAGGTTGATTAGAAAAATAGGTTACATTTTTAAAAAGTCAATGCCTTCTTAATGATCCTTCAAAGGCAATATAGGAGAAGACAGCAATTATAACCCAATAAAACCATAAGACATAGAAATTAGGCCATTTGGCCCATCGAATCTGTTCGCCATTGAATGGCTGATGACTTTCTCAACCCCCTTCTCTCACTTTATGTCCATACCCTTTCAGCCCCTTGACAATCAAGAACCTATCTATCTCTATCTTAAACATACTCAATGACCTGGCCTCCACAATCTTCTGTGGCAACATATTCCATAGATTCACCACACACTGACAGAAGAAGTTTCTCCTAATCTCTGTTCTAAAGGGTCTTCCCTTTACTCTAAAGATGTGCGTTGGGCCCTCTTCTCTCCTGCTAATGGGAACATCTTCCCAACATCCACTCTGTCCAGGCCATTCAGTATTTTATATGTTTCAATTACATTTCCCTTTACCCTTCTAAATGCCATCAAGTATAGACCCAGAATCCTCAAACATTCCTCATATGTCAAGCCTTTCATTCCTGGGTTCATTCTCATGAACCTCCTCTGGACCTGCTCCAGGGCCAGTACATCCTTCCCGAGATATGAGGTCCAAAATTACTCATAATACTTTAAACGTGGTCTGACCAGCCTGATAAAGCCTCAGAAGTACACCTCTGTTTTTATATTCTAGTCCTCTCAAAATAAATGCCAACATTGTATTTGCCTTCCTAAATACCAAAGAACAAAGAACAAAGAAAATTTACAGCCCAGGAACAGGCCCTTCGGCCTTCCAAGCCTAAGCTGATCCAAATCTAAACCTGTCACCCAATTCCTAAGCATCTGTATCCCTCTGCTCCCCACCTACTCATGCATCTGTCCAGATGCATCTTAACTGAATCTACTGTGCCTGCCTCTACCACCTATGCTGACAACGCGTTCCAGACGCCCACCACTCTCTGTGTAAAGTACTTGTCATGTATAACCCCTTAAACTTTTCACCTCTCACCCTGAAAGCATGACCTCTCATTATTGAATCCCTCACCCTGGGAAAAAGATTATCTCTATTCACCCTGACTATAGCCTTCATGATTTTGTAAACCTCAATCAGGTCCCCCCTCAGTCTCCTTTTTTCTAATGAAAATAAACCTAACCTCCTCAACCTCTCTTCATAGCTAGCACTTTCCATACCAGGCAACATCCTCATTAACATTCTCTGCACCCTCTCCAAAGCATCTATATCCTTTTGGCAATGTGGCGACCAGAACTGTACACAGTATTCTAACTGCGATTGAACCAATGTCTTGTACAATTTTAACATGACCTGCCAGCTCTTATACGCAATATAACGTCCAATACCGACTCAACCGGCAAGGTTACCTTAACAGAATCCTGGACTAGGACTCGCAAGTCCCCTTGCACTTCAGATTTCTGAATTTTCTCCCATTTAGAAAATAGTCCATGCCTCTATTTTCTTACCAAATTGCATGACCACACACTTTCCCACATTGTATTCCATCTGCCAACATTGTTGCCCACTCTCCTAAATCCTTCTGCAACCTCCCCACCTCTTCAGTACTACCCGCTCCTTCACCTATTTTTGCATCATCTGCAAACTTAGCCAGAATGCCCTTAGTTCCTTCATCTCGATCATTAATGTATAAAATGAAAAGTGTGGTCCCAACACTGACCCTTACGGAACACCACTAGTCACTGGCTGATATCCTGAGAAGGACAATTTTAACCCCACTGTCTGCTTTCTGCCAGACAGCCAAACTTCTATCCATACTAGTACCTTGCCTCCATTTCTGTTTTGCAGCGGCAGTGGCAACAGCAACTCATTGGGCGGGAGCTTGCACCAGGGGCCTGTCGGGAGCGGTGAGTCACTGATTTGTGCTTTTAAATTTGAAGTCAGAGTGCAGAGGTTTCTGGGAAGGGAGGGACTTCTTAATTTTATTTCCATCCAGTTATATAAGTGAATGTTTTTTATAGGCCTCTGCAGAGTTCAAAGAAGGTCGAAGAGAGGATTAGCAACACTATTCTGGGTAGGAGTGAAAGGAACAGGGTGGTCATTATGGGAGACTTTAACTTCCCCAACATTGATTGGAAATGTTATAGCTTGAGTACGTCGAATGGATTAGTTTTTGTCCAATGTGTGCAGGAGGGTTTCCTGACACAGTATGTCGAAGGGCCGACAAGTGGGGAGGTCCCACTGGATCTGGTGCTTGGTAATGAACCAGGCCAGGTGTTTGATTTAGTGATAGGTGAGCACTTTGGAGAGAGTGACCATAATTCAGTTACATTTAGTTTAGCGATGGAAAGGGATAGGTACATGCCACAAGTCAAGAGTTATCGATGGAGCAAGGGCAATTATAATGCGATTAGGCAAGAATTAGGATGCATAGAATGGGGTAGCAAAATGCAGGGGATGCAGACAATGGAAATGTGGAGCTGGTTTAAGGAACAGATATTGCGTGTCCTTAATAGGTATGTCCCTGTCAGGTAGGGAGGAAGCGATAAGGTAAGGGAACCATGGTTTACGACAGAAATTGCATCTCTTGTTAAAAAGAAAAAAGAGGCTTATGTGTTGATGAGGCAAGATGGTTCAGATGAGGCATTGGAAGGATTTAAAGAGAGAGTTAAGAAGAGCAAAGAGAGGAAAAGAGCAGTCTTTAGCAAATAGAATAAAGGAGAACCCCAAAGCTTTCTATAGGTACATGAGGAATAAAAGGATGATTAGGGTAGGAATAGGGCCAATCAAAACAGAAGTGGGAAGTTGAGTATGGACCATGTGGAGATCGGAGAGGTGCCAAACAAACATTTCTCATTGGTGTCCACTCAGTAAAAAGAGAATATTGTAGAGGAGAAGAATGAGATACGAGATATTAGACTAGAAAGGATCGAGGTTAGTTACACATAGGTGTTATCAATTCTAGAAGGAGTGAAAGTGGACAAGTCCCCTGGGCCAGATGGGATTTATCTGAGGATTCTCTGGGAAGCTAGGGAGGAGGTAGGAGAGCCTTTGGCTTTGATATTTAAGTCATCATTGTCTACAGATTTAGTACCTGAGGACTGGAGGATTGCAAATGTAATGCCCTTGTTCAAGAGCGGCAGCAGAGATGACCCAGGTAATTATAGATCAGTGAGCCTTACTTCTGTTGTAGGAAAGGTTTTGGAAAGGATTATGAGAGATAAGATTTCTAATCATCTAGCAAGCAACAATTTGATTTCAGATAGTTAACATGGTTTCGTCAAAGGCAGGTCGTGTCTCACAAACCTCATTGAGTTTTTTGAGAAGATGATCAAGGGTGTAGATGAGGGTAGGGCAGTTGACGTGGTATACATGGACGTCAGTAAAGCCTTTGATAAGGTTCCACATGGTAGGCTGATGGAGAAAATGCAGAGGCATGGAATTGAGGGTGATTTAGCAGTTTGGATTAGAAACTGGCTTTGATGGAAAATATTCAGCCTGGAGTCTGGTTACTTGTGTGCCACAAGGATCTGTGTTGGAACCACTGCTGTTTGTAATTTTTATAAATGACTTAGATGCAGGCATAGGTGGATAGGTTAATAAATTTGCAGACGACACTAAAGTCGGTGGAGTAGTGGTTAGTTTGAAGAATGTTACAGGTTGCAGGGCGACTTGGATAAACTGCAGAATTGGGCTGAGAGGTGGCAAATGGAGTTCAATGCAGCTAAATGTGAAGTGATGCACTTTGGGAAGAATAACAGGATGGCAGAGTACTAGGTAAATGGAAAGATTCTTGGTCGTGTGGATTGCAGAGGGATCTTGGAGTCCATGTGCATAAATCCTTGAAAGTTGCCACCCAGTGGATAGTGCTGTTAAGAAGGCATACAGTGTGTTAGGTTTCATTGCTAGAGGGATTGAGTTCTGGAACCATAATATCATGCTGCAACTATACAAAACGTCGATGCGGCCGCACTTGGAATATTGCGTACAGTTCTGGTCACCCCATTACAGAAAGGATGTGGAAGCATTGGAAAAGGTGCAAAGGAGATTTACCAGGATTGTGTCTGGTCTGGAGGGAAGGTCTTATGAGGAAAGGCTGAGAGACTTGGGTCTGTTCTCATTGGAAAGAAGAAGGCTAAAGGGGATTTGATAGAGACATACAAGATGATCAGGGGATTAGATAGGGTAGACAGTGAAAGTCTTTTTCCTAGGATGATGACGTCAGCTTGTACGAGAGGGCATAACTACAAATTGAGGGATGATAGATTGAAGACAGATGTCAGAGGCAGGTTCTTTACGCAGAGAGTGGCAAGGGCGTGGAATGACCTACCTGCCAATGTAGTCAACTCAGCCACATTAGGGAGATTTAAACAATCCTTAGATATGCACAGGGATGATTTTGGGATAGTGTAGGGGGACGAGCTGAGAATAGTTCACAGCTCAGTGCAACATCAAGGGCCGAAGGGCCTGTTCTGCGGTGTATTGTTCTATGTTCTATGTTCTAACACCATGGACTCTTATCTTACTCAACAGCATCTTGTATTGCACCTTGCCAAAGGCCTTCTGGACGTCCAGGTAGGTAACATCCTTTGGCTCTTCTTAGTTACCTCCTCAAAGAATGTTAACAGATTTGTCAGGCATGACCTCCCCTTGATGAAACCATGCTGTCTTTGTCCTAGTTTACCATGCACTTGCAAGTATTCAGAAATCTCATTCTTCACAATGGACTCCAAAATCTTTCCAACTACCATGGTCAAGTTAATCGGCCTATAACTTCCCATCTTTTGCCTCACTCCCTTTTTAAACAGAGAGGTTTCATTAGTGATTTTCCAATCCTCTGGGACTCTCCCTGACTCCAGTGATTCCTGAAAGATCTCCACTAAAACCTCCACTATCTCTTCAGCTATGATCTTCAGAACTCTGGGGTGTAGTCCCATCTCGTTCCGGTGATTTATCCATCTTCAGACTTTTCAGTTTTTCCAGCATCTTCTCCTTGGTGATGGCTACCATACTCACCTCTGTTCCCACCACCCCCCCCCCCCCCCCCCCCCCCCACCGACTGTCTTGAATTTTTGGGATATTACTCGTGTCTTCCACCATGAAGATTGACACAAAGTACTTTTTCAGTTCCTCCACCATTCCTTTGTTCCCTATTTCTACTTCACCAGTGTCATTTTCCAGCAGCCCAATGCCCACTTTTGCCACTCTTTTGCCCTTCATATATATAAAGAAACTCTTGCAATCATCTTCTCTATTACTGGCTAGCTTGCCCTCATATTTAATCTTCTCCTTCTTTACTCAATTTTTTGTTATCCTCTGTTGGTCTTTGTATGCTTCCCAATCCTCTGGCTTCCCACTGTCCTTTGCTGCATTAAACACTTTCTCTTTTGCTTTTATGCTGACCCTGACTTTCCTTGTCAGCCATAGTTGCCTCATCCTCCCTTCAGTATGCTCCTTTCTCTGAGAGATAAATGCTTGCTATGTGTCTTGAATTATTTTCAGAAACAGATATTTTTAGGAAGCCCAAGAAATACAGCAATCACCAGTGCATGCCACACAAAGTGCAGAGGGAGAAGTGGAAAGACAAGATCCATCATGGAAACCAAGGTGATAGAACTTGAATTTAAAGGCTCATTGTTATTTTCTTCAAAGCTTTGAAAGGTAGTGCAGACAACAATTCAACTGTGTAATACACTGTGTAACTTGAACTCAAATGGAATAGGTATTCCATCCCCGTGACTGTCAAGGTGATTTTTTTAAATTTCAAAAATATACTTCATTAATAAAAATATCTTTATTTACATACATTGTCACTAGAGCAGTTAAATTTTGTACAGTCTTTAAATAAGGAGAACAAACAAACCCAAGGCATTTCTTAATTATACAAGACTATATTTACATACATTTGAGGCATTTGGAGGGCCCAGTAACTGGAAAAACCTCCATTTACTTCAGTAGAAAGACTTTAGATGGTGGTCTTTCCCCACTGTGCCTTGTCAGCAGTGCATCCTTTAGCACTTAGGACCTTGGAATGAGCCTGACTGCAACACTGTCAAGGTCAACTCCTTGCTCTGGAAGATCAACAAGTTTTGGACAGTCCAAAATGGATTGCTCCCCCAGCGTAGTCGAGGTTTGTTTATGGGTGCATCCTGGGAAACAGACAGTAGAACACAGAGTCCTGTCACAGGGATGAACCTTGACAAACATCACTGCATCTTTCTCCAGACTTCCTTTGCAAAGACACATTCTAGGAGAAGGTCAGTGTGTGATGGCGCAGAGAGTTCAGGGGTACATGAGGGACCTGAAAATGTGTTGCTGGTTAAAGTGCAGCAGGTCAGGCAGCATCCAAGGAACAGAAAATTCGACTTTTCGGGCATAAGCCCTTCATCAGGAGTAAACTCAAAATGCTGTTAGAGAAAAAAAATTCCAGGGTTTTATCCCAACAAGTATGGGATAAAAAGATTTGTGACATATTTCCAAGTCAGGATGATGAGTGGTTTGGAGGGAAACTTGCAAGTAGTGGTGTTTCCACATATCTGCTGGCCTTGGCTTTCTGGATGGAAGTGGTCATGGGTTTGGAACATGTTTTCTAAGAACCTTTGATGAGTTTATGTAGTATAACTTGTAGATAGTACGCACTGCTGTTAGTGGATGGTGAGCCGTGGAGGGCGTGGATGATAGTAGATGTGAAGCCAGTCAAATGGGTTACTTTGTTCAGGATGGTCTTAAGGTACAGGAGTGTTGTTGGAGTGGCATTCATTAAGGCAAGTGGACCTTGTAGATGGTGGATAGAATTTGGGAAGTCAGGAGCTGAGTTTTTCACTGCAGTATTTCTAGCCTTTGATGAGAAAGGCCTTTATCACCACCAGACAAGCTATGGCTTTGATGAGGCTTTCTGCTAAATGATTTTGCTGGCCATTTGGGAAACCATTTGACAGGACATAACATTTATTTTTCCCTCAGAGCCTTGTGAAAGTACATGCTGATGACTACCTAATGGACATACAGTGAAAAGGTATTTCAACCTCAACTTTTCCACAAGGAACAGGTGATGGGACATGGTCCACCTACATAGAATGTTCTGCTAAACATGTCCTTTGCAGCAATGAGGATAAATAGTAACATTTGGTGTTGGCATTCTGAGGGCCTCTGCACAGTTTGATGAAGGTGTCGCCAAAGGTGACTATCTGTTTGTGGGGGGGGGGGTGTGGTGATAGTGGGTCTTTTTTTCTCTCCTTTATCTGTAGATTATGTACTGTGAACATTATCTATTTTTAACTTCCATATAATGGGAAGATGACTTGGGTGATCACCATAGCATAGGAATGAAGGCTAGGCCAGACCTGTACCACGTATAGCAGCACAAAGGGTGACTTGTACCTGATGACCAGGCTCTTATGCACAATGGAGCGGAAACATTACTCCCACATGCTCAGCTTTTGTTTCACCATGGCTACTCAGTCCTGTTGGTGTTTAGCACACACTCCTACCCCTTTGAACCATCCTTCCAACACTCGCAGGTATTCTGATCTGATGGTGAAGGGGAAAAACAGATCTGTTAGGCCAGTTCACAAAAAACAGGCTTGCCCTTGCCTTCATTTATCTTGGCTCCAAAGGCCAGTTCGAACTGGCCGGAGACACTATTAATCTGTGCACTGACAATCAATCCAAGCAAGTCCAAGCAATGACATCGCTCATATACAGGCTTTGATCTGAGTATTTCCACAAATTGGAATAGTCATTCTTCTTATATTTGTATTCTTGATGGATTCAGCAAAGGGTTTTATACAACATACAAACACAACAGAGATGAGAAGGCAGATCTACTTGATTCTAGATTTGATTGTAAAGCTTTCAAATTCATACCCATTGATTTAAATCAATCTACTAATACTTGTGTAAAATAAATGTATAAAACAGTGACTTTTAGATAATTAAACATGGCAGTGTGTACTGTAAAATGATCAATAGCTGATGAATGATCAAGGGTAACTTACAACCTATTTTATTTATGTTAACACCTTGAACACCTATTTCCAACTCTGTAATACCACCCAACTTCATCTGTTTTACTTGTTTGCTCCTGGTGTCAATCATGCCTTTGTCTCCTCTCGACTTGATTATTTCAACAAACTAGCTAATCTCTTGCACATAAGACTGAGCTCATCCAGAACTCTAGTCTTATCTGAAGCCACTGAAGTCCCATTCCACTCACACCTCCATGGCTACTAACCTTGACTTCCAGTCAATCAACCTTCTGAGTTTTAAATTTCTCATTGCCAGTGCATAAAGGAATTCTACACTGCTAATTCCACCTTTACACTTTTGGACTCCAAGATAAATCGGTATTCCATGATTGCGTGTTTTGTTTTAAATCATACTAAATGTATAATCTCTTTAACTGTTCAGATTCAGTAGGCTGAATCTCATGATTTTTGGATCAAATGTGAATCACATTGAGTTTGTTAGGGGGATTTTAACTACTATAGAGAGCAAGTTTTCTCTCCATATCTTACCAAACTCATTGCATCAATTGCCATTCTTGCGCCAATGCATGCATCATGTCTCATTCCTGTCCCATCTGGATCTGTACCATTCCTGGAAAGTTCACTTTAAAATCAGCTTTGGTTGCAGCTATGCAATTTTTGAATGTCTGCTACTCACTTAGAGTGCTACTAGCATTTGATCCTGCAAGCAGTGAGGACAGACGGCAGAGAGGAGGAGGCTAGTAGCATGCTTGTCCGAAGCAGGTCCTGGTATGTATGGGGCAGTGCAGCACAGAGCTATTCTAATTCTGAAGGGCAATCCAAGGTGCCTGCCCCCCTGATGATGCCAGCCTGGTTGGAGATTGCTAACTGAATGAGTGCTGTCTCCAGGGTGTGGTGCAAAAAGGTGAATGACCTCCCCTGCTCTGCCAAGCTAAGTAGCAGTTTGCTAACTTGCACTCATCCTATCTCTGCCGCTGCTCCCCCCTTCAATCAAGGTCCTATTCCTGACACCCTCTCTCTTGCATGCACTCTCTCACCTGACTTCCATCCTCTCACACTGCATGTCCTGTGCTCTGCCTTCCTCATTGCCTCAGAATACCTCAACACCTTGCCCCAGAACTAAGAGCCTGCCTCCTCTGGTGGTCTCAGAAGGTTGATTGACTGGAAGCCAAGGTTAGTAGCCATGGAGGTGTAAGTGGAATGGGACTTCAGTGGTTTCAAGTATGACTAAAGTTCTGGATGAGCTCAGTCTTATGTGCAAGAGATTAGCTAGTTTGTTGAAATAATCAAGTCGAGAGGAGACAAAGCCATGTGCTATCAAGAACATCACTGGATACTGCAAAGGTTACAGCCCCGAAAACATTCCAGCTGAAGATTGTACTGAAGATTAGTGCTCCAGAAATTACAGCTCCCGCAGCCAAGCTGTTCCAGCACAATTACAACACTGGAAACTACCCAACAGTGTAGAAAGTTTTCCAAGTATATCTTGCGTGCAAAAAGCAGGACAAATCCAATCCTGCCAATTAACACCACATCAATTTACTCTCAATCATCAGTGTTCTATCAGAAGGTGTCCTGAACAGAGCTATCAAGTAGCACCTGTTGAGCAGTAACCTGCTCACTGACATCCAGTGTGGGTTACCCCAGGGCCACTTAGATCCTGACCTCATTACAGCCTTAAGTCAAACATGGAGCAAAGCGCTGAATTCCAGAGGTGAAGTGAGAGTGACAGCCCCTACATCAAGGCCGCATTTGGCAGAGTGTAACATCAAGGATCCTTAACAAACCCTGGAATCAATGGGGTTCAGAGACAAAACCTTCACTGGTTTGAGTCATGTTTGGCACACATGAGGATGATTGTTGGAGGTCAGTCACCTCAGCTGTAGGACATTTGTGCAGGAGTTCCTCATTGTAGTAGTGTCCTAGACCCAATCATTTTCAGATGTTTCATCAATGAACCTGACAAATAGCAAGTAACATTCACACCACACAAACGCCAAGCAATGATATTATCAATGAAAGACAATCTAACCATTGCCCCTCAACACTCAATGGTGTTCCCATCACTGAATTTACCCAATATCAACATCCTAGGGTACCATTGAACAAAAAAATACCAAAGCTCCCCAGACAACAAAGATGGCAGATACATGGGAACACCATCACGTGCCATTCACTATCCTGACTTGGAAATATAGCACCATTCCCTCACTGTCACTGGGTCAAAAACCGGGAAATCTCTCCCTAATGGCATTGTGGGTCAAACTATAATGTGTGGACTACAGCAGTTGAAGAAGGCAGCTCACTGCCACCTTCTCAAGGGAAACTAGGTCTGGGCAAAAATGCTGACCAGCCACTGACACCCAAGTGCCACTACTGAATAAAAATAACTCCATTGTCACTAATCATGGAGGTCTGCACAAAGCATCAAGTGCGTCATGTGGGAGCAGTGGCAGCTGTGGCATTTACTGACTCTGACACCTTAGACATCTGCCTTTCAGATACTAATTGTCTGGGTCTGTGCACACGGATGTGCATCTCAGTAGTGAATGTTCTAGGGAGACGTAATGTACAGAGATTGTAAATGCTGCCGGATTTCTCGGGGTATGCCTGTATCACCAATATTTGCATAACCAATGTTCTTCCCCTGTGAATTTCCCTCCTTCGCACGTCAACTCATGTGCATCACTCAATCCAAGTGTACTGATAGCTGTTTTTCTCAGCACTGTGAACTTTCTATATGCTTCATGATGAAATGACAGTGAGCAGCCTTCACCACTTGCTTTCAGCCTCACTGTGAACATGCCACTGAGACCCCAAATATCACCTTCTGCTTCCTTGGTGCCCATTCCATAAATCCCACCGTGTTTTACACTTTCACAGGTCATCATCCACCTACCTGCTCACCTCTGGCTCCTCCCACCTCCTCTGTCACTTCCCCTTCTCCCTTAATTACTGCAAACAGAAGCGATCGGAAACTGTGGCCCATCTCAAATTACAGGAACTGACAGTACCATCCCAGACCCCTTACTAGCAGTAACATCTCTCCAATTGTGGCAGACCTCCTAATGCGAAATAGCTGCTATGGAGGCACAGGATTGACTATGGCTTGCTACCTGGAGCACAGAGGCACAGACTCCCTGTGTAAAGCAACCCCGATTGGGCTCCTGATCGTGGCAACAGCCCAGGACTGAGAGGTTGTCTTTGTGTAACCATGCGGGGCCACCTTGATTGCATCCAGGGACTTCACGACAACCTACTTCCCTTCGACTTTTAAGCGTGTCTGACTGCTTGCTGCAGATGCTGTGTGTTATAAATGTTGCTGCCATGTATACAGGTGCTAGATTGCTGTAGCACACTGACATACAACGAGATGTATATGACTGAGGATTGCTACACAGCATGGTCAGCTGTCTGGTTATGCCTTACATCAATTTCCACTGCAACGCACAGCAGGACCTGTACATTGCAATCATTTCAATAGGCACCAGGTGAATGCATGTTGAGAGATTAAGGGAGCAACCCTGGCTTACTCCTATCCCTTTGCAATGAATGTAATTGATGTAGTGTATACTGCTTATTGTCAAGGCAGGTCTGTGATTTCAGGATGAACTGTCAGTGCATTGGAGAGATGCCAGGATGGTCATGATTGCTCCCTGAATGTGTCTGTTGTGGAAGTGGAAGCGTGCTGGTGCTTGAGAATCATGCCCTGCTGTGCAGTCTGACCATTGGCAGCCATGTGGAGGAGGAGGTAAACTGAATCTGCTGGGCATCTGCTCTGGTTTTTTTTAAGGTTTCCTCACACCTAGCTTGTGCACAGGTTCAGTAAAATCGCAACCAGAATATTAATGAGATGAGTTGGGCCATCAATAAGGAGCTTATCAATCATTAATCACCACAAATTGGCAACTCATCACTGCCCAGCAATAAGCTCACCATGCCACATGTGAGAAGTGTAAAAGATGATACTGACATTGAGATTGGCCACACCAATCATCCAATTCTGCCACACATCTTGTCATAACCCAAGTCATTTAGAGCTTTATATCTTTCTACTTGTATATCTGTAAGTGTACTTGTATTGCAAGATTTAGAACATAGAACAGTACAGCACACAACAGGCCACTGACCCTCATGTATGTACACCCTCAAATTTCTGTGACCATATGCATGTCCAGGAGTCTCTTAAATGTCCCCAATGACCCTGCCTCCACAACTGCTGCAGGCAACGCATTCCATGCTCTCTCAACTCTCTGTGTAAAGAACCTGCCTCTGACATCCCCTCTATACTTTCCTCCAACCAGCTTAAAACTATGACCCCTCGTGTTAGTCATTTCTGTCCTGGGAAATAGTCTCTGGCTATCGACTCTATCTATGCCTCTCATTATCTTGTATACCTCAATTAGGTGCCCTCTTCTCCTCCTTTTCTCCAATGAAAAATGTCCGAGCCCAGTCAGCCTCTCCTCATAAGATAAGCCCTCCTGTCCAGGCATCATCCTGGTAAACCTCCTCTGAACCCTCTCCAAAGCATCCACATCTTTCCTATAATAGGACGACCAGAAGTGGACGCAGTACTCCAAGTGTGGTCTAAACAAAGTTTCATAGAGCTGCAACAAGATCTCACGACTCTTAAACTCAATACCCCTGTTAATGAAAGCCAAAACACCATATGCTTTCTTAACAATCCTGTCCACTTGGGTGGCCATTTTAAGAGATCTATGTACCTGCACACCAAGATCCCTCTGTTCCTCCACACTGCCAAGAATTCTATCCTTAATCCTGTACTCAGCTTTCAAATTCGACCTTCCAACATGCATCACCTCGCATTTATCCAGGTTGAACTCCATCTGCCACCTCTCAGCCTATCTCTGCATCCTGTCAATGTCCTGCTGCAGCCTACAACAGTCCTCTATACTGTCAATGACACCTCCGACCTTTGTGTCATCTGCAAAATTGCTGACCCATCCTTCAATCCCCCCATCCAAGTCATTAATAAAAATTACAAACAATAGAGCCCAAGGACAGAGCCCTGTGAAACACCACTCACCAAAGACTTCCAGGCAGACTTCCAGGCAGAATATTTTCCTTCTACTACCACTCGCTGTCTTCTGTTGGCCAGCCAATTCTGTATCCAGGCAACTATGTTCTCCTGAATCCCATTCCTCCTGACCTTCTGAATGAGCCTACCATGGGGAACCTTATCAAATGTCTTACTGAAGTCCATATACACCATCCACAGCTCGACCCTCATCAACATTTCTAGTCACATCCTCAAAGAACTCGATAAGGTCTGTCCCTCACAAAGCCGTGTTGACTGCATTTAATCAAGCCATGCTCTTCCAGATGGTCATAAATCCTATCCCTCAGAATCCTTTCTAACAACTTGCAGACGACAGACGTGAGACTTACTGGTCTGTAATTGCCTGGGATTTCCCTACTTCCTTTCTTGAAGAGAGGAATTACATTTGCCTCTCTCCAGTCCTCAGGTACGACTCCAGTGGAGAGCGAGGATGAAAAGATCTTCGCAAGTGGTGAAGCAATTACATTTCTCATTTCCCAAAGCAACCGAGGGCAAATCTGGTCTGGGCCTGGCGACTTGTCAATCTTAATGTTTGACAAAATTTTCAGCACATCAGCTTCCTCTATCTCTATCCATTCCAGCATGCACACCTGCTCTTCAAAGGTTTCATTCATTACAAAGTTTGTTTCTTTCGTAAAGACAGAAGCAAAAAACTCATTTAGGGCTTCCCCTACCTCCTCAGACTCCACACACAAACTCCCTATGCTATCCCTGATCGGCCCTACTCTTTCTTTGACCATTCTCTTATTCCTCACATAAGTGTAAAATGTCTTTGTGTTCTCCCTAATCCATTCTGCCAAGCCTTTCTCGTGCCCCCTCCTGGCTCTCCTCAGACCATTTTGGAGCTCCTTTCTCCCCTGCCTATAATCCTGTAGAGCTGAACTTGACCCTAGCTTCCTCCACCCTATGTAAGCTACCTTTTTCCTTTTGATGAGAAGCTCTATCGCTCTCGTCATCCAAGGTTCCTTAATCTTAACACTTCTTGCCTGTCTCAGAGGGACATATTTATTCATCACTTGCAATAACTGTTCCTTAAATAGTCTCTACATGTCTATAGTGCCTTTACCATGGAACAATTGCTCCCAATCCATGCTTCCTAACTCATGTCTAATCGCATCATAGTTTCCTCTTCCCCAATTAAATATCCTCCCATTTTGTCTAATCCTCTCCTTCTCAATAGCTATGTAGAATGTGAGGCAGTTGTGGTCACTATCACCAAAATGCTCTCCCACCACAAGATCTGATACCTGTCCCGGCTCGTTTCCGAGCACTAAGTCTAGAATGGCCTCTCTCCTCATCGGCCTGTCAATATACTGAGTTAGGAAACCCTCCTGAACAGACCTTACAAAAACAGCTCCATTCAAATCTTCTGCTCAAAGGAGGTTCCAATCAATATTGGGAAAGTTAAAGTCACCCATTACAACAACCCTACTGCATTCACACTTATCCAAAATCTGCCAACTTATGTTTTCTTCCATCTCCCTGCTGCTATTGGGGGCCCTGTAGTAAACCCCTAAAGAGGTGACTGCTCCCTTGCTGTTCCTAATTTCCACCCATACTGACTCAGTAGACAGACCCTCCTCGACAATGGTAACTTCTGTAGTTGTGATACTCTCTCTAATTAGTAGTGCTACACCCCCTCCTCTTTTTCCCCCCTCCCTATTCTTTTTAAATGCTCTAAACCCTGGAACATTCAGCAACCATTCCTGCCCCTGAGAAACCCATGTCTCTGGTATGGCCACAACATCATAGCACCAGGTACTGATCCATGCTCTCCGTTCATCACTTTTATTCCTGATACTCCTTGCATTAAAGCAAACTCACTTTAACTGATACCTTGCTTCCTTGCCAGGAAAATCCTTCCCACTAGCTGGTCTACCTCTTGCTATTGCCTCATCTGCATCAACTCTCACCTCTGTTATACAGCTCACGTTCCCATCCCCCCGCCATACTATTTTAAGCCCTCTCGAACTATTCGAGCAAACCTTCTTCCCAGGACATTGGTCCCCTTCCAGTACAGGTCCCAACTTCCCCAGAAGGCATCCCAATTATCTATATATCTGAAGCCCTCCCTCCTACACCAGCTGCACAGCCACGTATTAAGCTGCGCCCGCTCCCTGTTCCTCGCCTCGCTATCTCGTGGCACCGGTAGTAAACTAGAGAATACTACTCTGTACGTCCTGCTTTGCAGCTTCCATCCTAACTCCCTGAAATCACTTTTTATATCTTCAATCCTCTTCCTGGCTATATCATTAGTGTCAATATGTAACAAGATTTCTGGCTGTTCGCCCTCCCCTTTTAGAACCTTATACACCCGACTGGAGACGTCCTGGACCCTGGCACCAGGGAGGAAACATACCTTCCGAGAATCCCGATCCTGACCACAAAATCTCCTGTCGATTCCCCTAACTATCGAGTCCTCTACCATGAGTACTTTTCTATTCTGCCCCCTTCCCTTCTTTGCCACAGTGTCAGGCTCAGTGCCAGAGAACTGACTGCTATGGCTTTCCTCTGGTAGATCATCCCCCCAGCAGAATCCAAAACAGTATACTTATTGCTGAGGGGAATGTCCACAGGGGATCTCTGCACTGTCCGCTTTCATCCCCCTAACTGTAACCCATTTATCCTTGACCTGAGCCTTAGGAGTGACCAACTCCCTGTAATCCCTCTCAATTACCTCCTCAGCATCCCGGATGATCCGTAGTTCATCCAGCTCCAGCTCCAATTCCCTAATACAGTTTTCTCGGAGCGGGAGTTGGGTGCACTTCCTGCAGATGTAGCCAGCGGAGATGTGTGCCATGTCTCCCACCTGCCACACTCTGCAGGAGGAGCAGAATGTGACAGGTGAATGTGGATTTCTTCCACATCTAGGAGTGTGTGAAATAATATAATTAAACTTTACCACAACATTATAGTCTTTGTAAAGTCAGAACCCACAAACTGACAAAGAGGGGGAAATATCCAACCAATAATAAAATGAAAAAATAAGTATCAAGCTGTTTTCAGACAGATAGTGAGAAAAGAAAGAGAGATTTCTTTTAAAACTCACAACCTGTACAATAGCATGAGTTTTCTACTTGGATGAGACCAGATTCCATGAGCTGCACATCATCCACAGTTTGGAAACCATGTCATGAAACCTGGAACAATAAACAGAAAAAGCTGCAGAAACTTACAAGTCTGGCAGCATCTGTGGACAAAGAAATAGTGTTAATGTTTCAAATCCAGGATGATTCATAAGACCTTCTTAAGCTTCTTAAATTTCTCAAGCTTTTTCTGTGTCTGTTTCAAATTTTCAGCATCCACAGTATTTTGCTTTCATTTTCATGAAACTTGGAATTTTTTTGAAACTTGGAATGTGTAGGTTTTCCAGAGATTTGGCTTAATTTTGGTCAGGATATTTTGTTTAAGTCAATGCTAAAGGATATGTTTTAAGTGTCCTGAGGAGGTTCCACAGTCTATTTAATTAAGAATATCAGAAACAAAAACAGAAATTGCTAGAAAAGCTCAGCATCTGTGAAGTGAAATCCGCTTCAGGTCCAGTGACTGTTACTCAGAACTGATGGCAGCAAGGAAAATGTGAGTTTTTATGCAGAAATTAAGGTAGGGGAGGGAGTAAGAAGTAAATGAAAGGTGGGGATAGAGCCCAAGGGGAGAGAAAAATAGTTGGACAGAGGAATGGATAACATTCTGGTTAGGAGTGTGAACAGGTGTTAAAGGAACTGTTATTGGTTAACAATATAGTCTGTGCATAATGTGGCATGTGGGGTTGGGGACTAGGACATAGAATTTAAACCCTAAAGTTATTGAAATGGTTATTAAGTCCAGAAGGCTGCAGGGTCCTCAAACAGAAAATGAAGTGTTGTTCTTTTAGCTTATGATGAACTTTGTTGGTGCACTGCAGCAAGCCCAAGACAGAGATATTGGCCAGGGAATAGAGTGGTGTGTTAACGTGGCAGGCAGAATATAGGTGTTCTGTGAACCAGTCTATGGTTTGATTCCCCCAATATAGAGGAGATCACAATGTGAACTGGGATCAAAGGTTATGTGGATAAAGCAGGAAAATGGGGTTGAAGAACCAATCAGCCACATTGGAATGGCAGAGCTGACTCAATGGGCTGAATAGCCTAATTGTCTTATAGTTGTTTACAGGGCCCTCAATCAGGTTTGATCCATCTCCCAAACATTCGCCCTCACCCCCTGTCTTCCCTCCCACAGCGGCAAGAGGATTGCCCTTGTCCTGATCTACCATCCCACCAGTGTCCACATGCCAAAAATCATTAGCCACCATTATCAGACCATCATTACCTGACACATATTCCCCTCCCCTTTCTTGTCTGCCTTCTGCAAGGAGTATTCCCTGTGTACCTGCATTTATTCAACTGTAACACTGTTACATCTAATTCCACCTACTCCCTCTCAAATTGCAGAGTAAATTTGTTATATTATGGTCATTGCCTCCTAATGTTTCCTTCACCTTAAGTTCCCTTATCAAGTCTGCCTCATTGCACAACACTAAATCCAGTATTGCCTGTTCCCTAGTGGGCTCTACCATAAGCTGCTCCAAAAAGCCATCTCGTAGACATTCCACAAATTCCTTTTGTTGTGATCCACTGCCAGCCTGATTTTCCCAGTCCACCTGCATATTGAAATCTCCCATGATCACTGTAACCTTGCCTTTCTTACACACCTTTTCTATCTCCTGGAGTATTTTCTGTTGGAATCTGGGTTGAGGAAAAGGTGGTCATTTTGGAGGCTCCCTTGTGGAAGTTGGCAACCTCAGAACACATGCGACAGAAACAGAATTGAGTCTTTACAGGAAGCAGGTTGCAAGGATATATAGAAGGATCACAGGACCCAAAATGTTAACTTCCCAGCATCACTGTTAACAGGATCCTCAACTGGGTCCAAACAATTTCCTGCACACCTGCCCTCACCCTCTGTCTTCCCTCCCATAACAATGATAGTGTTCTCTTTGTCTTTATCTGCCATCCCACCAGTATCCACATCCAGCAGATCATCAGCCACCATGCCTGTCACCTTCAGTGAGATGTCGTCACTATACACATATTCCCCTCCCCTCCCTTGTCTGCTTTCCAAGGGACTGTTCCCTCTGGGGAATCCTGGTCCACTCATCCTTCACTTCCAATAGCTCCCCTCAGCCCCAGCACCTGCAAGTCTTTCGGTTGTTCAATTAAGTATAGTTTCCTTTCAAAGTAAACTCTATTCTCCAGCTATTTTTGAAACAAATATTTGCAGTGAGTCAAATTTCTCAAATGTCACATGGACTGATTGCCTACAGAATGTGTGCTTTTTGAACAAAATAGAATGCATCTGCAAATTCTATTTTGTTCAGAAAGCACACATTCTGTAGGCAGTTAGTCCATATGACATTTTAAGAAATTCCTAGTTTGGAAATAGACTCAAGGTTGGGATACAGATAGGCTCAAACCTTACACCTTTCATACATTGTCTGAGCTGAGGTGTCACTTTTTTTTACACTGGTAAAACCTTAAATGTCTCAAGGCTGTCACTTGAAAGAAGTTCTGGGATTTACATATTAATCAATCGAAACCTGCAAACCCATTCTAAGTGATTAAAGACTTAACAGCAATCTAGGTTTGTTCAATTCATCACATCAGTCATATGCCAATTGATCTTTTACTATAAATTCTGTGTTCTATAATGCTACCCCATTAGTTACCTGATGAAGGTGCAGTGCTCCAAAAGCTTATACTTTAAATAAATCTGTTGGACTATAACGTGGTATTGAATCATTTTCAAGGATTAGCCAATCTAAGCCCTGTCTCCATGTTGGAAAAGGTTCATAGTAGAACTGGAGAAGTTGCAAAAACATTTATAATACAAAAGATTACAATGATATTAGAACTGTGGCTGGGATTTGTCACTTCGAGCTAAAGTAGTGGGGCACGTTGCTTTAAATTTGAGAGAAACATCGCCCCTTCAAGCAGGAAAACTCATCCAATCAAGCAGCAATCAATCATTAAAGTGCTGATCAGAGGGTGCCTCAATCAGTTAAATCCCATGGTCAAAAAATCTCACCTGAAGCTGTTGACCAGTCAGAGGCTGGGAGACAATATGTGAAATAGCAACACATCAAAGGCCAGGTCAGCTCACTAAACAGTAGCACTAGAATTAGGACTTGCAAAAAGACAATTTTTATTTGGGGAGGTTCATAGAGTCTGAGTCACAAAGGTATGGGACGTAGAGAGGTGGGTGACAAGGGCACGGGCAGCCTTTTAGTGACTGCACTCCTTCCCCTACCCGTAGCCTGCATTGCCATTAGATTGGGCAAATGCAAGACCCCACCAACCCAGCAGGCAGGCTGCCCCAATTTCCCAGTTGTGAAGGCAGCCACCTTTCTCATTCAATAGGCAGGTGGGTCATCGGGCTGCTGGCAGGTGAAACCTCTTGAGTGGTCAATGCGAAAGTCATTCCTAGATGCTAGGACAATGGGAATGGGATAGCCAAACACTGCCTCCCCCAAATGTTGTGCCTTCCTGCCACCTTCCCCCACCATTTCTAGTGAGGAAATCTTTCATGAAAGGTGAATAGTTCAGGACTCCTTTCTCTCACAAAAGAAAGGCTGAGGTACAGCTTAATAAACATTTTTCAAATTATGAACCAGTTTGATCACAGATTTGAAAGTGCACTTAAAAATTGTGCTTGCTCCAAGATGTGAACTAAGCAGTGTGCATTTCATTATGCTTTCCATGATATATAGAACATATAATTAATTGTATTAACCTTTAGACGCCAGTTAGTTAACACAGAATTCTTTATTGAACCTTATTCATTCCTGTTTGCACTTGAGAGAAACACAAAAGTGTTTGGAGCTGACAGGCTGAAAATTCGATAAGAAATTGCTCCCCTGAGGTGTGGAATCAAGTCAGAGAGACAAAGACATTTCATACTTCTTACCTCAAGGCCAAAGGTCAAGATCACTGCCAAGGAATGCCAAGCTGCCAGTCACTGACGTCAGCATGGGCAATATCTACACCGTGCTATTGTGCCTTTATTGATGAATGTTTAAAACAACACAACTTGATTCTTGGAAGTATGTGAGTTTATTCTGGGAGCTTACTGGCATTTGGTTCATTACTCCAATAAAACTGTCTTAAGTAGCTTTATTCACTGGATTGCAACAAAGTTGGTTTCAAGCTTAAAGATGGTAAAAGCTTCAGGTATATTAAACTTCAGAAAGTTTTGTTTATTCATCATCAGCAATAATCAATGAGAAATTAATTGTTCAACACAAGGTCATAGCATTGAAAGATCATCATACATCATCCACCTCCCCCAGTCTTGCTATATTATTTTATATAGTTTCAGGATTTTCTGTATCCAGATCAGTCTTTACATGAAGAACTTCTTAAAATTAGTCCTAATTAGGTCTTCTTACCCAACTATTTTGGTCTAGTATTAATTTAGTACTTTCTGAATATCAAATGCCTTCCTATTTATCTCATTGCATATTTCACACAGTTATACTGAATGAAACAAATTATGGAAGAAAGCAATATTCAGGCTGATTGCTCATAGCCCATTTTCTTGATTGCTTAATTTGACTCTGGTTTTCAAATACAACTTTTCCACATCATCTTTAACCTCCAAAATATACAATACTCACAAAACAATTTTCTTTCTCTTGTATATTTTCTCAGTGCCTATTTTGTGTGTGACTTTGCCTGCCTTAGTGCTCCTCCACTGTACTATTACAGCACCTGCAGAAAGATTGGAAAAGGTGTTGACTTTCAGTGGCAGAGACTGCAGGTGCCCTTGCAGTATAACCTCAAGCAAATTTGATCCCAAAATAACCAGCTTCAGACTGCATTGCTTCAGCATGAGTGACAGTGGTCTGCACTTGATAGGTACCAGAAAGAACATTGGCAGAGTGGAGGTGATGGGAGACCGAATGCTGTCAACCTGAGGTAGGACAACAGGATTGTGTTTTCTGGAGCCATGACTATCCCTTCAGGGCTGTGCCTTAGACATTACGTTGGCCTCTGGCATACAAATTGCTGAACCACAATGAGATCCCGAAAACTTCTTTGAGCATTGTTAAAAATCATACAACACAAGGTTATAGTCCAACCTGTTGTGTGTGTGATTTTTAACTTTGTACACCCCAGTCTAACACCGGCATCTCCAAATCTTTGAGCACTGGTATCCACAATCTTAGTGGAAGCAGTCTCAGCCTGCATGGTATTTCAGTCTGAAATCCTACTGAACTACTCAGCCTGCCTTTAAGGCTATTAGTCTCACAAAGGCTTGAGCTTCCAAATACAGCATCCAGCCATTCAAAGATACTTTTGACACTCGGCTTCATCTGTCATCTAATTTAACAGGTAGCATAAAGTTTGGGTGCTGCCTGCTTTACTCTGAACAGATAAAGGTTAACCATATCTTGCAAATCCCACACCAGTTTTAGGAGGCTGCCAAATGTTAGCCCAATGTGCTATAAATCTTCCAAAACTCATCATGGAAGGTCACAATAGTTCAACTGTGAATGATATGATTCACCATTAACTTTTCATTGGATCAGATTTGATGCTGTGACCATGCTTCGACAAGATTGAGGAGTTTAGGTATTCCATCCTAATTGGCAAATATTTGTTTACTTAAGTTGCACATCATCATTTCTCAATGAGACCACTATTGTTCTCCATTTAAGGGTGGAGGCGTCATCGATAATATAGAGGGCTACTCCAGGCTGCAGCACAACATAGACAGGATGCAGAGCTGGGCTGAGAAATGGCAGATGGAGTTCAACCTGGATAAATGCGAAATAATGCATTTTGGAAGGTTGAACTTGAATGCTGAATAAAGGATTAAAGACAGGATTCTTGGCAGTATGGAGGAACAGAGCGATCTGGGTGTACAAGTTTATAGATCCCTCAAAGTTGCAACCCAGGTGGATAGGGTTGTTAAGAAAGTGTATGGAGTTTTGGCATTCATTAACAAGGGGATCGAGTTTAAGAGTGAGGTTTTGCTTTAGCTCTACAAGTCCCTGGTGAGACCACATTTGGAATATTGTGTCCAGATCTGGTCACCCTACTATAGGAAAGATACAGAGGCTTTGGAGAGAATGCAAAGAAGGTTTACCAGGATGCTGCCTGGACTGGAGGGCTTGCCTTATGAAGAAAGATTGAATAAGCTTGGACTTTTCTCTCTGGAGAGAACATTGAACATAGAACATAGAACGTAGAACATTACAGCACAGTACAGGCCCTTCGGCCCTCGATGTTGCGTCGCCCAGTCATACTAATCTGAAGCCCATCCCACCTACACTATTCCATGTACGACCATATGCCTGTCCAATGATGACTTAAATGCACTTAAACTTGGGAATCTACTACAGTTGCAGGCAAAGCATTCCATACCCTTACTATTCTCTGACATCTGTCTTATACCTATCTCCCCTCATGTTTGCCGTCGCCATACTTGGAAAAAGGCACTCCCTGTCCACCCTTTCTGACCCTCTGATTATCTTCACCTCTCAACCTTCTTCTCTCTAACGAGAACAGCCTCAAGGCCCTCAGCCTTTCCTCGTAAGACATTCCTTCCATACCAGGCAACATCCTAGTAAATCTCCTCTGCACCCTTTCCAAAGCTTCCACATCCTTCTTATAATGCTGTGACCAGAGCTGTACACAACACTGCAAGTATGGCCGTACCAGAGCTTTGTACAGCTGCAGCATAAACTCATGGTTCCGGAACTCAATCCCTCTATTAATAAAGGCCAAAACACTGTATGCCTTCTTAACAACCCTGTCAATCTAGGTGGCAACTTTCAGGGATCTGTGTACATGGACACCGAGATCGCTCTCTGCTCATCTGCACTCCCAAGAATTTTAATATTAGCCCAGTGCTTTGCATTCTGATTACTCTGTCCAAAGTGTATCAACTCACCCATGTGTACATTAAACTCTATTTGCTACCTCTCAACCCAGCTCTGTATCCTACACATGTCTCTCTGCAACCTACTACATCCTTCGTCATTATCCACAACTCCACCGACCTTAGAAGGACGAAGAAAGGAGACGAGCCAGGGCAGGTATTAGATCTTGTGGTGGGAGAGCATTTTGGTGATAGTGACCACAACTGTCTTACATTCTACATAGCTATGGAGAAGGAGAGGATTAGGCAAAATGGGAGGATATTTAATTGGGGAAGAGGAAACTATGCTGCGATTAGACATGAGTTAGGAAGCATGGATTGGGAGCAACTGTTCCATGGTTAAGGCACTATAGATATGTGGAAACTGTTTAAGGAACAGGTGTTGCAAGTGATGAATAAATATGTCCCTCTGAGACAGGCAAGAAGTGGTAAGATAAAGGAACCTTGGATGACGAAAGCGGTGGAACTTCTCGTCAAAACGAAAAAAGTAGCTTACATAAGGTCAAGTTCAGCTCTACAGGATTACAGGCAGGGGAGAAAGGAGCTTAAAAATGGTCAGAGGAGAGCCAGGAGGGGGCACGAGAAAGGCTTGGGAGAATGGATTAGGGAGAACCCAAAGGCATTTTACACGTATGTGACGAATAAGAGAATGGTCAAAGAAAGAGTAGGGCCGATCAGGGATAGCATAGGGAATTTGTGTGTGGAGTCTGAGGAGGTAGGGGAAGCCCTAAATGAGTTTTTTGCTTCTGTCTTTATGAAAGAAACAAACTTTGTAATGAATGAAACCTTTGAAGAGCAGGTGTGCATGCTGGAATGGATAGAGATAGAGGAAGCTGATGTGCTGAAAATTTTGTCAAACATTAAGATTGACAAGTCGCCAGGCCCAGACCAGATTTGCCCTCGGCTGCTTTGGGAAATGAGAAATTTAATTGCTTCACCACTTGCGAAGATCTTTTCATCCTCGCTCTCCACTGGAGTCGTACCTGAGGACTGGAGAGGGGCAAATGTAATTCCTCTCTTCAAGAAAGGAAGTAGGGAAATCCCCGGCAATTACAGACCAGTAAGTCTCACGTCTGTCGTCTGCAAGGTGTTAGAAAGGATTCTGAGGGATAGGATTTATGACCATCTGGAAGAGCATGGCTTGATTAAATGCAGTCAACACGGCTTTGTGAGGGACAGGTCATGCCTCACAAACCTTATCGAGTTCTTTGAGGATGTGACTAGAAATGTTGATGAGGGTCAAGCTGTGGATGGTGTATATGGACTTCAGTAAGACATTTGATAAGGTTCCCCATGGTAGGCTCATTCAGAAGGTCAGGAGGAATGGGATTCAGGAGAACATAGTTGCCTGGATACAGAATTGGCTGGCCAACAGAAGACAGCGAGTGGTAGTAGAAGGAAAATATTCTGCCTGGAAGTCTGCCTGGAAGTCTTTGGTGAGTGGTGTTTCACAGGGCTCTGTCCTTGGGCTCTATTGTTTGTAATTTTTATTAATGACTTGGATGGGGGGATTGACGGATGGGTCAGCAATTTTGCAGATGACACAAAGGTCGGAGGTGTCATTGACAGTATAGAGGACTGTTGTAGGCTGCAGCAGGACATTGACAGGATGCAGAGATAGGCTGAGAGGTGGCAGATGGAGTTCAACCTGGATAAATGTGAGGTGATGCATTTTGGAAGGTCGAATTTGAAAGCTGAGTACAGGATTAAGGATAGAATTCTTGGCAGTGTGGAGGAACAGAGGGATCTTGGTGTGCAGGTACATAAAATGGCCACCCAAGTGGACAGGATTGTTAAGAAAGCATATGGTGTTTTGGCTTTCATTAACAGGGGTATTGAGTTTAAGAGTCGTGAGATCTTTTTGCAGCTCTATAAAACTTTGGTTAGACTGCATTTGGAATACTGCTCTGGATTAGTGGTGCTGGAAGAGCACAGCAGTTCAGGCAGCATGGTCGCCCTATTATAGGAAAGATGTGGATGCTTTGGAGAGGGTTCAAAGGAGCTTTACCAGGATGCTGTCTGGACTGGAGGGCTTATCTTATGAAGAGAGGTTGATTGAGCTCAGACTTTTTTCATTGGAGAAAAGGAGGAGGAGAGGGGACTTAATTGAGGTATACAAGATATTGAGAGGCATGGATAGAGTTGATAGCCAGAGACTATTTCTCAGGGCAGAAATGACTAACATGAGGGGTCATATGTTTAAGCTGGATGGAGGAAAGTATAGAGGGGATGTCAGAGGCAGGTTCTTTACACAGAGAGTTGTGAGAGCATGGACTGCGTTGCCAGCAGCAGTTGTGGAAGCAAAGTCACTGGGGACATTTAAGAGACTAGTGGACGTGCATATGGTCACAGAAATTTGAGGGTGCATACATGAAGATCAGTGGTTGGCACAATATCGTGGGCTGAAGGGCCTGTTCTGTGCTGTACTGTTCTATGTATAGGATTATCCTGTATAGGATTAACCAGTTATCATGTGGTGTAAGGATGGTTATGGTCATAGAAGGAGTGTTCATATTACAGCCTGTTTACTCAGCCTATAAATTCTTCCAGTATTTCATACTATTTTCCAAGTGGAGAGTGTGAGGCTAATGAAAACAAACAAGGAACTGTATTGTAAGCTCAATACATACTTACTGTATGTATTCCTATGTCTAAATACTCATTTTTATTCAAAGTTTGTGAGAAGATTTGTAGCTCGGGTGCTCGTTGTTGTGGTTCTGTTCGCCGAGCTGGGAGTTTTTGTTGCAAATGTTTCGTCCCCTTTCTAGGTGACATCCTCAGTGCTTGGGAGCCTCCTGTGAAGAGCTTCTGTGCTGATTCCTCTGGCATTTATAGTGGTTTGAATCTGCCGCTTCCGGTTGTCAGTTGCGGTCCGCTGCAGTGGCCGGTATATAAGGATCTTTAGTAGCCATACACTCAGATGACAAACAACATGAATTCGATTGGGACAACACCACTATTATAGGGAAAGCCAAACAGAGAACAGCCAGGGAATTCCTAGAGGCATGGCACTCATCCACAAATTCTATCAACAGACACATCGACCTAGAACCTATATACCGGCCACTGCAGCGGACAGCAACTGACAACCGGAAGCGGCAGATTCAAACCATTATAAATGACGGAGGAATCAGCACAGAAGCGCTTCACAGGAGGCTCCCAAGCACTGAGGATGTCACCTAGAAAGGGGACGAAACGTTTGCAACAAAAATTCCCAGCTCGGCGAACAGAACCATAACAACTCATTTTTATCTGAACATATTAAAACATGATTTTTAACTATGATTAAGTGATGTATAATGGTATGAGGTGGGTGATATATTTCCTATCTTGGAATCTAGATAAGCTCAGCTTTACAGTAGGCAATTGCAAGGCAAAAGCCAGAGCCTCCCAGAAGAAGATTATTTCTCACCCCTTAGGGACTGCCTCATGTTGGTCTGAAGCTTACATTGATGTGAAACTAGCAACAGATCGTCCATTCTCTTCACTCTATGAAACTCCTGCAGGGGAAAAAAGTGTGATTTCATCTATTCTAAGGAAATTCTCCTGAATATCCCATCAAGTCAGTTCTATTGTCAATGCTTTATAAGTGAGGATTCAAAGTTTTTGTTTTACCTTGCATACTTAATGCATTGGAGTAAGACTGGCCTAGTTAGAATCCCTCTAGTGGCCAACAATGTTTTACTGGTAGGTTATTTAAAATTTCAGAGTGGAATAGAGGTAGATGCAGATAGATAACAGGAGAAGAATCTGTATAATATATTACTGGCCAAACACTTAATACAGTGTTAGAAGGTTTTGATAATAGCCAGTGGTGTTAGTTTTTTTTGTCACGAGTTAACTCATCCAATAAAATGGATAACATGGAAAAGTTAATAAGGATTTATTTATGTAAATGTTAACTATTTGTGAAAAGGTTGAAACAACAAAACATAGTCTGCAGCTATAGAAATTCACAAGTACTGATATAGATTGCAACTGCCCTTATAAACCAAAATTCAATGTCTACAGGGGTAATTTTCTAAATTCATATAGCAGTAACATATCAGAAAGTGATGCTTATGACTTCCCATCCATAAATTAGTGAAAAAATGTCAATGACACACAGATGAATTTATTGCTGTTCATCAGCATCAGAAGATCTCACTCCACGAAGTAATAATGTGAGTCCTGCAACAATTGTGTCGTAAGTTATTGAAATGAAAAAATATATCATTGTACATTTTAAAATGCTGTCATTGTGAAAATGTTCTTCAGAATACAACTGCATCTACAATTGAATAGTATGATTATTTTCTTCTACTATCCAACCTCTATTGCTCTCTGTGGAAAAACCCCAAATACATTGTTTACAGTTTTCCAGTTTTACTGTTAGCTGAGCACAGCTGACATTTGCAGTTGACTTGATTGGCTAAAATACCACTTAGAAAGTCAGCTTATCTAAATTAACTAACACCCTAGACTCATAACAAGCCAATTAATGAACTTGTAGGCTACTTAGCCAATCAGTTTCCAACCACTCAGCTAACTAGTCAAAATCAGGTTGGGCTAACGTAATTGCTGCTCTGCCAATAGTTTGAGGGCTAGGAACAATGTTCAATCCAGAAGATGGCCTGCCTACCACCTATCTGCCCACTGCAGTTATAGGACAACGATGGTGTTGGGCAGCATAGCCAACTGAGATTTTTTTGTCAGAATCTTGTTGTAGTGTCAGGTATCTTGATGACTGGACAACAAGATTTCTGCTCATGGGCTAGCCATACATATGAAACCATTAGCCAACAAGTTAGAGATTCCTATATAAGTTGTCCTGCCATCTCCAAAATTTACTCTCTGACATTTGTAGGTAGCCAGTCCACTTGCAGTATATTTCACTGTGTGCCAATGCTCGATGTTCAATGATCCCTGTATGCCATCATCCTGAACTGCCTGACCATCTGCTGGCATCACTAGTGCAGCAGAGATAGACAGGAAATCTACCACCCACTCTTATTTCATGAGGTCAAAGATCTCGGAACCCAGACAGGCTTATTACTTCCAAACAAATTTAAGAATTTCTTCCTATCCATCAGTTTGGCTGTGTGTGTGGATACCTTAAAATTGTTGTTACCAGTTCAATGTTCTGAACATTTCCCCTGGAGAACTTTAACTGCTGCTAACATCCATTTATTCCGCTGGCCTTTTGCTCTGCACCCCCTCTCCTTATTACCAATAACTCAAACTCCTGCTCTTCTGGAATGATATTTTGCAGTAAACAATGCAAAACCACACAGTTTAACAATGCATAGCTCTAGATTCTTCTTTAGGCCATATGGAAATTACCGGAGGCTGTGTTTCCCAGTGCTGGCAGCAGGAAGCCTTGCTCTCTAGCTTTGGGTGTACAAGCAAGAATAGCTCCAATTTTGAAAAAGGATCAACATGATTAGACTCAGGGTTACCACCTTGTGGCCACGTCATAGACTTAACTCTTAACTGGTAAAGGACGGGGTCTCTGACAATGTAAGGGCTGTTGGTAATTGGGACAGGCAGGTGACAGTCCTTTGGAGCTGCAAATGTGTTGCTGGTCAAAGCACAGCAGGCCAGGCAGCATCTCAGGAATAGAGAATTCGACGTTTCGAGCATAAGCCCTTCATCAGGAATAAGAGAGAGAGAGCCAAGCAGGCTAAGATAAAAGGTAGGGAGGAGGGACTAGGGGGAGGGGCGATGGAGGTGGGATAGGTGGAAGGAGGTCAAGGTGAGGGTGATAGGCCGGAGTGGGGTGGGGGCGGAGAGGTCAGGAAGAGGATTGCAGGTTAGGAGGGCGGTGCTGAGTTGAGGGAACTGACTGAGGCAAGGTGGGGGGAGGGGAAATGAGGAAACTGGAGAATTCTGAATACATACCTTGTGGTTGGAGGGTTCCCAGGCGGAAGATGAGGCGCTCCTCCTCCAGCCGTCGTGTTGTTGTGTTCTGCCGGTGGAGGAGTCCAAGGACCTGCATGTCCTCGGTGGAGTGGGAGGGAGAGTTAAAGTGTTGAGCCACGGGGTGATTGGGTTGGTTGGTTCGGGCGGCCCGGAGGTGTTCTCTGAAGCGTTCCGCAAGTAAGCGGCCTGTCTCACCAATATAGAGGAGGCCACATCGGGTGCAGCGGATGCAATAGATGATGTGTGTGGAGGTACAGGTGAACTTGTGGCGGATATGGAAGGATCCCTTGGGGCCTTGGAGGGAAGTGAGTGTGGAGGTGTGGGCGCAAGTTTTACATTTCCTGCGGTTGCAGGGGAAGGTGCCGGGGGTGGAGGTTGGGTTGGTGGGGGGTGTGGATCCGTCACTACGCGTAACCCCGCCCCCACGCAAACCTTCGTCACCACACATAACCCCGCCCCCACGCCGTCTTTCGTCACTTCACGTAACCCCGCCCCCACGCTTATTTCCGTCACGACGCATGACCCCGCCCCCACATCGAGCAACGTCACCACGTCTAACTCCGCCCCTACTTCGATCTCTGTCCCCGCCCCTAACCCCGCCCCCAGCCCCAGCTCCAGCTCCAGTCCCACACCAGGTCCTAGCTCTCAGCCATGCCGGATTTTCACCATCCCTCCAGATCTCCCCCTCTCTGACGATGAAAGATCAGTCCTCAGCAGGGGCCTCACCTTCATTCCCCTATGCCCTCGGATTAATGAGTTCAACACGCGGCGAGATATTGAACAATTCTTCCGCCGCCTTCGCCTCCGTGCCTACTTTCACAACCAAGACTCCCGCCCACCCTCTAACGACCCCTTCTCCCGCCTCCAACACACCCCATCCACCTGGACACCCCGTGCTGGCCTCCTACCCGCCCTCGACCTCTTTATAGCCAACTGCCGCCGTGACATTAACCGACTCAACCTGTCCACCCCTCTCACCCACTCCAACCTCTCACCCTCAGAACGTGCAGCCCTCCACTCCCTCCGCTCCAATCCCAACCTCACCATCAAACCCGCAGACAAGGGAGGCGCGGTGGTAGTTTGGCGCACTGACCTGTATACCGCTGAAGCCAAACGCAAGCTCGCGGACGCCTCCTCTTATCGCCCCCTTGACCACGACCCCACCTCCCACCACCAAACCATCATCTCCCAGACCATCCAGGACCTCATCACCTCAGGGGATCTCCCATCCACCGCCTCCAACTTCATAGTCCCACAACCCCGCACCGCCCGTTTCTACCTCCTGCCCAAAATCCACAAACCTGCCTGCCCCGGCCGACCCATTGTCTCAGCCTGCTCCTGCCCCACCGAACTCATCTCCCAATACCTCGACACGGTCCTGTCCCCTTTAGTCCAAGAACTCCCCACCTACGTTCGGGACACCACCCACGCCCTCCACCTCCTCCAGGATTTTCGCTTCCCCGGTCCCCAACGCCTTATTTTCACTATGGACATCCAGTCCCTGTACACCTCCATCCCCCATCACGAAGGACTCAAAGCCCTCCGCTTCTTCCTTTCCCGCCGCACCAACCAGTACCCTTCCACTGACACCCTCCTTCGACTGACTGAACTGGTCCTCACCCTGAATAACTTCTCTTTTCAATCCTCCCACTTCCTCCAAACTAAAGGAGTTGCCATGGGCACCTGCATGGGCCCCAGCTATGCCTGCCTCTTCGTAGGATATGTGGAACAGTCCATCTTCCGCAACTACACTGGCACCACCCCCCACTTTTCCTCCGCTACATCGATGACTGTATCGGCGCAGCCTCGTGCTCCCACGAGGAGGTTGAACAGTTCATCAACTTTACTAACACCTTCCATCCCGACCTGAAATTCACCTGGACTGTCTCAGACTCCTCCCTCCCCTTCCTAGACCTTTCAATTTCTATCTCGGGCGACCGACTCAACACAGACATCTATTATAAACCGACTGACTCCCACAGCTACCTGGACTACACCTCCTCCCACCCTGCCCCCTGTAAAAACGCCATCCCATATTCCCAATTCCTTCGTCTCCGCTGCATCTGCTCCCAGGAGGACCAATTCCAACACCGCACAGCCCAGATGGCCTCCTTCTTCAAGGACCGCAGATTCCCCCCAGACGTGATCGACGATGCCCTCCACCGCATCTCCTCCACTTCCCGCTCCTCCGGCCTTGAGCCCCGCTCCTCCAACCGCCACCAAGACAGAACCCCACTGGTTCTCACCTACCACCCCACCAACCTCCGCATACAACGTATCATCCGCCGCCATTTCCGCCACCTCCAAATGGACCCCACCACCAAGGATATATTTCCCTCCCCTCCCCTATCAGCGTTCCGCAAGGACCACTCCCTTCGTGACTCCCTCGTCAGATCCACACCCCCCACCAACCCAACCTCCACCCCCGGCACCTTCCCCTGCAACCGCAGGAAATGTAAAACTTGCGCCCACACCTCCACACTCACTTCCCTCCAAGGCCCCAAGGGATCCTTCCATATCCGCCACAAGTTCACCTGTACCTCCACACACATCATCTATTGCATCCGCTGCACCCGATGTGGCCTCCTCTATATTGGTGAGACAGGCCGCTTACTTGCGGAACGCTTCAGAGAACACCTCCGGGCCGCCCGAACCAACCAACCCAATCACCCCGTGGCTCAACACTTTAACTCTCCCTCCCACTCCACCGAGGACATGCAGGTCCTTGGACTCCTCCACCGGCAGAACACAACAACACGACGGCTGGAGGAGGAGCGCCTCATCTTCCGCCTGGGAACCCTCCAACCACAAGGTATGAATTCAGATTTCTCCAGTTTCCTCATTTCCCCTCCCCCCACCTTGCCTCAGTCGGTTCCCTCAACTCAGCACCGCCCTCCTAACCTGCAATCCTCTTCCTGACCTCTCCGCCCCCACCCCACTCCGGCCGATCACCCGCACCTTGACCTCCTTCCACCTATCCCACCTCCATCGCCCCTCCCCCTAGTCCCTCCTCCCTACCTTTTATCTTAGCCTGCTTGGCTCTCTCTCTCTTATTCCTGATGAAGGGCTTATGCTCGAAACATCGAATTCTCTATTCCTGAGATGCTGCCTGGCCTGCTGTGCTTTGACCAGCAACACATTTGCAGCTGTGATCTCCAGCATCTGCAGACCTCATTTTTTTACTCGAAGACAGTCCTTTGGAAACAAGTATAGGAAACCTGACAGAGAGGCAGAGTCAGACACAGGAACATCGGACAATGATGCTGATCGTCATGCGTAATCTGTGTGAAAGGCAGAGCAACCCATCCAGGTCCTGGCTCTGCCATGTTTCCAACACATGAATGCATGACTGCCTGAAGAGTTAGTGACCATCTTGGAGTAACAGGTCCTGCAGAAACTTTCCAAACCAGTGCTGTTGACATGGCTTCCTTCTTCTCTAACTGTGGTTTTCCCACCTACATTGTTAGCAAAGCCCTTAAACACATCTGACCTTTCACCTTTGCTTCCACCTTTGCCCCTTCCCATCACTCACAACAGTATGATCGGGTCCCCTTGTCCTCACTTTTCAGCCCACAAGCCTGTGCATTCAAATGATCATTCTCTGCCATTTGAGACAGGTCCAGCAGAACACGACAACAGAACACACCTTCCCCTCACTCCCTCATCTGTATTTTGTAGGGATAGTTCTCTCTGGAACACCCTAGTCCATTTCTCAATGACCAACACTGCCTTCTCAGCCCACAGCACCTTCCTATTTAACTGCAGAAGGTGCCACACTTGCCCTTTCACCTCCTCCCTGCTCACTATCCAAGGGGCTTTCCAGGTGAAGCAGCATTTCACTTCTACTTCTTCCAATATTGTGTGTGGTATTTGCTGCACTCAATGTGACCTACTCTACACTGGAGAAACCAAACGCAGACTGGGTGACTGCTTTGCAGAGCACCTGGAGTTTGTGTGCAAATATGACGGTGACCTTCTGGTGCCAGTCATTTTAACGCAGTGTCCTGCTTGTATGCCCACTTGTCTGTCCTCAGCATGCTGCAGTGCTCCAGTGAGTCACAGTGCAAATTGAAGGAACAACATCTCATTTTCAGACTACGCACTTTCCAACTTTCTGGACTAAATAGTTCAACAACTTCAAATTGTGAACCAACTCCCATTCCTTTTCTGTCTTTTACCTTTATTTGTTACATTCTCTGTCACTCTGTCTCCCCTCCCCCTACTCCAGCGAGACTGTCTGTTCTTTCCATGATGGCAGTTAGACACACTATTGTTCTTCCTTTTTCACATTCTGATGACTTAATCTGAACTATCAACATCCTTTCTCCTCCAGACCTCTACCCAGCAACCTCCCCTCCCCCACTTGGGCATTTTCTTAAATGCTGTCCCCTCCACAATTCACTTCAATTCTGATGAAGAGTCATCTATCCTCGAAACGTCACTTGCTCTCACTCAATGGATGCTGCCTGACTCGCTGTCATCTCCATTGTTAGTTCCCTGCAGAAAACTCAACAGATAGCAAATATGTTCAGATCTGAATTTTGTTGTTTCAGGCATGAGCTCTTTGCAGTGTGACTAGACAAGTGGTGGATACCTCTATAGGTGCTCCTTCTCCTCTAAGAGCTCTGTCAGGGGATACCATTGTGCACCAACAGAAAGGAGGAAACACCAGAAAGCCAGCACAGGAGTGTCAGCTCAATGTGCTTTAGGTCACCACTTCTCCTTTACTCTCCCATTGGTTCCTCCAGGAGGTGAAGTTGAAGATGGTGCAACAATCCCTATCAGGTGCATTCAAAGCCATGACACTTCATTAATGATCAATGATCAGTGACGTTAGAGCAGCACTTATTGTTTTGGAAACGGTGGCATCTCCAGTTCTCCTGTGAAGATTTATAATTCAGGCAACCTTTATAATGTTGGGGCTTGACATCTGGTTGATCAGTCAGTTAACAGGTTGGCTGAACCCCTATTATTATCCATCAGATGTTATTGATAAACAGAGTCTATAGCTGATGTGTTACTTATGTTATAGAAGGATGTTTAGACATCTGCCTCTGTTTTGCTTTACTTAGCAAGGTATTGTCAGAATGTGCAGCATATATCACCCATTGCAAACCACACATTGACAAAGCCATGCAAATGGGCCTGACTGTGACAAGGCTTTCAACATCAGATTGCCTCCCAGCCCACAGAAACTTGGGTCATCCTGAAATAGCTGGCATAGGTGAGTAATACATTCTTTTGACGCTCTCAGCCACCTCCAACATTTCCTCTGTGATATTTGCAGTTAATTTATTATTCACTTATTCCTGGTTGCCATCATCCTGACCCTCTGCTGGTGCAACTTGTTGGCGTCATGGCTGTTGTGTCCTAGATTCTGGGTCATGCTTTGTAAATCATTATTATAAGCTTTATAGGCATTTATCTACACTGACCAAACATGAGAATTATAAAAGTATCAACATTTAATATTCTGTAGTGTTGTTCACATTGCTTCATTAGACTCAAAACAAATAAGTTCAACTTCAGGTATTTGAAGATTTTCCATGCAGCAAATTAGTGTGGTTTACTTAAATAGACCCATACACCACTGTCACATGAAGAATATATGCAGAATGTAAAAAGGTGTAGGCAGGGGCAGGGGCAAGGGGTCCCTAAGCTAAGCGGAAAGGCTTAGTTGACCAGATGGTTAGTTTGTGATGCAGAGTTACATCAACAGTAAAGGCTCAATTCCTGGAGCAGCTGAGGTCAATATGAAAATCCCACCTTCTCATCCTCACCTCGGGTTAAACCCACCACCACTGTCTCTCTCTCTCTCTCTCTCTAATGAAAGGGCAGTCCTATGGTTCTCTGGGACTATGACAACTTCATCTAATTTCAAAATAGAGGGCACAAATGTACAGAGGGTGGCTCATATGTGGATTGAACTCATATTGGGAATGAACTACCATAGGACATGGTAGATTCAGGTACAGTTATGACATTTAAACAATAGGGACCAGACGCAGACAAATAGAAATAGTCTAGTTTGGGATACTTGATTGGCATGGACGAGTTGAACCGAAGAGTCTGTTTCCATTCTGTATGACTTTGTGACTCCATACATACTTTGACAACAATGAAATAAGAGAAACATTTCACAGGAGCATTATAAAACAAAGTATGACACTGAGCCGCATAAAGAAATATTAGGTCAGGTGATCAAAGGTTTGGTCAAATGGATATCTTTTTACAAATGTCTTAGAGGCATAGAGTCATGGAGTTGTACAGTACAGAAACAGACACTTCAGTCCAACCTGTCCATGCTGACTAGATAACCTAACCTAATCTAGTCCCATTTGCCAGCACTTGGCCAAAATCCATCTAAATCTTTCCTATTTATACAACCACGCAGATGCATTTTAAATGCTGCAGTTGTACCAGTTTTTACCACTTCCTCTGGCAACAAATTGAATACACACCCCACCCTCTGCATGAAAAAGTTGCCCTTTAGGTCCCTTTTGTATATTTCCCCTCTCACCCGAAACCTGTGCACTCTAGTTCTGGACTCCCCCAACCCAGAAGAAAGACCTTGTCCATTTATCCTATCCATGCCAGTCATGATTTTATAAACATCTATAAGGTCATCCTTCAGCCTTCGATGCTCCAGGGAAAACAGCCCCAGCCTATTCAGCCTGTCCCGATAGATCAAACCCTCCAACCCTGGCAACATCCTAGCAAATCTTCTGAACCCTTTCAAGTTTCACAACATCCTTCCAATAGGAGGGACACCAGAATTGCATGCAATATTCCAACAATGGCCTAACCAATGTCCTGCCCAGCTCCCAACTCCTGTACTCAATACTCTGATCAATAAAGGAAAGCATACCAAATGCTTCTTCACTATCCTATCTACCTGCAACTCCAAGGTCTCTCTGTTCAGTAACATTCCTCAGGACCTGACATTAAGTGTATAAGTCCTGCTCTGATTTGTTTTTCCAAAATGCAGCACCTTGCATTTATCTGAATTAAACTCCATCGGCCACTCCTCAGTCCACTGGCCCATCTGATCAAGATCCTGTTGTAATCTGAGGTAACCTTCTTCGCTGTCCATTACACCTCCAATCTTGGTGTCCCCTGCAAACTTACTAACTATACCACTTATGCTCACATCCAAATCATTTGTATAAATGATGAACAGCATTGGACCCAGCACCGATCCTTGTGGCACTCCAATGGTCATAGGCCTCCACTCTGAAAAACAATCCTCCACCATCACCCTCTGTCTTCTACCTTCGAGCCAGTTCTGTATCCAAATGGCTAGTTCTCTCTGTATTCCGTGAGATCTAACCTTGCTAATCAGTCTCCCATGGGGAACCTTGGCGAACACCTTACTAAAGTCCATATAGATCACATCTACCACTCTGCCCTCATCAATCCTCTTTGTTACTTCTTAAAAAAACTCAGTAAAGTTCGTGAGGCATGATTCCCCACGCACAAAGCCATGCTGACTATCCTTCATCAGTCCTTGCCTTTCCAAATATATGCAATTCCTGTCCCTCAGGATTCCCTCCAACGACTTGCCCACCACCGAGGTCAGGCTCACTGGTCTATAGTTCCCTGGCTTATCCTTACTGCCCTTCTTAAACAATGGCACCACGTTAGCCAACCTCCAGTCTTTCGGCACCTTACCTGTGACTATCGATGATACAAATATCTCAGTAATGGGCCCAGCAATCACTTCCCTAGCTTCCCACAGAGTTCTTGGGTACACCTGATCAGGTCCTGGGGATTTATCCACTTTTATGCATTTCAAGACATCCAGCCACTCCTCCTCGGTAATATGGACATTTTTCAAGATATCACCATGTATTTCCCCAAATTCCATGTCCTTCTCTACTATAAATACTGATGTTTAGTGTCTTCCCCATCTCATGTGGCTCCACAGGAGGGGCCCTATTCCCTCCCTAGTTACCCTTTTGTCCTTAATGTATTTGTAAAATTTCTTTGGATTCTCCTTAACTCTATTTGTCAAAGTTATCTTATGTCCCCTTTTTGCCCTCTTGATTTCCCTCTTAAGTATACTCCTATTGCCTTTATACTCTTCTGAGGATTCACTTGATCTATCCTGTCTATACCTGACATAAGCTTCCTTCTTGTTCTTAACCAATATCTCAATTTCTCTAGTCATTCAGCATTCCGTACACCTTTCCTTTCACCATAACAGGAACATACTGTCCCTGGACCCTCGTTATCTCATTTCTGAAGGTTTCCCATTTGCTAGCTGTCCCTTGCAAACATCTGCCCCCAATCAGCTTTTGAAAGTCCAATACCGTCAAAATATGTCATCTTCTTCTTTAGAACTTCAACTTTTAGATCCGGTCTATCCTTTTCCATCACTATTTTAAAACTAATGGAATTATTATGGTCGCTGATCCCAAAGTGCTCCCCCACTGACACCTCAGTCACCTGCCTTGCCTTATTTCCCAAGAGTAGATCAAGTTTTGCATCTTCTCTAGTAGGTACATCCACATACTGAAACAGAATTTTTTTTTTGTAGACACTTAACATACTCCTCTCCATCTAAACCCTTAACACTATGGCAGTTCCAGTCTATATTTGGAAAGTGGTTGGCATGGTGGCTCAGTGGTTAGCACTGCCACCTCACAGCACCAGGATCTCAGGTTCGATTCCAGCCTCAGGTAACTGTCTATGTGGACTTTGCACATTCTCCCCGTGTCTGTGTGGGTTTCCTTCCACAGTCCAAAGATGTGCAGGTCAGGTGAATTGGCCACGCTAAATTGCCCATAGTGTTAGGTGCATTAGTCAGCGGGAAATGGGTCTGGGTGGATTACTCTTCGGAGGGTCGGTGTGGACTGGTTGGGCCAAAGGGCCTGTTTCCGCAGTTTCATAGCTCCACCCAAATAACTTCTCTGGATGTATTCCCAGGAATATCCTCCCTCAGTACAGCAGTAATACTATCCCTTATCAGAAATACCACTCCCCCTCCTTTCTTGCCTCCCTTCTATTCTGCATTTGTATCCTGGAACACTAAGCTGCCAGTCTTGTCCATCCCTGAGCCATGTTTCTGTAATTGCTATGATATCCCAGTACCATGTTCCTAACCATGCCCTGAGTGCATCACCCCTCCCTGTGACGTAAATGCAGTTTAATGTATCAGTCCTACCTTGTTCTTTGCTTTGTTCCTGCCTGCCCTAACTGTTTGACTCACTTCTTTTCCTAACTGTACCAGTCTCAGATTGAGCTTTTCCCTTACTAACTTCCTGGGTCCCAACTCCCCACCTTACTCATTTAAATCCTCCCGAACAGTTCTAGCAAATCTCCCTGCCATTATATAAGTCTCCTTGCAACTCGAGTGTAATCCTTCCTTCTTGTACAGGTCACTTCTCCCTCAGAAGAGGTTCCAATGATCCAAAAATGTGTTTTTTTTCTCTCCTGCGCCAGCTCCTCAGCAACACATTCTATCCTCTATCCTCCTATTCCTACCCTCACTAGCTCATTGCACCAGGAGTAATCAAATATTACTACTCTCGAGGACCTCCTTTTTAAATTCCTGCCTAACTCTGGATATTCTCCTTTCAGAATCTTTTCCCTTCCTATGTCTTTGATTCCAATGGGTACAATGACCTCCTGCTGGTCCCTTTCCTCCATGTGAACATTCTGCACCCTCTCTGAGACATCCTTGATTCTGGCACCAGGGAGGAAACACACCATTCTGATTTTTCACTGCTGGCTGCAGAAACGTCTGTCTGTGCCTCTGACGAGAGTCCCCTATCACAATTGATCGCTTGGAACCCGATGTACCCCACATTACATTAGAGCCTATCTCAATACAAGAAACGTGGCTGTTCATGCTACAATCCCCTGAGAGTTCAGCACCTCCTACATTTTCCAAATCAGCTGTACTACCTACCTACCTCTCCTACCTTTCCTGGAGTTAACCCATGTATCTGATTGTAAATGCAACTTTTCTCCCTTCCTATAGCTGCTGTATATCACACCCCCGGCACTTGTAAAAATGTCATTGCCTCTAACTGTTGCTCCAACTGACCCATTTGATCTGATAGGAATCATAACCGAAGACACTTTCTGCAGATGTAACATCAGTAACATGTAAACTCTCCCTATTCTCCCACATCCGACACAAAGAGCATATCACTGTACTAAAGGCCGCCTTTTCTCCTTCACAATCTACAAACCCAGAAAATAGCACTGCCTTTTTGCACTTAAAAAAAGCAGTGCTGCAGGCTAACTTATTACTTACAGTTTACATTTTTAAAATTTAATCAAGAAACAGATTTCAATACAACACATAATCATGAAAATGTACAGCAAGGTTACACAATAAAAACTATGCACTTATCTGTTTCTGTGCTGTGAGCTCTCCCACACAGGTACTTCTAAGATCAGTTGTGAATTTCTCTATTTGTTGTTTTCCTAGATGCACTCTGATGTCCAGAGATATATGAAATCAAACAGCAAAGACAGAAAATATGCAGTTTAACTGCTGTGCCAGTTAGCAGTGTAGGTTTCTTTCTCTCTCTCTTTCTCCTTCACTGACCATGTGCTGCCTTTTGTCTGTCCTTCTCCCTATTAAAGTGTTGTTGTTTTGACTTTTTTTTCTCCAAAGTTACAAAACAATGTAACAGCTTATACAACAGAAATTGCTGTTCCTGGAATTCAAGGAAATCGCCTCGAACTTCTAAAATACCTGAAAAAAGGAACAGCTCTTACAGCCGCAAGTTTTCCTGTCCTCTATCTTGGATTCTCCAGGATCTTTAACAGAGGAAACTGAGATGCTGAGGCATAGAAGGTTAGGGAGGGGATTTCAGAGGCTGGAGCCAATGCAACCATAAAACAGCCACTGATGGTGAAGCAATTACAATTTGGAGTGTGCAAAAGGCTAATATCAAAGAAAGACAGGTGTTGCTTGCCTGGGGTCCAGGTTTGGTCAGTGAGCACAGATTGATAGGGGAATAGGACTCGCTGCAAATTAAGGTATTGGCAGGATGTTTCCAGAAATTAAAATCTGGGAGACCGTCCAGGAACTGGAACTTACAGGTCTAGAAGTAAGAAAGGCATACATGAAGATTTCAGCAGCAAATGAACTGAGAAGAGGCAAAATCAAACATTGTTAAGTATGTGAAAGTGATGATGCTAATATGAGATTGGGTGCTCAACCTGAAACCAAAAATCATGGTTTTCCTACAGTGTGGAAACAGGCCATTCAGCCCATTGAGCCAACACCAACCCTCCAAAGAGCATTCTACCAAGACTCACCCCTCTCACCTATCCCCAAAACCCTGCATTTCCCATGGCTCATCTACCTAGCCTACACAGCCCTAGACACTGTGGGCAACTTACATGGCCAATCACCTAACCTTCACATCTTTGGACTGTGGGAGGAAACCAGAGCACCCAAAGGAAATCCATGCAGACACAAGGAGAATGTGCAAACTCCACACAGACAGTTGCTCAAGGGTGAAAATCAAACCCAACTTCCTGGTGTTGTGAGGCAGCAGAGCTAACCACTGAGCCATCATGCTCCCCAAAAGTGACAAGAATATTGCATGGGGCTGACTTAATTAATTATGAGGGAAAGGGATGATGCCAATTGAGTTAGGACTGAGATCCAAAAGCATTTACTTTAGTCTTCCCAATTATTATACCCATACACATCGATACATAGAAACATATACAGCATCACCACACAAAATTCAAAATAGTGTAAGCTACCCCTCTGAGGTTAGGCATGCATCTGCATACAGTGAGCATTCAGTCAAGTGTAAATCAGGTTTACTTTAATATCAATTATTCTGCACTTAATTTTGGCAAATATGCTCTGAGCTTGAAAATGTTTGTAGTTAACCAGGTGCATGCAAACAGAAATAAAATCAAATAACTGAGCACAATGACCTTAAAAGCAATGCAAATTTTGGCTCAAATATTTTGGTAGTGGTCCAAACCAAAAGCAATATTTTTTCTTCCATGAACTCCTGAATGAAACAATTTGTCCCCTGAAACCTCAAGCTTTCATCTGTTGTTTGCAATAATGACTAATAGATCAAAGTATTAATATTTTCAGGTAGTTGAAATCTGCTTATCAGAACATGCAGTGTCTCAGTATGTTCTTGTCCCTGTCTGGCCAATGTGAGCTACTGTTGAAGTTCTACCATGGTTACAGAGCAGACTGTTTATACTCACGTACAGGAAACAACGAGAAGAAAACAGGATTTCGATGGCTCCGGCCTAACTAACCCAAGAATTCTAGGAAGTTTTTGCACTTTAAAGTGGCCTTGTGGCCCATTAGATGTCTGTAACCCTTCAGGTCAAATTATGTCTTATTACTACCGAAGTATTTCAGAAGGAATGCAGACATTCACATTTAAAAGAGTACACACAAGCTCCAGTCTGATGGTACCGTAACAATGTGTTCCATTAGCACTGTGAACCATATCGAATAGCTGTAACATTGTGGATGATTCATAAGTTTTAACTTAACTGGTTATGACAATTTATCTTATTCCAAACATTCTATAATGCCAATTTTAAATATTTATATATATAAATATATAGATACAAATTGTACAACTCTATATCATGTTCATGGATGTACCTGTTGTGATCTGGCTGAAGGTATAGATTGCTGGCCACTTACAGAAAGATTCCAAGCGATATAATTACAGATTTTCTTGCCACAGATCCTCTGCACCTGCCCAGATCTGTTAGAAGGGTGGACTGAAGAATTTAATTAGACAGATGGCAGAAATTCCATATTCTGCTATGCGCTGAGCATTCATAGACCATGGATCTGAAAGTTAGGAACATGCAAATGAAACTGTTATGCACACCGTATGTTTCAATGTTGTGAGCCTATATCACAAGAATTATAATGAATGCCACCAAGAAACAGACTGAGTTTATTGCTGCATGCATCAAAAGCAATGGAAACATCAAAGTTACAAAAAGCTTGCTTATCAGCATAAGGGAGGTGAATTTGACTGAGGTGATTCTGGGATGGAAGATTGACATATGAGGAGAAATTGAGTTAGCTCAGATAGTATTTATTTTAATTTAGAAGGATGTAGGAGTGTCTCATATAAACCTACAAAATTCTAACAGGACTTGACAAGTTAGGTGCAAGAAGTATGTCCCCTATGGTGGAGTTGGGGTTGTCCAGAAATAGAGAGTAATAGTTTAAGGATAAGGGTAAACCTTTTAGGACTGATGAGGAGAAATTTCTTTACTCAGAGAATGGTGAGCCTGTGAAATTCACTACCACAGAACATGATTGGGGGCCAAAACATTTTCTTTTCAAGAAGGAGGTAGATAAGGAGGTGGCTAAAAGGATCAAGGAAAATGAGGGAAGAGGGAAAGATGAGGATATTGAGTTGATGATCAACTGTTATCATATTGAATGGCGAAGCAAGCTAAAGGGGTCGAGCGAACTACTCTTGTTTCTCTCTTCCATGTTTCTATGAAGGTGTTCAGCAATGGCAAATGAGAGAAAGACAGTGCCAGAGATATTTTCACATGATCACCTCCATCTGCCACCTCCTGCAGGCAGATTTGCAGCATTATGTCTTGGTGCTGAAGAATGAACTTCCTTGCCAGTGACTCGTTGAAGCCTCCCTTGAGGATATGCATGGTATCTCCCAATCAGCAGCCCACAAATGCACTTGTAATTCACCAATGCCTCTACAGGAAAGTAATGCCGTTCACCATGGACCTAGAAAGCCAAGATGCCCAAACAGTTGGATTTGTAGATCTTGCTGGGTTCCATCAGATGCAAGGTGCCATTGACTGCACATATGTGGTGTTCAGTGCTCCCTGGCATTATTCAGTGAGATTCCTGAATAGGAAGGAATTTTACTCCCTCAATGTCCAGCTTGTTTATGAGCACAGGCAACAATTCCTGCAAATGTGTACCTGCTATCCAGGGAGCTGTCACAATACTTACATTTTGTGCTTTTCACAGTTTGGTCAAATGTTTGGTCCCCTGGGTCATCTCCAGGCTGGTGGGTGAGAAGCTGTACTCAAAGAAAGCTGGGCTAATGTTTCCAGTGTGCAACCCTCTGATTTATGCTGAGCAGCACTACAATGCTGCCCAAGCACCGCCAGGGCCATCACTGAATACAATTGTTCTTCTGAAGATGTGATTGCCTCAGACTTGACACATTGGCTGTTTGTTCCTCCTCTAACTCTGGGGCTGGGTTAGTGCTGTGAGCAACAGAATGTGATTTTGATTGCATTCCTGACAGATTACCCACTGAGATGAATGCTTTTGTGCTGATGGACAGTGTGAAGGAAGGAATTAATAGTGCATCCTCTGAGGTTCATGATTGATTCATTTCCAATGTTTGCTGCGAGGTACTGGTAGAGAGATGACTGGGATCTGGACATTGTGTTTGTCTTGGCTTAGGAGTTGGGTCTGAGACTGCTTTGGTAAACAAAGATTTGTCATTATCACAAGCTGCTGCCCTGATGGAAAGATTTGTTGAGATGTTGCTACTTGATGTGCAGCTGAGTAGATGCTTGAATGTTTTCTCAGTAGATGGCTGGAGTTATTCAAACCCCTCATCGACATAGACTTAGACCCCTGTTCCTCAAAGGGTTCTGGACAATTGCATCAGACCTTAAACCTATGGGTGTCCTTACTGATGATGCACATTCTTCTTGTGCAGAAGTAAAGAAGTATTAAGAGATATGAACATTTTACCCACATTGATAGATCATCAGGGTTATGATTGTCACTGCGTTTTACTAGTAAGGAGTGTGTGGTATGGGAAAATTAGGAGTTAAAGGGTGATTTAAAAGTGGTTCAATATCATCAAAGAGTTGATGCAAATCAATCAAGCCTTATAAGATGTATGTGCCTGAGCTATCTGTGAGGTGTTCATCCTGAGGGGGTGGTTGTATTCTGAAGCCATGTAGGCCTTTGATGAAAAGCTATCGGATGTATACATTACAATAAGTCATTTACAAAGGTACAGTCTTTACAGTGAGATATGGTGCATAACTGCTAAATGTTGTGGCTCCTTTTATGTTGTAAGTGTGACCCTGACAGATGTGTTTCAGCCAGCATGTATTGCTACATTCGTGACTCTAGTTAATTGAGACGTATTTAATGCACGAGAGGCATTTTATGAAGATGCTCAGCACCCACTCTTGTGTGTGACAGTCCACTGCACTGACAGTGATACAATGCCAACTCACAGTCATAGCTACATGAAGCATTAAGTAGAGAGTGGTTTTTACCCTGGTAGAGTACAGCAGATCATCCATCCTCTTGTGACACTGTATCTAGGTTCTCTTAGAACCTAATTTGATAGTGACCTTGATCCAAGCAGCCTTTGTCAATCAGGCTGACTTCCTGTTGCCACCCTGCAGATAGATTACTTCATTTCTCTCTTGGATGGGCTGCAGGAGGAAGGCATCACAGAAGCATGGGGTTTCTTTCTTTCTGGTGTCAGACATTTCCACGGTGATGAGTTCAGAGGTAGGCAATGGACTAGTGGTATTATTGTTATACGATTAATATCCTGGGGTCCTGGGTTCAAATACTACAAAGGCAGATGCTGGAATTTGAACTTAATAACCATCTGGAATTGAGAGTCTAATAATGCCCATGAAACCATTGCAAGACCCATGTGGTTCATGTACATCCTTTAGGGAAGGGAACTGCCAACCTTACCTGGTCCGGCCTATATGTGTGTGACTCAGGATCCACAGTGACATTATTGACTCTTAAATTGACTAGCTAGCAATACCCTCATCCTATAAATGAACTTTAAAAAAAAGTGATGCTATTTTGCAGAAGATGAAGTCCTGTCTGAGTGCCTTTTGAATATAGCACCTGGCAATTGGAGCCTGGGTGATCCTAATAAGTTTCAAAACTTCTGCCCATAAGATTTGATGTTCTAGTCACATGCACATGTAATGAGCTGTGAAGTACATAACCATGTCAAACATCCTGATCTGCCACAGAACAGAAGTACCTCCACTTTTAGAGTCAACATCTCACTTGCTCTAAGAAAAAACAAGATTCTCTCCTAATGTAATGGGGATGGAAATAGATCCTTTTAGTGATAGTAAGACTATGTGGTTAAAGATTAATCTCATGGTTAAATATGACATAGAAATAGCTTGGCTGAAAATGTGTTGCTGGTTAAAGCACACCTGCTGTGCTTTAACCAGCAACACATTTTCAGCTCTGATCTCCAGCATCTGCAGACCTCACTTTTTACACATAGAAATAGCTTGGTTCAACCTTGGGAATGGAACCAATCAATGGAAAGGAATCACAGAGTTTACGACGGGGTCAGATGATGGCTTCACTCATTTAGAAGAATGAGGGGGAAATCTCACAGAAACATATAAAATCCTGATGAGACTGCACAGGCTAGATGCAGGAAGACTGTTCCCAATGTCCAGAACTAGGGATCACACGCTAAGCCATTCAGAACTGACATAAAGAAGAATTTCTTCACTCAGAGAGTTGTAAACCTGTGGAATTCTTTCCCACAGAAAGCTTTTGGGGGGCCAGTTGGTTAGATCTACTGAAGAGGGAACTGGGCATGGCCCCTGTGGCTAAAGGGATGAAGGGGTATGGAGAGTAAGCAGGAATGGGATACTGAGATTGCGTGATCAGCCACGAACATATTGAACTGTGCTGCAGGCTCGAAGGGTTGAATGACCTATTCTTGTACTTATTTTCTCTGTTTCTATTTTTCAGTCTTCACAGTATTTAATGGGATAACATTCTGCTCACCCAGTAGTGGATGCCACATAAGCAATCTGACAACTTACAATGGATCAAGAGAGGCAGTGACTAGATACAGCTGGCTGTGGTAGAAACTGATGTTTTCTGAGCTTGCTGAGGGGCAATGTGTGTACAGGAAGTAGAACTACTCAAGAATAAAAAAAACGCTGTGCAGGCAATTCTATTTCCCTGATCAAATAGGTAAGATTGGACCAAGATAAGTGCAGTCCAATCCAGTGAAGTGATTGTGAAGAGGCATTGGATGAAGGTGATAGCAGCATTGTCAAAGGCTGCAGTCAAATTGAGCAGGATGAGGAAGGACAGCTCACCTTTGTCACACTCATAAACAATGTAATTTGTGTATTTGAAAAAGTGTAATTTTAGTACTGAGGTAGGTGGTAGAAATCAAACTGGGGTGATTTAAATATGAAGTTCCGTGACACAAATTTGGATAGCATGAAGATGTTCAAGATTATAGATTTAAAATCATCGTACAACACCTTGACTCGAGGATTCAATGACAAAAAATCTATAAGGTAGAGTAGAAAAAAAATCACTCAGTGTTATCAGGATTTGGAACATGCAACCTAATAAGTGAAAGTTGATCCAACAGATAATTTTAAAAGGTACTTAGAAATGAGGAAATTATCAGGACATAGTGAGAAACAAACCTGAACAAGACAGTCTTTTCAAAGCGCCAGTTTTGACAGGAAAGAGTAAATGACCTCCCAGCTTTCTGTAAGTCTTGATAATTCTATAATTTGAGCTAATTGTTCCAGTTTCATTTTTCTGAAGTTACTGGTCAAGGAATTTGTTGCTGCAAACTGAATTCATTCCAAATGAGCTAATTGTCTGCAGTCACTGAGGTAATATTCTCAGGGGGGCTTTGCAGGGGAGCTGTGATGCAAGAATTAACAGGCCATAAGGAGTCATCAGCACAGTACATGCAGTGACTCAAGCAAATTAAAAGCTTCTTGGAGTATCTGTCAATCAAACAGTGGTTTTTGGATTATTAACTTTTCCTAGGAATGTAGACCACCTCTCATTATTTATGTCTTTAACATTGATCCAGTCACAAACTTAGTTTAAGAAATTTAAAGTTTAAGAAATTTTTGAATGAGTATAGGCAGACTTGAAAATTAGTTGCTTATATTGGAGTGCTTTCTACCAAGGAGGATTTACCTTGCTGTAAGCATCATATGCTGTTGTGCACTGATTTGTTTTTAAAAGGCATTCTATTTTTTACCCCGGGATTTATTAAAATTGAGACAACAGCAAATAGATGTACTTATTTGATTTAACACAGAAAAGGATGTGGCCTTTCTCTGAATTCCAATATTGTTATAAGAAAAGGTTTCCAGGCTTTTGGTCTCAATAGGTCAATTCAAAGAATAAGATAAACAACTAACTTATTTCAAGGACCACATTAAATATATGTTCTCATTAAGAGGTGCTATGTTATCAGTGCAATCCTTTCCATATTATGGGCTTGCAACATAAACCACCCACATTTCACAGCTCACTGCCAATGCTGGGGCATCGAAAAACTGCTGCGCGAAAGGGAATATGTCACATTGGTGCGAAAGCTGGGAAGAGGGGTGTTACACTGTTCTTTCTGAGATTTGCAGTTAAACCTTTATTCCAGATGAATTGTGTGATACAGCCCAAAATCTGAAAATACCCGAGGCCAGCAAGCAATTCTTCCCCCCAAAAGTGACCAAATTACCCCAGAAAATTCATCTATGTGAACAACCACTCGGAAAAAAAGTTAGCTCCATAGTGAACCTAGAGGTAGGGAAGCTGGAATATGTAGGGCAAGAGCCAGAGGCAACAATATCGTCCAAAGTGGCAGGGTAAGGTGGACCATTCAGGTTAGAGATTGCACAGCAACAAAGATTTGAAGTGAAAATGTGTGGGAGTGAGGTTGGCCAGATCAGTGTGCGACTGGGTGCTGGGTAGAAAGTGAGTCTGAGAAAGGGCAAGAAGAACTGCAAAAGTGGAGGAGAGGAACAGCTTAAGAAAGACGAGGGACTGAAATGGAGAGAGAGGAACTGCAGAGAGGGAGAACTTTAAATTTTCAACAAAATAATGGTGTGACACTCAATTTGCTTTATTTCATAAAGATTTACAGTTATGTTATTGCATCTCAAAACATCTCATATACTGTGAATTACTTGAAGTAAATACAAATAGCCCAACTGTCAGCACAGATACAGAAGGTAATGTTAATATGAGACAATGTCACCTCATAAATAAGTTAGTGAGAATAAAAAAGGAACTATTGAAAACCAAAAAGTAACCTCAAAAAATAATAAAACATAACACTCAAGAAAACTTCAACAGGAGCTATGAAGAAAAACCTTATTTTGACCCAGTGGCTGAATGTTACTTGTAAATATTGAAATTAGTAAACATCTGCTAGTAATGTTTTCAACTGCATGCTCCGATGAGAAATACTTATCAGGAAATAATTCCTTGCGGCCTAATGAAGGGACAAACATCATACAAGGAAGTGGTGGAGACTGGTACAATTACAACATTTAAAAGGCATCTGGATGGTTTATGAATAGAAAGGATTTAGAGGGATATGGGCCAAATGCTGGCTAATGGGACTAGATTAATTTTGGATGTCTGGTCGGCATGGACAAGTTGGACCGAACGGTCTGTTTCCATGCTACACATCTCTATGACTTTATGACTCTAAAAACACAATGGGTGCAGAGTTACATTAAGTTGATTTAACACTCTGTTTCCATGACTAAAAAAATTCTTAAGTATAAATATCATAATTTAATTATTTCCCAATTAATAGCTAGGAAAGTCTGTGTTCAGCCTTCTCCTTACAGCCCCAACATACTTGTTTATACTACTTGTTTGTAAACTTTTTCCCCTGGTGTCTTGTCTCACTGAAGCCATAGAAGTTATACATACAACCAGTTCAGGTGAAAACACATTCCTTAAATAGTTCTATGGGGTCACATATGCTTTGAAAGTCATGTTCTATGTTATGGCAGCTGTGTTTAAAATCAGAATTTGTTCACCATATCACTAATGTTTTTTAAACAGTGTGTTTAAGTCATTGTTGGGCTATGGCTCATTTCCAAAACCTTAATTCGTGGAATGCCAAATGCATTAGGTATGTGGTTGATTGCGCCAGAAAGGAATGTACCAGTACAAACCTAGCTAAAGGCACTTGAATCATATCCATAAGTTTATGTTGACCAAGAGTTAAAGCACTTTTTCCATTGACTTATAAGTTTACAGTATTTTATGGAAAATATTGTAACTGAAGATATTTGATCTTATACAGATCAAAATGGAATAAAAAGGAATAATTTGTCTGGTGCCTTTCACAAAGTCAAGGCATCCTAAAGTTTTATGTAATCAATGAAAGTATTCCCAGTTGTAATGTAGAAGCACCTTCGACAAATTGCTGACTGCAATGGAAGGAATAACTAGATAATTTGTTTTAGTTACATTATTAGTGGAATAAATATTATCCAAGACACCAGACAAGGCTGAAGCAATCACAACAAGCTTCAGCCAGGGGTGATGAGTGGATTATCGATCTCGGCCTCCTCCAAAAGTCTCCAGCATCATTGACACCAGTATTTAGCCAACTTGATTAATTCCACATGATATTAAAACATGGCTGGAGGCACTGATACAGTAAAAGGCTGTGGACACAGACAACAATCTGGCAATAACACTGAAGACGAGCTTCACAACCTGCCCCAGCCCTTGCCAAACTGTTCCATGCATTTACAACACTGGCATCGACCTGACAATGTGGAAAATTGAGCAGAGATATAATATATAGTACAGAAAAGACATGAAAAATCCAACCAGCCAATTACCACCCCATCAGTCTCCTGTTAATCATAAGTAACGTGAAAGAAGATGGCATGAACAGTGATATAATGTTCAGCAATAACCTGTTCACTGACTGACTCCCTGTTTGTTTCCTCTCAGGGTCATTCAGCTCCTTATCTCACTACAGTTTTGGTTTAAACATGGACCAAACAGCTGAATTCCAGAGGTAAGATAAGAGTGACAGTATTTGACATCAAGGCCACATCTGATCAAGTGTAGCATCAAGGAGCCCGAGCAAAACTGGAGCAAATGACAATCAGGGGAGGCCTAAGCTGTTGCTGTTTGGAGTTCTACGTGGTAGGACCCAAGGCTTCAGACTGCTATTGCCCTAATAGTAACCTATATCTTACGCTTTGTTGTCTTTCCAAGCAATCTGACAGTCCACCCTCAGAGCCTTTGAACCTGGGAAAAGGCCTTTCAGGAGCCCACCAAGTGACTGAATGGAATAAGATGTGACAGGTCTCCTCAAAAAGAGGGTGGAATAGGGTTCTGACTAACTCTTGAGCAGATGAGAGCCCTGTTGCCTCCATAAGATTCTGGCCAAAGTCTAGATTTCTTACTCGAAAAGCAAAATGCTGGAAATCTAGAATAATAACAAAAAAAACCTGGAGAAACTCAGTTGGTCTGGCGACACCTGTGAAGAAAGGAACCGAGTTAATGTTTTAGATCTGATGTGATTCTTCAGAACCAACTTTCTTGCCAGCTTTTGCCCTCATTACTTTCCAGCCTTTGGTCAGGTTGTACTGAAGTATCTATTTGTTCCAATGGAAAAAAAGGAACAAATTTACTGCAATAATGATAGCGGTAAGCTCTGCACTGTGACAACAGCAACTACGCCTCAAGGTTACTTTACATAGAACATGTTAACAGCTGTAATGAGCTGTTAGTTTTTAACAAGCCATGCTACCACTGCAACAAAAAGCCAAGAAACTTCTGGATAACATACTACCAAAGCTATCAAACAGAGTAATTAAGGTCTGTATTGGTTCAGACAAGGTGGTGTAGAGTAGAAGTGTTTTACAATGAACTAAATTCATCAAGTTAAGCTTGTGAAACTTGAAAGGGTTCAGAAAAGATTTATAAGGATGTTGCCAGGATTGGAAGGTTTGTGCTATATGGAAACGCTGAATGGGCTGGGGCTGTTTTTCCTGAAGTGTCAAAGGCTGAGGGGTGACCTTATAGAGATTTACAAAATTATGAGGGGCATGGATAGGATAAATAGACAAGGTCTTTTCCCCATAGTGGGGGAATCCAAAACTAGAGGTCATAGGTTTAAGGTGAGAGGGGAAAGATTTGAAAGGGACCTAAAGGGTAACCTCTTTGTGCAGAGGGTGATGCATGTATGGAACAAAAGGAGGAAGGGTTGGAAGCTGGTACAATAATAACATTGAAAAGGATTTGGATGGGTATATAAGTAGGAAAGGTTAAAAGAGAGATACTGGTAAATGGGACTACATTAATTTAGGATATCTGGTTGGCATGGACAAATTAGACAGAAGGTTCTGTTCATATGCTGTACAACTCTATGATTGTAAGTCTTCATGAACAAAACCAGAACCTGCTGGAGAAACTCAACAGATCTGGCAGCATCTGTGAAGGGAAAGCAGAGTTAACATTCCTGTCCAGTTACCCTTCTTCAGAACCACCTGCTGAGTTTCTCCAGCAATTTCTGTTTTGTTTCAGATTTCCAATATCTACAGTTCTTGGCATTATTTTAGGTATAGTTTTCCATTCTTGGTTCTTGGTGGGAATATTAGAGGTTCACCGCTCATTCTATCCCATGGGGAAGCCCCAAGATGTTTCAGTGAGACAGGAAGCCTGACATGATGACTCTCTAATCATCTGCTCTTTTCCACTTCGGTGTATATGTAGGAGTCATATATTCTTCAAAAACAGAGCCGAGACAAATCTCACTTATGCCACAAGCCTAGAAATTACTGTCCATGTGCAATAACCGTAATCGGACACCTCAGTTCCTATTTGCTGTTTGTATTTCTATTACCATAAAAAGTTGAGGAGGTCATGTCCTCTATTGCAGTTAAAATTTGGCACAGGATATTCTGGCCCAGAGTCCATTTCATGAAGCATTCTAAGCTGCTTCTGCGGGATTTTGAAGTAATATATAGCATTCTTTAACTTCCCTCATAACACAACAAATCACTTTGCCCTGTTATGCTCATTCATATTTGACTAATTAGAATCATTTCCTGTTATTCTGTCTAGAGGTGCTGAGCACTGAAGTTTTTTGTGTTTTTCCTCCCCAGGGGAAAATGAAATGTTATTCAAAATAAGTTAATAAATTAGAAGAAAACTAATCTCCTTTTGCATGTATAATCTTAGTATTGTTTGTCTGAAATTATGGTAAAATACAATAGTTTACTGGCACTCCTTCAAAGAATGTTTTGAGAATAAATGATCAGAACCTCACAACATTTTGTGATTGCACAGCATTAAAGGTTCTTGATACTTAACAATGCCAAGGCTCCAGGGTCAGCTTTACACTTGTGTATTACTAACAGGGGACTTCATATGCTGGTCATATCGTATTAACTGAGATGTGCTCCTGGCAATCAAAAGTCTACATCAGTAGCACAAATTCATAAAATTACTGTTGAATTTTTTGCTTTAGATTTAGTTCTTCAAAATTTCAGCACCCTAACGTTACTTACTAGTGTATACTGTTTATAAAGTTATATCAAAACTAAAAGACATTAGTGCTGTTTAATTATGGAAAGCATGTTGCTTATGAAAATGTGGTGATGGTATAATATTGAGCTAGATTCTATGAATGGTTATTGAATAATTCCATCCAATTCACTCAGTTTATATTCCCTAGATATTAAATAATTAAAAGAATGTTGAATCTCTCGACATGCTGGAGAGGATTGGTTTAGGAGGTGAGTTTGTGATGGAAGAAAGATAGTGCTAAATGTCCAAATTCACAAATCCCAAATCCAACCCTCCATAAATTTACTTAGAGTTGTCAGAGTATTTTGTAGTGAGGTCGGTCAGTAATTACATCATTTAAATAGCTTCTTGATTAGATTAGATTACCTACTGTGTGGAAGCAGGCCCTTCAGCCCAACAAGTCCACACTGACCCTCCGAAGAGCAACCCACCCAGACTCATTCCCCAACATTTACTCCTGTACCTGCGGGCAATTTAGCATGGCCAATTCACCTAACCTGAACATTTTTAGATTGTGGGAGGAAACTGGAGCACTCGGAGGAAACCTATGCAGACACGGGGAGAATGTGCAAACTCTCAACAGACAGTTGCCTGAGGTGGGAATTGAACCTGGGTCCCTGGCACTGTGAGGCAGCAGTGCTAACCACTGAGCCACCATGCCACCCAGTACCTTTGTCTCTTTGCTGAGATTTTGACAGAAATTTGAAATAAGTATCTTCAACATGGATTTCTAGAGTGTTAAACTCATGAATTAATGGATCATATAAAATATGAGAGGCTTTGGATCCACAAAACATTCAGGACAATCACATCTGCATGTGTGCCAGATGGTAGCAGTCTTTGAATAGCATGCAGTATATTTGGAGCAACAACTGTCCTCACTATGCATCATAAAAGGAGAGACTGTTCACTCCAGGACATGATAGGTAGGTAAGGAGAAGTGCAGAGATGGCAGCTGAATGGATAGCCATTCAACTGAAAGGAAAGGAGATGACAGATTCAAGAAAGCCAGGACTCCTTGCAGCTGTCTAACAAGCCTGAAATTTTAGATGCCTATTTAGTGAGCCATGATGTGGAGGAGCTGGTGTTGGCCTGGTCTGGACAAAGTTTAAAATCTCACAACACCAGGTTATAGTCCAACAAGTTTATTTGCAAGTACAAGCTCTTGGAGTGCTGTTCCTTCACCATTTAGTGAGCAACAAAACTGATTCAGTAGTGGATGACTTGATGGAAAACTACAACACCATGGTGTCCAAGGGTACTTTGGAGGCTGGAAGGCAGGTTTGTAAGGTAGTAGTTGTGGATGACTCAATAGTTTGAAGAATAGGTAGTCATGTTTGGGAGTCCCATATGGTCTGTTGCTGCCTGGGTGCAAGAGTTCAGGAGAAAACAGAATGACTGGATAAATTTCTGAAAAAAGAGGACAATCCGTGGTAGTGGTTTACGTGGGCACTAACAACATAGGGAGGGACAGCTTGGAGGTCTTGCAAGATTGGTTTCAGGAATTGGGGAGTAGATTGAAATGAAGGTTCATCAGGACAGTCATCTCAGAAATACTACCTGTGTCACAATGTTCACTATTTAGGCAAGATAGCTCATGGAGGTAAATGTGTAGCTTGAGGAGTGGTGTAGTAGGGAGAGATTTAGATTTTTGGGACATTGGGATCATTTTTGGGAAAGGAGAAGTTATTCAGAATAGATGGACTTTTAAGAAGCAAACAGTGTAGTGGGGGTGGATTTAAATTTGTAAAGCAGGGTGTGTTTTGACAGATGAGCCTAGTTTTGAAAGAACTAGAGAGGGCAAAAGAGAAAACATGGTGAATGGGAAAAGGAAGTGAGAGAAGGCATGAATATTGACAATGGACAAAGAAAAATCACTTTCCAAAGGGCAAGGAAGAGATAAAAGCAGGGTTAAGTTGTATGTTTGTAAATGCACAAAGTACACTGAACAAAATGGAGTATTGAAAGCAGAAATTGCTCTGGGGTAATATGACATAGTAGCATTGATAGAAACATGACTCGAGTCAAAACAGGACTATATGCATTTGTCAGGTTATCAGGGTTTTAGTAATAAAGGTTGGTAAAAGGGAGGAGGTCTACCTTTGTCAAAGGTGGTCTCATTGCCCTTGAACAAGATGCAGTTGCTGAATTAGAATTTATATAGTTGGAGGTGAGATACAGGAATGGAGCTGTGGCCTTTCTGGGGATTTCTTATTGACCTCGGAATGGAGGGAGGAAGTAGAGGAGGTAGAGGAGACGAGGTAGGCAGATTATGGAAAATTGCAGAACAAGTGCTGGAAAATGGGATGAAATTAGTTTAGGATATCTGGACAGCATGAATGAGTTGGACCGAAGAGCCTGTTTCTGTGCTGTATATCTCTATGACTCGATGATTCTAAGTAGAGTTGTGATAGGTGATGATTCAATTAGCCTAGTGTAGACTGGAAAAAGGATGGTGTGAGGTGCTCAAAAATGGAGAAATTCCTGCAATATATGCAGGAGAACTTTCTAGAACAGTATATTTTCAGTCCTATCAGGGTGCGCTGGACCCGGTCCTAGGAAATGAACAGGCCAAGTAGAGAACATCAGAGCAAGGGACCATTTAGGAAATAGTGATCAAAACAATATTAAGTTGAAAAATTATAAAAATCAGTCAATGATTAAGATTCAAGAAAGAAAAGGGCAGATTTTAGTGGTCTAAAAGTTGAACCGAAGCACATTGATTAGAAAATCATTTTGGTGAATGAAACAGTCTATGACAAATGAGAGAATTTCAAAAGGGAGATGAATCGAGTGCAAGTTAGGTAATGTCTATGAGGAATAAATGCTGGGTTTCCAGAGCTAGAGAAACCTGGATGACTAAGGGTATTGATAAGAAAATAAAGAAGAAAAAGGAGGTTCATATCGGGGTAACAATAGCAACAGAAATCAGGAAGAGTGCCTCAAATGTAGAAGAAGGTTAAAGCTTCAATCAGGAAGGCTAAGAGGGAGCATGAAAAGACAGCAGACAGGATGTGCAAAAATAAACAGAAAAATGTTCTTCAAACATATCAATATTAAAAGGTTAGTGAAAGCTAGAGTAGGGTCCATAAGGAATAAGTCAACTAGGACAATGTGAGGACTGCAGATGCTGGAGATCAGAGCTGAAAAATATGTTTCGGGCTTATGAAACGTCGATTCTCCTGCTCCTTTAATGCTGCCTGACCTGCTGCGCTTTTCCAACAACACATTTTTCAGCCCATGGGGAATAAGCAGGTAAATCTGCTCACTGAAGCAAAGGATATGACAGAGTTACGAAATTAATATTTTACTCCTGTCTTTACCAAATCAGAAGATGATGACAATGGCCTAGTTGAAAATGTGAGTGTTGAGCAACTGAACAGTATAGTGATAGATAAAGAAGAGGTGCAAAAAAGGCTGGCAACACTTCCAGGTAGAGAAAGTGCCAGGCCCAAATGGGACCCATCCTAGATTACTGGGAGAGTTAAGGGAGGAAATTGAATAGTTATTGACAGAAATTTTCCAGGGCTCTCTGAACACAGGAGTAGTGTGTTGGACTGGAGGATTTCAAACGATGTCCTTTTAAGAAATTGGGTCAGGTGACCTAATGCAGGAGCTAACGGAAGCAGTCTAGAACCAGCTGTGGAGTTGAGAGGATGCACTGATGCAAGCATTCTCCGTTCAAGTTCATCTATCTCGTGTTCTAGTTCACAAAGACAACATTTCCTGTCTCAGCAATCATTTCTCTGAACAACCTAGGGTGAAGTTGTTTAGGGAGAAAGTGAGGTCTGCAGATGCTGGAGATCAGAGCTGAAAATGTGTTGCTGGAAAAGCGCAGCAGGTCAGGCAGCATCCAAGGAACAGGAAATTCGATGTTTTGGGCATAAGCCCTTCTTCAGGAATCATTCCTGAAGAAGGGCTTAGGCCCGAAACGTCGAATTTCCTGTTCCTTGGATGCTGCCTGACCTGCTGCGCTTTTCCAGCAACACATTTTCAGCTCTGAAGTTCTTTAGGGTTAGGCCACTTGTCAAATTTTACTTCTAATAATTTTCTGAGTAACTTCTTACTAATGATTGTAATGTTTTAAGTGCCATGCTCACCTTCACATTCTGATGTCCAATTATTCATGAGATATTATTTGAAAACAAATGCAAAATTCCGTCCAACTCATCTGTCATTTCCTTATTTTCCATTATTATTTCCCCAGACTCTGACTAGATGATTAATGCGTACTTCACTTATTCTTTTCCTTTTTAAACACTAGCTGAAAGCTGTTCCAATTAGTTTGTCTTGTACTTCAATTTCTCCCTCATTATTAATCTTTTAGTCTTTTTTAAAATCTTCTTTATACTCTGTCCATTTCTACTAACCTGTCACTCATCTTTGTGGAATTATGTGCTTTGTCTTTCAATCTTATGCAACTATTAATTTCCTTCCCTTGAAATATTTATTTCTCACTAGAATGATTATTGAATTTATTCTTATTCATTCATGGGATGAGGGTGTTGCTGGGTGGACAGCATTTATATGTCTGTCCCTAATTGCCAAGAGAGCAGTTGAGAGTCATCCACATCACAGTGGGATTGGAGTCACATGCAGCCAGACAGTATTAGGATATCTTTAAAGAACATTTGTGAACTAGACAGTCAACAATTGATTCATGATCATCATCAGACTCTTAATTACAGATATTAAAAAAAAGGATTAAAATTCCACCACCCATGCTGGGTTTCAAACCTGGCTCCTTGGAACATTACTGAGGTGTAGGGATTGGAACCAGATGGATCTCATTCACTATGAGATCCTTCATTGGGTTTGTTCACCTGGGCCAATCAGGGAGCCCTGTCTGAGATATAAACAGGAGATTTCCCTTCCAACTCTATTTTGATTTAATCCCTGCCCTCCCCTTCACTGTTTTGATCACATAGCATTGTCCTTTGACGTGAAGGGCACTGTTTGTCACTGGCCACCCGGGTGTTTTCGTATCTTCCTGGTGGTGGAAATTGAATAAAGATTCATGCACTTTGTGTCTCTCACTGTGTCTCACACCTGCACACACACACCATGGTTGCTGGGGAAAAATAAGCACTACCACAGTTAGGCAGGAGTGTGGGGGAATTAAAAAAAAGAACAGGCATGTACACTGGCCACTCGGGTGTTTTCCTATCTTCCTGGTGGTAGAAATCGAATAAAGATTCGTACACCCTGTGTCTCATACCTGCACAAACACACAATATGGGTGCTGGGGAAAACATAAGCACTACCGCAGTTAGGCAGTAGTGTGGGGTTTAAAAAAAACAAAAAAAAAGCAAAAAAACAGGAGATTTCCTTTCTTCCTGGTGGTGGAAATTTGAAGAAAATGCGTGCAACTCGTGTCTTTCACTGTGTCTCACACCTGCACACACACAACATGGGTGCTGGGGGAAAAAAGGATAAAAAAAAGAAAGAAATAAGAGAAAAAAAAACAGGAGATTCAGAGCCTTCTCAGTTTAGGGGACTGACTCAATGTTGGCTGGTGTTACAGTCAGTATTTACTGTTGGTTTCTGCTTCTCTTTTTTTGATTCCTGAACTGGCTGAACTATTTAGCCAGTTTGTTATCTGGCATTCCTTTTAGTGAGGACTGATTGTTAAACTCCTGATGCACACAATGTGTTTCAGGTGTAACTCAGTTCTCATTAGGGGATTGTTGTTTCACTGGCTGGTTACAGATTGTGTGATACTCTTTTTGAGAAAAGGATAATGTTAATTTTGTGGTAGGGCTTAGCCCTTGGACTCTAGTTGTCTTTGTATTTTGTATGTGTCTTCACTTTTTAATTGGTGTTTGGACTGAGCCCTTGTGAAAGACATACATTTTACCAGAGGAGCTGTTCCTGTGCGGAGGCCTAGCCCTGGGACCGGGCCTTTGAAGATTGCACACCCGTGTGTGTGCTGGGAGGTGAGCAGTTGCTGTATCCTGGAGTTTGGCAGCAGACCTTGCCTTCAGGAGTGGACCAAACCCCTGTGAGTTAACTGCATCTGTACTATGTTCCTGTGAGTGGGCCTGGTTTTCCAAGACTGGGCCAGGACTCCATGGAGACTGAATGCCTGTGCGCTGTGGGGTGTGCATTTGCTGCCTCAGGAGTGGACTCTGCCCTTGGTTGTGGACTCTACAGTTTGGAGTGGACTCTAATTCTGACATTGCATGTTGTATACTGGAGTGGACTCTTCCTGGAAATGGATTCTATATTTTGAAGACTGTATAGATTTGGACTGTGTACCAGAAAGGACTTTTTTTTTATTTGGTGTACAACAGTATTGTGGTGTTTCCTGGGTCTATCACCTGCACTGTCTTTTGTGTCCCTGGGTCTGGCAGGCCTTACTCTGAGCAGGGAGGCTCATGTGTCGTCCTGAAAGCTGTCACCCCGAGAGCTGGAAGGTGGGTAGGCCATCCTGTGAACCTGAAGGTTGGTAGGCTGCCCTGAAAGCCAGAGGGTGGGTAGGCCACCCTGATGTCAGTTGCCCCGAGAGCCAGATGGTGGGTAGGCCATTCTGAGCGCTTCGTCCCGAGAAGGGGTAATTGGGACGGGCTGCCCTAGATGTGGTTGAAAGTTGTCAGAGCAGCTGAGAGCCAGAAGATGCGTAGGGGCAGGCTGAGATCCAGAAGGCTTGTGAGCTACCCTGCACGTTGTTGTCCCAGGGAAGGGAACAGGCTGTCCTCGAGGTGGCCAGAAGGTGCATTGAGGTGGGTGAGAGCCCAATGGTACGTAGGGGCAAACCGAGAGCCAGAAGGCGGGTAGCCGTCTTCAGCGCTGTCACCCCGGGCAGGTACTGGGGCGGGCTGCCCCAGAGGTGGTCGAAAGGTGCTGAGGGTGGTTAGTGAAGCCGGAAGGTGGGTACGCCGTCCTGACCACTGTCACCCTGGGCGGGTACCGGGGTGGGCTGTCCTAGAGGTGGTCAAAAGGTGTGTCAGGGCAGACCAAGAATTGGAAGGGGCATGGACTCGACCGAGAGCTGGAAGTTACGTAGGGGCGGGCTGCCTTTGAGTGGTGGGAGAGACAGGGGCTTGCTGGGTCTGTATTGTATGCACTTTTTATTATGTAACTGGATTGTCTTATGTATAGGTCATTGTTGCTGTCTTTTTATATTTGAACCTGGGATTTGTGGTTTGTCCTCCATTCCCTGTAAACTGGTTGAACGGTAAGGTTTGGGGCCTGGCTTTGCTGCTCCTCTCCCTTGTAAAACTGCTGTTGTAAACAGCTAGAAATTGTTTTGTAATTTGTTTAATAAAATTATTATAAACAAGAAAAAAATTTTCTTTCTTCCTGGTGGTGGAAATTTGAATAAAGATTCGTGCACCTTGTGCCTTTCACTGTGTCTCACACCCGCACACACACGAGTGCTGGGGGAAAAAATAAACAGGTCATTGAGTCTTCTCAGTTTAGGGGACTGACTCTGTACTGGCTGGTGTTACAGTCAGTGTGTGACTATTGGTTTCTGCTTTCTTTTTTTGAAGGGGGAAACCTGATTCCTGAACTGGCTGAACTATTTAGCCAGTTTGTTAATTGGCATTCCTTTTAGTGAGGACTGATTGTTAAACTCCTGATGCAAACAAACAATGTGTTTCAGGTATAACTCAGTTCTCATTAGGGGGTTGCTGTTTCACTGGCTGGTTACAGACTGTGTGTTACTCTACCCTTTTCTCAAAAAAGAGAAAAAAAAATGTTAATTTTGTGGTAGGGCTTAGCCCTTGGACTCTTTTTTTTGTATGTCTTCACTTTTTTTTATTGGTGTTTGGACTGAGCCTTTGTGGAAGACATATATTTTACCAGAGGAGCTGTTCCTGTGGGGAGGCCTAGCCCTGGGACTGGGCCTCTGAAGATTGAATACCTGTGTGTTTCTGCGTGTGTGTGCGCGGGGGTGCGCTGAGAGGTGAGCACTTTGCTGTATCCTGGAGTTTTTGGGGAAGATCTTGCCTTCAGGAGTGGAACAAACCCCCTGTGAGTTAACTGCACCTTCAAAATGCGCTGTTCCTGTGAGTGGCCCTGGCTCTTCAAGGATGTGCCAGGCCTCCGTGGAGACTGAACACCTGTGGGCAGCACAGTGGCACAGTGGTTAGCACTGCTGCCTCACAGCGCCAGAGACCTGGGTTCAGTTCCCGCCTCAGGCGACTGACTGTGTGAAGTTTGCACATTCTCCCCGTGTCTGCGTGGGTTTCCTCCGGGTGCTCCGGTTTCCTCCCACAGTCCAAAGATGTGCGGGTCAGGTGAATTGGCCATGCTAAATTGCCCGTAGTGTTAGGTAAGGGGTAAATATAGGGGTATGGGTGGGTTGCGCTTCGGCGGGTCGGTGTGGACTTGTTGGGCCGAAGGGCATGTTTCCACACTGTAAGTAATGTAATCTAAACCTGTGTGCTGTGGGGTGTGCATTTGCTGCTTTTGGGAGTGGACTCTGCAGTTTGGAGTGGACTCCATTTTGGACAATGCAACTCAAAAACTGGAATGGAGTCTATTCTGAAGACTCCACATTTGGACTATGTACCAGAAAGGCCTCTGCTTTTTGGCAACTAACTGTATTATGGTTGTTGGGTTATCACCTGCACTGTCTTGCGTCCCTGGGTCTGGCACGTCTTACTGTGAGTTGGGAGCTGAAAGTGTGTTGCTGGAAAAGTGCAGCAGGTCAGGCAGCATCCAAGGAGCAGGAGAGTCGATGTTTTGGGCCTGAGCCTTTCTTCAGCCCTTCTCCTGTGAGCAGGGAGGCTCATGGGTTGTCCTGAAAGCTGTCACCCTGAGAGCTGGAAGGTGGGTTGGCCATCCTGTGAACCTGAAGGTTGGTAGGCCATCCTGAAAGCCAGAGGGTGGTTAGGCCACCCTGATGTCAGTCACCCCAAGAGCCAGATGGTGGGTAGGCCATTCTGAGCGCTGTCGTCCCGATAAGGGGTAATCGGGACGGGCTGTCCTAGAGGTAGTCGAAAGGTGTCAAAGCAGCCGAGAGCCAGAAGGCACGTAGGCGTGGGCTGAGATCGGGAAGGCTTGTGGGTTACCCTGCACGCTGTCATCCCAGGGAAGGGGGCGTGCTGTCCTAGAGTTGGCTGGAAGGTGTGCCAGGATAGCCCACTGGCTGGAGGCACATCGGGGTGGGTGAGAGCCCAATGGTACGTAGGGGCAGACTTAGAGCCAGAAGGTGGGTAGCCGTCCTCAGCGCTGTCACCCTGGGCAGGTACCGGGGTGGGCTGCCCTAGAGGTGGTCGAAAGGTGTGTCAGGGCAGACCGAGAACTGGAAGGGGCATGGGGTGGACCGAGAGCCGGAAGGTGGGTAAGGGCGGGCTGCCTTAGAGTGGTCAGAAGGTGGGAGGGACAGTGGTTTGCTGGATTTGTAATGTATGCATTTTTTCTAATGTAACTGGATTGCATTGTTCTTTATGTACAGATGTCATTGTCACTGTCTTGTCACATGTGAAACTGGGATTTGTGGTTTGTCCTCATCTCCCTGGAAAATGGTTGAACGGTAGGGTTTGGGACCTGGCTTTGCTGCTCCTCTCCCTTGTAAAGTTGCTGTTGTATGCAGCTGTAAATGTTCACTTTTTTTTGTAAACTGCTTTTATATTTCATTAAAAATTACAATAAACAGGAGATTTCCTATCTTCCTGGTGGTGGAAATTTGAATAAAGATTTGTGCACTTTGTGTCTTTCACTGTGTCTCACTCCTGCACACACACACAACATGGGTGCTGGGGAAAAAATAGAAAAAAAAAGAAATGAGAGAGAAAAAATAAACAGGAGATTCAGTCTTCTCAGTTTAGGGGACTGACTCAATGCTGGCTGGTGTTACAGTCAGTATGTTACTGTTAGGTTTCCCCCTCAAAAAGAAAAGCAGAAACTGATTCCTGAACTGGCTGAACTATTTAGCCAGTTCGTTTACTGGCATTCCTTTTAGTGAGGACTGATTGTGTGCATTAGGAGTTTAACAATGTGTTTCAGGTGTAACTCAGTTCTCATTAGGGGATTGTTGTTTCACTGGCTGGTTACAGCCTGTGTGTTACTCTCTTTGAGAAAAGGATAATGTAAATTTTGTGGTAGTTTCCTTTGTGTTTTTTGTATGTGTCTTCACTTTTTTTTATTGGTGATTGGACTGAGCCCTTGTGGAAGACATACGTTTTACCAGAGGAGCTGTTCTGATGGGAAGGCCTAACCCTGGGACTGGGCCTCTGAAGATTGAACACCTGGGTGTGTGCTGGGAGGTGAGCACTTGCTGTATCCTGGAGTTTGGGTGAAGACCTTGCCTTCAGGAGTGGATCAAACGCCTCAGTGGACTCTGCAGTTTGGCGTTTACTCCATTTTGGACAATGCACCTCATAAACTGGAGTGGATTCCATTCCTGGGAATGAACTCCAATATATATTGGACTGTGGACCAGAAAGGACTCTGTTTTTACGTAATTAACTGTTTTGTGTTGGTTGGGTCTATCACCTGCACTGTCTTGTGCCCCTGGGTTTGGCAGGCTTTACCATGAGCTTGGAGGCTCATGGGTCGTTTTGAAAGCTGTCACCCTGAGAGCCAGAGGGCGGGTAGGCCATCCTGTGAACCTGAAGGAAGGTAGGCTGTCCCAAAAGCTAGATGGTGGTTAGGCTACCCTGATGCCAGTCACCCCAAGAGCCAGATGGTGGGTAGGCTGTTCTGAGCGCTGTCGTCCCCAGAAAGGGTAATTGGGACGGGCCGTCCTAGAGGTGGTCGAAAGGTGTCAGAGCAGCCGAGAGCCAGAAGGCACGGAGGGGTGGGCTGAGATCCGGTGGGTTATCCTGCACGCTGTTGTCCCAGGGAAGGGGACAGGCTGCCCTAGAGATGGCCGGAAGGTGTGCCAGAATAGCCCACTGGCCGCATGGTGCATCGGGGTGGGTGAGAGCCCACTGGTACGTTGGGGCAGACAGAGAGCCAGAAGGCGGGTAGCCGTCCTCAGCACTGTCAGCCTGGGCAGGTACTGGGGCGGGCTACTCCAGAGGTGGTCGAAAGGTGCTGAGGGTGAAGCCGGAAGGTGGGTAGGCCGTCCTGACCGCTGTCACCCCATGCAGGCACTGGGGCGGGCTGTCCTAGAGGTGGTCAAAAGGTGTGTCCGGGCGGAATGAGAACTGGAAGGGGCATGGGGTGGACCGAGAGCTGGAAGGTGGGTAGAGGCGGGCTGCCATAGAGTGTTCGGAAGGTGGGAGGGATGGGGGCTTGCTGTGTCTGTATTGTCTGCACTCTTGTATGTAACAGTATTGTCTCATGTACAATGTCATTGTCGCTGTCTTTTATATATGAAATTGGGATTTGAGGTTTGTCCTCATCTCCCTATAAACTGGGTGAACAGTAGAATTTGGGGCCTAGCTTTGCTGCTTCTCTCCCTTGTAGAATTGCTGTTGTATACAGCTTTAAATGTTCACTGTTTTTTGTAAACTGTTTTGTAATTTGTTTAATAAAATATTATAATTGGGAAAAAAAATAAACAGAAGATTAGGGAGTGGAGTGCATTATTTTCCTCTCCAATTTTATTTTGATTTAATCCCTGCCCCCTCCTTCACTGTTTGAAGGGCAATGCTGTGTGGTCAATGTGAAGGGCACTGCTCGTCACTGGCCACTCGGGTGTTTCCTTTCTTCCTGGTGGTGGAAATTTGAATAAAGATTCGTGCACCTTGTGTCTTCACTGTGTCTCACACCTACGCACACACAACATGGGTGCTGGGGAAAAAAATAAGCACCACTGCAGTTAGGCAGTAGTGTGGGGTTTTTTAAAAAAAAATAAAAGGGAATATCAGAGGTTCTGCTCACTGAGAGCTGGGAAAAAAAGATAAACAGGAGATTCAGAGCCCCCTCAGTTTAGGGGACTGACTCTGTACTGGCTGCTGTTACAGTCAGTATGTTACTGTTGGTTTCTGCTTTCCTTTTTTTTGGAGGGGGAAACCTGATTCCTGAACTGGCTGAACTATTTAGCCAGTTTGTTAATTGGCATTCCTTTTAGTGAGGACTGATTGTTAAACTCCTGATGCACACAATGTGTTTCAGGTGTAACTCAGTTCTCATTAGGGGATTGTTGTTTCACTGGCTGGTTACAGCCTGTGTGTTACTCTTTGTCCTTTCCTCAAAGAGTAAAAAGAGGAATGTTAATTTTGTGGTAGGGCTTAGCCTTGGAGACTCTAGTTTACTTTTTTTTGTATGTGTCTTCACTGTTTTTGGTGTTTGGACTGAGCCTTTGTGGAAGACATACATTTTACCAGAAGAGCTGTTCTTGTGGGAAGGTCTAGCCCTGGGACTGGGTCTTTGAAGATTGGACACCTATGTGTGTGCTGGGAGGTGAGCACTTGCTGTATGCTGGAGGTTGGGAATAGACCTTTCCTTTGGGAGTGGACCAAACCCCTGTGAGTTAACTGTACCTGTACAATGTACCGTTCCTGTGAGTAGGCCTGGTTTTCCAAGGCTGGGCCAGGACTCCATGGAGACTGAATACCTGTGTGCTGTGGGGTGTGCATTTGCTGCCTTCAGGCGTGGACTCTGCAGTTTGGAGTGGACTCCATTTTGGACCATGCACCTCAAAAACTGGAGTGGATTCCATTCCTGGGAATGGGCTCTCTATTTTGAAGACTCTGGTTGGACCATGTACCAGAAAGGACTCTGTTTTTTGTTAATTACCGGAATTGTGTTGTTGTTGGGTCTATCACTTGCACTGTCTTGTATCCCTGGGTCTGGCTGGCCTGACTGTGAGCTGGGAAGCTAATGGGTTGTCCTGAAAGCTCACCCCGAGAGCCGGAGGGTGGGTAGGCTGTTCTGAGCGCTGTCATCTCGAGAAGAGGTAATCGGGAGTGGGCTGTCCTAGAGGTGGTCGAAAGGTGTGTCAGAGCAGCCGAGAGCCAGAAGGCGCATAGGGGCAGGCTGAGAGTCGGAAGGCTTGTGGGCTACCCTGCATTGTTGTTGTCCCAGGGAAGGGGACAGGCTGTCCTAGAGGTGCTGGAAGGTGTGTTTGGGTAGCCCACTAGATGGACGGCCCATCGGGGTTGGTGCGAGCCCAATGGAATGTAGGGCCATAATGCAGGTAGCCGTCCTCAGTGCTGTCACCCTGGGCAGGTGGCGGGGTGGGCTGTCCTAGAGGTGGTTGAAAGGTGTGTCAGGGCGGATAGAGAACTGGAAGGGGCATGGGGTGGACCGAGAGCCGGAAGGTGTGTAGGGGCGGGCTGCCTTAGAGTGGCCGGAAGATGGGAGGGACAGGGGCTTGCCAGGTCTGTATTGTATGCATTTTTTTTCTGTAACTGGATTGGCTTTTTATGTGCAAATGTAAATGTCACTGTCTTTTATATGTGAAACTGGGATTTGAGGTTTGTCTTCATCTCCCTGTAAACTGGTTAAACGGTAGGGTTTGGGGTCTGGCTTTGCTGCTCCTCTCCCTTGTAAAGTTGCTGTTGTATACAGCTGTAAATGTTCACTGTTTTTTGTAAACTGTTTTGTAATTGTTTAATTGTTTATTTTATTGATGGATTACAGTGCACTACATGGTCTTTGGCCCTCAGTGTCACACCAAAGGGCCTGTAGCATGCAGACTCGGGGAGAATGTGCAAACTCCACACACTGTTGCCTGAGACTGGAATTGAACCCAGGTCCCTGTGAGGCCATATGCTAACCATTGTGCCACAACTAGAATCTCCTTACTTCAGGTACTGACTCCAACTTAGCTGGCCATAACCAGTGTTCTGAGCACAAGTAAATAAAGGGTAACTTGGTGATGGGATACCAGCCTCTGTGCAGTTATTTCAGTGACAATTGGAGAAAACAGTACGTGCCTGAAAAAAGGTTTGCAATGTTGTCTTTCAGGCAGTGTAAGCATTTCTGGCATCATGCCTTTATTGGAGAAGCTTGACTTTTTTGATTCTGCTGTCAAAGACTACCCAGAATATGAAAAGAATGTGATTGTTTTTCATCTACCCCAATATCATTTGCCTGAAAAAACAAAGACTGATCTATCTGGCTGCTTGCAGATCTGCAGTATTTTTGGTTATAAGGGGCTTAGCTTTTCCAGAGGCACGAAACACTAGCCTTCAAAAAGTTGATGGTTTTGGTTAAGGAATATTAGACCCAAACCTCCTCTTAGTCTGAGATGCTGTCAGTTTTATTCAGCTGTTAGAGAACTGGGTGATCTCCAATTTGGGATTGTTGGTGAGGTTAAGATGACTGACAGAGGCATGTGATTCAGGGCCAACCATGAATGAGATAATGAGAGACTATTTATTAGGAGGGATTAATGATGTAACCATGCAGAAGTCCAGCTGTCCTACAAACGACATCTGGCTTTGTCTTAGAAAATGGAGTATGGGGACTAGAGGGCATCCCAATGAAAGTGGACCTCCTCACATATCCACCTGAGGCTAGGGAACATCATTTTAGTGTAAGGACTCTCAGAGGCTCACACAGGGCATATCCTAAGCAGAGGGGCCCTAGGACAGCCCATAGCAGAATCTCACAAGAAAGATGAGCCTCAGCCAAGCGACTAAAATGTCCTTCAGGATCTGGGCCAGCAAGCCATTGTAGTTGCTGCCGGTGTGTGGACATGAGACACAAAGATGGAAAATTATAGGCCAATTAGCCTAACCTCGGTTGTTGGTAAAATTCTATAATCCATCATTAAGGATGAGGTTTCTAAATTCTTAGAAGAGCAGAGCCTGATTAGAACATGTCAACATGGATTTAGTAAGGGGAGGTCATGCCTGACAAACCTGTTGGAATTCTTTGAAGAGGTGACAAGTAGGTTAGACCAGGAAAACCCAGTGGATGTGGTCTATCTAGACTTCCAAAAGGCATTTGATAAGGTGCCAGACGGGAGGCTGCTGAACAAGGTGAGGGCCCATGGTGTTCGAGGTGAGCTGCTGGGATGGATTGAGGATTGGCTGTCTGACAGAAGGCAGAGAGTTGGGATAAAAGGTTATTTTTCGGAATGGCAGCCAGTGACGAGTGGTGTCCCACAGGGTTCAGTGTTGGGGCCACAGCTATTTGCATTATATATTAATGATTTGGATGAGGGGACTGGGGGCATTCTAGTGAAGTTTGCAGATGATACGAAGTTAGGTGGACAGGCAGGTAGTACTGAGGAAGTGGGGAGGCTACAGAAGGATCTAGACAGTTTGGGAGAGTGGTCCAGGAAATGGCTGATGGAATTCAACGTGAGCAAACGCGAGGTCTTGCATTTTGGCAAAAAGAATAAAAGCATAGACTACTTTCTAAATGGTGAGAAAATTCGCAAAGCCAAAGTACAAAGGAATCTGGGAGTGCTAGTCGAGGATTCTCTAAAGGTAAACATGCAGGTTGAGTCCGTGATGAAGAAAGCGAATGCAATGTTGTCACTTATCTCAAGAGGGTTGGAATATAAAAGCAGCGATGTGCTACTGAGACTTTATAAAGCTCTGGTTAGGCCCCATTTGGAGTACAGTGTCCAGTTTTGGTCCCCACACCTCAGGAAGGACATACTGGCCCTGGAACGTGTCCAGCGGAGATTCGCACGGAGGATCCCTGGAATGGTAAGTCTAACATATGAGGAACAGCTGAGAATCCTGGGATTGTATTCATTGGAGTTTAGAAGATTAAGGGGAGACTTAATAGAGACGTACAAGATAATGGCTTGGAAAGGGTGGACGCTAGGAAATTGTTTCCATTAGGCGAGGAGACTAGGACCCGTGGACACAGCCTTTGAATTAGAGGGGGTCAATTCAGAACAGAAATGCGGAGACATTTCTTCAGCCAGAGAGTGGTGGGCCTGTGGAATTCATTGCCACAGGGTGCAGTGGAGGCCGGGACGCTAAATGTCTTCAAGGCAGAAATTGATAGATTCTTGTTGTCACAAGGAATTAAGGGCTACGGGAAGAACGCTGGTAAGTGGAGTTGAAATGCCCATCAGCCATGATTGAATGGCGGAGTGGACTTGATGGGCCGAATGGCCTTATTTCCACTCCTATGTCTTATGGTCTTATGGTCTAAAGGGGTCCGACAAGGCCTGGCGTGAGTCAAAAAACTCATAGGTTGGTACCGAGGTCATTGCACACCCTGCAAAGTCCCCCTACATGTGGGTTGGAACAATTTACAATGCTGAACAACATCAAAATTGGAACCAATTCAAATTAATGTATGGGTTAAATAGTCATCCAGTTCCCATGGAGGTTGTAGCTTTGGTTGTGTAACCTGTCTTTAACAAGATTTGCTCTGGACTCCAACCTCTGTTTTTGCAAGACCTCAGCCAGACGGAGAACATACACTGCGGACCCATTACAGATTAAGGGTATGACTTTGGTTCAAGTGTCCTGTGAGAAGCAGTTAATGCAGTTACCACTGTTGTAAGAGACTCAAGGAGAAATTGAGGACTGCAGATGCTGGAGATCAGAGCTGAAAATGTGTTGCTGGAAAAGCGCAGCAGGTCAGGGCAGCATCCAAGGAACAGGAGGTTCGACGTTTCGGGCATAAGCCCTTCTTCAGGAAAGGCTCACTGCCTTTATTCCTGAAGAAGGGCTTATGCCCGAAACGTCGAACCTCCTGTTCCTTGGATGCTGCCCTGACCTGCTGCGCTTTTCCAGCAACACATTTTCAGCTCGTAAGAGACTCAAGCCTATTGGTATGGAATTGGGGATGAGAAAGATTCATTTTGATTGGCTTAACATTTTCTGATTTGAAATATCTGCCTCAGTAAAGTTGTAATGAAATATTTCACAAAGTTGGACATGAGCCACGACCTAGATGGAGAATTGCAACTAGATGGGGAGTCCCAGAAATATGACAATTAGCTCTGTTAAGGATTTACACCAATATAAGACTGCCATTTGGGATATCATCAGTCTGTGCTATTTTCCAGAGGACATTGGAAAACATTTTACAAGGGCTACCCCAGATTGCCATTTATCTGGATGATAACAGGGAAGACCAATAAAGAGCATTTGGAGAAATTAGACATTGAGCTTAAACAGGGTTAAAAACAATGACTGCAGATGCGGGAAACCAGATTCTGGATTAGTGGTGCGGGAAGAGCACAGCAGTTCAGACAGCATCCAAGGAGCAGCGAAATCGATGTTTCGGGCAAAAGCCCTTCATCAGGAATAAAGGCAGTGAGCCTGAAGCGTGGTGAGATAAGCTAGAGGAGGGTGGGGGTGGGGAGAAGGTAGCAACGAGTGCAATAGGTGAGTGGGGGAGGGGATGAAGGTGATAGGTCAAGGAGGAGAGGGTGGAGTGGATAGGTGGAAAAGAAGATAGGCAGGTAGGACAAGTCTGGATAAGTCATGGGGACAATACTGAGCTGGAAGTTTTGGAACTAGGGTGAGGTGGGGGAAGGGGAAATGAGGAAACTGGTGAAGTCCACATTGATGTCCGGGGGTTGAAATGGTCCGAGGTAGAAGATGAGGTATTCTTCCTCCAGGTGTCTGGTGGTGAGGGAGCGGCCGTGAAGGAGGCCCAGGACCTCCATGTCCTCGGCAGAGTGTGAGGGGGAGTTGAAATGTTGGGCCACGGGGCAGTGTGGTTGATTGGTGTGGGTGTCCCTAAAGCGCTCTGCTAGAGGTGCCCAGACTCCCCAATGTAGAGGAGACCACATCGAGAGCAACGGATACAATAAATGATATTAGTGGATGTGCAGGTAAAACTTTGATGGATGTGGAAGGCTCCTTTAGGGCCTTGGATAGCGGTGAGGGAGGAGGTGTGGGTACAGGTTTTACAGTTCCTGCGGTGGCAGGGGAAAGTACCAGGATGGGAGGGTGGGTTGTAGGGGGGTGTGGACCTGACCAGGTAGTCACGGAGGGAATGGTCTTTGCAGAAGGCAGAAAGGGGTGGGGAGGGAAATATATCCCAGGTGGTGGGGTCTTTTTGGAGGTGGCGGAAATGTCGGCGGATGATTTGGTTTATGCGAAGGTTTGTAGAGTGGAAGGTGAGCACCAGGGCGTTCTGACCTTGTTACGGTTGGAGGGGTGGGGTCTGAAGGTGGAGGTGCGGGATGTGGACGAGATGCGTTGGAGGGCATCTTTAACCATGTGGGAAGGGAAATTGTGGTCTCTAAAGAAGGAGGCCATCTGGTGTGTTCTATGGTGGAACTGGTCCTCCTGGGAGCAGATACGGCATAGGCGGAGGAATTGGGAAAACGGGATGGCATTTTTGCAAGAGGTAGGGTGGGAAGAGGTGTAATCCAGGTAGCTGTGGACTCTGCCGAAGACATGGAGGTCCTGAGCCTCCTTCACCACCAGACGCCTGGAGGAAGAACGCCTCATCTTCCGCCTCGGAACACTTCAACCCCAGGGCATCAATGTGGACTTCAACAGTTACCTCATTTCCCCTTCCCCCACCTCACACTAGGTCCAAACTTCCAGCTCAGCACTGTCCCCATGACTTGTCTGGACTTGTCCTACCTGCCTATCTTCTTTTCCACCTATCCACTCCACCCTCTCCTCCCTGATCTATCACCTTCATCCCATCCCCCACTCACCCATTGTACTCTATGCTACCTTCTCCCCACCCCACCCTCCTCCAGCTTATCTCTCCACGCTTCAGCCTCACTACCTTTATTCCTGAAGGGCTTTTGCCCAAAACGTTGATTTCGCTCCATTTGGATGCTGCCTGAACTGTTGTGCTCTTCCAGCACCACTAATCCAGAATAGAGCTTAACCATTCCACCCAGGTGGGCATATGCCTTAAAAGGGAAACAATGTTCCATGTGCCCCAAGTGAACTATTTGGATTACAGGGTTGACAAAACCAAGTTACAGCCATTGGAAGATAAAGTGAGGATGATCAAAAGTACCCTGGCTCCCACATCTGTACTGGAGCTTAGATCTTTCCTTGGATTGGTGAATTATTACTGAGAAATTTACACACAACCCAACCTCCATTTTGTCACCCTTACTCCTGCTATTGAAAAGTTTCAGCCTTAGAAATGATTGTGTAGCGTAGAAGTAGCCTTTAGGGAAGTGAAAAAGCAGCTATTGTCATCTCGGGTATTGGCTCACTATGGTCCGAAGCAAGACATGGTGCTGACATACGGTATTGGGGTAGTGTTGGCTCAATGTTGGCCCAACAGAGAGGAAGACCCAATAATGTTTGCTTCCCAGTCTTTGGCTGATGATGATTGCAAATATGCCTAGATTGAAAAGGAAGGTTTGGGGGTCATCTTTGGTTTCAGAAAATTGTACCAATACCTTTATGGATATGTGTTTATGATATTAATGGGCCATAAACCCATGCTAGAGCTTCTTAAAGAAGATATGGCTCTGATGCCCATACCTTCTGGTTGAATTTAGTGGTAGTCCTTATTGTCAGTGCATATAAGTACAAGTTGGAACACCATCCAGGAGATTAACTGACGAATGCAGATGCCTTGAGCTGCCTCCCACTGGCAGATACTCCACCAGTGATGCCTCCCCTGGAAAAGTCCATTCTGGTTTTAAACTTGCTGGACACCCTACCATTCACCGCTGATAATATCCGAATGTGGCCACAAAAGGATCCCATCCCAACAAAATTAAATCAGCTGGTTTTAAGGGGGGGGGGAGGGGGAAGGCCATCATAATTAACATTGAAACCTTTCTGCACCCAGTGAGACCAGATCACCCGTACAGGATGGCACGTTACTGTGGGGAGCAAGAATGATTGTCCCAAGTAAAGATTGCTGCCAGATACTGATTGAAGTTCACCAGGGTCATCCAGGGGTTTCCAAAATGATGATGTTGGCAAGAACATTAGGAGGGGATGTAGCGCAGTGGTTGAGTCAATGCTTCACGTGTATGAGGTCCCGGGTTCAATCCCCGGCAGCTCCACTGATTTATGGGTGGCACAGTGGTTAGCACTGCTGCCTCGCAGCGCCAGAGAGCTGCGTTCAATTCCCACCTCAGGCAACTGTTTGTGTGGAGTTTGCACATTCTCTCCGTGTCTGCGTGGGTTTCCTCCCACAGTCCAAAAATGTGCAGGTCAGGTGAATTAGCTATGCTAAATTGCCCGCAGTGTTAGGTGAAGGGGATTAATGGAGGGGAATGGGTCTGGGTGGGTTGCTATTCAGAGGATCGGTGTGGACTTGTTGGGCCGAAGGGCCTGTTTCCACACTAAGTAATTTATATATTAAAAAAAAACTTGTGGTGGCCAGGATTGGATGCAGACACAGCATGGGGCAGTGTCTGGAATGCCAGCAAGGACAAAATTTGCCATTTGTGGAGTCCCTCATTTGTCAGTAAACCCTGGACTTGGTTACATATTAAAAATGCCAGTCTTTCAATGTTCTTGGTCATTGTGGATGCCGGATCAAAGTGTTTAGATATGTATAGAGTTCATTTCACAAACTCAGGGATGATGATTGGCAAGCTACTAGCACTGTTTGTGATACATGGATTCCAGGAAGTATTGGTGACAGACATTGGGACTAGCACTTACTAGCAAGGAATTTGAGTATTTCCTAAAATCGAACAGCATACATCCCATCCATCATCCAATGGTCTGACACAAAGAGTGGGCTAAATGTTGAAGGCAGGCTTAAAGAAACAGCCTATAGTTTCACTTGAAATCAAACTGTCCTGGCTCCTGTTTGATTATAGGACCATCCCTCATGCAACTACAGGGATAACTCTAGCAGAGTTGCTAATGGGGGAAGACACGACACCAGGTTAACCATATTATTTGACTGGGGGGAGGGGGAGGGGGAAGAGGGTGAATCAGCAGCAGGACTGCCACTGACAGCCACATACTTCCTCTAAGTGAGTCGGTTTGCTTCAGGGAACAAAGTTGGGTGTTGGAACCACGAAAATATTCCTGCCTGGGTATGAGATGAGGTCAACATAATGGCAGGTCCTGTGACATACAAAGTTCAGGTAGGTGAGGCAGAACTGAACAAACATGTGGATCATCTGGAAGCTGCTCCCTTGCAAATCGTGCAGCAACAAAACATGCCTGGCCTCTAAGAACAGCCAGAAGGGCTGTATGAAACTGGGGGTTCTCTGCCTCTGTCTAGTATCAAGGAAACCTCAGAGACTGAGATGGAAGCAGCATTGACACCAGTAAAGCTGGAAGAAGAGAAAACTCTCCTGTCAGTCGCAAGAGATGTGTTATAGGCCAGTACATGCTGCCCATGTCAGAGAAACTGGATCTGGAGCAAAAACATTGCTGGAGAAGTTACCGAATAGAGGTCAAGTTAAAAATCACATAACACCAGGTTATAGTCCAACAGGTTTATTTGGAAGCACGAGCTTTCGGAGTGTCGCTCCTTCATCACAACCACCTGACAAAGGAGCAGCGCTCCAAAAGTTACTGCTTCCAAATAAACTTGTTGGACTATAAGCTGGTGTTGTGTGATTTTTAACTTTCTCCACCCCAGTCCAACACCAGCATCTCCAAGTCATGATAATGGCTAGGCCTGTATCCCTGGACCGAGTGGGGGAAGTGATGTAATGATTGGAATCAAGTGAAACTCATTGACTATGACATCCTTGATTGGGGTTGTTGAACTGGGCCTCTCTGGACCCCTGGCTGATGGATATAAATAAGGTGATTCAGAATCTCCTCACTTCAGGGACTGACTCCAAGCTGGATGGCCATAGCCAGTGAGTGTACTATGCAAATGTAAATAAAGGGTGACTTGGTGATTGGATACCGGTATCTGTGCAATTATTTCACTAGGTCTATGGATTAATAATCTTGCTAAAATACTGCTAGGTCATCATCTCTCATAAGTTGTACATTCTGAATTATTCTTTCTCCCATAACCAGGCTTTCCAGTTCACTTTAGCAAACTCTGTCTTCATGCCTAGATAATTGTCTTTATTTAACTTTATAACACTTGTGTTTGATTCCCACTTATCTCCCTCAAACTGAATGTGAATTTCAATATGTTGTTAATATGAGGATGCAATCATCTTGTGTTATTGCACATTACAGTCAGTTCTGATATAATACAACAATTCTATTCCTGTGTGACCCTGCATTACAAGAAAATATATAATAGCAGCACCATTTAAACTAATGGGGCCGGAATCTTGTTATCGCCGGTACAGGTAAGGAAAGTTCATGTTCTATAAATAATGGTTTAAATTCTTCAATTTCATTTTAGCTAATTCCCATCAAAGAAATGCGCATTATAGCAGAATTGACTAGACCACACATAGTATGGCCCACTTTCTGATTGTTCTCAAATGGGCTGTTTTCCGATTGATTTAATGACATGATGTTTTAAGCAAGTGTCTGAAAACACTATGAATTCATTGTCCAGGCTACCTTGTTAATCTGTTTCATCCAGTCTACATATATGATTAAAATCCCCTTTGATTATCATTGTACTTTTCAGACATATTCCTCTCATACAATGTGGTTGCTGTAGAGGACCCATAAACTGCTTGCACAAGCAAAGAATTACATATACTATATCTCACCGTGGCCCAAACTAATTCTCTGTCCTTGATCGTCCTGATTTTTTTTCAGAGGGTTACAGACATTGAGAAATTTCCCACTGGAGGTTTCCACTTCTCAGGCAATTCATACAGTATCAGCTATGTTGGGACTTCCGCATTGTCCCATGGTAACTCCAGTCTATGCTTCAGCACAATGTTTAATGGATTGTGCATTGTAAGGTACAGCAAGTAGAAATATAGATTGTACACTATTGCTGAATTTTAAACAGCTATGTTGAATTGTGCATAGTGATAGGAATTGATCATCAAACTTTTGTAGGAAAAATGAGTCTGTGATTTTTGACCAAGAGACACTGAGGATTGTGAATCTGCAATTGTCATTGAATATATTCCAGCTGGAGATTAAGGTAAGATGGTCTTTAAGGTAATTGAAGGACATGGGGATAAAGTGGGAAAATGAAGCTGAGGCAGCAGGTCAGCTATGATTGTATTGAATGGCAAAACTGCTTCAAGGAACCTGTGGGCTACTTAGCTTCTATTTCCATTGTATTATTGTGCAAAACAATAGAAAAACAAGTGGTATCACTGAACCAAAGGTGATCTTTTACAGAAGAATGTGGATCATACCAGAGGTATGCAACAGCTGCACAACACACAAGAAAGTCATTATCATCGTTATACAAACAGCTAATTTATTATCATAACAAAGTGCACTAATTTGTCTAAAATTTAAGTCACCCTTCCTTCATCTTCTGCAATTTTCCAACCCATAGATCTTTGGCTCCCTCAAGTGATGATTATTATTTACTTAAATTTTCATTACCAGCTGAAAAAACCAGGTTCCAATTTTACTTACACAAACTTTTCATGGTGTCCTCATGTAAAGTAATACCCATTTAATATTAAAAATGGAGAATAGTCAGAAAATGAAACTAACAATATAAAGTAGGTGGCAATCAGAAGCAACTAACAAAAAAAAGACAACAGCGCCTCCTCCATGATAATCCTCAGCATTGGTGCCTTGCGAGGATGTATTCTCAGCCCTCTACTGTACTCCCTGTACTGCCACAACTGTGTAGCCAATTTCTGTATGAACGCCATCTACAAGCTTGCTAATGACACCACCATGGCAGGCTGGATATCAAACAACGATGAGTCAGAATACAGAAAGGAGATAGAGTACTTGGTGTTGTGGTGCAATGACAACAATCTCTCTCTCAATGTTGGCAAAACTAAAAAACTGATCATTGACATCAGGAAGAAAGGAGGAGGACACCTATATCAACGATGCTGAGGTGAATAGCGAGAGAGCATCAAGTACCGAGGAGTGATGAGAATCAACAATCTGTCCTGGACCTCCCACCTAGATGTGATGATCAGGCAGCTTAGGAAATTTTGCTTGTCCATAAGGATCCTCACCAACATTTACAGATGCATCACTGAAAGTATTCTCTCTGGGTACATAACAGCCTGGTACAGGAACTGCTCTTCCTAGAATGTAAAGAACTACCGAAAGAAATCTGCATAGCCTAGACCATCTGGACTATATTTACACTTGTCGTTGCCGTGAAAAGGCTGCCACCATTATCAAAGACCCTTCCCACCCCAGTAATGTTCTCTTCGAAACTTAAACACATGCACCAGCCGGTTCAAGAACAGCTTTGTCTCTGCTGTGATTAGACTGCTGAATGGGCCTGTCTAATTTCATGTTGATTTTGCTAATGTTGATCTTACTTTGTGTAACCTCCTATGCAGTCTTAACTTTGTATGCTTCCCTCTATCTAAGCACCCTATAATTTGTATGTTCTTGTTTGCTATGATGTGCCTGTACTACTTGCAAAATAAAACTTTTCACTGAAAAGGTCTATCCACGTTTCTTCATAGCTAAATCCCCCCATACCAGGTAACATGCTGGTAAACCTTTTTCTGTACTCCTGACTATTGAATTCCCTACCACTATAACCCTGTGCTCATTTTCTTTCCTATTAGCAGGACAGTCACATGATCAGTGGTGCCATGAACCTGTCTGATGCTGTTTTCCCTAGGAAATGCTCTCCTTTAATTGAATTCACCCTGTCCAACATCTATGTCTCCGGTTTGCTGCAGTGCTCCAGTGAAGCTTAGTGCAAGCTGCAAGAACAGCACCTCATTTTCTGCTTGGGAACTTGACAGCCTTCTGGACTCAATATTGAGTTCAACAACTTTAGCAACTGAGCTCTCCTATGTCCTTATCCTAACCCCACACAGCAGGCCTTGTTATTGCAGTCTACTATTACACACGACCCATTTTGAGCCACTAACTGTCCTCATTAACAGCTTTTCACTCTCCTTGCTGGACAATTATCTACTCAAAACGTGAGCTCTGATTTATCAGCACAGATGCTGCCAGACCTGTTGAGTTTCTCCGGCAATGTCTGTTTTTGTTTCTGATTTACATCAGTTCTTTTGGGTTTTTCTTAACAATTAAGGATAGATAATACATTTTGGTTCAGCTAGCAATGCTCAAATTCCGTGAAAGAATAAAAAGAAATCAGTGTGAGAGTTTTTCTGCCATGCAAAACTGACAGCGGTTACTGAACTTTTCACATACTATTCAGTTTCAAAAGCAAACAATATATGTAAAGGAATTTAATTTTAAAATGCATTTACTAGTTTCCTTTTTGCAACAACTTAAAATAAATTTTAATAAGAACAGCAAACTTTATTACTTTAATTGTATATTAACAACTACAGAAATTACTGCACTTCAAACAAATTATTGAAGAAATGTGAGACTTTCTGAGCAAGGACATACATTAAACATAGAACTAGGTTTTAAGAAGCTGAATATGCAGCTATTAAGAATTTTTTTGTTATCTGATATGATGATCAGTCGCTCTTCCTCTGGTGCCTAAAACTCCTGGGCAAATCTGGGCAAGAAACACTGATACAGAAACAGAAATTGCTGGAATATCTCAACAGGTCTGGCAGCATCTGTGGAGGGAAATCAGAGTTAATGTTTCGGGTCTGGTGATGCTGCCAGACCTGCTGAGATTTTCCAGCAATTTCAGTTTATGTTTCTGATTTCCAGCATCTGAGTTCTTCCATTTTTTTTTGAAACAAGAAATACTGATCTCTATTTTTTTAAATAATGAAACAAGAAACAAATATTACATTCTAATAAGTTGACTTGGATTCTTTGACTTCTTGGCACCATTCATTCCAGTCTGTTGTAAAGAAGCATCATCATTGGTAAAGTTCCCAAAGCTCCCTTTTATAGTGTACGAGGACCATCAAGATCTGTTCTAGATTCTCAAATACTAGGTACAATGTCAAGAAAAGTCATAATGTTATAATATCCACAAGGCACATTATATAAATAAAACCAATTATAAAAATATTTAAATATTAAAATGTTTAAATTAATTTCTACTGGGAACATTGCATAGTCTAGAGCTCCAGTCATTGCCTGACTAATTAAATGTAAACAGACTATTACATTTTGAAATTTGAGAAGAGCCACTTGATTCCAAGGTAGAAAATAATCCATGAACAATCAATCATAAATAATACCATCCTAAATGAAATAGTTTCATATGATTTGGTTTTACAATCTTTACAGTTTTCAGACAGTTTTGACGCTGCGGTTTCATTTGGGCTAGCAGTAGTTCCCAGTTCAAGATGGTCAGTAGGGGTTGATAGCACAGAGTGTTGATGGTCTATCTACGGCCACCATATTTAGTTGTCCAATCAGTTCTTCCATGTACTGACTCAATGGTCGGTGGATGAGTTAAAACTCCTGGGGATTTTTTCGTAGCAGAGTTGTAGTTGGAGCTTGGGAGCTGAGACCTGGTTATTTTGGTTTTCCATGCATCGTAGTCTTGGAAAAAAAAGATTACTATATGAGTACATGATTTTGATGACACGAAGATAGATAATCATTGTCTACTGTCACATTCATCTGGCAAATGCTGCAGCCCTCAAACTGTACTGTCAATTCAGTTAGATTATGGCTTGATTTTTTAACCTGTGATTCCTTTGAAATTCATAATTAACAGAGCATCAGCAGCCTTCTGAGAAACATAATTCTAGATTTTCACTTATTTACACTTTGGTAAAGAAATTATCACTGAATGGTCAAGTTCTAATTTTAAAGTTATGGTTTTTTTTGTTCTGGAATCTTCCCAGTAAAGGAAACAGTTGCTTTCAAATCTGCCTTATTAAATCTTTTACACATTAAATTACCTTTAATTTTGCATATTGAGAAAACCTAGTCTATGAAACCCACCCTCATATTTTACTCCTTTTAGTCTTGTCAACTCTGGTGAATTTGTCTATTGGTTGGTATGTTTTTAAATCTAAATGTTATACTTCAGCTGCATTTTATCCAGCGGTCTGTTATAGATAAAGTATAAATTTCAGACCAGTTGAGATTCCTTTGATCTTTTACATCATTTTTGTACCCATCCACCTCTTCTTTTTTATGGATTGCTGTAACAGAACCCTTAAGTCTCTCCCTCATTCTTACCATCTAGAAAATACTTTAATCTATCTTCTTTAGAGTCAAAGTGGATAGGTTTACACTCTGTCACATTGCATTTCATCCACTACAGTTTTTCTAATGTCTTTACTATTTCCTATCTCAACAATTTAGATTTCTAAGACCTCATCAAAAGAAGAGGATATCTCTCTGTGCCTGTAAAAACAGTATCACCAGTGAATCAAAGAGCAAAGTCAGACTTACAAAGAACAACTGGAGAAATCATGTATCAATGGTGGACTCAGAAAGCTAAGGAGCTGCAACACCTTGCTGTCAGACATGAGACCAAAGTTTCTTCAGTGCCACCAAGGACCCAAAACACTTGACCTCAAATTGGTATGGAGCAAGACAAGGAAAACACTGATGGAGAGACATTTTAAAGAACTTTGAAAATGTAATGCAACTGTTGATGAGGAGGTGTTTGCAGAAATACTGTAACTCTCCATTAAAGATGATCTTGGACTCCTAATTAATGTGTGGCAAAAGTTGAAGCTGTCAATAGACTAATGAAGAATGAAAAAGCCACTGCAGTGGATGGAGATTTTCAAACTTGAAAAGCTGAGCTTACCTGTCATCTCCACAAACTATTTCTGAAAATCTGGGACAAAGAAGCAATCCCTGCTGATTTCAGGGATGCTGCAACATCGACATCTTCAAGAAAGGAGAAAAGGTGATTCTGGGAACCACTGACAAATTCCCTACTCTCCAGAAGATCACTACCCAATTCTTTGCTAGGCACCGTCTCACAGCCATAGAATTTCTACAGTGCAGATAGAGGCCATAAGGGCCATTGAGTGTGCACCAACCTCTGAACAGCATCTCACCCAGACCTCATTATGGAACCTCAGTCTGAAGATAACAACTTCAAGTCTCACTTAATGCCTTCTCAGAAGAATATTGATGAATTGGTCTCAGCTTTTAGCTCAAGAGACTCAAAATGTTTTGCAAAGTGTCCTGGTCAGGTGTCAGTCCATTAAAATCAACAGAGAAATCCACCCAAATGTGGAATACATCCTAGCTAGGAAGTAACCTCTGATCTAAGGCGGACGTTAGGAAGGAGAATCAACATTGCATCCAATCTGCAAGCACTGCCTCTGGATGCCTAAGGATGACATTCTTCAATGACCGTGACCTTCCCGCTGACACCAAATTCCTTGTGAATAAGGCAGTCATCCTTCTGACTCTTCTTTATGGCTCTGCAACTTGGCCAACATGTAGATACCACCCCAAGGGTGTTTAGGAGTATCATCAATGATGTTTAACACAGATTCCCTGCACTAACTGGGAGGAAGGGCATATTAACCTCAACTGAACAAGCTATTAGCAGTTCTGAGGCCAATGACCATCTAACGTCAACTCTGCTGGGCTGACCACATGCTTAGGATGCCTGAGTTATGGTTGTCAAAGCAGTCAGTTCAAGGAAAGCATTTGAATTAAAAAAAGAGTCATAACACCCCCCTCTAAGAAAAAATGAACCATCATAATGAAAAGATGGCTTCATTTTCATACAGATAACTTAGATTAAAGTTCACCTTAACTTCTTCCCATATATCTGCGATTACATTCTTATGACCCACAACACACACAATTTTTAAATTAAAAAAGTCTGTAACATAAGACTCCAACGAAATAGACGCGTATTCTTGTCTTTAAAGCGTTCTAAGAAAAATAAGAGGATTGTGATCCGTGTGTACACAACTGTAACCGACACATTGTTCGTGACATAAACATAATAGTTATCTGTGAAAATGTTTACGACACGGAGTCAACCCCCCTGCTTAATTTAAACCAGCAACATAGAAAAGATTTATCCCATGCAGTAATCTGTGAAAATCAAAGAGGCCAAGAACTATTGAAAGTAAAAAATTAACAACTTTATTTCTTAAAGTATAACAGAGAATAATTAACAAACAACTATTTACAACTTCTTCCTCTAACGTTCTTTTATCAAAACTGTTCATAATTTTGAACACCTCAATAAGGTCACCTCTTAATCGTCTCTTACTCCCAGAAGAATAAGTCAAATATTTTCATGCATCTAAAATCCTTCATTTCTGATATCATTCTAGTAAATCTCCTTTGAAATCTCTATAGGGTTTTAACACCCTTCCTTAAATAGGGTGTTCAGAACTGAGCACAATTCTCCAAATGTGGTCTGACCAATGATTTGCAGAGTGTAGCATCACTTCAATGCTCTTACTCTCTTTGCTTCTATTTACAAACCCAAGGATCCTATAAGCTTTCTTAAGAGCAAGGGCATTCAACAGAGGGTGCAGGTAAGAAGTGAATGAGGATAATTCTGGGAGAGGTTGGCCCCATCACCACAACTACAGAAGGGATCACCTTCTTGGGAAATGCTTCAACTTGCCTAACTGACTTCAGAGAATTATGCAAATTAACCCAAGGTATGAGCAAATTAGTGCACATGCTGGCAATCACAGCAGGTCAGGCAACAACTGTGGAGAGAGAAGCTAATCTTTCGAGTCTAGCTGACTCTTCATCAGAGCTGATGTGAAGTGTGGAGGGAGCAGCATTCATGCAATAATGGGGTGTGGAGTGCTGGGGGAGAAAGGGTGCTGATCGTGCAGCTAAAGTGATTGGAATGTGAGAATGGCAGACATGGTGTGTCTAACTGCCAGACTGGAAGAATAGATGATCCCACTGGAGTGGGGGAAGGGGAGAAAGGATATGGTGACAGAGAATGCAACAGATAAAGCTAAAAAAAAGGGTGTGAGTTCACAATCTGAAGGTGCCGAACTCAATACTAAGGCCAGAAGGTTGTAAGGGCCTAGTCTGAAGATGAGATGTTGTTCCTCCAGTTTGCACTGTGATTCGCTGAAGCATTGTAGCATGCCAATGTCAGACAAACGAGCACGTGAGCAGGATGCTGTTATAAAACAACCAGCTCAGGGAAGGTCAGGGTCATGCTTGCGCACGGACTGGAGGTATCCTGCAAAGTCTGCATGTACAGTCTCCTAGGACCAGATCTACCACAGTGCCCTCCTGGTCAGACCGGAAATATACTCTTCCAGAAAGTTCTCTTGCAAGAATTTCTCCCTTTCCTATCTTTTCCCCAGTCTACCCTAGGGCAATTGAAATCACGAACTATCACAACCCTTTGTCTTACAGATTTCCATAATCAGTCTACAAATGCTCTCTTCTAATTCTTCCCCATTATTTGGAGATCTATAACAAATACCCAACAAGGTCACTGCTCCCTTCTTGTTTCTCACCTCGAATCATATAGAATCAAATTAAGGTAATGTAACCTCATCAAGGGCAGTGACACCGCCTTCGACCTAATATCCTGGAATATTAAGTATACAGTTTTGTTCTGGCTGGAGCCACGTTATGTTCCTCAGAGCAATTTCCACTTCCAGCTCCCTAATTTTGTTCACTATACTTCAACTATTTACATACATCCATTTATCCCTGCTCTTATCTCTTCCTTGTCCACTGGAAAGTGATCTTTTCTTTCTTCACTCTCAACACTCAAGCCTTCCCTCGCTTCTTTTTCTCATTCATCATGTTCTCTCTTATGCCCTCTTTGGTTCTTCCAAAACTAGGTTCATTTGTCAACCCACCTCCCTGCTTTACAAGTTTACATTCACTCCTATTGCACTATTTAGACTCTCAGCTAGGAGATAAGTTCCTTTTCTACGCAGGTAAAGTCCATTTCTTCTGAACAGCTTTCTTCTTTCCCAAAAATGATCCCAATGTCCCAAAAATCTAAATCCCTCCCTTCGACACCGCCCCCCCCCCCCCAAGCCACAAATTTACTTTCCTGATCTGTCTTTGCCTAAATGGTGAAGCTCATGGCACAGGTAATATTTCTGAGATTACTGCCCTGGAGGTCCTGCACTTCAATGTACTCCCTAGCTCCTGTAACTGATTCTGCAAAACCTCAAGCCGTCCTTTCTTATATTGTTGGTTCCCACGTGAACCACTAACACTGGTTGCTCACCCTCCTTTTCCAGAAGTTTATCCAGTTGCTCCATTATATCCTAAACCCTTGCACCTTGGAGGCAACAGACTATATGGGTTTAATGATCTCAGGTGCAAACAATACTATCTATTCCTGAAACTACTGAGTTACCTCTTACTAATCTGCCTACCAGCCTCTTTCTCTTTTCCCAGAATAGCCTCAGGCACACGCTACTGCGGCTTGCCCTCAAGCCATTGACTCAGTCTTGTTGCTCACTAAATAGGCATCTAAATTTTCATGGAGAAAGTGAAGACTGCAGATGCTGGAGATCAGAGCTGAAAATGTGTTGCTGGAAAAGCGCAGCAGGTCAGGCAGCATCCAAGGAGCCAGAGAATCGACGTTTCGGGCATGAGCCCTTTTTCATTCCTGAAGAAGGGCTCATGCCCGAAACGTCGATTCTCCTGCTCCTTGGATGCTGCCTGGCCTGCTGCGCTTTTCCAGCAACACATTTTCAGATCTAAATTTTCATACCTGTTAGACAGCTCCAAGGAGTCTTGGGTTTCCTGGACCTACCAACTCCTTTCCTTTTGGTGAATGGTCACCCACTCACTTGCCATCTCAGCACTACTTGCTTGCCTACCATGTTGTGCACTGACCACTCTCTCATCCAAACGACCTAAAAACTATTCTCCTTGTATGGTATGTAATGAGGAGAGTTACTGCTCCAAATCAGCTATAAGTTATTCAAGGATTGCTACCCTCTGGCACTTCATTGAGTTGTGACTGTCCTGATGTCTAATAGATCCAAGACCTTCAATATTTTACATGCCTCACACAGAGCCGCTACCATCTTTACTAACTGACACGTTGCTGATGTTACGCTGTTCCTAAGATGAAAACAATTTTCTAACAGTATCTCTCTCTCTCTTTGGTTCAAGGAGGAGGGAGGGAGGGAAACACTACATTCATGTAATGTTTGGGGCTTCACTGTTCTTTGACACCTGGCCTTTCATGATCCTCTCCTTAGACACGAGTGAGCCAACTTCTCCTCGAAACCTCCAACATAGTTTCTCATTGGTGTCCTCTGCGGAATCCAAAGGAGGTTTCGAAAGAGAACTGAATATATATATCTATATATTTTTTTAAGATTCTCTACAGTGTGGAAACAGGCCCTTCGGCCCAACAAGTCCACACCGACCCAACCAAGACCCATTCCCCCACTAATGCACCTATCACTATGGGCAATTTAGCATGGTCAATTCACCTGACCTGCATATCTTTGGATTGTGTGAGGAAACTGGAGCACCCGGAGGAAACCCAGGCAGACACAGGGAGAATGTGCAAACTCCACACAGACAGTTGCCCAAGGAATTAGCTATTTAAGGACTGAAATGAGGAAAAACTTCTTAATCCAAATTGTTGAGAATCTTTGAAAATCTTTTCCTCTCAAGACATGCAGCTACTTGGTTGTTAAATGTATTCAAGTCAGAGAACTACAGATTTTTTGGATATTTAAGGAAACAAGGGATTTGGGGATGGTGTGAAAAGTTGAGATAGAAGATTATCCAAGATCTTTCTAAAGGAGGGGGCAGTTCAAGGGGCCAAATGGCTTACTCTTGTAATTTTTATTTTCTAATCCAAAATAATTAATATCATAATATAACTTTTGGGTATCACAAATAACAGTACCAACAAATTAAATTTATATAACACCTCTATAATATAGAAATTCAAGAGCATTTTGCACTGGTATAATCAAAAGGTACAGTGTGGAAACAGGCCATTTGGCCCAACAGGTCCATACCGACCCTCTGAAGAATAACCCACTCAGACCCATGCCCATACCCTACATTTACGCCTGACTAGGGCACCTAGCTTACACATCCCTGAACACTATGGGCAATTTAGCATAGCCAATTCACCTAACCTGCATATCTTTGGACTGTGGGGGGAAACCGGAGAACCCAGAGGAAATGCACGCAGACACGGGGAGAATGTCTGTGTGGAGTTTACACAGTCGCCCGAGGCAAGAATTGAACCTTGGTCCCTGGCACTGTGAGGTTGCAGTGCTAACCACTGAGCCAGCGTGCCACCCTTAGATATCGAGTCAAATATGCAAACAACAGGAGACAAAGTTTGGCAAAAGACTTGAATTTTTTCAAATGGGTATTAAGAAGGAATGCAAGATGGGGAAAAAGGAAGGTTTAGGCAGGAAATTTTAGACCATGGAGTCTGAATACAGATTTGAGCAACTGGCACCAGGTTAAGTAAACAGGCTGTTGAGAAGATACGGGTTTACCAGGCATTGGTGACATTTGGAAAAAGCAACATAAATACTTTTAAACAGGGCAACAGGAAATTTACATAATTTGAAAATAAATCATTTCTAACTGGTTCAGAATGTTGGTCCTGTGTATTGTAAAGCATCATTGAAATTGCATTTCATCTTTAAGAGTCATAGACATGGTGGATCAAATGCATCTGCTGGTCAACAATTCATTCACATCTCGAAGATGAATGAAGGAGGAAGGTATTGCGAAAAAAAAATCATGTTGACTTGATGTCATTATTGGACACTGTTTTCCCTCAGGCACACGCTTCCAACCTCCAATGATTTTACCTGTGGGTCTCGAGCACAGTTTTCCCACTCTCTGACACTTGTTGACCTCATGTAGTAATCTGTTGAGTCTTTGGCATGGTTTTATTTTGGTTGGCTCTTCCATTATTGACACTCAATCTCATTGCACTTCAGAGATTAAAAAATAAAGGCCATCGCTTGTGTAGGTAGTGTTTAAGAAATTCTTGGACCTCGAGGGAAAGGAATTTCCATATTTTCCTCACTGTTCATCAAGCATTTATAAAATCTTGTCAAAAAGTTTGTACTTGATTAATAAATACTGGCTGTTCGTACTCTGTTTGGTCTGATGACCCCATTGTTACAAATTAGAAGTTCAGAAATGAGATTTTTTTTAGGAAAGGGATTTTCTATTTTTTAAACCAGAAAAATTTACAACATGGCATTTACAATAGCAACACACACACACATATTGGCATGGTCAGGTTCAAGTGTTGCTATTGCACAGTTGCTACCTGCATTAAAACCTACACAACCATGATGGTTTAAAGTCCCTCCTGTACTTTCTCTGCTTGCTCTCAATTAATTATCCTACTCTAAAGTCTCTAACTTTTCCTATATTCACTTATTTTATAATAAATTCTTCAGGATTAAATTTAGAGCATCCATATTTGGCCACAAATGGCGAGATTCAAACAACCGGATATTGAGCATTGGACCTCATAATAAAGCTGCATGAGAAGGTGAACAAATTACATGCTCCACGTTTGGGTCACATAAACAGTTGCACTTGGGCTGTAGGAGTCCAAAGTGATTTGGGGCCTTAGAGTCAGGGGCCAGGGGATGTGGAGCTTGTGATGGAGAAGGGAATTCAGAGGGGAAGGAGGTCAAGAGATTGAATTTGTTTTCAGGGGCACAGAGCATAAGGAAGGGCAAATGGGGTGCCTGGGAATCAGAACTAGAATGGGGGTGGGCATTAGCGGTCACCACCAGGGCTGGAGTATTAGGATTCCAAGACTAAGGGGTGATGGCAATTGTTTTTATCCCATGTTGGCAGTGCTTAAAGTTATTTTTTTTCCCCATGGAACAAAATGTTGCATTATTGCAATATCATCTTAGTTTAAAGGGTAGTTACACTCATCACACTGCTGGAATTCAGTCGTTTTATCTATGTTTGGAGTGTTAATGAGGTCTGGAACCACATGGTCCTGACAGCATCAATAAGCAGGTTATTATTAGCAAATGCCACTTGATAACATTGTCAATGAACTTTTCCATTACTTTGCAATTGACTAAGTATAGTCTGGCAGAATGGCATTTGGCCAAATTGGATTTGTCCTTCTGTTTGTTGACAGGACATACCTGTGTAATTGTTCACACTGCTGGGTAAGTGCCAGTGTTGTAGCTGTGTTAGAACAGGTTGGCTGGGGAGGGGGCAGTTGGCTTTCAAATACAAGTTTTCAGTACTAAAACTAGAATGCTATCAGGGCTCCCGAGCTTTTGCCTACAGCTGTTTATTGATATCATGTAGAATGAATTTTGAATTGACCACAGTGATTTCATGAGCATCTTACGTTTGACATTTTTGACTAAAAGATTTGGAGATGCCGGTGTTGGACTGGGGTGAACAAAGTTAAAAATCACACAACACCAGGTTATAGTCCAATAGGTTTAATTGGAAGCACTCGCTTTCAGAGCGCTGCTCCTTCATCAGGTGGTTGTGGAGGACACAATTGTAAGGCACAGAATTTATAGCAAAAATTTACAGTGTGATGTAACTGAAATTATACATTGAAAAATACAGACATTCAAGGTATTTTTCAATGTATAATTTCAGTTACATCACTGTAAAGTTTTGCAATAAATTCTGTGCCTTACAATTGTGTCCTCCACAACCACCTGATGAAGGAGCGGCGCTCTGAAAGCGAGTGCTTCCAATTAAACCTATTGGACTATGACCTGGTGTTGTGTGATTTTTAACTCTGACTGAAAGAGGTTACAAGTGCTTCAGTTTTGTTTCATGTACTGATCTATAAGGCTCTTTTATCATTAAGGATATAGATACCTGTGAAATTTCCTCCACCGGTTAGTTGATTAACTGTTCTCAACTATTCATAATGGGAAATGACAGGACTTTAGAGTATTGATCTGATGCTTTGGTTGTGGGATTGTTTAGTTCTGTCTATCAAACGCTGGTTCTATTATTTCGGAGGGGTTGAAGCTGCACCAGTTTGGCACCTCATTTGTTGGCATGCTTGGCATGCTCCTGACATAGTCTCTGACATTTCTCATTGAACCAAGACTGATCCCCTAGATTGATGATCATGGTAGAGTGAGGGATATACCATTGACCTGAAATTACATTTTTCCTTCACTGTTGCTGGTGTTCTGGAACTTCCTTCTTAAGATCAAAAAATAGGCATCTATTCGATCCTTCAACACTGCTTCATCATTCAATATGATCATGGCTGATTATCTAACTCAGTCTCTTGTTCCCGTTTTCTCCTTATAATCTATGATCCCTTTAGCCCTTAGAACTATATCTAACTCATTCTTGAAAACATTCAAAGTTTTGGCCTTATTTACTTTTTGTGGGAGAGAATGCCACAGGGTCACTACTTGAGAGGTGAAGAAATTTCTCTTAGTCTCAGTCTCATATCTTTAGACTGTAAAACTTGGTTCTGCACTCCCTAGTCATTGATAAGTATCCTCCCCTGCATTTATCCTATTCGAATTTTAATAGTTTTTATGAGATTCGCACATTCTTCTCAACTCCAGACCCAGTCTCTCTTCATACATCAGTTCTACCATCCCAGTAAGCAGTCTGGGAAATTTTCATTGCACTCCCTCCATAGCCAGAACATCCTTCCTCAGACAAGGAGACCAAAACTGGACACAATACTCCAGTCTGGACTCACCAAGGCCCTGTAGAATTGCAGGAAGATATCACTGTGGATGTACTTGAATCCTTTCACTGCCAAGGTCAACATATCATTTGCTTTCTTCACTGCCTACTGCATTCACATGTTTACATTCAGTGACTGACACAAGGACTCCTAGTTCTTGTTGCACATCTTTTCAAATCTTTATGCCATTCTTATAATGATGTATGTTCCTGTTCTTGTTACCAAAATGGATAAACTCAGTTATTTACGTCATACTTTGCCTGCCATGCATTTGCCCACTCACTCAACCAAATCACACAGAAGCATCTCGGCACCCACATCACAGTTCACCTCCCACCCAGCGTTGTGCTGCCTACACAAACTTAGAGATATCACATATATTAATGATTTAGTTGATGAAAATAAATGTTAGTGAATAGCTGGGGTCCAAACACAATTGCCTGCAGTATCCACTAGTCACTGCCTGCCACTCAGAAGAAGAATTGTTTACAGTCACAGAGACGAACAGATCCTCCGGTCCAACTTGTCCATGCCGACCAGAGATTCTAACTTAATCTAGTCCCATTTGCCAGCACTTGGTTAAGCCCTTATAAACCATTCCTATTTATATACCTATCTAGATGCCTTTTAAAATGTTATAATTGTTGTAGCCTCCACCACTTCCTCTGGCAGCTCATTCCACACACACCACCCTCTGCGTGAAAATGTTGTCCCTTTGGTCCCTTTTAAATCTTTCCCCTCTCACCCTAAACTTGTGCCCTCTAGCTCTGGACATCCCCAACCCAGGGAAAAGACCTAGTCTGTTTACCTTATCATGATTTTATAAACTTTAATAAGGACACTCTCAGCCTCAGATGCTCCAGAGAAAACAGCCTCTCCCTATAGCTCAAACCCTACAATGCTAACAACATCCTTGTAATTCTTTGCTGAACACTTCTAAGTTTCATAACATCCTTTCTACAGGAGGGAGACGAGAACTGCACACAATATTCCAAAAGTGATCTAACCAATGTGCCGTACAGTGGCAACATGACGTCCCAACTCCTATATTCAATGCTCTGACCAATAAAGGAAAACATACTAAACTCCATCACTATCCAATCTACCTAAGAACCCACTTTCAAGGAACTATGAACCTGCAAGGTCTCTTTGTTCAGCAACAGTCCCCGGGACCTTACCATTCAGTGTATAAGTCCTGCTCTGATTTGCCCTTCCAAAATGCAGCCCCTCACATTTATCTAAATTAAACTCCATCTGCCACTCCTCGTCCCATTGACCATCTGATCAAGATCCCGTTGTATTCTGAGGTAACCGTCTTCGCTGGGGGACCTTTGTCTCAACAGAAACTGCATGGTAGTCACTTTAACATTACCATGATGCATTTGCAATAGGTAGATTAATGAGGATGCATTCAAAGAAGGGTTTTCCCTATTATTTGATCTCTTTCTATCTTCCATGGTCTAGCAGAAATAATCTTGCACTACTTATTGTCTTGAAACCTTCTGTAATATTGAAAACATGCAATATTTCTTTCCACATTTTCTTTGTTATCAATGTAAAAATACTTAGGGCTAGATTTTCATGCAGGATGCAGAGGTCGAGTCTGGAAATGTTCTGATCTGTACATTTGCCTATCGGACTAATAGATCCACGTCAGATTCCATATCACTTGCCCTTTGCTCCTCCCTAAAACATCTTGACACTAAAAACAGCTTGGTAAGAATCCTACTCATTAACTACAATTCGGCCTTCAACACTATTATCCCCTCGAGACTGATTACTAAACTTAGTGATCTCAGATTAAGCCCCACTCTATGCAACTGGACCCTCAGTTTCCTGACCCACAGGTCACAATAAGTGAAGACTGGGGACAATGTTTCATCCTCACTAACACTCAACATTGGAGTCGCCCAGGGGTGCGTAGTCAGACCCTGTACTCACTGTACACCCATGACTGCATCACCAAATACCAGACTAATGCCATTTACACATTCGCTGATGATACTGCCATAGTCGGTTGAATCTCAGATGGCAACAAAAACAGACTACAGATGGGAGGCGGAAGACGTGAAAAAATGGCGCATTGAGAACAACCTAGCTCTCAATGCTAGCAAAACCAAGGAACTCATTACTGATTTTTGACGGGATGTTACTCATGCGCCCCTACATATTTTCTACTTTGACATATGTGCATCAGTCATCAGATTTTCACAAATATATTCATCAGATCAGAGACTCAGCATTTCTTTGGACATTGTGTTTGAACTCCTTTGTTACCAGTTATCTCATTACAAACCAAAGTTGAAACCTTGAACGATAATAAACTTGTTTCCAGAGAGAATACATTGAGAGATTTGTCTAGCTGTATTCTACAAACTGCTTCTGATTTAGTAAATTCACAGTAGTGAATGTTTCAAATGGATATTGTTTATGACACGGTTATCTATACAAGCAATTCAATGACATTAATGGATCCAATAGAAGAAGGAAATAAATTTGCATATTTAGGACTAGTCCCAATCTGATCAGTGAAAGATTTCAAACATTTTCTCTCCTCTTGGCAATGTTTAAGTTTGGTATTAGAAGTCATTATATAGTACAGAACTGGCTGGAAACAGGAATGAGGGTGCAAATTTAGGATTTTGGTCTGCTTGTTATTTTTAAAAGGCTCCTAAATTGGCCCAATTCATGAAAATCCAGGCTTTACTATCTTTGAAATCTTAAAATAAAACTCCCTTTAATAAATACACAAGGATGAAAACAGATACTTACTGCCTGTGGATCCTCCAATAGGAACAAACTGCAGTCTTTGCCCTGCTGACCCAACCTCCTTCTTCAGAAAGGATGGATTATAACCTCGAGATGAATTATAATCAGGATTAAAAACTTCCAGCTTTCCTGTAACAATAGGATGAATTGTTATTGAATTATTAACTATTAAATTTGACTATTGTTATAGAGACAGAGTTGGACAGTTCTATGTTCTAGTTGCCCTAAGCTGCAGATCTTTTTGAATAATGCAAGAGTTACAACCTGGTATTTGACTATCAACTTCTTATACAAAAAAAGGTATGTTGAGGATAATTAAAGCAGGAAATATTTGAACGCTGCAGTGATGTTAGATATACCAAATTGTTACTACGGAGGCTGACAACAAAATTTAACAATTAAATATTCAGTAAATGGCAGGAACTTTAGGAACATTAATATACACAGGGATCTTGGGGTGCAAGTCCATAGTTCCCTGAAAGTGCAACACAAGTGGAAAAGGTGGTAAAGAAGGCGTGCACTATGCTTGCCTTCATTGGTCCAAGCATTGAATTCAAAGTTGGCGAATCATTTTGGAGGTGTATAAGACTTTAGTTTGGCCACATTTGGAGAATTATGTATATTTATGGTCACCACACTATAGAAAGGAAGTGGAGGCTTTGGAGAGGGTGCAAAAGAAGTTGAGAGGAATATTGCCTGGATTGCAGTGTGTTCACTACAAGGGGAGGTTGAACAAACTCGGATTGCTTTTGCTCGAGTGCTGGAGACTGAGGGGAAACCTGACAGAATATACAAAATTATGGGATGCATAGATAGGGTGGAAAATCTGAGCCTTTTTCCTAGGAAGCAATGCCAAATATAGGGGGCATGGGTTTAAGGGAAGAAGGGGAAAGTTCAAGAGAGATGTGCAAATTTCCTGCCCACAAAATGCAGGACAAGTTCAATGTAGCCAATTAATACCCAATTAATACTTGATCTTCAGCAAAATAGTTGTAGTTGGTCATTAACAGGGCTATCAAGCAGGACTTACAAAGTAATAATCTGCTCACTAATGCTTAAGTTAAGTCCTGCCGGACCTCATTTATTTAAAATTGAGTACAGGAGTTGGGAGGTCATGTTGAGACTGTACAGGACATTGGTTAGGCCACTGTTGGAATATTGCATGCAATTCTGGTCTCCTTCCTATCGGAAAGATGTTGTGAAACTTGAAAGAGTTCAGAAAAGATTTCCAAGGATGTTGCCAGAGTTGGAGGATTTGAGCTATAGGAAGAGGCTGAACAAGCTGGGGCTGTTTTCCCTGGAGTGTCGGAGGCTGAAGGGTGACCTCATAGAAGTTTACAAAATTATGGGGGGCATGGAAAGGGTAAATAGGCAACGTCTTTTTCCTGGGGTCGGAGAGTCCAGAACTAAAGGGCATAGGTTTAGGGTGAGAGGGGAAAGATATAAAAGAGGCAACATGGCAACCTTTTCACATAGAGGGTGGTACATGTATGGAATGAGCTGCCAGAGGAAGTGGTGGAGGCTAGTACAATTGCAACACTTAAGAGGCATTCAGATGGATATATGAAAAGGAAGGGTTTGGAGGGAAATGGGCAGGGTTCTAGCAGGTGGGACTAGATTGGGTTGGACCGAAGGGTCTTTTTCCATGCTGTACATCTCTATGTCTCTATGATAAAAAGGCTGAATTCCAGATATCAGGTGAGAGTAAGTACTCTTGAAATCAAAGCAATATTTAATTCAGTCAATGGGAATGTAGAGGAATATTCTTCTCTGATTGGAGTTGAAATAACTGCAGATAGGCCAGTATCCTGTCATCAAGTCACCCTTTATTTACTTAAGCACAGTACACTGGCTGTGGCCAGCTTGGAGTCAGTCCCCAGATTCTAAATCCCCTGTTCATACTGTTTGTCCACGGTTTTCTGCTTGGTCTAGGATAACAATCCCAGTCAAGGGCTTTGTAGTAAACAAGGTCCACCTAGTTCTTTCACCACATCCCTCCCCCTCTAATTCTAGGGATGAAGGCCTGGTCTTTATCTTATAGCATTTTCTGCGACGTTTTCACCCCAGGTCTGGTTCCTCTGAATTGGACTCCGAAACGATCTGAAGGTACCGGACCATAGCCCATTCAGAGTATCCCGGGAGGGTTTCCTCCTCTTCCAGCGGCAATGGTATCGCGCCTGAATCCATCTTGAACTCTGAAGTTTCCTCAACACTAGATGGAGGGAAAGAACCTATGATTTCTGACAGGCCTTTTGTCTGTTCTGAGTAGTCAGGTATGTTTTGCTTCTGTCCGGTTTGTGAGGTAAAAGTTTTTAGGTAATCCAAATGTTTATTCAGGACCACCTCATGGGATCTGACCTCAAGTCCACCTCCCCTTATATGAATACAGGGCCATTTCAATAGTTTTGGCACCAAACTTCATCCCTTGAATGAAATGATCTTTTTTGTTTAGAGGAGGTATGGCTGACGTTGGTGTTCCTGCTGCTGTTTTACATACACACAGTACCCAACCCCCCTCCTGCCCAAACTGGGAGTATCAAGTTTAACCTGGTGTGGACTGTTCTCCCCGTCAGCAACTCTGGTGGAGCTATCACTGTTGTTGAGTGAGGGGTGGTCCTACAATTGAACAGGAACTGGGATAGTTTGGTAGAATGACAATGTGTGCTGCTTCTTTAAGCCTGCCTTCAATGTTTAGATTTTTCTTTGTCAGACCATTTGACGGTGGATGGTATGTGTGCCAAATGCCATTCATTCAACGTCCCATTGACTGCGACCAATACTTCTGGGAATCCATGTATTGCAAACAGTGCTCACAATTTCTCAACTGTCAGAGTTTGCTGTATGACTTTATGCATACCCAGCCATTTTGAATGAGCATCCACAATGACCATCGAGCCCATGAAAGGACCAGCATTGTCAACATGTAACTGAGTCCAGTGTTTACCCGGCCATTCTCACAAATGTGGTGCTGCTGTTGGTGGCAATTTTTGTCCTTGTTGGCACTCTGGGCACTACCCCACCAATGCAGTTATGTGGGCATCTAACCCTGGCCATCAGACGTAGCTTCCTGCTAGCATCTTCATCTTGGAAGTGGCTGGATGACCCTGATGGAGTTCAGCCAGTATCTGGTGGTGACCTTTACTCAGGACAATCACTCTTGCTCCCCAAAGTAATATGCTGTCGTCTACGGTGATCTGGTCTCAGTAGGACTTCAGTCCTGATCGCGATGGTCCTTCTGGTCCTCTCCATTACCACCAGCTTTTATCGTTTTGCTAGGACCAGATTCTTTAACGGCAGTAGTCGGATATTGTTAGCAGTGACCGGAAGAGTATCAAAGAAGTTTCAAACCAGAATGGACTCTTCGAGGACAGGCACCAAGAGGGAGTATCTGGCGGTGGGATGTGGCACAACACTTCTTCATTAGCTGCTTAGCGTCCTAGACAGTGTTCTAGCTTGTACTTGTATGTGCTGAGAATAAGGGCACACCGCTGAATTCAACCAGGAGCTACAGGTGGCACTGCCTTGTCCTCCTTCAGTAGCCCAAGCAGGGGTTTTATGATCCGTGACTATGACAAAGTGCAGTCCGTAAGAGATATTGGCGGAGCTTTCTCACACCAAACATAACTGCCACACTTTCTTTTTCTATCTGGGCACATTTGTATTCAGCATCAGCTAAAGTCCAGGAAGCTAACACTACCCAGATACTGTACACAGAGGCTGGACATGTCAGCACTACTTCTAACTTCAGATCATAGTGGACCAACACCTTAGATGATGATAGTCCTTTTTCACTTCCCTAAAAGGCTTCTTCTTGGCTACACAACCATTTCCAAGGTTGACCCTTTTTCAATTGCAGGATTAAGGGTTACAAGATGGAGGCTAGGTTATGTATGAATATCTAGTAATAATTCATTAACCCATGGAAAGACCAAAGCTCTGGTACAGAAGTGGAAGCTGGGACTCCTTTGATCACTTTATCTTCCAATGGGTGTAACCCAGTTTCGTTGACTCTGTAACCCAGGTAAGTCACTTGGGGCACCTGGAACACACATTTTTCCCTTCTAAGGCATACGCCTGCCTGGGAGAAAAGTTTAAGCACTGTGTCCAAGTTCTCCAAGTCATCTTCCCAGTTAGCGCATCATCCAGATAAATGGCAATCTGGGTAGCCCTTGTAAAATATTCTTCCATGGTCCATGGAAAAGGGTGCAGGCAGATGATACCCCAAATGGTAGTCTTATATATTGGAATGAACCTTTATGGGTGTTAACTGTGGCGTATTTCTGGGACTCCTCATCCAGTCACAATTGCAGGCAGGTATGGCTCATGTCCAGTTGCGAAGGACAGTGCCCCCATCAACTTTACGTACAAGTCCTCAATGTGGGGGATTGGGTATTTATCCAGCTGTGAGATTTACTTAAAATCCCCACAAAGGCAAAATGATCCTTTAGGGCTTCACAATCAGTATGACTGGTACTGCCCATTTTGTAAACTGCACTGGTTTGATAATTCCTTCACTCTCCTGCCTCCTGGTTTCCGCTTCTACTTTTGCCTGCAAGGCAAATGGTACCGGGTAGGCCTTGAAAATCACGGAATTGCTTCCTGGTCAAAGTTGCTTTGGCCTTTGATAGTCCCAAGGTCTTTCTCAAAAACTTGGGCAGTTCACTCGGACTTCACTCAGACAGCCATTTTCTAACTGAGAAATGTTGAGACAATCTAGGCGAATCTTTCTCATCCAATTCCACTCCAATAGGCTTGGGCCTGAGCATCTTACTACCATCCGTGGTAACGGCACCAACTACTTTTCATAGGAGATCAAAACTGAATTTGTATCCTTCATTTGCAATGATTCTCCAATGTATGTTCTCAGCCTGGGTAAGGTCTTGCGCAAACTTAAGGGTTGGAGACCTGAGTGAATCTTGTTAAAGATGGCTTCTGCAACCACAAAAACAGATGGGCCAGTCTCAACCTCACTTGGAACTGGGTGACCATTTCAGAAAAAAAAATTAATTGGTTATGATTTGGATGTTATTCAACAATTTAATTGTTTCAACCCACATGTGAGGGGTCTTTCCAAGGTGTGCACTCTCGTGGCTACCAGGCTACAAGTTTTCTTACTCAAGCCAAGCCTTGTAGGACTCCTTTGCTGTCTCGTGTCCACATACTGGCAGCAACGGCAGTGGCTTGCCGGCCCAGATCCTGAAGAACTTTGTTGTGGGTTTCTGCGATGGACTGGCCTAGGGTCCCTCTGCTCACAATGCCCTGCGTGAGGCTCTGCGAGTGCCTATACCAAAGTGGTGTTCCCCAAGCTCATTTGGACAGGTGAGGGGGTCCACTTCCATTGGGATGCCCTGTAGTTCCCATCTCCACTTGTTACATTTTCTAATGACAAAGCCAATGGCTGTTTGAAGTCCAGTGTGCTTCAGCTAATAGACACTTCTGCAAGGTTATGTCATTAATCCCACATACAAAATGGTTACTTAGCATCTCATTCAGGCCTCTGCCAGTCGCCATAACCTGATCAAGAATTCTGATACGAATTCTCCCAGTTCTTAAACAGCTGAATAAAACAAATAGCTTTTCAGAATTGGAGGTGGTTTGGGATCACAATATTCCTTAACCAACTTAGTCAACACTTGGAAGGTTCTAGTGTTTTGTGCCTCTGGGAAAGTTAGGCTCCTTATAACTGAAAATGCTACAGATTCGCAAGCAGCCGGAAGGATTACTCATAGCCTTTCATCTGCCCTTCTGTCATTAGCCTGGGTAAAATATGCATTATTTACACACATTGTGCCCAGTCTTTGACAGCAGGATCAAACAAGGCAAGCTTCCCAATAAAGGCCTGATGCCAGAAATTCTTATCCCAACTCCAAGATGACAGTTGTGAGCAAATGTTCTTCAGGCACATACTGCTGTCTTCCATTGTCAATGAAGTAACTGCACAGAGATCAGTATCCGTCACCAAGTCACACGTTATTTACTTGTAAACAGTACACTGGCTGTGAGCAGCCAGCTTGGAGTCAGCCCCTTGAACGGAGGAGATTCTGAATCCCCTGTTTATCCCTTATTTATATTCAAAGTCCACAAAAGGTTACAGCACATAACAACATCACCATGCAGCAATGAAACAGACGCCAAAATAGGACAACCCAAATCTCAATGGAAACAATAATGTAAAATGTACATAAACCAGAATGAAAGTATTACACAGATCATTTTCTCCTTTCAGAAAAAGTACTGTAATAAACTAAATACATTGCATAAAAACATTGTAAAACATCCTCTAGAGATAAAAGGCTGAGCAGTGAGGCAACATCCACAACACACAACAACAGACACTGTGCCTCAGACATAGACAATATAAAGCTCAAAAAATATAAAGCATTCCATAAGATCCCATCTCATCTTAAGCAGTAATACAGAACAGTAAACCACACACAACCCACAGGGCTGGCTTTCAGCTGCCCTGCCCCCTGACCTGCTTCATGTAGCCTGGCTATTGGTCAATTCAGCTCCATATGGGAATACACAGAAGGCACAGTGAACATACATGGGTAAAGTCCACTCACAAAGGCAGATTCCACTCATGGAGGCATGGTCCACACACAGAGGGTCAGTCTACTCATGAGGGCAGCAGCACAAAGACTGGGTCTTGTCACAAGTTATCCTTTGAGTCATAATTCTCCACAGTAACACTGTGGTCAACCAGCTTGGAGGTCAGTTGCCTGAATTGAGCAGATTCTATACCCCCTACCTGCCTTCTGGCTCTTGGTCCATCCCTACACACTGTCTGGTTCTCACCTGCCCCTACGGCCCCTCAGACCACCCTGACACACCTTCCAGCTACCTCTGGGACAGCCAGTCCCATTCCCTCTTTGAGATAGCGATATTCAGGATGGTCTACCCATCCTCTGGCTCTCAGGGTGACAGCATTCGGGATCACCTATGAACCTTCTGGTTTTCGGAACAACTTACTACCATCTGGCTCACAGTAAAGCCTACCAGACCCAGAGACACACAAAGAACAGTGCAAGTGATAAAACAACCATCAAAAAAGCTAAGCTTGTTACCAAAGCAAAGTCCATGCGCAAGGGCAGAGTCCATTCCCAAGGGAAGAGTCCACGCCAGAATGTAGTGAATGCACCCCTCACAGCGCACACACAGGTATTCAGTCTCTACAGAGGCCTGGTCCATCACAGAGGCCCAGGCGCACTCACAGGGAGACAGTTCATTTGTAAAGATGCAGTTGACTCAGAAGGGCTCAATCCAAACACATGACACTATGAAAGAAAGCCCAAACACATGGTGCAAAGGCCAAGCCCTCTCACAAAATCATCATAGTCCTTACTCAAAAAACAAAGAATAACATAGGCTGCAACCAGCCAGTGAAATAACACAAAACTATTCTCTAATTGAGAACTAAAATGCAACAGTACACACAGGGTGTGGAGCCAGTCAGCTCAGAAATCAGTTCTCAAAAAAGAATAATAGTAACACACTGGCTGTGGCCAGTCAACAAACAGTCAACAGGGAACAATAAACAGCAATTTACAGGGGAAAGGGGCGGCGAGGTCAAACCCCAAACCCCACCACACAACCAATTCATAGGGAAATGCGGATGAACCCCAAATCCCACCTTAACTTACCAAAGAGGAAACAGTAGACGCAAACACATACAAAACAGTCCAATCAGCCGTACAATAAAACTGTGCATATTACACAGGGGACATTCCCTGTTTATATTTTTCATCAAATGGTGCAAAATACAAGCAAACATTTAATAATCAACAATAAGCAGTAGTTTCCAAGAAACAGCAATTTACAAGCGAAAGGGACAGCAAGGCCAAACCCTCTAAACCCCACCTTACAACCAATTAGCAGGGAAATAAGGATGAACCTGTAATCCTACCTTATCTTATCAAAAAGGAAACAGTAGACACAAGCATATAAAACAGTCCAATCAACTGAACAATAAAATAGTGCATATTACACAGACATCCCCTGTTCATATATATTTGTTTTAACATGTTAACAGTTTATTAGAAAGATATAGTAGGGTTAAAAAGATTCCATTGCATTTGAAATAAATCAAGGTTCAGCTTGTACTGAGCAGATTTCACAAAATACACGAGTAAAAAATGAGGTCTGCAGATGCTGGAGATCACAGCTGCAAATGTGTTGCTGGTCAAAGCACAGCAGGTTAGGCAGCATCTCAGGAATAGAGAATTCGACGTTTCGAGCATAAGCCCTTTCCTGATGAAGGGCTTATGCTCGAAACGTCGAATTCTCTATTCACAAAATACATCCTAAAGATAATGTATTAACATTTCCTTCAAACTTGGATTCGTACTCAAGACACTGCAAATATACTTGGTCATCTAAATGTACAGAGCTGAAAATGTGTTGCTGGAAAAGCACAGCAGGCCAGGCAGCATCTAAGGAGCAGGAGAATCGACGTTTCAGGCATGAGCCCTTCTTCAGGAATGAGGAAAGTGTATCCAGCAGGCTAAGATAAAAGGTAGGGAGGAGGGACTTGGGGGAGGGGCGTCGGACATGCGATAGGAAGGATGTCAAGGTGAGGGTGATAGGCCAGAGTGGGGGTGGGGGCGGAGAGGTCAGGAAGAAGATTGCAGGTTAGGAAGGCGGTGCTGAGTTCGAGGGATTTGACTGAGACAAGGTGGGGGGAGGGAAAATGAGGAAACTGGAGAAATCTAGAGAATGTGGCTGAAGAGCTTCTGGGCAGAGGAGATGGACTGGGGGGTGCAGTGAGACAGGGACTCACTGAAATCCTTGTAGAGGGAGGAGGAGAGCTTCTTCAAGGGAGGCACCCTTGCAAGAGGATTCGCAGTAGGTTAAAATCTTCGAGGAGAAAGTGAGGACTGCAGATGCTGGAGATCAGAGCTGAAAATGTGTTGCTGGAAAAGCGCAGCAGGTCAGGCAGCATCCAAGGAGCAGGAGAATCGACATTTCGGGCATGAACCCTTCTTCAGGAGCCCTTCTTCACTTTCTCCTCGAACTGCACTTTTCCAGCAACACATTTTCAGCTCTGATCTGCAGCATCTCCAGTCCTCACCTTTTCCGTCTAAATGTACAGCCACTCAAGGTCCACAAGAGACAACGTATAGCTTTATCACTCTTCATATGAGCAGATGTAGAAACTCAAGGGTCAACCAATACCATTAACAGTTTTAACCAATTATTAGGCATGAAGCCACTTGGGAAAAAAACCTTAAAACCTCAGCATCCTAACTAAGGTAACTTTATTGATACTGAAGACATTTCAGTGCTAGATTTAGGGAATTTCCAACTACAAGGTTTAGCATTAGTCAACACAAACTCCGATCACTATAAATTTTTTTTGTAAAGCCCTGGAAAATTGGTATCTGTACATAATGGCAGATTATTGTACTGCACTGATAAGTAATTTTGTCCAATAATCTGATATACATCGATTCCTAGAAAAGCACTTAAAACAGGTTGAAAGTGGATTGAAAAAGATACATCACTGTCCTCTGTTTATACTGGTCAGCCAGGGCTTCCTGATAGGCCTGGGTTAACAACCCCAATCAAGGACCTCATAGTCAACAAGGTCCACCTGGTTCCAATCAATGCAGGAGTCATAAAGATCATAAAGCTTGTGATTGTTGGAGATCAGTTATCTTAGTCCCAGCATCCTATCCTGTACCTAAACACACACACTCACTTCACCACTGATGCATGATGTCAGAAGTTTGCATTATATAAAAGATGCATTGCAGCAACTCAGCAACTCACTAGGGATCCTTCAACAGTGCGTTCCTATGACCTGTATCACTTTGAAGGACAAGGACAGCAGTGTAACACTAGTTTGTGTTCAATTCTGGTATTAATTGAGGTTACCATGAAGGAGTCTCTTGAACAATTGTCCACATTCTCGGGTTGATGCCAACGTTATAGTTATTCTGGAACACCTTGGCTATGCACGTGGCTAGTTCTGATGCTCAATCTTCAGCCCCATTGCCAGAAAGTTGTCATGGTCCATTATTTTTGCAATATTGCGTCCCTTAAGCCATTTCTTGATATCACATAGAGTGAATTTGAAGATTGGCACTGGTGATGTTCGGGACCTCATGTGGAGGCCAAGATGGATTATACACTTTGCATTTCTGGCTGAAGATGGTTGTCGTTCCCTCTGATGTGTTTGGATCCCCAGTTATATATTCTGGAGCCTCCTCCTGCTGTTGGAATTTTAATTGGGACCACCTTCACAACTTTATGTAGTGGGATTGAAGAATTTTGATTAGATCCTTTGGTTGTGATATCATTTAGCTCTTGTTATTGCATGCTGCCTCTGCCTCTTGGGATGCAAGTGGTCAACCCTGTTACTTCACCAGGCTGAAATGTCATTCTTAGGTGTTCTGGTGACAAATCAAGCATGGTCTTCTGCACTCTTCCTTGAACTAAATTCTTCTGATAACTTATGATCATTGGTGGAGGATATTTTTTGATACAGCAATCTGCTATATTCTGTAGGATCTGCTTGAAAGGATGGCAGGAGGCTTTCAAAAAGAAATTGGTTGAATATTTGACAGGGAAAAGCATGGCAAAGATTTTGGGACCAATTGGATTTCTCTTTCAAATATCAATGCAGGCATAGTGGATAGAAATACTTTCTTTGGTGCTGTATCATTTTAAAATTGTCAATGTTGATTTCAATTAAACAACTAATATGCTGCCATCTTGTTTACCTGCATGAACCCTTCCAATAGAAAACTCTCCACCAATAATTCCTTGTGCCCTGCTGGTATCTTTGTTTGCTATAACTGATGTATTCTTGGGATGCACTCCTGAAAAAAGAAATTAACAATTTATTTATAATACAGAAAGCAATGTGATATCTTTTTAAAAACTTTGTAAAGCCACCCATCTATATTGCGTTCATGCTGATCCAAAATAATCACCTATCTTCTAACCCCATGTTCCACTACTTGGCTCATAGCCTTGTTTGGCATCACAAGTGCACACAACTAAATACTTCTTAAATGTTTTCTGTCTCTCCACTTTTATACAAATGAATTCCAGATTCCTACTACTCTCTGGGTGAAAATGTTTTTCCTCCCATCTCCTGCTCCTTAACTTAAACCTATATCCCCTTGACACTGATTCCTCCATCGAGGGAAAAGTCTCTTCCTGTCTATGCTATCTGTGTGTGCTCCTCATAATTATATACATCTCAATCACATTCCCTCTGAATCTTCTCTGCTCTCTTCAATCCGTCCAATCTCTCTCCATCTGAAACTCTCTCACCAAGGAAATATCCTGTTAAATTTCATTTGCATCCTCTCCAGTGCTATCAGATCCGTCCAGATTCGCGAAGTATACACAACACTGTAGTTTTTACCTTACTAATGTTCCATCATAACCTCCCTGCTCTTAAACTCTATGCCTCAATTAATAAAAGCAACAATTCCATTTACTGCCTTAACCCATTTTATCCAACATTTCTAGGCCACCTGCAGCAACCAACCTCACCGCCCCGTGGCTGAAAATTTTAACTCCTCCTCCCACTCCACCAAGGACATGCAGGTCATGGGCGTCCTACATCACCTAACCCTGACCACTCAACACCTGGCACCACCTCCTTGACAGGTCCTACCTGTCCATCTTCCTTCCTTCCCACCCAATCAGCTCCACCCTCCCCTCCGATCAATACTTCCACCTGCACCTTCATCTACTTATCACATTCCCAACATTCCCCCCACCCCCCTCCATTTATGTTTCCGGCCTCGACCCACAAGCCTCACTCCTGATGAAGGGCTCTGGCCCGAAATGTTGATTCTCCTGCTCCTCGGATGCTGCCTGACCGGTTGTACTTTTCCAGTTCCACATTCTTGACTCTGATCTCCAGCATCTGCAGTTCTCACTTCCTTTAACTTAAGGGGCTGGTTTATCTGATCCTCAGTGCTTCCCAGAGTTCTACCATTCATCCTGTATTCTCTTGTTTTGTTTCTCCTGCCCAAGTTCATCACTTCATGTTAATCCAAATTGAATTCCATCATGGAAGAGCATGGCTTGATTAAATGCAGTCAACACAGCTTTGAGAGGAGCAGGTCATGCCTCACAAACCTTATCGAGTTCTTTGAGGATGTGACTAGAAAGGTTGATGAGGGTCGAGCTGTGGATGTGATGTATATGGACTTCAGCAAGGCATTGATAAGGTTCCCCATGGTAGACTCATTCAGAAGGTCAGGAGGAATGGGATACAGTGGAACATAGCTGTCTGGATACAGAATTGGCTGGCCAACAGAAGACAGGGAATGGTATTGGAAGGAAAATATTCTGCCTGGAAGTCAGTGGTGAGTGGTGTTCCACAGGACTCTGTCCTTGGGCCTCTATTGTTTGTAATTTTTATTAATGACTTGGATGAGGGGATTGAAGGATGGGTCAGCAAATTTGCAGATGACACAAAGGTTGGAGGTGTCTTGACAATATAGAGGGCTGTTGTAGGCTGCAGCGGGACATTGACAGGATGCAGAGATGGGCTGAGAGGTGGCAGATGGAGTTCAACCTGGATAAATGCGAGGTGGTGCATTTTGGAAGGTCGAATTTGAAAGCTGAGTACAGGATTAAGGATAGGATTCTTGTCTGTGTGGAGGAACAGAGGGATCTTGGTGTGCAGGTACATAGATCCCTTAAAATGGCCTCCCAAGTGGACAGGGTTGTTAAGAAAGCATATGGTGTTTTTGCTTTCATTAACAGGGGGATTGAGTTTAAGAGTCGTGAGGTCTTGTTGCAGCTCTATAAAACTTTGGTTAGACAGCACTTGGAATACTGTGTCCAGTTCTGGTCACCCTATTATAAGAAAGATGTGGATGCTTCGATGAGGGTTCAGAGGAGGTTTACCAGGATGCTGCCTGGACTAGAGGGCTTATCTTATGAAGAGAGGTTGACTGAGCTCGGACTTTTTTCATTGAAAAAAAAGGAGAGGGGACCTAATTGAGGTATACAAGATAATGAGAGGCACAGACAGAGTCAATAGCCAGAGACTATTTCCCAGGGCAGAAATGGCTAACACGAGGGGTGGTAGTTTTAAGCTGGTTGGAGGAAAGCATAGAGGGGATGTCAGAGACGGGTTCTTTACACAGAGAGTCGTGAGAGCATGGAATGTGTTGCCAGCAGCAGTTGTGGAAGCAAGGTCATTAGGGACATTTAAGTGCATATGGTCACAGAAATTTGAGGGTGCATACATGAGGATCAATAGTTGGCACAACATCGTGGGCTGAAGGGCCTGTTCTGAGCTGTACTGTTCTATGTTCTATTTGCCACTGATTCAGTCTAAGGCTCTTCCAGTCTAAGGCTATCCTTCTCACTATTTATACCCCACCAATTTTTGTATTGTCTGCAAGCATAATTACCAACCCTTCTACATTTAAGATTAAGACAATTATTTAAACCACAAACAGCATGGGTCCTAAAACTGACCCCTGTGAGACCCCAGTAGACACAGATTTTCAGTTGAGAAAACACTCCTCAACCATTGCCCGAAACTTCACTAAGCCATATGGATCCACTTTGCCAAATGTCCTTGGATCCCATGAGCTTTTGTCTTTGCTATCAGTCTCCCATGAGGGACTTTATCAGAAGACTTGCTGAAGTCCAAGTAGACTACATCAAAAGCATTGCTCTCATCTACATCCTGGTCACATGTTCAAAGAATTCAATCAAGTTAGTCAGACATGACCTCCTCTTAACATAACTCCTCTTTAGTAATCTCTACCTCTCCAAATGCAGATTAATTTTGTCCCACAAAATTGCTTCCCCACCACTAAGGTTTGACAAACTGGCCTGTGGTTTCCAGGTTTATCACTTTCCCCCTTCTTGAATAACCACATTGGCTATCCTCCAGTCCACTAATACATCCCATGTGGCCAGAGAGGAATTGGACATTTCTGCAAACACCTCTGTTATTTCTTCCCACAGAAAAATTCCATGAAAAACGTAATTGTTTCAAACTGAATATTTTCTCATTTTGTTGGTGTAATTAATATGCCAAGAGTGTATATTAGAATGCTGGTTGTGAGAAACTACATACAGTACTTGTTATGCAGCGTGCAAAATTTTCTAGCCTTCCATGTAAGCTGATGAGTTGGGTTAGGACATGTTTTTGAGTTGTGAAAGCTTAGAAAAGGCACCATTTTGTTACTATTGTTACAGGTAGTATATTAAGTTGATATTCCTCGTTTTTAAGTTTGCAGCTGGTGTTAGTTGCATGGTTCATTGGCTGGATGCATCAGCATAGAGCACAACATTCTGAGAGTCAGACACATCTTAATGACAGTCTTTGTAATTCTAAAAGTGGTGGCACTTTACGGCAAAACAAGTGGTTTAAGTATTTTTATAATTAAACTAATGCTTTTAATAATGGCTGAACATATGAAAGAACACGCACTGAGGTGCTCCAACAATAGGTTGAAGGTCCTAATGGAAGATGTGAAAGGGAAAATGCATGGAACAGGAGCCCATTCAGAAATATACTCAAAAGGACACTGGAAAAGTTAGTTGAAGATGATTAATTTTGGTCTTGCTCACTCAATATCAATGCAACAAAGGTAGCCGTTCAAACAACTTTGCCTCACAAATGGCATTTCCTGCTATTTAGACCAGTAATCTCAACCATTGCTCAATTCATCACACTCTCATTATTAACCTATCATCAATCTCTATGAATCAGAACTTTATCAGGACCATGTATATGGTTTACTTCATCCTCAAAAATTTATCATAATTAGAAACACTTACAAACACAGCTTGCATACTCACTACTAAGTTCACAGATTGAATTATTGGAAGAGAAAATATCAAGCATGTCTGCGTGTATTAATACTTCTGGAGGAGACCTTAGTGCCCATCATGGGCAGGTCATCATTGAGGCCATGGTCAGAACAGTGCTTGAGGGATTGCTTAAAGACATAGACCGGTTGAGTCTAGGAACCAGGGGGCACAACTTAAATGTAAGGTGGATGCAACTTAGGCCTGAGATGTGGAGAAATATTTTTACTCAGAGGATTATGAACCTTTGGAATTGCCTACCACAGAGACATGTGGAGACTAAGACTTTGAATATCAAACACAGAATGTTAGTGAAACTCAGCAGGTCTGGCAGCATTTGTGGAGAGAGAAACAAAATTAACATTTCATGTCCAGTGTGACTCTTCTTTTAATCTTGTATTCTGAGTCAAAGCGGTCAGAAGGAGTTGATCAGTGAAAACATCCACATACCTGATGCTCTGGAAAGCTTGTGTTCAATGTCAAGGAGTGTGAAATCAAACACCAGTCTGGAATAGTATTACACAGAGATTGGTGCACAACCTTTCCAACCTGGAAAGGATGGACACCTCCTTTAATATCCTTGGCCACTGAGTGAAGAAAGGGAGAAAATTGTAGGGGGAATTGGGAACAATTTTCAATTCCTCATGACAGGTGCCAATGGAACTGGAGGACAACCAATATAGTACCATTATTGAAGAGGGGAACAAGAGGTAAATCAGGAAACTGCAGATCAGTCAGTCTAATCTCAGCAGTGGAGAAACTGTTAGAAGCAATTCTTGAGGGGCAGGGATTAATCTAGAATAGTCAGCCTTCTTTTCTGAAGAAGTAGTCATGTCAGACCAACTTGATTGAAATTTTCAAAGAGGGAACCAAGATGAGGACAATACATTTGATATATTCTACTTGGAATTCAAAACGACGTTTGAGTAGGTCCCATGTGGGAGATTGATGGCTAATTTTGGCTGAGTGGCACGAAGTAGAGGGTGATGGTTGAGGGATGTTTTTGTGACCGGAAGCTGTGCCCAATGGGGCCTCTAGTTGTTAATGGTATTCAGGGTTAACAGGACTTGTCCACCTTTGTCTTTGTTGAAACATATTGGCTCTCCCCATTTCCTTCTATTCCTACAATCTCTTTCACGAATGCATCTGCTGTTCCGACAGATTTACACAAACTTGTCTGCTCTCAGTTCAATCTGGTCAAATCATACATGATTTTGTTAAATTCAGCCTTCCCCTAATTTAGAACTTTGATTTCACTCATATCCTTGTTCTTTTCCATTTCTATCTTGAATTTAATGGAGTTATAATCTGTCTGCAAAATGCTTCTCCACAGATGTTCAACCACTTAGTCAGCTTCATTACTTAAAATTAAGTCTAGGGCCATCCCCTCTTTGGAGTGCCTTCTACATACTGGCTTAGATTAGATTACTTACAGTGTGGTAACAGGCCCTTCGGCCCAACAAGTCCACACCGACCCGCTGAAACGCAACCCACCCATACCCCTATATTTACCCCTTACCTAACACTATGGGCAATTTAGCATGGCCAATTCACCTGATCCGTACATCTTTGGACTGTGGGAGGAAACCGGAGCACCCGGAGGAAACCCACGCAGACACGGGGAGAACGTGCAAACTCCACACAGTCAGTCGCCTGAGGCGGGAATTGAACCCAGGTCTCTGGTGCTGTGAGGCAGCAGTGCTAACCACTGTGCCACCGTGCTGCCCAAAAGTTTCCCAGGATTTATTTTAAAAATTACGCTCCCTCAAAATCTTTTACACTGTGACAACCACAGTTAATTTTGAGAAAGTTGAAATTCCCGACTTTCACTGCCGATTTACTTCTTTAAAATTGCCTATGCATCTGCTCTTCTATTTCTCTCATCCTTATAGGGGGCATATAGTACACTTCTAGCAATGTGATTGCCCCGGTTTGATTTTTAGATGTACTCACATGGCTTCATTTGAGGAGCCTTCTATAATGTCATTTCTCTAACAGCTGAAATTGATTCTCTGATCAATTACGCAACACACCATCTTTTGCCTCCTTCTATATCTCACCTTATACACTGAAATATTGAGCTACCAATCCTGCCCCTTTCTCACCCAGGTGTCAGTGATTGTAATGACATCATACCTCCAAGTCTTAATTTATGCCCTTCACTCATCTGCCTTGTTTATCAGATTTGTTGCATTACAATAAATATTATGCAATCTTGGCAAGTTCCCTTGTGCCTTAACTGGCCTATAATTTCTATTCAAAAATAGATATTGCTGGAGAATCTCAGCAGATCTGGCAGCCACTGTAGAGAGAAAACAGAACTAACGTTTCAAGTTCAGTGACCCATCTTCAGAGTTTAAGTTAGAAGATAAGAGCCCATGGTGTTGGAGGTAGTTAACTGACATGGAAACAGCATTGGCTAATGGATAGGAAACAGTGAGTGGGAATGTTGTTTCAGGTTCTTGACCTGTAACGAGTGGGATTTCAAAGGGATCAGTCCTTAAATTACAACTGTTTATAGTATATATTAATGACTTTGAAGAAAGAAGTGAATGTACCGAAGCCAAATTTCAGATGACACAAAAAAGTAGGTGGAAAGGCAAGTTGCAAGGAGAATACAAAGAGTTTAGGGAGATATTGATAGTTAGGTAAGTGGGCAAGAAGTTGGCAAATGGAGTGTAACTTGGGAAAATGTGAAGTTGTTCATTTTGATGGGAAGAACAAATGAATAGAGTATCATTTAAATGGAAAAAAACCTGCAGAAAGCTGCAACACAAAGGGACTTGTATAAAACACAAAATGAGCACACAGGCGCAGCAGGTCATCAGCAAGACTAATGAATGTTGGTCCTTAATTTCAAGGGTGCTGGAATGTAACAGTAGGGTCATCCTACTGCATCTGTACAAGGTGCTGGTGAAACCATATCTGAAGTGCTGAGAGTGATTTTGTTCCCCTTGTTTAAGGAAAGATATCATCTTTTTGGAAGCATTCAGAGAAGGCTCACTGGGATGATCCCAGTATGGAGGGATTGTCTTTTGAGCAAAGATTAAACAGATTGGGACTCTACTCACTGGAGTTTAGCAGAATGAAAAGTGATCTCATTGAAATATATAGGTTTCTTAAGGCCTTGACAGACTAAATGCTGAGAGGACGTTTCCCTTTATGAGAGAGTCTAAGACCAAACAGCACAGTCTTAGAATAAAAGGGTACCAATTTAAGACAGTGATAAGGAGGAATTCCTTCTCTTGGAGGGTTAGGAGTATTGGAATTTCTTCCTACAGGCAGCTGTGCGGCCAGAGTCTTTATGTATCGTTAAGGCTAAGATAGATTCTTGACCAGTATAGGAAACAAGGGTTACAAAGGTTACAAGGAAAGCGGATGTGAGGAATGTCACATCAGCCATGATCGCATTGAATGGTGGAGCAGACTTGAGGGGGTGAATGGCCTACTCCTGTTCTTATTTGTTACGGTCTTAGAATATAATTTGAACATCTCCTTGACTTTCTTGCTGTCTCTTCTAATTTTCGCAATTCAGTTTCCTTTAACATTTTCTCTGGATTGGACACACTGACAAGTTAGTTTCAACCCTCTCCAACAACATAGGCAAACTTCCCCACAAGGACGTCCCATTCTAGTTCAAGGGCAATTCGTCTGTCTCGTACAGGCCCCACTGCGCCAAAAATGGCTCCAATATTCCAGAAATTGAAAGCCCTCCCTCCTGCATAGACATGCATTCAAAAATCAAGAACAAACAACACAGTATTGCACAGCAGCAAGCCCTTTGGCCCACTGAGACTGCACCAACACACGATACCTTTTAAAACTAAAAACCAATTAGTTTAAGTTAAGTCCCAGGATACAAAACCCAATCATGTTTGAATTTATTGTTTTGCCAACATTGAACCAATGAGACGATCTGATGCTGGGGATTTAAAAATGCAGGCACATTGAAAATTGGAGATAGAGGAGTTGCCATCAACAAAGGTGCAAGAAATTAGGAAACACTCTCTTTCAAAGATACCTTTTCATAGAACAGTACAGCATAGAACCGGCCCTTCAGCCCATGATGTTGTGCTGACCACTAATCCTCATGTATGCACCCTCAAATTTCGGAGACCATATGCATGTCCACTAGTCTCTTAAACGTCCCCAATGACCCTGCCACCACAACTGCTGCTGGCAACGCATTCCATGCTTTCACAACTCTCTGTGTAAAGAACCCATCTCTGACATCCCCTCTATGCTTTCCTCCAACCAGCTTAAAACCATGACCCCTCGTGTTAGTCATTTCTGCCCTGGGAAATAGTCTCTGGCTATTAACTCTATCTATGCCTCTCATTATCTTGTATACCTCAATTAGGTCCCCTCTTCTCCTCCTTTTCTCCAATGAAAAAAGTCCAAGCTCAGTTAACCTCCCTTCATAAGATAAGCCCTCCAGTCCAGGCAGCATCCTGGCAAACCTCCTCTGAACCCCCTCCAAAGCATCCACATCTTTCTTATAATAGGACGACCAGAACTGGACGTAGTATTCCAAGTGCGGTCTAACCAAAGTTTTATAGAGCTGCAACAAGACCTCATGACTCTTAAATTCAATTCCCCTATTAATGAAAGCCAAAACACCATATGCTTTCTTAACAACCCTGTCCACTTGGGTGGCCATTTTAAGGGATCTATGTACCTGCACACCAAGATCCCTCTGTTCCTCCATACTGCCAAGAATCCTATCCTTAATCCTGTACTCAGCTTTCAAATCTGACCTTCCAAAATGCATCTCCTCACATTTATCCAGGTTGAACTCCATCTGCCACCTCTCAGCCCATCTCTGCAGATGACACCTCCAACCTTTGTGTCATCTGCAAACTTGCTGACCCATCGTTCAATCCCCTCATCCAAGTCACTAATAAAAATTATAAACAATAGAGGCCCAAGGACAGAGCCCTGTGGAACACCACTCACCACAGGCTTCCAGGCAGAATATTTTCCTTCTACTACCACTTGCTGTTTTATGTTGGCCAGCCAATTCTGTATCCAGACAGCTAAGTTCCCCTGTATCCCATTCCTCCTGAACTTCTGAATGAGCCTACCATGGGGAACCTTATCAAATGCCTTGCTGAAGTCCATATATACCACACCCACAGCTCGACCCTCATCAACATTTCTAGTCACATCCTCAAAGAACTCGATAAGGTTTGTGAGGCATGACCTGCCCCTCACAAATCCGTGCTGACTGCATTTAATCAAGCCATGCTCTTCCAGATGGTCATAAATCCTATCCCTCAGAATCCTTTTTAACACATTGCAGACAACAGACGTGAGACTTACTGGTCTGTAATTGCCGGGGATTTCCCTATTTCCTTTCTTGAAGAAAGGAATTCATTTGCCTCTCTCCAGTCCTCAGATATGACTCCAATGGAGACCGTGGATGAAAAGATCTTCGCAAGTGGTGAAGTAATTACATTTCGCGTTTCCCAAAGCAGCCGAGGAAAAATCTGGTCCAGGCCTGGCGACTTGTCAATCTTAATGTTTGACAAAATTTTCAGCACATCAGCTTCCTCTATCTCTATCCATTCCAGCATGCACACCTGCTCTTCAAAGGTTTCATTCACTACAAAGTTTGTTTCTTTCATAAAGACAGAAGCAAAAAACTCATTTAGGGCTTCCCCTACCTCCTCAGACTCCACACACAAATTCCCTATGGTATCCCTGATCGGCCCTACTCTTTCTTTGACCATTCTCTTATTCCTCACATACGTGTAAAATGCCTTTGGGTTCTCCCTAATCCGTTCTGCCAAGCCTTTCTCGTGCCCCCTCCTGGCTCTCCTCAGACCATTTTTAAGCTCCTTCCTCGCCTGCCTGTAATCCTGTAGAGCTGAGCTTGACCCTAGCTTCCTCCACCCTATGTTAGCTACCTTTTTCCTTTTGACGAGAAGCTCCACCGCTCTCGTCATCCAAGGTTCCTTTATCTTACCACTTCTTGCCTGTCTCAGAGGGACATATTTATTCATCACTTGCAATAACTATTCCTTAAACAGTTTCCACATGTCTGTAGTGTCTTTACCATGGAACAATTGCTCCCAATCCATGCTTCCTAACTCATGTCTAATCACATCATAGTTTCCTCTTCCCCAATTAAATATCCTCCCATTATGCCTAATCCTCTTCTTCTCCAAAGCTATGTAGAATGTGAGGCAGTTGTGGTCACTATCACCAAAATGCTCTCTCACCACAAGATTTGATACCTGTCCCGGCTCGTTTCCGAGCACTAAGTCTAGAATGGCCTCTCTCCTCGTCGGCCTGTCAACATGCTGAGTTAGGAACCCCTCCTGAACAGACCTTACAAAAACAACTCCATTCAAATCTTCTGCTCAAAGGAGGTTCCAATCAATATTGGGAAAGTTAAAGTCACCCATTACAACAACCCTACTACGTCCACACTTTTCCAAAATCTGCCAACCTATGCTTTCTTCCATCTCCCTGCTGCTATTGGGGGCCTGTAGTAAACCCCTAATGAGGTGATTGCTCTTTTGCTGTTCCTAATTTTCACCCATACTGACTCGATAGGCAGATCTTCCTCGACAATGGAAGCTTCTGTAGCTGTGATACCGTCTCTGATTAGTAGTGCTACACCCCCTCCTCTTTTTCCCCCTCCCTATTCTTTTTAAATGCTCTAAACCCTGGAACATCCAGCAACCATTCCAGCCCCTGAGAAATCCATGTCTCTGTTATGGCCACAACATTATAGCACCAGGTACTGATCCATGCTCTAAGTTCGTCACTTTTATTCCTGATACTCCTTGTGTTAAAGTAAACATACTTTAGCTGATACCTTGGTTCCTTGCCAGGAAAATCCTTCCCACTAGCTGGTCTACCTCTTGCTATTGCCTCATCTGCATCAACTCTCACCTCCGGTATACAGCTCAGGTTCCCACCCCCCTGCCATACTAGTTTAAACCCTCTCGAACTACACAAGCAAACTTTCCACCCAGGACATTGGTCCCCTTCCAGTTCAGATGCAACCCGTCCTTCTTGTACAGGTCCCACCTTCCCCAGAAGACATCCCAATTATCTACATACCTGAAGGCCTCCCTCCTACACCAGCTGCACAGCCACATATTAAGCTGCACCCGCTCCCTGTTCCTTTTCATGTAAAACATTTTCGCAGTGAAAATAAAGAACCCAATCCAGGGTGATCTTCAGCTGAAAAAGGTCAGACACCGAAGACAACAGCGGTTCTGTCGTTTCAAAGTTAAGTTGATGTAATTTTCATAAGTGTCTTATTGGAACAGCAAATTGTTATAGAGTTGGAGCCAGGTAATAAGCATTTAAGAGAAAGGGGGGCTTGGACTTGTGAACTGTTGTAGTTTAATGTTCACTGTGAGGGTTATAGAATAAATTAATATTATTTTCTTTAAATAGTGGAATTTGGGATATCTCTGTCACTCATAATTTAACAAATTATGAGGTGAGATGAGCTTTTCTGGGTGTTTGGTTTCATTAACAGAAGAGTTTATCACCGTTTCATAACAGTATCATGTACTTTTTCATGTCTTTAAACACTGCAACCGTACATGTATTCACCACTTCCTCTGGCAGTTTATTCTACACCATTATGTGTAAAAAAGCTCATGTCCTTTGTAAATCTTCCTCCTATTAACCTAAAAATATCCCCACTAATTTTAAACACCTCCAACCTTAGAGAAAATACCTTTGCTATTCACTCTATGTATGCCCCTCATGATTTTATAAGTCTCGATAAGATCACTCTTCAGCCTGCTGTACTCCAGTGAAAATAGTCCCAGCCTATCAAGCCTATTTTTATAACTCAAACTCTACATTCTCAGTAATATTCTGGTAAATCTTTTTTAAACCCTCCTCAGTTTAATAATGTCCTTCCCACAACAGGGTGACCAGAATTGTACACAGAACTCCAAAAGAGGCCTCACCAATGTCCTGTACAACCTCAACATGACGTCCCAACTCCTGCACTCAACGGTCTGAGTAATGAAGGCAAGCATGCTAAATGCCTTCTTAACCATCCTGTCTACCTGTGATGCAAATTTCAAAGAATTATTTACCTGAACCCCTATGTCTCTCTCTGTTCTACAATACTACCCAGAACCCTGCCATTAATTGTTTAAGGCCTGTTCTTGTTTGTTTTACCAAAATGCAATACCTCACATTTACCCAAATTAAACCCCACCTACCACTCCTGAGTCCATTGATCAAGATCTCTTTGCAATCTGAGATAACCTTCTTTACTGTCCACTATACCACCAATTTTGGTAACTTTCCAACCATGCCTAATATATTCTCATCTAAATCATTTATATAAATGACAAACAAAAATGGATTCAGCACTAATCCCTGTGGAACATTGCTAGTCACAGGTCTTCAGTCTGAAAAACCCCACTACCACCCTCTGTCTTGTACCATAAAGCCAATTTTATATCCAATTGGCAAGCTCACCCTGAATCCCATGTGATCTAACTTTACTAATTAATCCACTGTGTGGAACTTTACAAAAGGCTAAATAAACAATGTCTACCACTCTGCCCTCGTCAATCTTTTTGGTTACTTCCTCAAAAACCTCAATCAAGTTAGTAAGATTTGATTTCCCCTAGACAAAGCCATGCTGACTATCCCTAATCATTCCTTGCCCTTTCAAATGCACGTAAATCCTATCTTTCAGAATCACATCCAACCATTTACCCATCACTGATGTCAGCCTCACAGATCTACAGTTCCCAAGCTTCTCCATAATCAAGGTACAACATTAGCCATCCTTTAATCATCTGGCACTTCACTTGTGCTTATAAATGATACAAATACTTTTGTTAGGGTCCCCATAATTTTCTCCCTAACTTTCCATGACTTCTTGGGATGCACTCGATCAGATCCTGGAGATTTATGGGCAGCGCGGTGGCACAGCACCAGAGACCCAGGTTCTTCCCACCTCAGGCAACTGTCTGTGTGGAGTTTGCACATTCTCCCTGTGTCTGCGTGGGTTTCCTCCAGGTACTCTGGTTTCCTACCACAGTCCAAAAATGTGCAGGTTAGGTGAATTGGCCATGCTAAATTGCCCGTAGTGTTTGGTGAAGGGGTAAATGTAGGGGAATGGGTCTGGGTGGATTGGTCTTCGGCGGGTCAGTGTGGACTTGTTGAGCTGAACGACTTGTTTCCACTCTGTAAGTAATCTAATCTAATCAATTTATCCATGTTTATGTTTTCCAAGACCTCCAGCACTTCCTCTTCTGTAATGTGAATTGTTTTCAAAATATCAATATTTATTTCCGAGTTCCCTGGACTCCATTTCTTTCTCCCCAGTAAAAAAACAATGTGAAATATTCATTTAATATCTCTTCTACCACCTCAGATTGCCTCATCAATTTCTAAGGGGCCCATTCTCTCCCTAGGTGCTCTTTAGCTCTTAATGTGCTTGTCCAATCTCTTTGGTTTGTTCTTAACCACATCTGCCAATCTTTTTGCCTTCATGATTTCCTTTTTAGGAATGCCACTATACATTTTATCCTTTTCACACCTGAATTTCAGTTCGACATTCCCTAGATTTCAGTTCGACAGTCACTGACGAGATTTCGGAACAGAAGATATCCCTGAAAATTAAATCTTCATCTTTGCTCATCCCAATACATTTCTCACCTAGCCTTTTGACTTAATTTCCTTTCCTGAAGTCCTCCCATACAAAAGACTTCAACCCCTGAAGATCCTGCTCCCTAAATTCTTGACCTTTGACGATTTTAACCCTGAAGACATTGACCCCTCACCTTTGGAGACCTGAGGCCCTGGTTATGTGGTTTTATATCCAACAGTTTAACTGTTTGCCTATTTCTGTCCCTTTAGATCCTTCAGTACCCAGTGACATTAGACAAGATTACACTGGCTCTACACTACAGGGATGTGGTGAGGGTAAAGTTTTGTATCTGGACTAGTAATAAAATGCTTAAGGGACACGGGTTCAAATCTCACTGAGATATTTGAATTTAGTAAAAAAACTGGACTAGCAATGACCAGGAAACCACTATTAACTGTTACACAAATGTATCTGGTTCACTTGCATCCTTTAGGGACGGAGATCTGTCAACCTTACCTGATCTAGCATACATGTGCCTCCAGACCCACAGCAATGCAGTTGAATCTTAAGTGCTCTCTGAAATACCTTAAGCAAGACACTCTACTTAAGGGCAATTAGGATAGAGAGATTTTATACAAGGCTCTAGCAATTTCCACACTTGCCTCCCTCAGTGTTCTGGGATAGATCCCATCAGGTCTTTGGGACTTGTTTACCTTCATGCTTTTCAAAATGCTCAACCCTCCTCCTTTTTTATATTTATATGACTCAGAATATCAACTTACTCCTCCTGAGAATCCCATCCACTGTCTCCTTCTCCTTTGTGAATACCAATGCAAAGTATTTGTTTAGGATCTCACCCACTTCCTCTGGCTCCACACATAAATTCCCTCCTTAATCCTCGATCTATCCTTTCACTAGCTACCCTCTTAATCCTCATATATTTTTAAAATGCCTTGGGATTTTTCTTAATCCTGTTTGCCAAAGACATTTCATGTCTCTTTTTAGCTCTCCTAACTTCTTGTTAGAGTACTTTCCTGCTATCTTTGTATTCTTTGAGAGCTCTGCTTATCTTCAGTTTGCAAAACCTTACTTATATCTCATTTTTTTCTCTTTGACTAAGCTCTCAATGTCTTTTGCAATCCAAAGTTCCAAAATCTTGCCTTTCTTACCCTTCATTTTAACAGAAACATGCTTGCACCTGGAGTGTCTCAGAAGGGTTTCCTCTTTTTCTTCCAGGAGTGATAGTATCGAGGCTGTATTCATCTCGGACCCAGAGGTTTTCTTGACACTAGCTGGAGGGTTTCTGACATGTTTTGCTCCTGCCCCGTTTGTTAGGTTGCAGCTTTCAGGTGATCCACATGTTTGGATGTGGATGTTTGGATCCACATAGCACTGCCTTGCCTATTCGAACTTCGCATGTCATGGGACCTGACATTGCATTGACCATTTCTGTGGTGCTGGCATCAAACATTGTTCCCTGAAGTAAACTGTCTCTCTCACTTAGAGAGATCTAATGGCATTCCTACTGCCATTAGGTGTCATCAGAAACTTTGCTGGAGCTATCCCTGTGGGGGTGTGAAGGATGGTCCTACCATCAAACAGGAATCGGGACAGTTTGGTATCGAATTATACTGTATGCTGTTTCTTTAAGACTGCCTTCAACATTTGGATTGCTCTTTCTGCCAGACCATTGGATGATCGATGGTATGGAGCTACTGAATATGCCGAATGCCATTTTACTTTAAGAAATACTCGAATTCCATGCTGGTAAATGATGTCCCATTGTCCGTGACCTAAACTTCCAGGAGTCCACATATCGTAAGCCATGCTCGCAGCTGTTCAACTATCATCCCTGAGTTTGGTGAATTAACTCCAAGCATGTCCAATCACTTTGAACTGGCATCCACAATGACCGTGAACTTTAAACCCATGCAAGAACCAGCATTGTCGATGTCTAACCGTGTCCAGGGTTTACCTGGTCATTCCTACGAATGTGGGGCACTGTCTGTTCTTGTTGGCATCCTGGGCACTATCCCACCTACACATCAATGTCAGCATCCAATCTTGTGCACCAAACATAACATCTTGCCAACATCATCATCTTGGAAACCCCTGGAGGTCACTGGTGGAATTCAACCAGTATCTGGCAGCGACTTTTACTCAAGACAATCATTCTTGCTCCCCACAGTAATATGCCATCCTCCACGGTGATCTGGTCTTGCTGGGTCCAGGAAGGTTTCAGTCCCGGTTGTGATAGCCCTTCTGTTTCCCGCTTTAACACCAGCTGTTTTAATTTTCTCAGGATGGGATACTTTCGTGTCCACAGTAGGATATTGTCAGAGGTGACCAGAAGAATATCCAGTAAGTTTCAAACCAGAACCGACTCTTCCAGCAGAGACATTACCAGATTATCCGTCAGTGGGAGGTGGCTTAAGGCATCCATATTAGCCACTTGGCCTCCTGGAGGATATGGAGAAAGTGAGGACTGCAGATGCTGGAGATCAGAGTCGAGAGTGTGGTACTGGTAAAGCACAGCAGGTCAGGCAGCATCCAAGGAGCAGGAGAATCAACGTTTTGGGCATAAGACCTTCCTCATACTCCTGAAGGGTTTTCTAACTTGAGGATAAGGGCCCACCACTGAATTCGACCAGAAGCTATGGGCGGTACAACCTCATCTTCATTAAGTAGCTCTAGCAGGCATTTGTACAGAACATAGAACTTCACAGCACAGTACAGACCCTTCGGACCTTGATGTTGCACCAAACTGTTAGCCCATCAAACCTACACTATTCCATTTTCATCCATATGTTTATCCAATGACCATTTAAATGCCCTTAAAGTTGGCCAGTCTACTACTGTTGCAGGTAGGGCATTATACACCCTCACTACTTTGAGTAAAGAACCTACATCTAACATTTGTCCTACATCTATCACCCCTCAATTTAAAGATGTGTCCCCTCGTGCTAGTCATCACCGTCTAAGGAAAAAGGCTCTCATTGTTCAGCCTAACTAACCCATTAATTATCTTATACGTCTCAATTAAGTCACCTCTCAACTTTCTTCTCTCTAATGAAAACAGCCTCAAGTCCCTCAGCCTTTCCTCAGAAGACCTTCCATCCATACCAGGCAACATCCTCGTAAATCTCCTCTGAAACCTTTCCAATGCTTCCACATCCCTCCTATACTGCGGTGACCAGAGCTATATGCAATACTCCAAGTGTGGCCACACCAGAGTTTTGTACAGCTGCAGCATGACCTCATGGTTCCGAAACTCAATCCCTCTACCAATAAAAGTTAACACACCATATGCCTTCTTAACAACCTTATCAACCTGGGTAGCAACTTTCAGGGATCTATGCAAATGGACATCGAAATCTCTCTGCTCATCCACACTACCAAGAATCTTGCCATCAGCCCAGTACTCTGTATTCCAATTGTTCCTTCCAAAGTGAATCACCTCACATTTTTCAACATTAAACTCCATTTGCCACCTCTCTGCCCAGCTCTGTAGCTTATCTACGTCCCTCTGTAATCTGCAACATCCTTCTGCCTGTCCACAACTCCACTGACCTTAGTGTTGTCTGCAAATTGACTAACCCATCATTCTAAGCCCACATCCAGGTCATTTATGAAAATGACAAAACGGCAGAGGACCCAAAACAGATCCTTGTTTTACACCATCAGTAATTGAACTCCAGGATGAATATTTCCCATCAACCACCACCCTCTGTCTTCTTACAGCGAACCAATTTCTGATCCAAACCTCTAAATCACCCTCAATCCCTACTTCCGTATCTTCTGCAATATCCTACCATGGAGAACTTTATCAACGATTTACTGAAATCCATATACATCACAAGAACTGCTTTACCTCATCCACCCATTAAGGTTTGTGAGGCATGACTGTTGTGGAGTTGAAGGTGTATAGTGTACCTTTAAGAAAGAGTGAAAGTTGAAAAGCTGACAAGCCTGTTATGTGACTGACTGCAGGCACAAAGTGTACTGGACAATTTGAAGATGTAACATTTGAGCTATAACTCAGATAATGAGTTGTTTACACAACAACTCAAATTCAATCAGTTTAAATATAGCCCCAAGATATTAAAACTCAATCGAATTTGAATTTTACTGTTTTGACAATAGCAAACCAATGCGATGATCTGATGTTTTGAAGTATATTTGGGCAGACATTTTGAACAGGTAGCCAGAGAGACAAAGAACACCTACTGCCATTGATAGGCTGCCCGCAGATCTTTTCTCTAAAAGGTACCTTTTTCACATGAAACATCTTAGCAGCAGAAGACCGAAGATGACCCAGGGGAAATCTACAGACAGAGGGAGTTCGACAACCAAAGATGACAACTGGTTTTCAAAATTGATTTCCTGTAAATTTTACAGAGGCTTTATTGGATCAGTATATTGTTATAGAGTGGGAGGTAGGTAAGAAATTTTAAGAGAAAGGAGGCTGACAGTTTAATGTTCTCTTTTTGGAGTTAAAGAATAAATTGTTAATTTTTCTTTAAATAGTAGAATTTGGGTAGTTCCCTGTCACTCATACTTTCAACATAATCAACAGATTATGAGGCGAGGTGAGCTTTTCTGTGTGTTTGGTTTAAATTAGCAGAAGGGTTTATCCCATGTTGTAACAGTTTGGAATCTCAGGTCTGTGATTGGACAGATTTAGTTAGATCCAGCCTGAGATTTGGACAGATTTGAACAGGTAAGGTCCCAACAGATTTAAACACTTGCAGATTCGTGTCCTAGATCTCTAAATAAAACATAGGTTATTTTGTTTAATTTTGTTTACTTGTGGTTGGTTAAATTAAAAGTGAGAGAAATGGCTCTTAAAGTTGCTACAGAGGTTCTGGGATTTGAAGATGATTCCCAGATTTGCCAAGAACATTTAGAATGAAAAGACTATACTTGTAGAATTAGCAAAGAGGTTAGAATTAGGAGAGGAATGCAGTGGTTGCTGGTCTTTCAGTTGAAACAGTTGACCCCAACTGAGTGTCACAGACTGGCACATTCCAAGGTCCAGGACTATGTGCTGAGGGATGCACTAAAGCTTGGGGCACCTATTGCCAAGGCACACTGGGTAAGGACCACCCTGTAATGTCCTTCTACCAAAGCATAATGGGGTCCATTGAGTAATTGGACCCTCCCGATTCCTCTGCTAAATGCCAAGAGTTTAACTGTAAATGTAGAGAAACTAAAACCCAATGTTTGTTTGCTTCTCTGTAAATAAAAATATTATAGATCTGAATGGCTTCATTAACTGTGTAAGTACATAAAGATTTCCTTCTATGAATAAAGTATGTTTTGGCAATAAAAAAAACCTTTCTGGGAGAAGTTGGTTTAGTCACCATGACCAATCAGTGGAGTGAGGAAGAACCACCAAATTGATAAGCAAGAGGAAGAACATCCAATACAGGAAGACAGAGAGACTTTGCTGAGGAGCATTCTAGGAGAAGTGACCACAACTGATTGTTGCAGACCAGCACTTCCAAGGTCTAGGACAACATGGTGAGGGATGAACTAAAGCTTAGGGCTGCTGCTGCCAAGGTGCAGTGGGGAAAGACCAATGTCTGAGGTCTTTCTGCTGAAGGTAAAGGGGTAAGTTCAGTTATTGGACTGTCCTAGGGCCTCAAATATATGCAATTATTAGTATTGTATGTATAAGAGAGGTCTTTGGTTTTTTGGATAGAGTCGAAGGCCAATATTTTGTTTATTTACTTGATATGCAACTGTACATAACTGAATTGCTTTTGTGTAAGAGATTTTTAAGAAATAAAGTATAGCTTTAAAAAAAAAATTGGGAGAAGCTGGATCAATCACCATGACCAATCAGGGAAATGATGAAGAATTCGGTGTCTAAAAAGCAAATGTAAGGTTTAGGAAGCTAAAATCGAACAGGGCCCATGAGAAATATTTAAAAAAAGCAGAAAAGAACTCAAGCAGAGAATTGGGAGAGCAAGAAGGGACCACGGAATGACCTTGGCAAGGATTAAAGAGAATCCCAAGACATTCTATATATAATTAATTATATAACAAGGGAGAAGGCTTGGAGGCAGAGGATGTGGATTAGATCCTAAATGACTACTTTGTATCAGTATTCACCCAGGAGAAGGACATAAAGGATGGTGAGAATAGTTTGGTTCTTGCTAATATGCTACAGCATTTTGAGATCAAGAAAGAAGTGGTGTTAGGTCTCTTGAAGAGCATTCACATGCATTAGTCCGCAGGGCGCAATGCTATGTACCCTAGGTTATTGAGAGAGGCAAGAGAGAATATTGCTAGGATATTGACCAATATCATTACATCCTAGTTAACCACTGGAGAGGCCCTGGTGGACTGGCTCACATTACTCTGTTGACGAAGGGAAATAGGGATAATCGGTGAGTCTTACATTAGTAGTTGGGAAGGTATTGAAGAGATTTCTTAGGGATAATATCCACAAGCATTTGGAAAAGCACAGCCTGATTAGGGACAGTCAGCAAAGGCTTTGTGTTGAATTTTTTGAGGAGGTGACGAAGGTGATCGATGAAGGTAGAGCGGTGGATGTTGTTTACATGAATTTTAGTAAGGCTTTTGACAAGGTCCCTCATGGTAGGCTCATGCAGAAGATTGAGATGCATGGGATGCACAGTGACTTGGCAGCGTGGATTCAGAATTGGCTTGCCCATTGAAGACAGAGGATGTGGTGGAAAGGTGTTTTTCAGATTGGAGGTCCATGACAAGTGGTGTTCTGCAGGGATCCATAAAGGGACCTCTGCTGTTTGTGATATTGATATATATATATATATATATATATATATATATATATAAATGACTTAAATGAAAATGTAGATAGATGGGTTACTAACTTTGCAGGCGATAGAAAGATCAGTTGAGTTATGGATAGTTTTTAAGGTTGTCAAAGGATACAGCAGGATATAGATCAGTTGAAGATATGGATTGAGAAATGGCAGATGGAGGTTAATCCGGGTAAGTGTGAGGTGCTGCACTTTGGGAGATCAAATGTTAAGGAAAAAGATACAATTAATGGGAAGAACCTGAACAGCACTGATGTATTTTTAGATTAGATTCCCTACAGCGTGGACACAGGCTCTTCGGCCTAACAAGTCCACACTGACCCTCCGAAGAGCAACCCACCCTGACTCAATTCCCTACGTTTACCCCTGACTAATACTATGGGCAATTTAGCATGGCCAATTCACCTGACCTGCACATCTTTAGACTGTGTGAGGAGACCGGAACACTTGGAGGAAACCCACGCAGACACGGGGAGAATGTGCAAACTCCACACAGACAGTTGCCCGAGGCGGGAATTGAATTTGGGCCCTTGGTGCTGTGAGGCAGCAGTGCTAATCACTGAGCCACCATGCTCAGTGTACAGAGGGATCTTAGGGTTCGAGTCCATAGTTCCCTGAAAGTGGACATGCAATTAGTTAAGATGGCAAAGAAAGCATATGGCATGTTTGCTTTTATTGATTAGGGAATTGAGTACAAGTGTCAGAACATTATGTTGTAGCTTTATAAGTCTTTGGTTAGGCATTTACAGTATTGCATTCAATTCTGGCTGCCACATTAAGGAAGGATTTGGAGGCTTTGGTGAGAGTGCAGAAGAGACTTACCAGGATGCTGTTTGGATTAGAGGGTATAAGCTATAAGGAGAGGCTAGAAAAATTCAGGTTGTTTTCTCTGGAGTGGCAGAGGTTGAGGGGAGACTTGATGGAAGTCTATAAAGCTACGAGATGCATTGACAGGTCTAACGGTCAGAGTTGAAAAGTCTAAAACTAGGGGGCATGATTTCAAGGTTAAAAGGGGAAAGTACAAAGGAGATATGAGGGACAGGTTTTTTACACAGAGAGTGGTGGGAGTCTGGAATGTGCTGCTAAGGGTGGTGGAGGCAGAAATGTTAGGGGTTTAAAGGTCATTTAGATAAGCAAGAGACTTTTAGATAAGCACGTGAATATGTAAGGATTGAAGAGATATGGCCCAAGGGCAGACAGAAGGAATTAATTAAATTTGGCATCATGTTTGGCATAACATCGTGGATAGAAAGGCCCATTGCTGTGCTGTACAGTTCTATGTTGCATATTGTTATAAAGTTGAGTAAAGTAATTGTAGATTGGGAGGCAAAAAGTTAGAATTTGGTGTGTGTAAAATTGGAAAAGCATTGCATGGTCCCTTTAAAGGATAGTGTTTTTTTCTGTGCTTACATTTTAAAAATGGATGTCTGTAAACGGCAGTTTTAAAATTTGCAGGTGCATAGAGGGAACCCGAACTGAAACATTTATATCGAAAGGCAGTACAGTTAGCAGGCCAAGCAGCAGTTTTTTTTAAAGTTTAGCCAACATGTTAAACCAGCCACTTACATAGCAAAAACCTATTAAATTTGGGCGGCACGGTGGCACAGTGGTTAGCACTGCTGCCTCACAGCGCCTGAGACCCGGGTTCAATTCCCGACTCAGGCGACTGACTGTGTGGAGTTTGCACGTTCTCCCCGTGTCTCCCCGTTTCCTCCGGTTTCCTCCCACAGTCCAAAGATGTGTGGGTCAGGTGAATTGGCCATGTTAAATTGCCCGTAGTGCAAGGTAAGGGGTAAATGTAGGGGTATAGGTGGGTTGCGCTTCGGCGGGTCGGTGTGGACTTGTTGGGCCGAAAGGGCCTGTTTCCACACTGTAAGTAATCTAAAAAAATTTAAATTTGATGGTTTTGGCAACATAGGGCCACTCCTATGTAAGAAATATTGTTATGTCATCAAAGGTATAAAAAAAGCGGGCAGTTGGACAAAGACCCCAGAGTTAACTGCCATTTGCCAGAGCTAAGATCGCTCAGCTCCCTCTCTCTCTCAAGAAATTGGCTCTCACAGTCATCTATGTATTAGAAAAAAAGTACCATCTAAAAAAAAGGTACCAATGACATAAAAAAGAGTTTCTGACAGAAGAATCGGAGGAGGCATTACTGACAGAAGAGACACAGAACATTCCAGACAACATGTAACATGGCTGTAATTTTGAGAGACTAAACTGTCTTTTTTGTACATGAATGAGACTTGTATTTATTGGAACAGAATACCATTAGAATCTTAATTCGTGAATAGTTAGTAGTCAGAAGGGATTTACTTGGGTTTATTAATAGTTTAGCTAACTTGTTCATGTTAGAGTTAAATAAATAATTTGTTACTTGTCGATTTTAGTTAAGAATCTCACAACACCAAGTTATAGTCCAACAGGTTTATTTGGAAGCAATTGCTTTCAGATCACTGCTCCTTCATCAGGCAGCTACCACATCATTATTGATTATAAAGTGAGTGTCAGGGAATTATTTTTATTTAACCACTAGAAGTTACTGAAGAGCAGGTTACCCACTTTTCACACTCTTTTTACAGATTATAGGGTGAGGCTCCTCCTTGGGTGTTTCGATTTTAGTTTTTGGGGGAGGGGGTCAACCTTTGCTTTATAATAATATTATATGTCATTTTGAAAGAGCCCAGGGTTGAAAAGCTAAGACTCAGAGTCGCCTTGACTGTCATGGATCATGCTTTCCACACAATTGCCAGCCATTGATGCTCAGTAAAATTAACATAGGAGAAACTTGGGAGTACAGGTTCATGGTTCATTGAAAGTAGTGTCATAGGTAGATAGGATAGTGTGGAAGGCATTTGGTTTGCTTTCCTTTATTGGTCAGAGTGTTGAGTATAGGAGTTGGGAGGTCATGCTGCGGCTGTACAGGTCATTGGTTAGGCCACTTTTGGAATATTGTGTTCAATTCTGGTCTCCTTCCTGTCAGAAGGAGATTGTGAAACGTGAAAGGGTTTAGAAAAGATTTACTAGGATGTTGCCAGGGTTAGAAAATTTGAGCTGTAGGGAGAGGCTGAATAGGCTGGGGCTGTTCTCCCCTTGAGCGTCGGAGGCTGAGGGGGTGACCTTATAGAGATTTACAAAATCATGAGGGGCATGGAGAGGATAAATAGTCAAGGTCATTTCCTTGGGGGAGTCCAGAACTACAGGCATAGGTTTAGGGTGAGTGGGGAAAGATATTAAAGGCACCTAAAGCGCAACTTTTTCATGCAGAGGGTGGTGCATGTATGGAATGAACTGCCAGGGAGGCTGGTACAATTGCAGCATTTAAAAGACATCTAGATCAGTATATGGATAGGAAGGGTTAGGAGGGATGTGGGCCAGGTGCTGGCAAATGGGACTAGAAGAGGTTAGGATATCTGGTCAGCATGGACGAGTTGGACCAAAGGGTCTGTTTCCTTGCTGTACTTCTCTATGACTCTACCACTGCTTCCTGAACACCCAGTTTGGGGTATAGCCTCTTGTTCAGCAGCCATATCTTTCTCCCTTATGAAGCTGTTGCTTATGAGCAGTTCCTTGCTGTTCCACATTCCCTCTTCCACACCAAAAGTACCACTGCAGCCAAATTATTTCTGAGGCATATAATAACATGCAATAAATGAAAAACTTCCTGTTTGGAAGAAATGGACGGCACGGTGGCTCAGTGGTTAGCACTGTTGCCTCACAGCACCAGGGTCCCAGGTTTGATTCCAGCCTTGGGCAACTGTCTGTGTGGAGTTTGCATATTCTCCCCATGTCTGCGTGAGTTTCTTCTGGGTGCTCCGGTTTCCTCCCATTTTCCAAAGATGTGCAGGTCAGGTGAATTGGCCATGCTAAATTGCCCATAGTGCTAGGTGCATTAGTCAGAGGGAAATGATTCTGGGTGGGTTACTCTTTGGAGGGTTGGTTGGGCCAAAGGGCCTGTTTCCCTACTGTAGAGAATCTAATCTAAAGTAAAATTTCAAGAACAATAAGGTAACTTAAGAACTGCCAGATGTTAACCAGTGCCTGAAATGACAAATCAGCAACAAACTTGTGTTTTTTTTTTATGTTGCTGGTATGAAGATTTATTCTTGCCAGTTACCACCACATCCTGCTGGATAAGTACATTACATGGCACCTTTTCATAGAATAGAAGATTTCCCACAGTGTGGAAACAGGCCATTTGGCCTAACACATCCACACTGACCCTCTGAAGAGCAACCCATCCAACCCATTCCGTTACCCTACATTTTTCCCCCTGACTAATGCACCTAACCTACATATCCCTGAACACTATGGGCAATTTAGGATGGCCAATTTACAGGAAACTGGAGCACCTAAAGGAAACCCATACAGATATGGGGAGAATGCACAAACTCCACATCGACAGTCGCCTGAGGCTGGAATCAAACCCAGGTCCCTGGTGCTGTGAGGCAGCAGGGCTAACCAATGAGCTACTGTGTGGCCCTGTATTGGGATATGACAAAGTTGTGAATGTGTTCTGCAAGGGGCTCAGGATTCTAACTCAGATATTCTCTTCAGCTCTTTTATATAATTTTGATTTATGACCCTAATACCAATGGACTTATGGATACTAATATGGCATATGAAACACTTCTGGTTCAAAATTAATTCTAGTGCCCTCAGTGCCTTTTGAAATGTTCTGAGGCTCTTTGAGTTGTAAAAAACAGATGTTGTGTGATTGAACTTCTAGGCTGATATCATAGTAAAAGTGAAATATAAGTGGTTTTCTTCAAATTTCTCATCTGCCACCATTCCTCATCCTAAGGTATATTCTACATACACATCCCTCTGGTACTTTATCCAGTGATTATATTTTTGATTAATCAAATGATAGCAATGATAAAAGGCATAATTTGAAACTGATCTTGTCCTCACTCATTGCTTCCCTTTCAATAAACAATTGGAATCAGGATTCATTAGAAGGCGTAATGAAATATTGAGGCTAATGGGAGCAATACTCTTAACTTTACATAAATTAGAGATCATATCAGGAATAATTCAGACCTCTTTATTTTGGAGACTACAAAATGTGGTAAATGAACCACATAGTGACTTGTGATCTACATCTCTACTAACCTGGAAGGTATCTTGACTGCCTCAAATAGTGTTGCCTAGCTGAAGATGTAGATAATCCAGAATCCAGTCTCATCATGGTGGTATTTGGAACCGTTTTGTTTCCTCCAATGTTATAGTTTTGTTGATTGTGCTCAGCCATCCTATAAATCATAATCACAGAATCATAAAATCCCCACAGTGCAAATAATGTCGCACCTGAAAATTAGTTGACATTAATTTGAATCATTTTTCACATGCAGAGTGATATAGATCTATATCAGATAAAAAGGCCCTTTGGCCCATGCATTCTGTGCCAGACAAAAACAACCACTGAACTAACTTAATTCTTTTCCTGCACTTGGTCCATAGTCTTATGTGATTTGGCATCACAAATGTATAATTAAAAACATTTTAAATATTTCAAGGGTTTCTGCTTCCTTCACTCTTACAGGCAGTGAGTTCTAGATTCGCACCACCTTCTGGGTGAAAATGTTTTTTAGAAAATATTTTACAGAATAAGAGATATAGTACATAAATTTATCTTTCTACTATTGACCTATTTATTGGACTAATATATAGAAACATGTATTAATCAACTCAGACAAGCTTTAATTTGCCAAATCAACACCAAAATGATCTCTGCAGGGTAATAGCTCATCCATTTTGTTTTACTGGTAAGCAGAAAAGTCCAACATTGACTGCAGATTTTCCAAATCTTGAGAATTATGTGCATGAAGTTGATTTTGTTCAGCTATTTACAGCAATCTAAAGAAGTTTTACACAGAACACAGAAATTATTTTTAGGGTTGGAAACTCTTCAATGTGTTCTAATTGACCAGTCCGGATAGAGAGACATTTATGTGCAATTTCTTGAACAGAAAAGAATTTCAGAAGGATCTAAAGGAATGACGAAACAAACTGACAAGGAAGGAGTAAAAATAGGAAAGTACAGAGGCTCAAAAGTATTGATCCCTTGGAAGAATTCAAGTATAAACAATGTGAATTGTTAATTTTTTTCTCAGATCTCTGAAGATGGTTGCAGGAAGTAGTATTTGGTGTTCCAGACAAAAAAGGGTTGGGGAATTAAGCAAATCAAACAGTCACAGCTTGTAATAATACAAAATCTTCGCAATAATAAGATGCTTCAAGTTACATATATAGACAAAATAAATGTCAAAGTTAGGGGAAAGGAGTTTTGTGGGACAAATAAATTAAAATCTTGCATCATTCACAAATTCAAGACATCACAAATGACTGAACACCCAATGAATCATTGAAGCATAGAATACTCACATGGAATGAGAATATTCAGCCTCTTTTCTCCTTCCTGGCTTTCTACAAAAGCACCTCAGCTAGCCTCACTTGCAAACCCTTTCTTTGTAGCCTTTACAGGCAAGTAGCTCTTTTGGAAAACTTGCTTGAATATCACTCCACTAAGCTGTCAAACAATGCATAGCAGATCCTAAAGATTTGTTATGTTAAAAAAAAGCTTTCCTCGTGTCACCTCTTGTTGTTTTGCTATTCATCCTAAATCCATGTGGTCTGGTTCTTGACACTTCCATCAATGAGAATAGTTTCTCCCTTTCTACCTTGTTAAGATTATTTATGATTTTAACTGCTTCCATTGAATCTCATCTCAACCTTACCTTCTCTAAAATCAAACAATATTGCAATTCTGTTCATGTAATTGAAGTTAAAAATCATACAACACCAGGTTATAGTCCAATAGATTTATTTGGAAGCACTAGTTGTACCACCTGATGAAGAGGCAGCACCTTGAAAGCTAGTGCTTCCAAATAAACCTGTTTGACTACAAACTGCTGTTGTGTGATTTTTAAAGTTGCCTACGCCAGTCCAACATCAGCACCTCCAAATCATGTAATTGAAGTCCCTCATCCATGTAATATTTTCTTAAATCTTTTCTGCATCATTTCTAATGCCATTATATCATTCCTGAAGTGAGCTGCCCAGAATTGATCTCAATATTCCAGTTGAAGCTGAACTAATGTTAGATTAGATTAGATTACTTACAGTGTGGAAACAGGCCCTTCCGCCCAACAAGTCCACACCGACCCGCCAAAGCGCAACCCACCCATACCCCTACATTTATCTCTTACTTAACACTACGGGCAATTTAGCATGGCCAATTCACCTGACCCGCACATCTTTGGACTGTGGGAGGAAACCGGAGCACCCGGAGGAAACCCGCGCAGACATGGGGAGAACGTGCAAACTCCACACAGTCGCCTGAGTCGGGAATTGAACCCAGGTCTCAGGCACTGTGAGACAGCAGTGCTAACCACTGTGCCACCGTGCCACCCACCATGTTCTGTTCATGTTCATTATAAATTCCTTGCTTTTGCCCTCTGTTCCTCAATGTACAAAAGTCTAGGATCTTTTTTACCGTAACTCTATATTTGTCAACCAATTTCTCCACCTTCAATGATTTGTGCATATATAATCCAGGACCATCTGCTCCTGCACGTTTTTTAATCCTTTATTTTACATTGTTCATCCCATCAGAATGCATCACTTCAGATATCTCTGCATGAAATTTCATCTGCCTGATACTTTGCCTAATCCTTTGGCCTGTCAATGTGATCTTAATGTATATCACTAACCTCTTCGTGAGACTCACCAGTAACACCAGATGTGGAAGGAAACTTAGTGTTTGTTGTGAGTGAAGATTTAAAGGGGGGAGGGGAGGGGAGGGGGGGGAGCCATGCCTCAATCAAAGTCATGAACAATTAAAGCAACATCTACAAAACAGCTAAAGTGATGTTCCAGCTATTGAAGGAGCTAATTAGTCAATGTTTCTCATTAAAACCATACAAAGTCAAGAAATGGTAGCTCAGTCTCATAGAGTGCACATTCTGTGGTACATAGGAAAATCCTGACAATTCTGGTGTCTTCTGGATGACTATGTCCTTGCAGAAGCATGGCCAATTGGAACAGCTGAAGCTACAGTTGTCAGAGCTTGACATCCTAGTGCAACTGATTTTTCACTATATTGGCGAGTCAAATAATGAAAGAGCCAATCTATTCTAACTATGCATAATTAATTGCAGAATACTTAACATTCTCATTATGTCAGTGTGCATGAGTAGATATTCCTACTAATTCCTATAAAGAGCTTTGTGAGCAATGTAAACTGAAGTACAAATTGGGAATATTAGTGCTCAACTGTTAATCAACTCAATAGTATCCAAGCTTCAGTTTACAACCTGTATTACATAATTGAAATGTTCACTTCATTCAGAGGTATTCTAGAGGACTCAATGTTGAGTGCTTTGCTGTCGGTTGTATATATTCATAATTTGGACTTAAATATCAGCCTATAAGTCCTTGAAGGTAGCAGAATAGGAAGGTAAGATAGTAAAGAGAGCAAATGGAATGCTTTTTTTTTGGATGTGAATTGGATTTTCATTAGAAAAGTAGGGATGTAACACTGGAATTATATGAAATTCTAGCTAAACTATGGTAGAATATTATACACAGTTCTGGTCGTGGTATTACAGGAAGGGGGTTCTCCTTAGAATGGACAATACTGGGGAGTGGCTTAATTAAAGTTTATAAAATTATGAGAGCCCAGGTAGAATAGACTGGAAAGACCTGTCTCTCCTAGCAGCGAAGTAAATTACCAGAGGGCATAAGTTAAAGTGATTGGTAGAAATATTAGAGGGCTCAGAAAGAAAGTCCATTTCATAAAGAAAGTGGTAGGTGATTGTAATTTGTTGCATAGTTTGGTGGTAGAGGCAGAAAGCCCCAATTCAGTGAAAACATAGGTCAGAATCTGCTGTAACCTGTTCGACTATTACTGGAAGGAGAGATTAGAATGGGTGCTTTTTTTTTGGTTTCTCAGCCTGGGGACTTAAATGGCCTTGCTTTCAGCTGCAACTTCGGTATAGTTCTATTGTATCTGTAGATGCTTCCTTTAATTTTTGACAGCATGACATGCAGCATTATTATTATTTCTGTATATTTGTATCTAACATGGCCTTAAAACAAAGTTGCATCAAAACAATTTTAGAACTTTTTAGAAATGCCACTAATCTTAACATAAAAATAACATAATAATTAACGTACCTTTGAAGAGAATCATTGCTGGATTTTTCTTTTACTGGTATCATACTAGATTCTTTAGAGTATGGCAGTCCAAAGTCAGAATTTTGAAAACTATCCCAACTGTCCTTAGTGTTCAGCGCAGTTTGACCCCAGCGCCGTCGGCCACTTTTAAAACCTGCTGCATTATTGCTAGTTCCTGATGTTGGATTCTGCATTTAATTTTATGTTTGAGAAAGAAAGAAATGTTATATTTAACACTTTGGTGCAAGGTGAAAACAAACTACCTTTATCTCCTAAAACAACAAACTGCGGATACTGGAAATCTGAAACAAAACAGAAATTGCTGGAGAAGCTCAGCAGATCTGGCTGCATCTGGAGACAAAGCAGAGGTAACGTTTTAAGTCCAGTGACTCTTCACTGCAACTGAAAGCGGCTAGGAAAAGGTGTTACTGAAGGTTGTGGTGATAATGATGGCGATTAAGGGGTAGGGTTGCAGTGTGTGGATAAGCGGAGATGGTGTCGAGAGAGAGAGAATGACAGTTAGGCAGACACTCCCATGACACCTCCATATGCAATTGCAGAAGATACAACACCTGCTGATTTATTTTCACTCTCCTCACTATTCAAAGCTCAGACATACATTCCAGGTGAATCAGTGACATACCTACACCTCACTCAAGCTAGTCAGCTGTACTCATTGCTCACAATATGATTTCCTCTACAATAGGGAGATGAAAAGCAGATGGGATGACTACTTTGTAGAACACCATCCTCTGTTCACAAAAATGACCAAGCTTCCACTTGCCTGCCACTTCAACACATCACCATGTTGCCTTGCCAACACTTCTGTCTCAGGCCTGCTGCAGTTTTCCCGTGAGGATCAGTGCATGCTGGAAGAATAGCAGTGCATTTTCCTCTTGGGGATTTGAGTACTCAATGTTGAATTGAATAATTTTAGAATGTGAAGATCTTCTATCAAGTCCTTTACCTACCCGCACATCCTGGCCTTGACATGACATGGGCTGCTTTCAACATAGTCAACACATTTTCAATTACTTATGGTCCTCAATATTAGATTTTCTTTCTCCCTAGAATACAACCATTTGTCCTTTTGTCTGCTTGTCCTTCTCTCTCTCTGGGTTCCATCTCTACTCTTATGTCAACAATTTACTATTTTCTTTGCGTAACATTGCACAATAAAATTATATTTACTCTCTTGAGAGAAGAGAAAGAGTATAGTGTTACATGTACCTCCTAGCCTGTATTCAATATATCAGTGGACTCAAGATCCAAAATAATCATGATTAGATTAGATTTCCTACAGTGTGGAAACAGGCCCTTCGGCCCAACAAGTCCACACCGACCCTCCGAAGAACAACCCATCCAGACCTATTCCCCTACATTTACCCCTGACTAATATACCTAACACTATGGGCAATTTAGCATGGCCAATTCACTTGACCTGCACATCTTTGGATTGTGGGAGGAAACCGGAGCACCCGGAGAAAACCCACGCAGACACGGGGAGAATGTGCAAACTCCACACAGACAGTCGCCCGAGGCTGGAGTTGAACCTGGGTCCCTGGTGCTGTGAGGCAGCAGTGCTAACCACCGAGCCACCCTGCTGCCCAAAATCAGTTGGATGTTCATTGGCATTCAATTAAAACTCATATCATATAATTTAGGAATCACCTCAAGTTGCCAATGGAAAGAATGAATATGGACATTCGTTCTCAAAATTTAAGGAAATGCGCTATTGATTGACTAAAGTATTGTTGAAAAGAACTTCTATCGACTTGTAGCCTGAGCTATATTGAGGGGAGGGGTTATTCGAATAGGAATAGGCAATTTGCTTTAAAATGAGTAATCTATTCAACTGCTAGCATTCTGTAGGGTCTGGGACAGCTTAAAGATAAAAGATGATCAAATATTTTTAAACCATACTTAGGACAAGTAGGCATTTCAGAAAATTAATGAAGTCCCACTGCAGGCTTAAGGCTATGTGCACAGTAACTCTCAGCTGGTCTGGACTCAAGGAAAGAGAAATGAGCTAAGTAATACAGTTAAAAATCACACAACACCAGATTATAGTCTAACAGGTTTATTTGGAAGCACTAGCTCTTGGAATGCTGCTCCTTCATCAGGTAGCTGTGGAGCAATGCTTCCAAATAAACCTGTTGGACTATAACCTGGTGCTGTGCGATTTTTAAACTTCGTTCCACCCCAGTTAAACACCGGTACCTCCACATCATGACTAAGTAATATAGCTTCCTAATCCAGGTAACCTGAATTTTCTTTTTGTCAACCTGTGTACATTATATCTACCAACCATGGCCCAAAAACAATAATATAGATTGTTTAAATTTGTATTATTTATTAATAATCACTAATAGTTTATTATCATATTATTTTAATGATATTTTCTACTCTCTTGACCTAAGTTCTGCCTCCAACCTTTCTTTGCATTTATTCATTTCCATACTCAGAGGCTTTCCCACTCTTGGCCACTGACACTTTGTCACTCTCTGCAGCATGCCAGAACAGCTCAAAATAATGAATTCAAATGACAAAGAATATAGAGTACAGAAACAGATAAACAAACAAACTACAGCACTTATCCTACATCTTCCCATCCTTCCTCATTCAACTATCTCAAATTGCCTCGAAGATCCCTTCTCACTTCTTTGCATGTCTCGCCTCCCTTAAAAGCACTTTACTTGTTTACCTCAATTGCTCCCTTCCATATGGTGTTCCACATTCTCATGATTCTCACCATTCTCTTGGTAGAGTAGTTTCTTCTGATTTACATACTCAGTTCCTAGTTTGTACCTTTCCCAAACAGGTAGGAACTCACACTGGGTTGGATTTTTGTCATGGGATGGGAAATAGAAATGCTGGTAGGACTTTTTCCAGGTCTCAAACCAATCTCAATCATTGCTATTGTTATTGCTAAGCCAACCAACAAATATCAAATTATACTAACCCTATTCACCTGCATGTGGTCCATAGTCTATTATGCCCTGGCATTTTAAATATTCATCCAGATGCTTCTTCAATGTTACAAAAGTATCTGCTTTGACCACTCTCTCAGGCAGTGTGTACTATATTCCTACCACCTTCTGGTTGAAACATGCTTCCTCAGATTCCCTCTAAACCTGACCACAAATTTATGCTCTCTAGTCTTAGAGACAGCTGCCAAGGGGAAAAGAATCTCATAATTTACTATATCTATAATTTGGTATATCACAATCAGCTCCCCTCACATCCTTCTCTACTCTAGGGAAAACAAACCCAGTCTCTCATCACAACTGAGACTTTCCATCCCAGGTACCATCCGGGTGAATCTCATCTGCAACCTCTCCAGTGCAATTACATCCTTCCAGTACTGTGGTGACCAGAACTGCACACAATATTCCATCTGTGATTCAACAAGACTTCTCTGGTCCCATATTCTGTGCCCCGGCTAACGAGGACAAAATCCCACATTCGTCTTCGCCATACTTTCTACTCATACTGACACCTTCAGGGATCTATGGACTTGTCCACCAAGGTTCTTTTGTTTCTCAATACTCCCTAGAGACCTATCATTCATTATGTAAAAACTTCTTTATTAGACCTTTGAAAATACATCACCTCACACTTCTCAGGATTAAATGCCATCTGCCATTGCTCTGTTTAATTTACCAACTGATCAATATCAGTCTGAGACCATCCTCCTCATTATCAGAAAATGTGTGGTAAGAAGAAGTTCAGAAGAAGCTCAGAACCATAGTGTTGCTGAAGAGGTCTAACCACTGATTCAGGCATCTTCTAATGAATTGGAACAGTTGCTATTAATCATTGAAGCCAACAGTGTCTTATCTCACTCACTTGCAGTAGATACAGTAACATAGTGCATGAGAGAGGGTCCAAATGGGTGTAAGCATCCAATGCCTTCAAGTCATCACATCATAGAGGACTGAGTAATGGAAAAAGCCTTTAAGGAAGTTGACACCCAATATCAATGATTAGAGATATTAATGTGTTCATGAGGGCATGCATTCCAATGTAGCCTGCCCAAGGCTAGCTATCATGATCTTTTGTGTATCTCACAAGTGCCATATTGACCCACAGAGTTCTTATTCCTCACTATGACCAAGCCAAGACCAACAGCAAAATTGTGAAAAGTCACAATCACACTTTTCAAGTCATAGAGTCGTACAGCATGGAAACAGACCCTTCAGTCCAGCTTGTCCATGCTGACCAAGTTTCTTAAATCGAACTAGTCCCACTTGTCTGTGTTTTATAAAAAGAAAATTATTTTGTGGGATGTGAGTGTCGTTGGCTGGCCAGCATTTATTTCCCGTTCCTTGTTGCCCTTGAGAAGGTGGTGGTGAGCTGCCATCTTGAACTGCTGCAGTCCACTTGCAGGTGGGTTGACATACAATGCCATTAGAGAGACACTTCCAGGAATTTGACCCAGTGATAGTGAAGGAACAGCGATATATTTCCAAGTCAGGATGGTGAGTGGCTTGGAGGGGAATTTGAAGATGGTGGTAATCCCATATATCTGCTGCTCTTGTCCTTCTCGATGGAAGTGGTCGTAGGTTGGGAAGGTGCTGTCTAAGGATCTTTCTGCAGTGCATCTTGTAGATAGTACATACTACTGCTGCTGACCATGGAGGGAATAGATGCTTGCGGATGCAGTGCCAATCAAGTGGGCTGCTTTGTCCTGGATGCTGTTGTTGGGGCTGCAGTCTTCCAGGCAAGTGATGTATATTCCATCACACTCCTGACTCGTGCCTTGTAGATGGCGGACAGACTTTGGGGACTCAGGAGGTGAGTTACTCGCTGCAGTATTCCTAGCCTCTGATCTGCGTTTATGTGTTGAGTGCAGTTGAGTTTCTGATCAATGATAATTCCCAGGGTGTTGATAATGGGGGATTCATGATGGTGACACCATCATGAATGTCAAAGTGCAGTGGTTAGATTCTGTCTTGTTGGTGTTGGTCATAGCCTGGCAATTGTATGGTGTGAATATTACTTGCCACTTGTCAGCCCAAGCCTGGATATTGTTACAAACCGGAGGTCGACATCCCTGAGAATTAAAACCAAAATGCCCAGATGGGTGCACCTTGCCTCTTAATCTGATAAAGAAGTGTGACAAATGGTATAATCTACCTCTCACCTTCACAATCTTTTATACATTCATTCACTCTACAATTAACGAGTAACATTTTATTTATCTAACTCCAACTGTGAACAAATTAACATAATTCCTAACAAACTGAGCAATTTCTCCTCAACTACTACGTATCGTCTAATGAATTAAATTCTAATAGGTATGCTGTTTCAGTAATGCAGGTCCTACTTATACAAATCCAGTTAATAAGAACAATAACTTAAAACTTAGTATTTCAAAGTTCACACAAAATGGATCATCCTAAATGCTCCTCTTCCTCTCTGCTGATTCTGCTGTTGGGGATGCTTTCTCTGTAATTCTTCTGCTCTGAATACCTCTCTCCGTTGAATTATGGTATCAAAAATATTCACTAAATGTGTTGTGTACCTTATAGATGGATGGTACTTTTTTAAGACAGTATGGAGGTTTCTTGTGAGAGCCCGGTATTTGTTTCTCAGATGGTGGGTTTGCTGTCTCTCAATTTTCAAAAATCACTGTCTTAAATGCCACTGATGATGTAACAAGGTCTCATAATATGATTGATTTCAGGCTGTCAACACCACCAATTTTTAAATTCAATTGGTTTTGAATTTCTGAGTGTTTGGCTTAAATTAATTGGCCAAATTCAAACTCGTTATCAAAACAAGCCAAGGTATCCATCAATAAAGTCAATCGTTGCATGTTTCCATTTTAGAACTGTCTGTACTATTCTTCATCTGCTCATAGACCTCTTTGCTGTTTCACTCTAAGCTTAAAAGCACTTTATCTCTTAAAGGGATCACATGCTGCTTTTCAAATCATAATTAATCTGCACAGCTTCATAACAATATTGTCCAGATTTTGTTGCATTTGGACACGGACTGCTTCAGTATCTGAGGAGTCGCGAATGGTACTGAACATTGTGCAATTGTTGGTGAATATCGAAAGGACGATCATTGATGAAGGAGATGAAGATGGTTGGACATAGAACACTACCCTGAGGAACTCCTGCAGAAATGTCCTGGAGCTGAGATGACTGACCTCCAACAACCACAACCATCTTTCAATGATTTGGAGGTGCCGTTGTTGGACCAGGGTGGACAGAGTTAAAAATCACAGAACACCAGGTTCTCGTCCACAGATTTATTTGAAGTAGATGAAGAAGCAGTGCTTTGAAAGCTCATGCCTCCAACTAAACCTGTTGGACTATAACCTGGTGTTGTGTGATTTTTAACTTCATCTTTCTATGTGTCAGGTGTGACACTAACCATCGGACAGTTTGCTCCCTGATACACACTGTTTCCAGTTTGCTAGGGCTCCTTGATTCCACACACTGTCAAATGCAGCCTTGATGTCAAGTGCTGCTACTCTCATCTCACCTCTGGAATTCAGCTCTTTTGTCCATGTTTGAGCAAAGGCTGTAACAAGGACATTTGGCCCATATCTCTCTAAACTGTTTCTGTCCAGAGACCTATCCAAATGTCTTTTAAATGTTGTAACTGTATGTGTATCTATCAGTTCCTCTGGCAATTTGTTCCACATATGAATCACCTTCTGTGTGAAAACTTTGCCCCTCAGGTCCCTTTTAAATCTTCTTCCTCTCACCTAAAAGATATGTTCTGTCGTTTTGAACTCACCTACCCTAGGGAAAAAAAAAGATTGCTATTCACCTAATCTATGCCCCTCATGATTTTATAAGCCTCTATAAGGTCACGCATCATCCTCCGACTCTCCAGTGAAAAAAGTCTCAGTCTCTCCTCATAAATCACACCCTCCAGTCCCAGAAACTCCTGGTAAAACTTGTTTGAATAGCAAGTAAGTAGCAACATTTGATGAACATTTGAGATTCATTTAATTGATGTCTGGACAAAAAAAAGAGTTCTGAGGGAATGAAGATGATGATGGGTTCCTTAAAAATTCATCAACCACTACAGCAAAACATTTAGGTGGAGGTGTTAACTTCATTGATGATATGAATTTACATGCTTCAGGCTGCATTTACAGTGGAAGTGTTCGGACAGACACAGACATATCATGGCACCTACCCTGGGTCACTGGGGCTCAGTTGAAAAGTTCTTGAACCTGATGACATTTCTATGCTCATGGCATGCTGACGACAATTACACACCATGCACCTGGAGCACCTCAGTATTCTACATTGTTCACAACTACCACTTTTTCCTTTGCCATGCCTTCTCTGCCCCTTTCCTCTCATGAATTGGGCCTTGCTGTCAATAAGGTCCAAATCTCTATGGTGGATCATGTTTATGGAACATACAGTAGGAAAGACATCACCACAATGAGCAAGTCCCTTGGAGAAGCCTCTTGATGAGTCCATGAACCAGAATTGCAATCTCAGAAACATGACGGCCTGCTCATTGGTGGTTCTGCTGAGCTTTGGAATCACCTCTGTTTATCTCTATCTGGGCTTTCATAGAAGGAGATTGTTCAAGAGATATTCCTTGTCCCCAGAATACAGCTGTAAGGAATAGATGGAGAAAACTCTCTCTGTGGTCACAGACTAGCTGAACATAAGTGAGGTGAAATTCTTTCTGTTGTTGAATTTGAATGAGCAGTCATTCAGAGTGTTGATTGCCCATGGGTGTGATTGATTTTGGCCCTCACAACAATGGTCTTTTGTAACTGCAAGGTACCAATGAGAAGCAAGACACATTTATTGCTGTCATTTGCAAGATGCCACTAAGTCCTTGAACTCCAGACTCCTAGGTTTGGGGCTCCTTCTTCCTGACGAGTGCTGCTTATTGCCACAGGCCCAAAATCTGAGAGTTATGCCCCAACTGCCAGCAGTTGTCTTCCTTAGTGCTTAGGATCTACCCTCTCCCCCACAAAAGGCTGATATTACACGTTCAATGCACTGCATTATTCTCTCCTTCTGGTTAACTTACTGCAACGGAGTGAATGCAAGTTATAAATACTTAGCCCTTGCATCAAAAGACCTCTTGAGTGCCTCCTTATGGCAACATGTGAAAACAAGGCATCTTATGGTATGAGGCAGAATTGCAGCTGATCTTGAAGGGAACTTGGCCTAAAGACATACATTATGGCAGACACACTGGCTTGTGAACCCAACAAAAATCAACCAGCTCTTAAGCAAAGAAAGAAGTCCCACTATCTTTTGGATCAGGTGCTGGAACATCAAAGGCTTTGAAGTAGAATTCTACAGGTGGTCAGTAAGCCCCTTAAAGTAAGCACTTTCCAGTGATTCATGTAACTGACTGAACTCCAACGTTCCTCTGGATTCAGTCTATGTTACAACATAGAGATAGACAGCCAAATAAAATCATGATGGCACAATGGTTAGTGCTGCTGCTGCCCAGTGCCAGGGATCTGGGTTCCATTCTAGCCTTGGATTTTTCTGTGAAGTTTGTACTTTCTTCTCACGTCTGCAAGGGCTTCTGCCGGATGCTAGACCTCCTCCCACAATCCAGCGATGTGCAGGTGGATTGGCTGTGCTAAAGTGCAGCATCGTGTCCAGGGATCTGCAGGCTAATAGATTAGCCATGGTAAGTGTGCGGTTACAGAGATGAGGTGGGTCTTGGTGGGATGCTCTTCGGAGGGTCAACGCAGACTCGATGGGCTGAATGACCTCTATCTGCATTGTGTGGATTCTATGATTGCATAACTTTCTGAACAATTGATACCACACACCAGGTTAATAGTTTAAAGACTTGGGTTCAAGTTCTACCTTCCTCCAAGCTATGTAATAACATGACCGAAAAGGTTAGTTACAAATAAAATAGCATTGTGTCTAAGACCATAAACAATTAGGAACAGGAGCAAGCTGCTTATCACCTTGAACCTGCCCCACCTCTCAATAGGATTATGGCTGATCCAACATTCGTTACATCCACTTTCTTGCCCTTTTTCTGAAACCTTGATTCCTACACTAGTGAAGAAGCTATCTCAGCCTTAAATATACTTAAGGACTCTGTTTCAAGAAATTCCTCCTGAGGTTAGTCTGAAATTGGTGCCCCTTTATTCTATGCCCTCTGGTCCTCAACTCTACCATGAGGGGAAGCATCCTGTCAGCATTCAGCCTGTCAAGCCCCTCAAGAATCATATTTGTCTCAATGAAATCACCTTTCGTGCTTTTAAACTTCAGTGATACAGTCCTAACCTGTTTAGCCTTTGTTTAGAAGACAATCTCTCGATATCAGAGATCATGCCAGTAAACCTTTTCTGAGATGCCTCCAATGAAGTGGTTTCTTTCCTTAAATAAGGGGACAAAACTGATCACAGATGTGGTTTCACCAGCATCTTTCCCAGTGCAGTAAGACTTCCTCACTGCGATCCTTCAACACCCTTGAAGGACCAATATTCCATTAACCTTCCTGATTACTTGCTATAGCTATGTGCAAGCTTTTGTGTTGTGTGCATAAGTACCCCCCAAGTCCCTATGTGTTGCAGCTTTCTGCAATTTTTCTCCATTTAAATAATATTCTGTGCTTCCTTCCAAAATGAACAACTTTACATCTTCCCACATCATGTTCCATTTGCCAACCTTTTTGTCCGCTTACTTAATCTATCAATGTCATTCTGCAAACTGTTTGTATCTCTCTCACAACCTGCCTTTCCAATTATTTTAGTGTTGTCTGCAAATTTTGCTGCAACACATTCACTTCCTTCCTTCAAGCTTTTAGTTTATAGTATAAACAGTTGCGATCTGAGCATTGATCCCTGCGGAATACCACCGGTCACGGATTACCAACCTGTAAAAGAGCCCCAAATGACTACTTGCTGTTTCCTGCCTATTTGCTAATTCCCTATCCATGCCAACATACTACTTCCAACATTGTGGGCTCCTAATCCATGACTTAACCTTCAGTGAGGTACCTTATCTACCATCTTCTGGATATCCAAATACATCTATCTACTCTGATTGAGACTTCCTCAAACTACTAAATTAATTAGATACAACTGCCCTTTCATGAAGCTATGCTGACCTCTGCTTGATTAGATTATGATTTTCCAAAAGTTCTGTTATTTTGTTCTTAATAATTGATTTCCAATAATAGATGCCAGGCTAATAGGCATTTTACTTCTCTCCCTTTTTTGAATATGGGTGTCACTTTATCAATTTTCAAATCCTCTGGTACTTCTCCAGAATCCAATGATTTTTGTAAAATTAAAACCAATGCACCCACTATCTCTGTAGTTACCTATTTTAAGATCCTAGGATGCAAGCCATCAGGACCAGGGGATTTATCTGTCTTTAGCCCTATTAGTTTGCCTAACACTATTTCTTTAGTGACAGTAATGGCACTTAATCACTCTCTCTAATCTTTAGGGTTAACGAGATGTTGAAAGTATCTTTCACAGTAAAGACTGATGCAAAACATTTGTGTAACTTCACTGTCATTTCCTTGTTCATCAAAACTGTCTCCTCAGATTCATTTTCTAAGGGGCCAAAGTTCACTTTGATCTCGAGTCATTTTTACATATTTGAAGAAGCTCTTATTGTGAGTTTGTATATTCCAAGCTAGTTTTCCCTGGTACTTTAGTTTCTCTGTCTTTACAGTAGTTCCCCCGTACCTGCGGGGGATACGTTCCAAGATCTAACGCTGAAGCTCAAAACCGCGGATAGGAGCGAAACTAATCATTTAAATGGAAAATTTATCTTCCCAGCAGCCCCCTGGCCCTGGGTCTGGAACATTCCCTGTAATATGTTTGGGCCACAGTCAACCGCGGCTAACTGAAACTACAGAAAACAAATCCGTGGACATGGTGATCACCCTGTATTATTGTTTCTGTCCTCTTTTGCTGGATTCTGAATTTATCCTATCTTCGGGGCTATCACTGACTTTAGTTTCCTTATATGCTTTTCATTTCAACTTAACTTCCTTGGTTAGCCACAGCTGATTTATCTTTCTCTGAGAATTTTTCTTCCTATTAAGACGTATTTTTGCTGAGAGTCATGAATTACTACCTTAAATGTCTGCCACTGCTTGCTTCCTGACATTCCTGATAATCTATCCACCCAGTTCACTCTGGCTTAATCCAACCTGACTTCATTGTAATTTCCTCTAATGAAGTTGAACACAATTATTTCCAACTCAAGTTTCTTACGCTTGAACTGAATATTCAATTCAATCATTATACGATCACGACTTGCCAGAGGATCTTTTACTCAGAGACCATTTATTAAACTTGCATCATTACCTATTATCAGATCCAAGATAGCCAGCTACCTGGCTGGCTCCATGATGTAGGAAATTATCCCTTATGCATGCAATGAATTTGTTGTCAGAGCTACTCTTTCCAAATTGAATAAAATAATCAATACGGAGACTAAAATCACCCTTAATTATTGCCCGAAACATTTCACACACTCATTTCATTTGTTGATCTATGGGATTTCTTATGGAGTGGCTACTGTTTGGGAGGCTGTACACTAATGCCTTCTTTTCTTTGCAGTTTATTTACTATCATTCAAGCCTAGATCATATCTTGCAACTGTCCACATTTCATTTTTTTCAATTCCTTCATGGGATGAGGATGTCACTGGTTAGGCTAACATTTCCTGCCCATCACTACTTGCCCAGAGGGAAGTTCAGAGTCAACCATAGTGCTGTGGGTCTGGAGTCACATGCAGGCCAGATCAGGTAAGGATGACAGTTTCCTTCCTTCAGTGATGAACCAGATGTTTTTTTTCTGACAATCAACAATGGACTTCTGGTCATCATTAGACTCTCTAATTCCAAATACTTATTGGGTTCAAAATCCACCATTTGCTTTGGCAGGCTTCAAATCTGGGTCCCCAGAATTTTACCAGAGTCTCTGGATTAAAGTCTAGTGATCATACACTAGGCTATCACCTCCCCATGTCATTTCTTATTAACAGTACTACCCCACCACCTCTTCAATCGGCTCTGTCTCTCCAGAAGGTCAACTATCCCTGAAAGTTTATTCCCAGTTTTGATCGCCTTGCAACCATGCTTCTGAAATGGCAATGAGACCATATTCATTTACCTTGATTTACGCCATTGGTTTGTCTACATTATTCCAAATGCGTCATGCATTAATATACAAAACATTTACGTTTGCCCTACTGTTGAATTTCCCTACACATCTTTGGTCCTTGACATTCACGCATTCTGTCCGTTCTTTTTATTTTCTTGGTAACAATCGACTCTATCACTAACCTGCAATCCAACTTTCTCCTTTATCTTTGATTTTCTAATTTTCTGTGTAACTGAACCCATCCCCCATTATTTAGTTTAAAGCCCTACCTACAGCACTAGTTACATGATTTGTCAGGATTCTGGTCCCAGTATGATTAGTTTCTTCCACAGTACTGGTGCCAATGTCCCATGAATTCAACTGGTTTCTCCCACATCAATCTTTGAACAATACATTCACGTGTTTAATCTTGATCACCTTGTGCCAATTAGCTTGTTCATAGAGGAACTTAGAGTCACATGGCATGGAAACAGACACTTCAGCACAACTCATCCATGCTGACCAGAACTCTGAAACTGAACTAGTCCTATTTGCCTACATTTGGCTCATATCCCTTTAAGTTTTTCCTATCCATGTGCCTGTGAAAATGGTTTACAAATTTGCCTCTACCACTTTCTCTGGCAGCTTGTTCCATGTACTCACCACCCTCTGTGAAAAAGTTGTCCCTCAGGTCCCATTTTAATCTTTCCCCTCTCATCTTAAACTGAGGCTCTCTAGTTTTGGATTCTCCTGCCCCGAGTAAAAATCATTGACTTTTTTTTATGCCCCTCATGACTTTATCAACCTCCATAACGTCATCCCTCAGCCTCCTACAGGGTAAAAACAGTGACTGCAGATGCTGGAAACCAGATTCTGGATTAGTGGTGCTGGAAAAGCACAGCAGTTCAGGCAGCATCCAAAGTGCAGCGAAACTGACGTTTCGGGCAAAAGTCCTTCATCAAGCATAAAGGCAGTGAGCCTGAAGCGTGGAGAGATAAGCTGGAGGAGGGTGGGGGTGGGGAGAAAGTAGCATCGAGTACAATGGGTGAGTGGGGGAGGGGATGAAGGTGATAGGTCAGGGAGGAGACGGTGGAGTGGATAGGTGGAAAAGGAGATAGGCAGGTAGGACAAGTCCTGGGGACAGTGCTGAGCTGGAAGTTTGGAACTAGGGTGAGGTGGGGGGAGGGGAAATGAGGAAACTGTTGAAGTCCACATTGATGCCCTGGGGTTGAAGTGTTTCGAGGCAGAAGATGAGGCGCTCTTCCTCCAGGCGTCTGGTGGTGAGGGAGCTGAGGTGAAGGAGGCCCAGGACCTCCATGTCCTCAGCAGAGTTGGAGGGGGAGTTGAAATGTTGGGCCACGGGGCAGTGTGGTTGATTGATGCGGGTGTCCCGGAGATGTTCCCTAAAGCGCTCTGCTAGGAGGCGCCCAGTCTCCCCAATGTAGAGGAGACTGCATTGGGAGCAACGGATACAATAAATGATATTAGTGGATGTGCAGGTAAAACTTTGATGGAGGTGAGGGAGGAGGTGTGGGCACAGGTTTTATAGTTCTTATGGTGGCAGGGGAAAGTGCCAGGATGGGAGGGTGGGTTGTAGGGGGGCGTGGACCTGACCAGGTAGTCACGGAGGGAACGGTCTTTGCGGAAAGCGGAAAGGGATGGGGAAGGAAATATATCCCTGGTGGTGGGGTCTTTTTGGAGGTGGCGGAAATGTCGGCGGATGAATTGGGTTATGCGAAGGTTTGTAGGGTGGAAGGTGAGCACCAGGGGCATTCTGTCCTTGTTACTGGATTACACCTCTTCCCACCCTACCTCTTGCAAAAATACCATCCCGTATTTCTAATTCCTCCGCCTCCACCGTATCTGCTCCCAGGAGGACCAGTTCCACCACAGAACACAGCAGATGGCCTCCTTCTTTAGAGACCGCAATTTCCCTTCCCACGTGGTTAAAGATGCCCTCCACATCTCGTCCACATCCCGCATCACCGCCCTCAGACCCCACCCCTCCAACCGTAACAAGGACAGAACGCCCCTGGTGCTCACCTTCCACCCTACAACATATAGCCTGGCCCTTCATCTCTACTTTATTTACAGTAGTTCCCCCCTCCCCCACCCTGGTATTCGTGGAAGTTACTTTCCAGGACCTACCACAGAAGGTTGAAACCACGGATCAGAGCGAACCCCTTCATTTAAATGGGAAATATACCTTTGCAGCAGTCTCCTGATCCCTGGTTCAGGAACATTCCCTTTTATATGTTCTGGACATGGTAAACTATGGGTAAGTGAAACCGTGGAAACCACTCCCATGGATATGGGGGTCACCCTGTACTTAGTTCTTAATTTCTTTTATTTTCCCACTGATCTTTTAGTTTATAACCCAGAAATATATCTTCTTTTTTTTACCTTCAATCTGAAAGTAATCTGTGATAGATAGTCAATTTAGCAGTATGATGAACTACTGAACTTATGGTTTTCCTCTTTGCTTTGTGCTTGGACTTTCATCCTGGATTTAAATTTTCCAAGTGTAAAAATACTCAAAATATGAACCAGAAAACTGGTAAAAGGCACCTCTTCCCTTGTAATGAATTCCCATGCTGCTCCAAAATCCTGGAACTATATACTCACTCAGGCTGAGTCTCATTTCAGATGTGATCTCTCTTTATAGAACATGTAAAGCTTACTGATCTGACAAGTTTCTTTAGCCTGACCCCCACAAACACTTGACTCAATTTTTGATTAAAAGTCTGTCTTAATGCAGCTTTCAGTGGACAACAGACAGCCCTTGAGTTTATTCCACCATTGAATAAGATATGAATGTCCTTTGATCTCTTATACATTTGTTCAGCATCTGTCACAACTCCGCAGATAGTCCATGTACAAATGCAGCAAGACCTGGACGGTATCCAGGCTTGAGCTGACAAGTCGAAAAGTGTGGTGCTGGAAAAGCACAGCCTGACTGGCTATGCTTTTCCAGCACCATACTTTTCAACTCTGATCTCCAGCATCTGCAGTCCTCACTTTCTTCTCATTGACCTGACAATTGGCAAGCAACCCAACTGCTTGGCAATGTCCACCTCCAAGAAGAGACAACATAAGCATCATCTCAACATTCAATCACATTACCATGACTGAATATCCTACAATCAATATCATGGGGATTATCATTGATCAGAAACTGAACTGGTCTCACCATATAAATGCTGTAATTACAAAAGCATGCCAGAGCAAGAAATACTGCAGGAATAGTTCACCTCCATATTCTTCAAAACCTGTTACCATATGCATGGAAAAATCAGGATTGTGATGGAATACTCCCCACTTGCCAAAAACACTCAAGCTTGACATCATCCAAGACAATACAACCCATTTGATTGGCACCACTTCCACAAACATCCACCCCCTCCGCCATCAATGCTCAGTGGCAGCAGGGTGTACCATCTACAAGAAGCAGTTCAGAAGATCACAAAAGATCCTTAGAAAACCTCTTCCAACGCATGATCACTACTATTTAGAAGGATAAAGGCAGCAGTTACATGGGAATACCATCACCTGTAAATTCCCCTCCAAACCACTCGCCATCCTGACTTGGAAATGTATCATTGCTCTTTCATTGCTGTTGGGTCAAAATCCTGGAATCTTCTCCCTCAGGGCATGGGGGTCTACCTATAACAGATGGACTGTAGCAGTCCAAGAAAGCAATTCACAATCACCTTCTCAAATGATAAGCAATAAATACTGGCCCAGCCAGTGATCTCCATGTACCTTGCGCAAATAAGAAAGAACAATAGATTTAACAGTTTATTAGTGATAGAGTAGCTTTGGCAGAGCCAAATTAAGCAACGTGGTAATCTAATTAGTGTCTGATTTAAATTCAATCTTATTTGATTCTAGCCCTCCACTTGTACAAAAACAGATAAAAAGTCACAGTTATGAAACAAATAAAATAAGAAATAAATGAGATATAATTGGTCAGTTCACATAAGCAGTCTCTACAATCCATAATCTCAGAAGAAGATGTAACTTGGGTTTCTGAAGAGAATGATGCATATAAATAATTTCCAGTCAGCTCTGAGGAATATGCATTTAATTATTGTAACTGAGATTCTATTTTCTGAACTTTCAATAAATTGATAATGTGAGGATAACCATTTGGCAATCAAACCTCTATCATGTAAGCTGTCGCAGCCAAGCTCCTTCTGAATAAACCATGGAATCCAAAGTCCAGTTCAAATTTTGGTTTCGGTTTCTTTTTCCTTCATTCTCTGATGGGCTGATGGGCTCACAGCTCCATGTGAGGCCCTTGTTACCTTTTAAATATCTGCCACCTGCTTAAGCATAATGTTTCTCTGGAGCCAAAAGTCCAAAAAGTACTTTGAACAAAAAAAAACAACCTGCAATTAACTTCTGAACATAGCCGCAGAGTTTTTGTGCTTATTTAAATCAGGCAGCTGCTCACAGTCCAAACGTTACCTTCAGCTCTCAGTTCACAGCTCCAAACCAAACATGATTAACAAAAAGCTAAAATAATGAAAAATTAACAAAGGTTCTAACACAATAAGATTAAGAGGGAGACACAGGTGCTTGGCAGATTTGTATTTCCAAATCCTGCCTAGGCTCTCCAGCCAAACATTGAGCATAAATTAAAAGATTTTGAGTGCTCTTCACCCTAAAAAAAACAGAAGAAGAATATACTTTTGTATAAGCGCTCCTAGCCTCCCACTTATCATTTTGTTCATTAGAGTCATAGAGATGTACAGCATGGAAACAGACCCTTTGGTCCAACCTGTACACGCTGATCAGATATCCCAACCCAATTTAGTCCCACCTGCCAGCACCCAGCCCATATCCCTCCAAACCCTTCCAATTCATATACCCATCCAAATGCCTCTTAAATGTTGCAATTGTACCAGCCTCCACTACATCCTCTGGCAGCTCATTTCATACACATCCCACCCTCTGCGTGAAAAACTTGCCCCTTAGGTCTCTTTTATATCTTTCCTCTCTCACCCTAAACCTATGCCCTCTAGTTCTGGACTCCCCGATACCAGGGAAAAGACTTTGTCTATTTATCCTATCCATGCCGCTCATAATTTTGTAAACCTCTATAAGGTCACCCCTCAGCCTCCAACGCTCCAGGGAAAACAGCCCCAGCCTGTACAGCCTCTCCCTATAGTTCAAATCCTCCAACCCTGGCAACTTCCTTTGAAATCTTCTCTGAACCCTTTCAAGGTTCACAATATCTTTCCAATAGAAAGGAGATCAGAATTGTATGCAATATTCCAATAGTGGCCTAACCAATGTCCTGTACAGCTGCAACATGACCTCCCAACTCCTGTACTCAATACTCTGACCAATAAAGGAAAGCATACCAAATGCCTTCTTCACTATCCTATCTACCTGTGACTCCACTTTCAAGGAGCTATGAACCTGCACTCTAAGGTCTCTTTGTTCAGCAACACTCCCTAGGACCTTACCATTAAGTGTATAAGTCCTGCTAAGATTTGCTTTCCCAAAATGCAGCACCTCGCATTTATCTGAATTAAACTCAATCTGCCACTTCTCAGCCCATTGGTCCATCTGGTCCAGATCCTGTGGTAGTCTGAGGTAAACCTCTTTGCTGTCCACTAATCTCTAATTTTGGTGTCATCTGCAAACTTACTCACAGTACCTCTTATGCTCGCATCCAAATCATTTATGCAAATGACAAAAAGTAGAGGACCCAGCACCGATCCTTGTGGCACTCCACTGATCACACGCCTCCAGTCTGAAAACCAACCCTCCACCACCACCCTCTGACTTCTACCTTTGAGCCAGTTCTGTATCCAAATAGCTAGTTCTCCCTTTATTCCATGAGATCTAACCTTGCTAATCAGTCTCCCATGGGGAACCTTGTCGAATGCCTTACTGAAGTCCATACAGATCACATCTACCGCTCTGCCCTCATCAATCCTCTTTGTTACTTCTTCAAAAAACTCAATCAAGTTTGTGAGACATGATTTCCCACACACAAAGCCATGTTGACTATCCCTAATCAGTTCTTGCCTTTCCAAATACATGAACATCCTGTCCCACAGGATTCCCTCCAGCAACTTGTCCACCACTGACGTCAGGCACACCAATGTATAGTTCCCTGGCTTATTTTTACTGTACCTTTTAAACAGTGGCACCATGTTTGCCAACCTCCAGTCTTCCGGCACCTCACCTGTGACTATCGATGATACAAATATCACAGCAAGAGGCCCAGCAATCACTTCTCTAGCTTCCCACAGAGTTCGAGGTACACCTGATCAGGTCCTGGGGATTTATCCACCTTTAACTGTTTCAAGACATCCAGCACTTCCTCCTCTGTAATCTAGACATTTTGCAAGATGTCACCATCTATTACCCTACAGTCTATATCTTCCATATCCTTTTCCACAGTAAATACTGATGCAAAATATTCATTTAGTATCTCCCCCATTTTCTGTGGCTCCACACAAAGGCTACCTGCTGACCTTTGAGGGGCCCTATTCCATCCCTAGTTACCCTTGTGTCCTTAATATATTTGTAAAAACCCTTTGGATTCTCCTTAATTCTATTTGCCAATGTATCTCATGTCCCCTTTTTGCCCTCCTGACTCCCCTCTTAAGTATACTCCTACTTCCTTTATACTCTTCTAAGGATTCACTCGATCTATCCTGTCTATACCTGACATTTGCTTAGCTGGCCTTGTCATTATCTATCTGTCTTGTCCTCTGATTCTCCTGCTGAGAGCCTTACTTGTTTACCATTCATTCACTCCCTGGCCATCCACAAAATCCCTACAGTGTGGAAACAGGCCCTTCGGCCCAACAAGTCCACACCGATCCTCCAAAGAATAATCCATCCAGACCCATTCACCTACATTTACCCATGACTAATGCACCTAACCTATACATTCCTGAACACAATGAACAATTTAACATGGCTAATTCCCTAACCTGCACATTTTTAGACTGTGGGAGGAAACTGGAGCACCCTGAGGAAACACACGCAATCATGGGGAGAATGTGTAAAGACCACACAGTCACCTGGGATCAAACCTGGCACTGTGAGGCAGTGGTGCTAGCCACTGATCCACCATGATGTTCACAAACAGACACCCTCCTATTCCTTGGTCCCATTCCTCACCAGCTCTCCTGCTCCCACTTTTCCCACTTGCTGCATTATTGTATTGGGCTTAAAAATGATATTGCTAAGTCCAAACAATTAAGGGTTAATTGCATGTGACAGTGAACAATTGGAAACAAGTAGAAAATGACCATCTTAGCATGAAAATAGGCAAAAGTGAGTACTGCAGATGCTGGAGATTAGAGTCAAGAATGTGGTGCTGGAAAAGCAGATCAGGCAGCATCCAGGGAGCAGGAAAATCAATGTTTCTGGCAAAAGCCCTTCATCAGGAATGAGGCTGGGCGGGTGGAGAGATAAATGGGAGGGAAGTTGGGCTGGAGGGAAGGTAGCTGAGAGTGCAATAGGTGGATGGAGATGGGGGTCAAAGTGATAGGTTGGAGGGGAGGGTGGAGTGGATAGCTGGGAAGAAAGATGGAGAGATGGGATGGGTCATGAGGACAGTGCTGAGTTGCAAGATTGGAACTGGGATAAGGTGGGGTGAGGGGAAATGAGGGAACTGGTGAAATCCACATTGATGCCTTGGGGTTGGTGGGTCCAGAGACGGAAGATGAGGCGTTCTTCTTCCAGGCATCTGGTGATGAGGGAGCGGCGATGGAAGAGGCCCAAGAACTACATGTCCTTGGTGGAGTGGGAGGGGGAGTTGAAGTGTCGGCCACGGGGCGGTGGGGTTGATTGGTGCGGGTGTCCCAGAGATGTTCTCTGAAGCGCTCTGTAAGTAGGCGTCCTGAATCCCCAACATAGAGGAGACTGCATCGAGAGCAATGGATAAAATAAATGACACGTGTGGAACCGCAGGAGAAACTTTGATGGATGTGGAAGGCTCCTTTGGGGCCTTGGACAGAGGTGAGGGGGGAGGTGTGGGCGCAAGTTTTGCAATTCCTGTGGTGGCAGGGGAGGGTGGGTTGTCGGGGAGGGCGGGTTGTCGGGGAGGGCATGGATTTGACGAGGTAGTTACGGAGGGAACAGTCTTTACGGAAAGTGGATGGGGTGGAGAGGGAAATATATCCCTGGGGGTGGTTTGTAGTATAAAAATAGGTTATTTTGGCTGAGAAATAACTGCATGACTTTGGCTTATTGGGGAAACAGAATAGTGTGTAGTTAACATGGAGTCATCTGAAAGTGTTTTATGCACAACTGAATGCCTGGAAATGTACTATAAAATGGTGACCAGCATTTGACTTTAGATTCAGAATGGGATTAATATCAGGGACTTTGCCCCATTCTTGGAATTTCACCATCAGGTTGGGGTTTGCAAGAAGGGTGCTGTGGAACTTGATATGGACCTTTAAGTGCCATTGCCACCAAAGTCCCCAACAAGCTGAAAAGGAACATGAAACTCAATTATTTAAGGTATATCTCTGTAATTTAACCTAACTATTTAGTGATACTATAAACTAACAGTTAATCTAATAAATTCATGACATATTGAAGTGCATGCCTTCTTGTAATCATTTTAATCATACCATAAAGAACACGTTAAGTATTCTTATCCTACCAATACATCCAACCCCATTCACTCTCTTTCTCTTGCCACTTCTTTCTCCACAACTGTTGGTGCAAGAGAGAGTTTGGAAGAGGGGAAGTGGAGAGACAATGTAAGTGAAAGAGTAAAAGAAGCTGTGAGAACGTCGAAGACCAGAAGAGGTCCCTAGAGTTAGGAGGCTCTGAGACTCCTGTTTATATCAGCCAATCCTGCCTGATTGGCCTAGATTAACAACCCCAATCATACTCAACAAGATCCACCTGGCCAACCTTGTTCCAATCACTACAGTTAGGGAAGGATGAGATGGCATTTGGCAAAGTTGACAGAGGTGAGATGGTGAGCAGGAATATTTGGGAGCAGATGGGTAATCAGTGGGAAGGACATAGAGTTGAAGGGTCAGCGAGAAGTATGTACAACAAGCATGACCAACAGCAAATTGGAGGATTGACAAGCAGCAAGAGGGTCAAGGATGGAGACAATCCACACCAGAAAGATCAGCAAGTGAGACAGGCAATGATTGTGAGAAATAGCATACTGGGAGATTACAGATCAAGAGCTGAGGTGAGTATCAGACAGCTGGAAAGACCATGCCAAAATGGTGCCAATCACATCACGCAATGCTATATGAGTCTAACATTGGACAATGCAACAGCAGAAGCCCTAATACCAAGCATGCATTCTGGACCCATTATATCCACAATGTCAAAGCAGTATGACTTCAAATAGGGCAATTTACACTGAAACTTACAGTAATATATATAAAAATTGATCGACAGTGAACTATAAAAGTTTAACATCAGCACTGTTGTACTCCAAGAGTGGAGATTGACCAATACTGGATCATTTTGTAATATAGACTCACTAAATCGGCTGAGGACTAAAGCTGTGGAGGACGACTTTCTGTAGAATTCCATGAACTCACAACCCGCTGTGAGTTCATGGAATGCCCTGCCAGTAGCAGTGGTGAACTCTCCTTCTTTATGGTCATTTAAGCGGGCATTGGATAGGCATTTGGAAGTTATTGGGCTAGTGTAGGTTAGGTAGGATTCGGTCGGCGCAACATCGAGGGCCGAAGGGCCTGTACTGCGCTGTATCTTTCTATGTTCTATGTTCTATGTTCTAGAATGATGCGGATATCTTTTGAGGGCAGTCTCTTGAAAAGTCAACCAGAGACCATTTGGGATGCAGTGGATAACCTTCTAGAGAATGATAGGGATTGCTTTTGAGGACAGTATCTAGAAAAACCAATGAGTCAACCATTTTAGATCTAGTATTATGTAATTTTCAAAAAAGGGCTAATTGGTAATCTTCTAAATGAAGCTGTTGGAATGAGTAACTGCAACTTGATAGAATTTCCATTATGTTTGAAAGAGAAGTAGTCATTCTGCCACAAGAGCATGAAATATGATTATAGGGAAATGATGAATGTATGAGGCATAAACTGGCTGAGCTGGATTAGGAAAACACATCACAAGGCATGATAGTACATTGGCAATGTCATATAGTTATACAGCCATACAGCATGGAAACAGATCCTTTAATCCAACTTGTCTGTGTTGACCAGTTATCCTAAATTAATCTAGCCCCATTTGGAAGCTCATTACGTACACTCACTACCCTCTGCATGAAAAAGTTGTCCTTTAGATCCCTTTTAAATGCTTCCCTCCTTCACCTTAAATCATGGCCCTCCTGGTTTGGACTCCCCTATCCCAGGGTAAAGATTTTGTCTATTTTCCCTATCCATGCCCCTCATGATTTTATAAACCTCTATAAAGTCACCCTCTTAGCCTCCAACACACCAGCCTATTCAGCCACTCCCTATAGCTCAAACTCACCAACCCTGCCAACAGATTTGTATATCTTTTCTGAATGCTTTCAAGTTTCACAACATCCTCCCTAAAGCATGTAGACCAGAATTGCATGCAGTATTCCAAAAGTGGCCGAACCAATGTCGTGTACAACTGCAGCATGACCTCCTAACTCCTATACTCAATGCATTGACCAATAAAGGAAGCATACCAAACACCTTCTTCACTATCCTGTCTACCTGCAACTCTATTTTCAAGAAACTATGAACCTGTATCCTGAGGTCTCTTTGTTCAGCAACATTCCCCAGGACCTTACCATCAAGTGTGTAAGTTCTGCTCTGATTTGGCTTTCCAAAATTTATCTAAAATGTATCTAAATTAAGCTCCATCAGCCACTCCTCAGCTCATTGGCCCATCTGACCAAGACCCCATTGCACTCTGAGATAACCTTCATCACTGTCTACTACACCTCCAATTTTGGTGTCATCTGCAAAATTACTAACCATACCTATGTCCACATCCAAATCATTTATATAAATGACCAAAAGCAGTAGACCCAGCACCAATCCTTGTGGCTCACTGCTGGTTGCAGGCCTCCAGTCTGAAAAGCAACCCTCCACCATTACCCTCTATCTCTTATCTATGAGCTAGTTCTGTATCCAAATGGCTTGTTCTCTCTGAGTTATATGTGATCTAACCTTGCTAACCAGTCTATCGTGAGGAACCTTGTCCAACTCCTTATTGAAGTCCATATAGATCACATCCATTGCTCTGTCCTCATCAATCCTCTTTGTTACTTCTTTAAAAAACTCTATCAAATTTGTTAGACATGATTTCCCACTCACAAGGCCTTGTTGACTATCCCTAATCTGTCCTTACCTTTCCTAATACATGTATTCCTCAGGATTCACTCCAACAACTTGCCCACCACTGACATCAGGCTCATTGGTCTATAGTTCCCTGGCCTTTCCTTACCACTTTTCTTAAATAGTGGCATCATGTTAGCAAAACTCAGTCTTCGGGCACCTCACCTGTGACTATTAATGATACAAATATCTCAGTAAGAGGCCCAGCAATCATTTCCCTAGCTTCACACAGAGTTCTAAGGTACACCTGATCAGGTGCCCAGCATTTATCCACCTTAATGCGCTTTCAGGTGTCCAGCACCTCCTCCTCTGTAATATGAACATGTTTAAGATGTCGCTATTTATTTCTCCACATTCTCTATCATTCATATCCTTCTCCACAGTAAACACTTTTGCAAAATACTCATTTAGAATTTCCCCCATCTCCTGTGGTGCCTTGCTGATTTTTGAGGGGTTCTATTCTCTCCGTAGTTGCTCCTCTGTCCTTAATGTATTTGTTGAATCCCTTTGGATTCTCTTTAACGTTATTTGTGAAAGTTATCTCATGACCTCTTTTTGCCCTCCTGATTTCCCTCCTAAGTATATTCCTACTGCATTTATACCCTTCTAGGGCTTCACTCGATCTCTGCTGTCTATATCGGAAATATGCCTCCATCTTACTCTTGACCAAAACCTTAATTTCTCTCGACAACAAGCTTTCCCTGCACCTACCAGCTTTGCACTTCACCCTAATAGGAATATACTGTTTCTGGACTCTCGTTATCTCATTTTTAAGGATTCCCATTTTCCAGCTGTTTCTTTACCCTGATTCAACTTTTGAAAGTTCTTGCCTAATACTTAAAAACTGGCCTTCCTTCGGCTTAGAACTTTAACTTAGACCTGGTCTATCCTTCCTGTCACTATTTTAAAACAAATAGAATTATAGTCACTGGCCCCAAAGTGATCCTCAGTTCTGTTACCTTAGTCATGTCCCCTGACTTATTTCCCAAGAGTAGGTCAAGTTTTGCACTTTCTCTAGTAGGTACATCCACATACTAAATTACAACATTTTCTTGTACACACTTAACAAATTCCACTCCATCCAAGCCCTTAACACTATGGCTGTCCCAGTCTACATTCGAAAAATTGAAATTCCCTACCATAACCACTCTATTATTCTTACATATTGAAATCTCCTTACAAATTTGTTTCTCAATTTCCCACTGACTGTTGTATTAAGGAATTGTTACATGGCTTACAGTAACTTATGCTTTCTTCCAAGATGCTGATAGTGAAAAAGGTCAGTCAGCTGTGGCTAAAAAAGAAGTTCAGGATTGTATAAAATTAAAAGAAAAGGCCATAAAGTTGTCAGAAATAGTCGTGATTCTGAGGATTGGAAGGTTTATAGAATACAGCAAAGCAGAGCCAAGAAACTGATAAGGAAATGGAGAAGAGAATATAAATGCGATCTGACAAGCTCATAAAAAAGCTTCTATGGGTACATTAAAAGGAAACATTTTGCTAAATAAAAGTGAGTCCATTGTAGTCAGAGTCAGAAGAACTTTTACAGAACTGATTCGAGAAACTAAAGGGTTACTTTGTGTAGATTTTCACTGGGGAAATTGCCAGAAATATCCCAGAACTAGAGATCCAATTGGCTGTGCTTGAGTTTCTGGTTATTGGCCACTTTAACATACCATTATGCTCACTGGCTAACATTTAATCTCAGGCCTGCTGCAGTGCTCCAGTCAAGCTCAGTGCAAGCTGAAAGAACAGCATCTCATTTTCCACTTGGGATCCTCCTTTAGCACTCAATGTCAAGCTCAATAATTTTAAGTATGAACACTTCTTACCCACCCTGACACACTTGGCCCTGTCAAGACACCAGCTGTCTTAACACATCCAACACATTTTAACCTACTTATGTTCCTATTACCAGCTTTTCTTTCTCCCTGGCTCATCATTAGCCATCCTGTCAAAAAGTGTGATGCTGGAAAAGCACAGCAGATCAGGCAGCATCCTAGAAGCCGTGGAATCGACATTTCGGGCATAAGCTCTTCATCAGGAATGTGGTGCGTATGCCTGAAACGCCGGCTCTCCTGCTCCTTGGGTGCTGTCTGATCTGCTGTGCTTTTCCAGCATCATACTTTTTGACTCTGATCTCCAGCATCTGCAGTCCTCACTTTATCCATCGTGTGTGAGCTTTAATCCTGTTCTCTCTCCGGGTTCAATCCCCACTTATAGCATACTCCCTTGCCATCTTTATTCAGCATATATACCACCTCTTCTTTGCTACAATGAGTTCTAAAGAAGCATCACGAAACCTGAAATGTTAACTCTACTTTCTCTTCACACATGGTGCCAGACTTACTGAGTTTCTCCAGCAATTTCTGTTTTTGTTTCTGATTTCTAGCTTCTGCAGTTCTTTTTCTTTGTTTTTCTTTCTGTTTTCTTTTAGTGCACGGTTATAATTAGCTAATAGACAGGAAATGAGAGTAAGAATAAATTGATAATTCTCACATTGGCAGACTGTGACTAATGGGGTGTGCAAGGATCAGGACTTGGACCCAGCACAACATATATCAATGATTTTGAGTGGGGAACCAGAAGTAATATGTCCACATTTGTGAATGATACAAAGTTAAGTGGGAATGTGTGTTCTGAGGAAGACTTAAAGTAGCTTCAGTAGTGTGGTTTGCTCAGCATAATGCCAAAGAGATCAAAGATTTTGCATTTTAAAAGACAATGGAAAGATTAAATGTTTGGAGGATGTTGACTGCAAAATGGAGCACAAAAAATTATAGGTGATGTTTAGTGACTCAGTAACTACGAAGTAAGAATTTAAGTTTGCTCAATGGAGCTGTAAAAGTCTGCTATGACTTGGTAGCTGAAATCATTGGCCGTAAGTTGCAAATATAGTCATCGAGTCATACAGCATATCAACGTCCAAGTCATCCACGCTGATCAAGTTTCCCAAACTAAATCTGTCCCACTTGACTGCATTTGGTCCATATCCCTCTAAACCTTTCCGTTAATGTATCTATCTTTTTAATGTTGTAACTGTACCTGCACCTACCACTTCCTCCAGCCGTTCATTCTACACACGAACCACGCTCTATGTGAAGAAGTTGCCCTTCAAGTCTCCTTTAAATCTTTCTCCTCTCACCTTAAAAATATGTCCTGTAGTGGCAAAGAGTGAGCAGCTGGCCATCCTGCAGCAGCTCCCACTGCCGGCAATGTCCAGGCCAGTCATTCTGGCGGGAGACTCCAACTGCATCATCGATGCGAATGGACCATCCGGACAGACTGACAACAAACTGGATTCACATCCAGATTCCTGATGGAATTGGTGAAAGTTGCCAAGCTGCACAATGTTTTCAGCAGCGAAGATACACCTGGTCATGGCTAGACGAGTCTATCTGCTCAAGAATGGACTTCCCATTTGTGCCCCGCACATTCTCAGTCAGATTCACTGATGTCAAGCCAACGTCCTTCTCTGACCACTACCTGGCTGACTGTCACATAAAGGATGACCAGAGGGCTGGCAAGGAAATGTGAAAGCTGACCGTGCAATTGTTGACTCCAGTAGACATTTAGGAGCTCAAATGGGATTACACATGTTGGAAAATTGTGACGCTCCTCAGTGGCTGTGGAGGGTTGAGACAGTCAAACATCTCCTTCTGGAATGTGCCTTCACAACGTATGTTTGGAGGAAGATGTAGAGGTTTGTATCAAGGTCCATCCCAAGCAGCTCTGTGGCATGGGACTCTGCTCTGTTCCCTGAATGCACACTGAGCCAAATGGAGGACCATTTACTCAATGCACAAAGCTCTTTGGGCTACCTGAAAGTTGTTGGTCTTCCACAACTAGGAGGTGACCCTGACTGAGTGTTGCAGTTTGACACATTTCAAGGTCCTGGACTACGTGCTGAGGGATGCACTAAAGCTTGGTGCAGTTGCTGCAAGGCGCAGTGGGGGAAAGACCTCTGTTTGAGAGCTTCCTGTTGAAGGTAAATGAGTTTTGTTTAGGTATCAGACCTTCCCAATGCCTCAAATATATGTAAGTATTAGTATTGTATGTGTAAAGACATGTCTTTTTGGATAGAGTCAAAGTCCAATATTTTGTTTAATTACTTGGTATGCGACTGTACAAAACAGAACTGCTTTTGTGACAATGTACATATCTGAACAGATTTTTTTAGGAATAAAGTATATTTTTGAAATTTAAAAAGAAGTTGGTGAAGAGAAATGACAGCAGTGAAAGTGACATCACAAAAGATCTGTGGTCCGATTGGCTGGCAAGGGATCTACATTAGAGACTAGATTTAAGTATCAGTAGATTGAGAAAAGAGTATAATAATTTAGAGATTATTGAGATTAATATTTTTCAACCATAAATAGAGGTTTCATGAAGAGTCATCTAGACTCAAAACATTAGTTTGCTCCCTCTCACTGGATGTTGTCTGACAGATTCCAGCATCTGCAATAATTTGTTCCTAAAACCTAATTAACTAATTAGAAATGGCAGTACAGGCCATCTATTTATTCTTGCATAGTTTGGGAGCTGGTTGATCTCATTGTAAGCTACATTAACTACATGACAGGAGTTGAATACAGCTTGAAGAACCTCAGTTCAGAGCTGATGAGCTGGAATGCAAGTTTCAGGTTCTGCGGCATATCCAGAAAGAGGAGGGTTACCTTGACACTGTATTCCAGGCAGGTACATTCTGTAGGTTAAATATTTTAAATTTGGCCACTGAACAGGAACAGGAGAGTGTGATAATAAGTGAGGCAGTTAAGGGGATACTGAACAGAGAGGTGGAGGAGCCTCAGCTCTTGAACTTATCCAACATGAATGAGGTAAGCGAGTGCAGGGAGACTGGTCAAAGTCACCACTGCACTGTGGTCCAGGAAGACATTCAAGCACGGGGAGCACAAAAAATGTGATAGTGGTTTTGGGATTGGGAAGCTTTTTAAAACTAGCAAAGGATAACTAAAACATTAAGTAAGAGTGAACTAACTAGATTAGATTAGATTAGATTACTTACAGTGTGGAAACAGGCCCTTCGGCCCAACAAGTCCACACCGACCCGCCGAAGCGCAACCCACCCATACCCCTAACCTAACACTACGGGCAATTTAGCATGGCCATTTCACTTGACCCGCACATCTTTGGACTGTGGGAGGAAACCGGAGCACCCGGAGGAAACCCACGCAGACACGGGGAGAACGTGCAAACTCCACACAGTCAGTCGCCTGAGGCGGGAATTGAACCCAGGTCCCTGGCGCTGTGAGGCAGCAGTGCTAACCACTGTGCCACCGTGCCGAAATAAAAGATTTCAACAGTTACTTTTTACATACATGACTGCTAAAAGAGAGGCAAGAGTGGACATTGGATTGCTGGAAAATGAGGGAAACAAAGAAATGGCAAAGGAACTGATTATAAGAGGAGGGAGTTAGACCACAGCTGGAGTACCATGTGTCGATCTGGTCACTGTACTTTAGAAAGAATGAGATTGCATTGGAAGAGGCGCAGAGGGGATTCATCAGGCTGTTGCTATTAGAGAGGCTGGATGAATTTTTTAGATTAGATTCTCTACAGTGTGGAAACAGGCCCTTCAGTCAAACAAGCCCACACTGACCCTCCGAAAAGTAACCCACCCAGGCCCACTTCCCTCTGACTAATCTAATCTAATGTAATCTATTGTACCTGGCATGATGTGCAATTTAGTGTGGCCAAGGAGGCTGAGGGGTGACCGTACAGAGGTTGACAAAATTAAGAGGGCATGGATAGGGTAAATAGACAAAGTCTTTTCCCTGGGGTCAGGGAGTCCAGAACTAGACGGCATAGGTTTAGGGTGAGAAGGGAAAAATATAAAAGAGACCTAAGGGGCAATGTTTTCACACAGAGGGTGGTATGTGTATGGAATGAGCTGCCAGAAGAAGTGGTGGAGGCTGGTACCATTTAAAAGGCATTTGGGTAGTATATGAATAGGAAGGGTTTGGAGGGATATGGGCCAGGTGCTGGCAGGTGGGACTAGATTGGGTTGGGATATCGGGTCGGCATGGACCGAAGGGTCTGTTTCCATGCTGTACATCTCTATGACTCTAATTCACCTAACATGCACATCTTTGGACAGTGGGAGGAAACCGGAGCATTCAGGGTAAGCCCATGCAGACACGGGGAGAATGTGTAAACTCCATCCAGATAGATGCCCAAGGCGGGAATCAAACCTTGGTCCCTGGTGTTGCGAGGCAGCAGTGCTAACCACTGAGTCACCATGTCATTCAGGTTGTTTTCTTTCAAACAGAGAAGGTTAAGGGGGGACCTGATAAAGGTGTATAAGATTATGCGGGGTATGGATAGGGTAGATCGTAAACATCCATTCTCTTTAGTTGAAGAGTCATTAATAAGGAAGATTGGTTTTAAGGTGGAAGGTAGGAGGTTCAGAGGAAATTTGAGGAAAAATGTCTTTTCACCTAGAGGGTGGTGAGAAACTAGAATGCACTGCCTCAAATGCTGGCAGAAATGGGAAACCTCACAACATTTGGAAAGCAAAATTTAAAACTATGGGCCAGGTGTTGGAATGGGGATTAGTGTAGATAGGTCGGTGCAGACCTGATGGGCTGAAGGGCCTCTTCTGTGTTGTATGAATTTGGTCACTACTTTTCATCATTTATATAAATGAATTAGATGTGAAGATAGGAGGTATAGGTAGTAAGTTTGCAGATGACACCAAAATTGGAGGTGTTGTGAACAGCGAAGAAGGGTACATTAGAGTACAACGGGATCTTGATAAGATGGGTAAAAGGGCTGAGAATTGGCAGATGAAGTTTAATTTAGATAAAAATAGAGTGCTGCATTTTGGAAAGGTAAATCAGAGCAGAACTTATCCACTTAATGGTAAGGTCCTGGGGAGTGTTGCTGAACATAGAGACCTTGGAGTGCAGATTCATAGTTCCTTGAAAGTAGAGTCGCAGGTAGATAGGATAGTGAAGAAGGTGTTTGATATTGTTTCCTTTATTGGTCAGAACACTCAGTATAGGAGTTGGGAAGTCATGTTGCGGCTGTACAGGACATTGGTTAGGCCACTTTTGGAATATTATGCGCAATTCTAGGTTCCTTCCTTTTGGAAGATGTTGTGAAATTTGAAAGGGTTCAGAAAGGGTCAGAAAAGACTTACAAGGATATTGCCAGCGTTGGAAGATTTGTGTTATAGGGAGTGGCTGCATAGGCTGGGACTGTTTTCCCTGGAGCGTCGGAGACTGAGATGACCTCATAAAAGTTTATAAAATCATGAGGGGCATGGATAGGATAAATAGTGAAAGCCTTTTCCCCGGGATGGGGGAGTCCAGAACTAGAGGGCACAGGTTTAGGGTGAGAGGAGAAAGATATAAAATGAACCTAAGGGGCAACATTTTCACCCAGTGGGTAGTGTGTATATGGAATGAGCTGCCAGACAAAATGTTGCAGGCTGGTACAATTATAGCATTTAAAATACGAATCTTAGACGATAGGATTGGTACCTCGGCCATGGAGTTTGGAGTGGGGATGAACAACAATAATGTCACTCTTGCAAATATCCAATTTAAATCTAGTTCTGAATGCTGGAAGAGTACTCCAACAATTTAGCAACAGTGGAGGAGTTGGAAGAAAGTCAAGGTACAGCTGAGTGCAGTTAGTGAAAATGTGAAAACCAATGCTGTGTTCTTCGATGATATTGCTGAGGTGCAGCGTAGATGAGAAACATGATATATCCTCACAGAATGCAGAGGTAATCATGCAAGAGCAGGAGGAGAAATGCTATGATATGTGCCTTTAAGAAGGATTTGTTCTGTCCTGGTTCTCTTGAAGAGAGGTGTCGTCAACTTGGTGCCAAGGTATCTGCTCCATGGAAAGCAGACTAAATAGTTTTGGGGCTTTTTAAAAATGAAACAAAGGAAATGTGGGTGGGTGCAGTCAAACTGATACAGACACAAGCTTTTAGTTTTTGCTTTAGTTGTTGGAGTTGGGTGTTTTGGAGTTGAAGCTCCTAGATACAGTTCTCTCTCTGTCTACTGCCGCAAAAAGCTTGAGTTCTCTCTCATCCTCTCTCTGCTGTTGGATTTGTTCTCTTGGTTTTCCTTTTTCCTGGTCTGGAGGAGATCATAAGTGAAGGAAATCTATTTTGCTGAATTTGTCTTTGCCAAAAGTCAATAGACAATAGAAAACAGACAATAGACAATAGGTACAGGAGTAGGCCATTCTGCCTTTCAAGCCTGCACCACCATTCAATATGATCATGGCTGATCATTCCTAATCAGTATCCGCTTCCTGCCTTATCTCCATAACCCTTGATTCCACTATCTTTGAGAGCTCTATCCAACTCTTTCTTAAATTAATCCAGAGATTGGGCCTCCACTGCCCTCTGGGGCAGAGCATTCCACACGGTCACCACTCTCTGGGTGAAGAAGTTTCTCCTCATCTCTGTCCTAAATGGTCTACCCGTATTTTTAAGCTGTGTCCTCTGGTTCAGCACTCACCCATCAGCGGAAACATGTTTCCTGCTGCCAGAGTGTCCAATCCTTTCATAATCTTATATGTCTCAATCAGATCCCCTCTCAGTCTTCTAAACTCAAGGGTATACTAGTCCAGTCGCTTCAATCTTTCAGTGTAAGGTAATCCCGCCATTCCAGGAATTGACCTCTTGAACCTATGCTGCATTCCCTCAAGAGCCAGAATGTCTTTCCTCAAATTTGGAGACCAGAACTGCACACAGTACTCCAGGTGTTGTATCACCAGGGCCCTGTTCAGCTGCAGAAGCACATCTCTGCTTTTATATTCAATTCCTCTTGTTATGAAAGCCAGCATTCCAATAGCCTTCTCCACTACTTGCTGTATCAGCATGCTTGCATTCATTGACTGGTGTACAAGAACCCAGATCTCTCTGTACTGCCCCTTTACCTAAATTGATTCCATTGAGGTAGTAATCTGCCTTCCTGTTCTTGCCATCAAAGTGGATAACCATACATTTATCCACATTAAACTGCATCTGCCATGCATCTGCCCACTCACCTAACTTGTCCAGGTCACCCTGTAATCTCCTAACATCCTCATCACATTTCACCCTGCCACCCAGCTTTGTATCATCAGCAAATTTGCTAATGTTATTGCTGATACCATCTTCTATATCATTAACATATATTGTAAAAAGCTGTGGTTCCAGTACTGATCCCTGCGGTACCCCACTGCTCACTGCCTGCCATTCCGAAATGGAGCCTTTGTTTCCTATCAGCCAACCAATTTTCAATCCAATCTAGTACTTTGCCCCCAATACCATGAGCCCTAACTTTACTCACTAACCTCCTGTGTGAGACTTTATCAAAAGCTTTCTGAAAGTCCAGGTACACTACATCTACTGGATCTCCCTCGTCCATCTTCAGAGTTTATCACAATGGGCAATTTAACACGATGTCACATCTTTGGATTGTGGGAGGAAACCAGAGCACCTGGAGGAAACCCACGCTGACACGGAGGGAATGTGCAAACTCCACACAGACAGTCGCACGAAGCTGGAATTGAGCTTGGGACCCTGGCGCTGTGAGGCAGCAGTGCTAACCAATGAGCCACCATGCCACATAGAATCTAATGCCTTGTTGTGAACCTTCTTAGCAAATAGAAGTTCAAAAAGTAAACCCCAAAACCCCCCACACACAATGATATCGTAAAAGACAATGGTTTGCATGCTAAGAAGGTGGATTGGGAAATTGGTTCTGGTTAATATGAGCTCAGAAAGCACAGTAGAAACTGCTATATCCACCATCTTTCCTAATCCCTGATTTAGGTTGTGTGTATGAAACTTAATTCTGGAAATAACTGCATGTTGACTTGACATTGTATTCATAAAAACTATTTTACATAATGCTACAGTGGAATCTTGCCAGCTCTAGCACATTGGGTGAGGCAACGATGGGTCAGTTGCATGACTTTTGAGCATACTTATTATAACTTTTTCCTCTCACCCTACCATATTCCAAGACTTGCCTCCTCCCTCTGGAATAGATAGAAGCAGAATACAACTCTGGCCTTGCATTGTGCTAGTTCCTTACGTAAGGGTAAATAGCATATAGATGGAACAGAAAGGGGTTATTTGGCTCAGTTAGTCTGTGCTGATATTATGGAAAATAAAGAGCATGAAAGCATGGGAAAGGGTAAAGCATGGAGTTCATGCCGATCTGTTGCAAAGGGTCTGTAGAAGGCACAATGGGATAAGAATAGTGGAACCCTCTTATACCAATGAGCAGAGTAAGGTTGAGGCTGAAAGGTCACTATGGCGAGATGAGATAGACAATAGACAATAAGTGCAGGAGTAGGCCATTCAGCCCTTCAAGCCTGCACCGCCATTCAATATGATCATGGCTGATCATTACTAATCAGTATCCGTTTCCTGCCTTATCTCCATAACCCTTGATTCCACTATATTTGAGAGCTCTATCCAACTCTTTCTTAAATGAATCCAGAGACTGGGCCTCCATTGCCATCTGGGGCAGAGCATTCCACACAGCCACCACTCTCTGGGTGAAGAAGTTTCTCCTCATCTCTGTCCTAAATGGTCTACCCGTATTTTTAAGCTGTGTCCTCTGGTTCAGCACTCACCCATCAGCGGAAACATGTTTCCTGCTGCCAGAGTGTCCAATCCTTTCATAATCTTATATGTCTCAATCAGATCCCCTCTCATCTTCTAAACTCAAGGGTATACTAGCCCAGTCGCTTCAGTCTTTTGGTGTAAGGTAATCCCTCCATTCCAGGAATTGACCTCGTGAACCTTCGCTGCGCTCCCTCAATAGCCAGAATGTCTTTCCTCAAATTTGGCGACCAGAACTGCACACAGTACTCCAGGTGTGGTCTCACCAGGGCCCTGTTCAGCTGCAGAAGCACCTTTTTGCTTCTATACTCAATCCCTCTTGTTATGAAGGCCAGCATGCTATTAGCCTTCTTCACTACTTGCTGTATCTGCATGCTTGCCTTCATTGACTGGTGTACAAAAACACCCAGATCTCTCTGTACTGTCCCTTTACCTAAATTAATTCCATTGAGGTAGTAATCTGCCTTCCTGTTCTTGCCATCAAAGTGGATAACCATACATTTATCCAAATTAAACTGCATCTGCCATGCATCTGCCCACTCACCTAACTTGTCCAGGTCACCCTGTAATCTCCTAACATCCTCATCACATTTCACCCCGCCACCCAGCTTTGTATCATCAGCAAATTTGCTAATGTTATTGCTGATACCATCTTCTATATCATTAACATATATTGTAAAAAGCTGCGGTCCCAGTACGGATCTCTGCGGTACCCCACTGGTCACTGCCTGCCATTCCGAAATGGAGTTGTTTATCATTATCCTTTGTTTCCTATCAGCCAACCAATTTTCAATCCAATCTAGTACTTTGCCCACAATACGATGCGCCCTAAGTTTACTCACTAACCTCCTATGTGGAACTTTATCAAAAAGTTCTGAAAGTCCAGGTACACTACATCTACTGGATCTCCCTCGTCCATCTTCAGAATGACATCCTCAAAAAACTCCAGAAGATTAGTCAAGCACGATTTCCCTTTCATAAATCCATGCTGTTACTACTAATTTACTACTAAGTTACTTGACCAATTGAATCTGGAATGCAGCGCATTCACTTGCCTCTAAAGATGACAGAAGTTAGGGTCTAGGCTGTCTGCTTGATATGTTTTAAGAGGGTTTGGTCTGGTCAATAATAGAGGCCCCTGGAAGTGATGGTTAATTAGATAAAACATGGAACTCTGAAACCTTGAACAACATGACTTTTCACATACATCCTTATCCATATCATAAAATGTTTCCTGAAATTTTCACTTGTGAAAGAAATTATTGGTCCCATAAATTTATTTATAGGGCTAGGTTTTATGTTTCATAAGTACATGATTTAGTTTACAAACCCCTTAATTTCTAATTATTATTTACACATATCAGACTTTTCTTTAAAGCAATGTGGATTCCTTTTATAGAGATGTTCTCTACTCCATTAAATTCGATGTTATCAATGTAGAGCTAGATAATTACAGATTGTTTACTTATTTATCTACGTTTTTACTGGTACAGTTTGAATTGCTTCATATTTCCTTCCCCCTCCACACCCAATTCCTGCAGTCACCAAAATACACATTTTAAAGTCCAAAAGACAAAAAAACCCCTGAATTTTCAAAGTCCTCACTCTGTTTGTAATTCACTCTGGATAAGACATGCAAACTGTCTCATAAAAAGTGACATAACAAGATTACACAGGTAGTAAATTCAACTCAGAAAATAGTACAGGTGACATGAGTGAAGGGATGCACACTTTCCTCGTTGTTAGATACTAATGAATTATTAAAAAACATTACAAAATGAACTGTTGTCTTTTTCCAATACATGATACTGAGACAGTAGGAACAGGACAGAATAATAGAACTTATGAAAAAATGCCTGAAGGGCAATATACCTCTTAACATATTTTGAATTTTGTGGTGATTAGTTTAACTGCAGGGGTTCTTTAACTTTCTTGCATACACATAAAAGGGACGGCTTGTGTGCAGCATATGAAAGGGTCTTTTAGGTTGCATGATACCATAGCTTTGAGGAAACAGTGTTTACATCACTTTGCTTGCAGTGGCAAACACGAATTACTCAAAAATAGATATCTTGTCTGCTGCTCAGCCTTCTTTTCACAGCCATGATTGAACAACAGTGACTTATGCCCACAACTCTAGACTAAAAGTCACTATAGAAACAGCTCTCTATTACTGGTAGTTCAACTAATCCCAATTCATTCTGGGTTAGTTTCAGTAAAAAGATTAATGCATTTTTCATTAACATATCCGATCTTCCACAATAGTCATAATGATAATGAGCTCTCAAATTACCTGATAGGTGTTGTTAATGATGGAGGGAAGAATGGTTTGTTTGAATTTGAACATCTCTTTTTGAGGTTCTCGGTTAACAGTCTGCAACGGCATTTGCACCTGTTGAAATGGTTGATGAGTTCTGTTTAGCGGAGGTTGAGAAGAAAGTACAGACTGTGGAGACTGAGGCAGAGATTCATACTTTGGCAAAGTTACTTGCTTGAGTTCTGTTGGCTGAGCCATTTTGTTCTGTAACTTTGACCGTTGCACATATTGCACTGTATTACCTAAAGATTGGCCAACTTGGAAATATGGATATCGTAGTGCCTAAAAAGGTACAAAGTTAAGGTTAAGAATTAATTTTAAAATCATTAGTAACAGAACAAACTAAAGATCACAAAAATAAAGTTGGTGAAGGCCTTTTGGCCCCGATCTAACTTTGAAATTGATGATGCTCCAATGTGACAACATAGTTATCATTTGAATGACTGCAAGAGAAGGATTAGTTATGTTCTCTTGCATTAATTGACTAAGACTGCCATCACAGAGATTATAGAACATCATTCTGTGGAGTAAACCTGCGAGTGAGTATTTGCTATCTTTAAACAAATGAATAATGACTACATTAAAGTAAACAAATTATAAGTTATATTTTACCATTTGTAAAATTGGTTATTACTAAATTAAGGAGAAAGTGAGGACGGCAGATGCTAGAGATCAGAGTAGAGAGTGTAGTGCTGGAAAAACACACCAGATAAGGCAGCATCCAAGGAGTAGGAGAATCGAAATTTCGGGCATAAGCCTGATGAAGGGTTTATGCCCGAAACGTCGATTCTCCTGCTCCTCAGATGCTGCCTGACCTGCTGCTACACTCTATATTACTAAAATAAGCATTACATCTTGAATATTACTTCTGTCTAAGTCAGGAAAACAGGACAACATGACAGAAATATGAATTAGTAGGAAGTAAATTTAAATAAAACGTTAGTCATAAAAATCGACTACACAGATAAAGGCCCTTTGGCCCATCACAACTGCACTGGTCACAACAATCATCTAACTATTCTAATTCCATTTTCCAGCACTTAATCCATAGCCTTGCCTGCCTTGTATTTGTAAGTGCACATCTAAACACTTCTTAAAGGTTGTGAGTGTTTCAATATCTACCACCCTTAGGCAGTGAGTTCCAGATTCATACAACCTCTGGATGAAAAGGTTTTTCCCCACATCTTGTCTAAACCTTCTGCCTTCAAGCTATGCAACTGGTCATTGAAATCTCCAACAAAGCAAAACATTTTTTCCTGTCTACCAATTTTATACATCTCAATCATAACCCCTGTGAAACTTATCTGCTCTAAGGAAAACAGCCCCCATCTGTATAATCTCTCTTCTTAACTGAAACACCCTGGCCCATGCAACATCATGGTGATGCTCCTCTGCACTGTCACATGACTCCTATAATTTGGATTCCAGAACTGCACATAATACTCTAGCTCTGGCATAACCAATGTTTTATATAGTTCAAACACAACATTTGTGCTCTTAAACTCTATGTCTCAACTAATTAAGAAGAACTTGTTTTTACTTAAAATGTGATAAATAATTGGATCAGTTTTTGAAGTCAGGGAATAACAATAATAACAAAAATGCAGTTTTGTTGTTAAAAGGAGAGAGTTCCAGAACAAGGGTTGGATCTTATTCTGAGATGGTAAGGGTTGGTGGCAGCTTTTTTGATTCAAAAGTGTGATGCTGGAAAAGCACTGCTAGTCAGGCAGCATCCTAGGAGGAGGAGAATCGACGTTTTTGGCAAAAGCTCTTCATCAGGAATGAGGCCCCACTGGACCAGGAATGGGCCTCATTCCTGTTGATGGGCTTTTGCCTGAAACATTTCTTCTCCTGCTCTTCGGATGCTGCCTGACTTGCTGTGCTTTTCCAGCACCACACTTTTGACTCTGATCACCAGCATTTGCAGTCCTCACTTTCTCCTGGCAGCTATTTTGATGCCTATGCATTTGGGGGTAAAGAAGGAAGTTTTGGAATACTTCTTAAAACTTCGAATTGGCTGCCCTACACCAGCCTTAAAAAAAGGATATACAGGGATCACCTTCCTGCAAACATTGAGCAAATATATATGAACTGATTATCAATTATCAGCATACCAGTTGCTCTTATGTCAGTGTCTTTTCTTACTGTCTTTTAATTATAATCCAAGTGACTGTACTATGATGAACCATTTCTGAAACATACAACCATACAACCTTACACATGACTGCTAATCTAATAATTCAAGGTGCAACATTTGAACTACTTGTTAACTGTATTCTTAATGATTCACTGTATCCCGTGAGAAAGCAGAAATTGGAATGATAATGCTTTCAGTCTGCTACTTATTTATAGAATACTTGACAAAGGGAAAATGTCATAAAGCTTTCAAATATTGGATGTTTTTACAGCCAAATATTGTGCAAATATTGGGTGTTTTGATATTGATTTGCACAAGTTCTGCAATTAGAATCGTTCAAGAATGTAATTTAGACGTTAACTGATCTTAATATTTTCCTTATTACAGCTTTGTATATTGGTTCAATAACATAATGATAAATATGCAAAACCAAACAGTGTGATTCTGGTGGGATGCCTAAGAAATGTGCAGCTCTAATTTTCTAAGCTGTGTTTAGGTATGCAGAATCATAAAATATTCCATCGTCTGTTGACTTACTTGACTGGCATTTGGCCTTTTTTTCGGATCCCAATGTAGTAAGTCTTTCATTAGTTGTATTGCTTCATCACTAGCATTGGGAATCAATGTCTTCAGATGTGTGGGTACACACTGTGGAAATCGGAAATTCATAGCAAGTGAAAGCCGATAACCTTCTGGCCAATCATTCTGTAGGATAAAAAGCAAAAGGTAATAGTTATAAAGTAAATCTATTATAATGCAAAATTGTCACTGTGACAATAAATGTGTTATAATTGCATCAGCCTCCATAACTTCCTCTGGCAGCTCATTCTATACATGCGCCACCCACTGCATGAAAAAAATGCCCCTAAAGTTCCTCTTAAATTTTTTTTCCCTCTTACCTTAAATGTATGCCGTCAGTTTTGGACTTCCCACTCCAGGAAAAAGACCTTGTCTATTTACCTTATCCACACTCCTCATGATTTTATAAACTTCTATAAAGTCACTCTTCAGCCTCCGATGTTCCAGGGAAAATAGCCCCAGCCTATGCAGTCTCTCCCTATTGTTGATTGCACCTACCTCCACTACATTCAGGGGTAGTAATTTGATGTTTTCAACCTTTGCTGCAAGATCATGTTTCTCCAACAGTGGCATTGCTTCTTTTGTGAATTATGTTAAATCTGTGGCTTCTTGTTCTTGATCCTAACACTAAAGGACCTGTTTTTCTCTACCTACTCTCTCCAGATCTGACTCTGTATAATTCTAACAGAATTCCTCTCAACCTCCAAGCCTAGCAACATGTTTGTTATTTTTTTCTGAACCCTTTCAAGTTTCACAACATCTTTCCTATAGGAGGGAGACTAGAACTGCATGCAGTATTCTAACAGTGGCCTAACCAATTCCTTAGATCCCATCGAACTCTCTGGAATTGATATATGAAGTACAACTGGAAAGTGATTTGTTATCAGAAGTAATTGTCAGAGTAGTAATTATGTATTGATAGAGTAGACTTACTTGTGTTATGATTTGGCACATGTTAGGATTACCCATGACTGAGCAGCACAAAATAGCTGATGGCTGCCCATGGCTAATCCAGAAGAACATGGCTGACAGGTAATTAGAGCGTGTGTGAAAATACTTGCTTAATAAGTCTCTGCAAGTAGAACTAATTAACTCAGTATAATCAAGACTGCTTAGAAGAGATAGAATGTACAGCTGCAATTGCTTACATTGATAAGAACATTTCACACTAATTAGTTATTACTCTTGAATTATTTAATCAATCTGTTACAATATTAACAGTAGGTTTTAGTTAAGATCCTCCACATAATCATAGATACAGACTCTGAATAGCTTAGATCCACTTACATACAAAAAAAAACACCAAAAGTATTAGAGGAAAAGATTCAAATCAGTTTCAGACAGCAAAAGTGTCCCCCAACCCCCTTATCATTGCAGGGAGGAATGAATACAGAGATTAGCAGATATTGGAATGTGGATTGAATGAACACATTAAGACACAACTTGTTAGTTAAAGAATTATAACATTAGGTGTAACTACATAACTTTATTGGAACTAATCAAAAATCAATAATATTTCTGTAATGATGAATTTAAAGGTTCCTGAAGTAATAGTCAAATATCCAATTAATTGGCAGTTAGCACAGTGTAGCTGGCAAATGTTATTTGAATACAGTAACCATTGTGAAAAGCCTCAAGGTGATAGATAAGAAAGTCTGGAAAACATCATGAAGGACCAGAGGTGGACCACAGGCCTGTCTATCTCAGTGCTTAGCAAGCTCAATTGTGTAAGATGCTGTACCTGAGAGCCGATTACAGAGGAATAATTGGTGCCGCTGACCAACAGGAATCGGGGGGCGGGGGGGGGTGGTGGTGGTGGTGGTGGTTTGGTTGGTGGTTGCCCTCTACATTTACAAAAATTGTATAACACAATCTGAAGCTTTTGTGTGCTTTGCTGCAATGAAAGTATGAAGCTGTAATGAAGTTGTACCAAAACAAGATTGTACCTGAATCTACCGCCACACTTGGACTCTCACTGGAAAACATGAGAACTAACAGCATGACTAAAAACTTTGCCCAAAGTAGGGTCAAGAAACAGAATAATTACAGGATCATTGTTCCTGGTATTTTTTCCCTTATGCATAGTGACTAGAATGACGGGTTAAAAATCCACCAGTAAGGGTTGATGTGACTTGATGAACAAATGAAACGGTAGCTGAAAATTTTATGGAGAGATGAAAATAATCTAGGTGGAGTGTTTTATGTGACATTTCAAACTGAAGCACAAAAAGCCAATTCTGAATTAAATAATTCAGCAGTTAGTTCATACTGAGACAGATGCAATTCCCTGGAGGACATTCAGAGCTAAGTTGGTGGTAGGACATTAGTGGAGAAGATTCTTAGAGAGACGATTTACTCACATTTGGAAACCGCCCCATCTATCTACATTTCTTAAAAAATGCTCAGGCACTTTGCTTCCACCAGCATTTCAGGATAAGAGTTTTAAAGACTCGATCATCTGAGAAGCCTCTGTTTCAAAATGGATGACTCTTCACTGTAAACAGTGATTCTAGTTTTATAAGAGGACACACTCTCTCCCCATCTAATGTATCTAACTTAACATATTCCTCAGAATCTTATATGTTTAAATCAAGTTGATCCTTACTCTTCTAAACTCCAGCTGATACTAGCACAGCCCATCCTATCCTTCCTCTTAAGGTAATCCAATAATTCCAGGTGTCACTTTGGTAAATCTTCTTTGAAATGAGTTAAATGCAAGTCCCGTGTATATTCTTCCTTAATTAAGCTGACCGATACTGAGCACAGTACTCCAAATATGGTCTCATGATGCTCTGTTTAACTGAAGCATATCTTTCCTAATTTATACATTTAATCCCCACTGCGATAATTGATAACATGCTATCATTTTCCTCGTTACTCGTGGTGCCTGTACAGTAATTTTGTTGTAATTCATACACTAGGATACTTAGCTCTAATTACATCTTGACACTCAAAAATTGGGATATAGATTAGTTGTATAGTTGTATAGTTGGGCTGAGGAATAGCAGTTGGAGTTTAATCCAGACAAAAGTGATACAGTTTGGAAGGCCAAATGCAAGAGGAAAGAATACAGTCAACAGCAGGACCCTTAGAAACTCTGATATACAGAGGGATCTTGGAGTCTATATTAATAACTCCTTGATAGTGGCAACATCCAAGTGGATCAGGTGGCAAAAAGGTGCACAGCATGCTTGCTATCAGCACTCGAGGCACTGAGTAGAAAAATTGACAAGTTATGTTGCAGCTATATAAAATTTCAGTTTGGCCACATTTGGAGTATTGTGTGCGTTTGTGGTCAGCACACAACAGGATGGATGTGAAGGCTCTGGAAGGGTACAAAAAACATTTACCAGGAAGTTGCCTCAGCTGGAGTGTATTACCTTCAAGGAGAGTTTGAACAAACTTAGATTGTTTTAACTGGAGTGCCAGAGGCTGAAAGGTGACCTGAGAGAAGTATATAAAATTATGAGAGGTAAGGATATGGTGGATATTCAGTCTTTTATCCTAGGGTAAAAATGTCAAATACTATGGGGAATAGGTTTAGGGTGAGAGGGAACATTTTAAAGATGTGTGAGATAAGTTGTTTTACACAGAGGATGGTAGGTTCCTCAAATGCACTTACAGGGAATCTGGTAGAAGCAGATACGATAGCAAAGTTTGAGAGACATTTAGACACACATATGATCAGGCAGGGAATAGAGAGATACCAACCATGGGCAGGCAGATAGAATTAGTTTAGAATGGCATCATGTTCTGTGCAAACATAATGGGCTGAAGGGCCCGTTGCTGTACTGTTCAATGCTTTCTATGTTAAGCTAGCTGGCGTGTAATTTTCTGTTTCTGTATCCTTCCCTTTTTGAATAAAATAATTAGATCTGCTACCTTCCAATTTAAGAGGGCCTTCCCGAAATCAAGGGAGTGTGGGCAATTCAAAACCAATGCATTAACTAACTCACTAGCCACATCTTATAAGATTTTAGGTGAAGTCCATTAGGGCCCTGGCACTTGTCAGCCCACATCCATAACAAGTTACACACACCACTTCCCCAATGATTGTGATATTTCTGAGTTCATTCCACTCTTCCATTTTCTGATTCATTGCTGTTTCTCAGATGTTACTTGCATCCTCTATATAGAAGAGCAAATCAAAAGGTCAGTTCATCTGCCATTTTCTTATTTTGAATGATTAATTCTCCAGTCTGACTTTCTATGGGGCCAACAATCACGATTTAAAAAAAACACTTCTAACTTCTAACCTACCATCTGTGTTGCACAATCATGAGTTTTCTCTTCAAGTTTGATATTAACTTTAACCTTTCTAGTTAGCTCTGGATAGTGTGTCCCAACTGAGGACATTTTCTTACTCATTGGAATATATCTATTCAGTAAATTCTGAAACAACCTAATGTATGTCAGCCACTGTATCTTTATTGTCCTATCCTTTAACCAAATTTTACAATTCACTTTTGCCAGCAATGCTTCCATGCCCTCATAACTGCTGGCATTTTAAATTTAAAAGTCTTGGACTCACTTTTGTCTCTCTCAAACTAAATGTAAAATTCAAAATTATAGTCACTGATACCTGTAGCTGCCTTCACTATAAGTTCATTAATTAATCCTATTGTGTTACAGAATCTCAGGTCAGTATAGTCTGCTTGCTGGTCAGCTCCAGAACATGCTGTTTTAAGAAACCTTCCAGAGACATTCTTTGCATCATATCAGGCTACCTTTCCCCATCTGACCTAACTAGTTAATGTATATAAAGATTAAAATCTCCCATGATTATTGATTGATTGACTGATTTTACTTTTAGTCACATTGCTTTGTTTGCAAGCAGTACAGGCAGATCATAGTCGGCAAGCATATACAGATCATAGGTGAAAAAAACTTGAACAGAGTAAGGCACAGAGGTGACACTGCACAGGATGTGCACAAGACAAGATCAGCATTAGTTGAAGTTAGAGAGTTCATTTATCAATCTAATAAAGGCAAGGAAGAAGCTGTTCTTAAACCTGCGGATGAGTGTTCAAGCTCTGTATCTCCTGCCTGATGGAAGACGTTGTAGGAGAGCATTCTTTGGGCTGGGATGGGCCTTTGGTGATGTTGGAAGCCTTTCTGTAGCAATAAGATGCATAAATGGAGACTATGGTTTGCTTCTGTGATAGCTTGAGCTATGCACAGGACCTTCTGTCGTTTTTTTACAGTCCTGGGCAGAGCAGTTGTTGTACCATGCTGTTATGCATCCAGACAGTCTTCTATCTATGATACATCTGTAAAAGTTGGTGGGGGTCCTTATGGACATTCCAAATTTCTTGAGCCACCTGAGGAAGAGAAAGTTTGATCATTACATCTACATGGGAGGTCCAGAACAGGTTGTTGGTTACTGTCTCTGCTAGAAACTTGACAGTCTCAACCCTCTCAATCTCAGCTCAATTAATGTAGATAGGGGTGTGTTCTCCTTTCTTTGGACTGAAGTCAATGATCAGTTCTTTGGTTTTACTAATATCGAGAGAAAGGTTGTTCTCATTGCACCATGTCACCAAGCCCTCTGTCTCCTTTCTGTAACCTTTCTGTATCAATAGTTATTTGATGTCCATCCTACCATGGTGGTGTTGTCAGCAAATTTGTCAGCGTTTGTTCAGAATTTGGCAACACAGTTGCGGATGTGCAAGAAGTACAGTAGGGGTCTGAGAATGCATCCTTGGGGAGTTTCGGTGTTGGCTGTTATCATGCAGGAGGTGCAGTTAGCTATCTTCACCGATTGCGAACTGTGGGTCAGAAAGCTAAGGATCCAGTTGAAGAGGGCAGAGCTGAGACTTAGGTCTCAGAGTTTTGAGATCAGTTTGGAGGGGATAATGGTGTTGAAGACAGAGCTATAGTCAGTGAGAGGGAGTCTGATGTATGTGTCCTTGTTGTCCAGATGTTCCAGGGATGACTGCAGAGCTAGGGAAATGGCATCTGCTTTTCGTCTGGTCTGCTACTTTTCTTGGGATGACTCCCAGGAAAACCAACATGACTGAGGGAATAGGTGCATTCGAGGCTGTCAGGGCAGATGACACCATGCTGCTGGCATTCTGCTCAAACTGAGCATAGAAAGCTTTGAGCTCACTGGTTGGGGGGGGGGGGGGGGGGGGGGGGGGAGGGCGGGGGGAGTAATCTTTGTCTGCTACCTTGCTCTGCTTCATTTAGTATCCTGTTATGTTGCTTAGGCCTTGCCACAAGCAGTGGGGACCCGTAAGGTTGATTTGGGCCTCTAACTTGGTCTGGTACTGCCTCTTCTCATCTCTGATAGCTTTGTAGAGGTCATGTCTGGATTTTTTGTTTATGTCTGGGTCAACTGAGTTGAATTCTGCATGCCTGGCTTTCAGCAATGAATGGATTTCCCAGTTCATCTAGGGTTTCTGGTTGGGGAACACCTGGATTGACCTATTTGGCATACAGTCCTTCAGACATTTGCTAATGAAGTCTGTGACAGTGGTGGAGTATCATCCAGATTTTCTGCTCAGTACTTGAATATGGTCCAGTCTATTGATTCCAAGCAGCCTGGAGACATTCTTCCGCTACCTTAAACCAGTATTGTACTTCTTTCTGTGAAGGATCCTCCCATTTCAGCTTCTGCTTATAAGCTGCCAGGAGGAACACAGTGTTATGATCTGGTTTTCTGAAGTGTTGATGAGGAAGGAGCAGTAGGCATTTTTGATGGTTGGATAGCAGTGGTCCAGGATATCGGTCGTCTACTGGGGCAGGAGATGTGTTGGTGGTACTTTGGCAGCAGTCTCTTGAGGTAGGCTTGGTTGAAGTCACTGGCCACAATAAGGCCTCAGGAAATGTTGGCACCAGAGTATTTGTGGCACTGTAAATTTCATCCAGGGCATTCTTCACATCTGGATGGTGGGTATATAGACTGCTGTTAGGATGGCGGAGGTGAACTCGTTTGACTGGTAGTAAGGAGTACATTTTACTGTAGGGTATCCTTGGTCCAGGGAGTAATGGCTTGCCAGGATTGCCATGTCTGATCATCTGGTGTTTGCCAGGAAGCATACTCCACCATCCTTTGCCTAAAGCAAGAATGCTGTGAGGTCCATGTGATGTATGGAGAGCTCCTCAGCTTGTAAGGCAAATATGACCGGAGTGAGTCAAGTCTCCATGAAACAGAGCACAGACCAGTCTCTTATTTCCCTCTGGAAGGTAAGTCTAGATCTGAGTCTAGATGAGAGTGGTGCTGGAAAACAGTGGTGCAGGTCAGGCAGCATTCTAGGAGCCCTTCATCAGGAATGAAATGAAGGAAGTAACTGGAGCACCTGGAGGAAACTTAAGCAGACACTGGGAGAATTACACACAGACAGTCACCCTAGGCTGAAATTGAACCTATAGCCCTGGCGTTGTGAGGCAGCAGTGGTAATCACTAAACAACCATGCTGCACTTTTCTTTCCTTTAATCTCATTTGACAATTCACTTTTGCTAGCTTTGCTTTCATGCCCTCAAAATTATCTTTATTTTAAATTTTAAGAAAAGCTGGGGATCCACTCTTCCCTCTTGCAAAGTTAATGTAAGATTCAAAATTATGGTCACTGCTGCCTGGCACTTTGAAGTCATTCATTAATGTCATTCATACCATGTTTAGCAGGCCTGCTTGATGGTCAGCTCCAGAACATGCTGTTCAAAAACATTATCCAGAAGACATTCTATGGATCACATGTAGCCCATCTTTGCCCTATGGAAGTTAGCCAATGTTGGAGCCGCCCATGGCTGAAGGTAACATAAAATGATCATCTGGGTTTTTAGCCGACACGAAATGGCTGAGGAGAATTGTTAGCTGAACAAAGCAGTTTCCTCAGTCAGAACTTTTAAAAATAACTTTTTAAAAAAGTTTTGCGATTTACATGTGAAAGAACTGAAACCAACATGATCATTCTAAAAGATGAGAGACTTAACAAACCCCAGGTCTTTTTCAATATATATTTTCAGTTACATCACACTGTAAACTTTTGCTATAAATTCTGTGTCTTACAATCTTATTCTCCACAATCACCTGATGAAAGAGCAGCACCCCAAAAGCTAATGCTTCCAAATAAACCTGTTGGATTATAACCTAGTGTTGTGTGATTTTTAACGTTGTCCACCCCAGTCCAACACCGGCACCTCCAAATCATGACTCTCTAATAGAGTATTGGTAATTAGCTCCAAATAAAAAAAAACAATCGGTGCTGCTGAACACAGGACTCCAAAATCAAAAATTAAAATCTCTCTCCAACAGCCTATATGGAGATTACTATCTCCCATGATGAATGACAAAAATTTCTGACAAGCTGTCATTCTTTCTTCCTTTATGCTCCACCCTACCAGGTGGTTACATTGGGCCACCTGTACACCATCCCACAGGTGACTTCCTACTTTGAGTTATGTCTCATTTCTAGCCAAACTGTTTTCATATCTTCATTTTTTAATTTTTGTCATCCTTCTCTATTACTCAATAGCATTATTAACTAACAAAATCACACCTCCACTTCTTTAGAACTTTGTTGTCCCTTCATTGCTTCATTTTCATCAGCTGCGGGAATGGTGAGAGGTAGGTAGGTAGGCACTGCCAGGTAGCTAAGTAAGATTCCCTTTCATTTCGGCAGCAAAGCTGAGTGGGAGTGGTTGAATTGCGCTCTGGGAAGGTGAGTGAACTAATATATCTGGGCAGAGGCTGAACCCAAATCACTTCATGTGTAGTGTATCCCACCCATCCTCCTTCTCGAACCAAAAAAAACCTCTGGTGTGTTGATAAGGTAAGGCTTTTCTATTTCATTTTTATCATGTGATTGGTAAAAAAAAATTATTTTGTTCTTTTCTCATTTATCCAGTATTTGATCTGACATTTAGACTAAGTTAAGCTCAAGAGTAAAAGTGACAGGAGATCTCAGACCCGTGTTATGCTCCTATTGCTCATTGTGGGAGCTCAAGGATGCGGCTGATGTCCTTGACTCCTTCACGTACAGGATGTGTGTCCAGCTGCAGCTCTTATTAGACCACATGATGCCTCTGGACCTGCGATGGACTCACCCTGGAGCATCCGCGATGCTGAGGAGGTCACGGATAGAACATTTACCAAAGTGATCACACTGCAGATTCTTTGAGGAAGTGACCAAGTTGATAGATGAAGGAAGGGCTGTTGTTGTCATATACATGGATTTTAAGAAGGCATTTGTAAGGTTCCCCATGGTAAACTAATAGAGAAATTGAAGTCACATGGTGTGCAGGGTGTCCTACCTAGGTGGATAAAGAACTGGTTGAGCAACAGGAGACAGAGAGTATTAGTTGAAGCGAGTTTCTCGAAATGGAGAGAGGTGACCAGTGGTGTTCTACAGGGATCAGTGCTGGGACCACTGTTGTTTATGACATACATAAATGATCTGGAAAAGGGCACTGTTGGTATGATCAGCAAGTCTGCAGATGACACAAAGATTGGTGGAGTGGCAGAAAGCATAAGGGACTGTCGAAGAATACAGGAGAATATAGATAGACTGGAGAGTTGGGCAGAAAAGTGGCAGATGGAGTTCAATCCAGACAAATGTGAGGTGATGCATTTTGGAAAGTCTAATTCTAGAGCAAATTATACAATGAATGGAAGAGCCTTGGGAAAAGTTGATGGGTAGAGAGATCTGGGAGTGCAGGTTCATTGTACCCTGAAGGTTGCTGCACAGATGGATAGAGTGGTCAAGAAGGCATATGGTACTCTTGCCTTCATCAGATGGTGTATTGAGCATAACATGTTAAAATTGTACACAATATTGGAACGGCTGCGTATAGAATATTGTGTACAGTTCTGGTCGCCACACTACATAAATGATGTGGACACTTTGGAGAGGGTGCAGAGAAGGTTTACGAGGATGTTGCCTGGTATGGAAGGTGCTAGCTATGAAGACAGGTTGAATAGATTAGGTTTGTTTTTATTAGAAAAAATGAGATCGATGGAGGACCTGATTGAGGTTTACAAAATCATGAAGGGTATAGACAGGGTAGATAGAGATACATTTTCCCAGGGTGAAGGATTCAATAATGAGAGGTTCCACTTTCAAGGTGAGAGATGAAAAGTTTAAAGGGGATACAATGGCAAGTACTTTACACAGAGGGTGGTGGGTGTTTGGAACGCGTTGCCAGCAGAAGTGGTAGAGGCAGACATGATAGATTCATTTAAGATGCGTCTAGACAGATGCACGAGTAGGTGGGGAGCAGAGGGATACAGATACTTCTGAATGGTATGCTGCCTCCCAGGTGCATTGGTCAGGGCTGTCTCAGATTGGCTGCAGAACATTCTGAAGGGGGAGGGTGAACAGCCAGCTGTCATGGTGCATACAGGCACCAACGATATAGGTAAAAAATGGGATGACGTCCTAAAAACACAATTTAGGGAGTGCAGAGCCAAGTTAAAAAGTAGGACCTCAGGATTGCTACCAGTGCCACATCCTAGTCAGAGTAGAAATGAAAGAATAGGCAGGATGAATGCATGGCTTGAGAGGTGGTGCAGGAGGAAAGGGGTTCTGATTTTTGGGACATTGGAGGGACATCTGGGGGAAGTCGGACTATTATAAATTGAACAGTCTACATCTGGGCCAGACTGCTCAAAATAAAAAAAAACCCAAGATATCTAGTTTCTCCTCTTAGCTGAAATTTCCATTCAAGGTATCATCATGGTGAATCTCTTCTGCATTCTCTCTATTGCAATCATGTCCTTCCAGTAGTGTGGTGACCACTACAGCATTTAATATTCCATTTGTGTCCGAACCAATGTCCTATGAAGTTGAAATAAGACTTCCCTGTTCCTATATTCTACGCATTAGGTAATGAACACAATTATCCTGTGTGTCATCTTCACCGCCGCATCTCCCTGCGCTGACACCTTCAGCGATTTATGGAATCTGTACCGAAAACAAAAATGCTGGAGATCACAGCAGGTCAAGCAACATCCACGGAAAGAAAGCAAGCTAATGGTTCTGTCTTCATGACCCTTCATCAGAGCTGAAGGTGATGGTGAAGGATCGTCTTTGTGATTGAAAGCTTCTGGTCATGATGTACCACAGGGATTAACGCTGGACCCTTGCTGTTTGTTATGTACATTAACAACTTGAATATGAATGTAGATGTTATAATTAGTAAGAGTTTTCAAACAACATGAAAATTGGTGGTGTTGTTGATAGTGAGTAGGATGGTCTCAGGCTACAGTTTGACATTGATCAGCTGGTAAATTGGGCAGAGCAGTGGCAAATGTAACTTAATCAGCACTGCTGCCTCACAGCGCCTTAATTCCCACCTCAGGCAACTGTCTGTGTGGAGTTTGCACATTCTCTCCATATCTGCGTGGGTTTCCTCCGGGTACTCCGGTTTACTCCCACAGTCCAAAAATGTGCAGGTTAGGTGAATTGGCCATGCTAAATTGTCCATAGTATTAGGTGAAGGGGTAAATGTAGGAGAATGGGTCTGGGTAGGTTGCTGTTCAGAGGGTTGATGTGGACTTGTTGGGCCGAAGGGCCTGTTTCCACACTGAAAGAAATCTAATCCTGTTAAGTGTGAGGTGATTTATTTTGAGACATCTTTATTGAACTCAATGTTGTGCCTTGGAGGGTCCCTAAGCAGAAGATGAGATGTTAATCTTCAGGCATGCAAAGACGCTCATTGGAACACTGTAGCAGGCCTGAGACAGAAATGTTGACATGGAAACATGGAGGTATGTTGAAGTGTCAGGCAAATGGAAGTTCAGAGTCGACTTCGCAGGAAGAGTGTAAGCCCTCTTCAAGCATTATTCAGCCCATGTTTTGCCTTCCCAATGTATAGGAGACCATGTTGTGAACAGTGAATACAGTGGACAAGATTGAATGAAATACAGATAAATCATTACTTCACCTGGAAGACATGTTAGCGGCTTTGGATAGTGAGGAGGGAGGAGGTAAGTATGCCAAAAAGATAATATAGGCATTGGAGAATTTCAGAAGAAGTTCATGGATATCAACTATAACATAGCATCAAAGGTCCTGATATTCATCAAATGGAAGTGACGAGGGTAGTTTGACAAGAATGACCAAGAGACAGCCAATACAATTAATGATTTGCACAATGCTCACAGATTCCCCCATATCTGTCAGGAAAAGCCAGATACCATTCAGCAAAACATCTATTGCTAGCCAAACAAGCGAGTCATAGAATCATACAGCATGGAAACAGAGCCTTCTGTCCAACCAGTCCATGCCGAACATAATTCCAAATTAAACTAGTTCCATCTGCCTGCTCCTGGCTCACATCCATCCAAACCTTTCCTATTCATGTATCTATCCAAATGTCTTTTAAATGTTGTAATTATACCCACATCCACCACTTTCTCAGAATGTTCATTCCACATGTAAACCACACTGCATAAAAAAAATTACCTCGTGTTTTTTTAAATCTCTCTCCTCACACCTTAAAAATGTATCTCCTAGTCTTGAAATTTTCCATCATGAGAAAAGACAACTACCATTAACTCTATCTATACCTCATTATTTTAATTTCTGTCAGATCACCTTCAACCTCCCAGATTATCTTTATAAATCAAAACTTTTATACCCAGCAACATTCTGGTAAATCTCTTCTGAACTCTCTCCAGCTTGATAACATCCTTCCTATAACTGCGCAACCAGAACTGGACACAGTATTCCAGAAAAGCCTCACCAGTGTTCTGTGCAACCTGAACAAGACTTCCCAACCCCTACCCTCAAAGGACTGAGTAAAGAAGGCAACTATGCCAAATGCCTTTTTACCATGCTGTCTATTTGCGATGCAAATTTCAAAGAATTATGTACCTGCACCCCCAGGTCCCTCCGTTCTACAACACTATCCAAGCCCTACCCTTGTTTGTTGTACCAAAATGCAATACCTCACATTAATCCAGAGTGAACTCCATCTGCCATTTTTCAGCCCATTGACCTATTTGATCAGATTCCTTTGTAGTCTTAGAAAATCTTCTTCATTGTCTACAATGCCACCAATTTTGGTTTTGTCTGCAAACTTACTAACCATGCCTTCTTTATTCACATCCAAATCATTTATATATATGACAAACAAAAGAGGACCCAGAACCAATCCCTGGGGAACACCACTGGTCACAGGCCTCAGTCCAAAAAACAATCTTCCACCATTACTCTGTCTTCTGCCATTATGCCAATTAAGTATCCAGTTGATGAAGAATCAAGGCTGCAAAGCTGCTGGAAGCTGTCGATAAGCAAGGCCTGAAGATTATTAAGGTTATTAAGATTATTAAGACAATCAATCATTAAGTTTACCTGCAACCCCAAAATCAAAAGAAGGACACCATTCCTCTTAACAGATGGCAAATAGCTTCAAAGGATCTATCCCAATTCACTCTTATTGGCTCAGAAATTTAACAATCTCCTGAAGCAAGAATCCACCATGTAATGATACCATTGGATCACCCACACAGCATTGTGTCTTTGTCTTAAGTTGAATTAATCAAGACCATGAAACAGTGTTTGGGAGCCACCTGAAATATTCAGAATGGAGGAAGTAATTTGGCTTATGTGGAATACGTTTCAATCTAACCACTACTTGGAGAAAGATTAAGGGTGTCAAGGGCAAAATCTACTCTAGGCTGACTTTAGCAACAGAGTCTCAGTTGTTCAATTGATAATCAAGCTAATCAAGTGCTGAGAATATAACTGCTAGTCTGGGCTTCATGCAGCTGGTCAGGAAACTGAAGGAAGGACAGCATCCACTTCTCCTTGTCCTCACCAATTAACATCTAGCAAATGCATCTATTCATGACAATATTGACCAGAATGACCATCGTATAGACAAATTCATCTATCATATATGTAGCACTACCATTTTCCTAGATGATAAATTCAAAATAGATCTAGGGGGTCAAAACCAGGCATTTATGGAATATTTCAGCAACTTCAGAATTGTACTTTCATTTAATCTGTTTAACCTCATGGCCCTGCACACCTGTCAATTTATGAATATTATCAAGCCAGGCAACCAAAACTGATTCAGTGAAGACTGCAAAAGAATATACTAGAGTTATACATGTCCTAGAATAGCTTGGCTGGAGGTTTGCCTAGTTCTATCGCACAAGCCTTCAGCTTGACAGCTGGGATATTTGAAACTTTTGCTGTATTTAGTGCCATTAGCTACATCATGTGGAATGAAGTGATTTGGCCAAAGTCTGACACCAAAAGAGTTTCAGGTATAGTATATCATCATGTTGAAGAATTTTGAAAGTACTTCAGCCTTGCCTTTTGCACAGATGTCTGGGTTCCCTCATCATTGTGCATAGGGATGTACAGCTTTATCCTTTGCGTAGTTGAACAATTCAAAAAGTACTGGAAAAGCACAGCCAGTCAGTCAGTTTCGAGCATAAGCTCCTGGTGAAGAGCTTAAGCTCGAAATGTCAACTCCCCTGTTCCTCGGATGCTGCCTGATCATGTGGGCTTTTCCAGCGCCACATGTTTTGACTCTGACCTCCAGCATTGGCAGTGCTCATTTTCTCTGATTTGAATGATTGTCCACCACTACATACCACACGATATGTGGTAGCAGTGAACTTGGATCTGATCAGAGCTCTGTAAATGCATTTTTTTCTTTCTTATCTTTCTTTCATGTCCCAAACTATATTAAAGCCAATGAAGAAATTTTCAATTTTAATTGTAGCTTACTGTTGGAAATGTAGCAATTAATTTTGTGTTCAGTAAGTTCCCAAATATGCCAAATGTTAATGACCACATAATCAATTTCTGTGATGCAGTTGAGGGACAAATGTTGTCCAGGAGCCCAGGCATAGCTCACCAGTTCTTAGAAATACTCCCCTGAGATCATTAATGAGCAACTGAGTGAGAACATAGGGCCTTGGGATAATAATTCTGCTGAAAGACAACAGTTGCAACAATATAATACTCCCATTAGAATGCCAGTCTTGATTATTTTATCCTGTTTCTCTAGCGAGACTTCAACCCACAAGCTTGCCTGGTTATTCAGATGTAAAGTGTGATCAATAAAGTTACACTAATTTGGTTGCTGCATTATCCATTATTATTTATTTGATCATGTGACTTTGATCACTTGACTTGCACACTTTTAATAATACTGATAAGTTCAACATCTAAAGTCTGTAGTTTAGATTTTAAATGAGCAATTGGAAAATTGAGCTAGTAGTATTTTCATATTCATAAATGTCACTCACTTTCTTTGGTGTGCCTAACACTTGACAAATTTTAAAGATTTCATCCACTTCACTGGTCCCTGGAAAGAGTGGTCTCAGAGTGTACAGTTCAGCCATAATGCAGCCCACAGCCCATATATCAATTGGAGAGCTATAAACAGAGGATCGCAATAGCACTTCAGGAGCACGATACCTGGGAAAATATGGAAAAGTTAAAAAGACTTTGCTTTATATTGTATATCTCTGATACTGCTGAAAGAGCTTCACTTACAATAATTAGCTTAAAGCAGCTGTTTTATAAATAGCAAAATTCTACAAATAACAATGAGAGGAACACTTAATTAATCTGGATTATTTTGGTGCTTTATAATATGTTAGAAAGTTTTCATAACAAAAATGAGAACACTAAGCAAGATAGCATTGAGCGGTATGTAATGGAAATGATGGAGAATTGGCATGAGTAGACAAACAGGAGGCTGGACGAATACAGCAAGCCAGGCTGCGTCAGGAGGGGGAGAAGTCAATATTTCGGGTATCAACCCTTCTTCAGGATTAGATGCTTGGTTTTGAAAAGGCTGTCAAAGTAAGTGCCAATCATACAGTTAACTATACAGTTGGGGGAATTTTCTCAGGATCAAAGAGTCTGGAGGAAGAAACTTTGCTTACTAAGCTCTTTATTACATGGAAGTACCAAGGTGGAGGTGGTAGCTGCTGGCATTTTACCTGTCCAAGGTCTCAAATGGAGAGGGACCCAAGGATAGGTGAGTGGATGGAGAATGGGATTTCACAGCAACAGAAAGGGTTTGCCCTCAGCGGACACATTGTCTTACTAGTTCTAGGTCCCTAAATTAGGCACTGACTGTCTTTGAACAGGGGCAATTTGAATGCCCTTGGGCAATGGCAAATCTCCCATCATACCAGGTAAATACCAGAGAATGTGGGATAAGGCTCTTGAATTGCAGAAGGTTAGGAAGGTCATCAATGATAGGTGTTCCCACTATGAATTTAATCAAGGCAGAAACTGTAAGATAACAGGCACCCTACCATCAAACCTGCAATGGGGGAGGTCATTATGTAAAGCCCACATTAAGTAATGTCAACTAGAGAACAGATTTTCTTTATAGATTGTGTAACAAAAATAAGAGCAGATGGAATTTAACGTAGGTAAGTGTGAGGTCATTGATTTTGGATCCATGAGAGACAAACAGTTAGATGTTTATTATCTGGGACGCACTTGAAACTGATAGTATTGGTAAATCAAAAAGAGACGGAATACTTTTAGTAACCATGTATCATTCAATCACTTGAGTATTTTCAGTGGTTAATGGACCTGGGAAACCATACTTGATTATTAAAGTGGCAAGGTGAAGTTTGGCTGGTGGTGCTGGTTATCATTGGTACAGGTTCTGTTTTCCCAAGTGCACAAGTTCCTTGGTCAGGGGATACTGGAACTTCTGCTTGGTGGCACAATTCAATTTGTACTATGCATGAATTTTACTATACCATAATATTTGTAAATCGTGAAAAGGTAAGCACAGCATAAGAACAGAATAATTTAGTAGAGCAAGTATGGAAATAGTTTAATTACCATATCTCAGTGGGAGTGGAATGGAAAACAGTAGGAATACATTTTACACAATGGCGATGAAAAGATCTGGTTAGATCTAATTCAGAGTACTGTATTCTAGACACTTTACCTCAGGAAAGATATACTAGTCCTGGAATGGGTGCAATACCAATTCAGCACCCTTGGCTCAAAGAGTTAAATTATGAGGGCAGGTTGCAGAGATTAGGCTTGTACTCCCTTGAGTTTAGAAGATTAAGTGATGATCAAGGGTTCATAGAATTCTTACAGTGTGGAATAAGGCCATTTGGCCCATCTAGTCCACACTTTTCCTCCAAAGAGCTCCCAATTCCCTATCTTATCCCTGCAATGCTGAATTTCCCATAGTAAACCACTTAGCCTGTACATCCCTGGACACAATGGCACAAATTAACATGGCCAGTCCACTGAATCTGCACATCTTTGGATTGTGGGAAGAAACCAAAGCACCCAGAGTAAACCCATGCAGACACGGGGAGAAATGTGTAAACTTGTCACACAAAGTAGGCCGAAGCTGGAATCAAACCTGGATTCCTGGCACTGTGAGGCAGCAGTGCTAACTACTGAGTCACCATGCTGCCCGATCAAGGTGATTATAACAGTCAAATAGGATTGCTAGAGAGAAACTATTTCTTTGGCTGGAATTTTCCCACTTTCAGTCAAAATATATTATTGAGTGAGAATTATGGTACCAGATCTGAAGTAGCTTGGAGCAACATTTCTCACGCAACCTTCTGCTCTTCAACTCATCAATCATGTAACAATACACTTAAGCACTTTTCTAAAGAACTAGAAAAGTGGATGTATGAGCCACCGCCGGGACCTTTCAGCATTCATGCCATGCACGGTGGCTCTGTGGCTAGCACTGCTACCTCACAGTGCCAGGGACCTGGGACCTGGGTCCAGCCTTGGGCGACCCCGGGCAACCCCGGTTTCCTCCCAGAGTGCAAAGATGTGTAGGTTAAGTGGATTGGCCATGCTAAATTGCCCTTTGTATCCAGGGATGTGTAGCTTAGGTGCATTTTCCATGAGAAATCAGGGCTACAGAGATAAGGTAGGGGGTTGAGTTTGGATGGGATGCTCCTCGTGGAGAGTTGGTGTGGACTTGTTGGGCCAAATGGCCCATTTCCACACTGCCATAATTAAAGCCTAGTATATGCCATTTCAGACACTGGCACTCACACTGTTTCTTGATCATTATCACTGAGGATATGGCTGAAAGGGAAGCTCACTTTCTGCTTTGTAGACGGAGTCCTGCAGATGTTGGTAGTTGAATGGTAGAGAGGAGGGCAGTCTTTTCTCAAGTAACAGTAAAGTCACCATAGACATATCTGACCATAGGGTTGCTCTAACAAAGCACAAAGAGCAAAGAATAGATACCGCGCAGGAACAAGCCCTTCAGCCCTCCAAGCCTTCATTGACACATTGTGCCGTTCCATAGTAAAACTGTCTTCACTTACTGGATCTGTATGGAGCTGAAAATGTGTTGCTGGAAAAGCGCAGCAGGTCAGGCAGTGTCCAAAGAGCAGGAGAATCGATGTTTTGGACATGAGTCCTCCTTCAGGAATGAAGAAAGTGTGCCAAGCAGGCTGAGATAAAAGGTAGGGAGGAGGGACTTGGGGGAGGGGCGATGGAAATGTGATAGGTAGAAGGAGGTTAAGGTGAGGGTGATAGGCCGGAGTGGGGGTGGGGACGGAGAGGTCAGGAAGAAGATTGCAGGTTAGAAGGGTGGTGCTGAGTTCGAGGGTTGGGACTGAGACAAGGTGGGGGGAGGGGAAATGAGGAAACTGGAGAAATCGGAGTTCATCCCTTGTGGTTGGAGGGTTCCTAGGCGGAAGATGAGGCGCTCTTCCTCCAGCTGTCGTGTTGCTATGGTCTGGCGATGGAGGAGTCCAAGGACCTGCATGTCCTTTGTGGAGTGGGAGGGAGAGTTGAAGTGTTGAGCTACAGGGTGGTTGGGTTGGTTGGTCCAGGTGTCCCAGAGATGTTCTCTGAAACGTTCCGCAAGTAGGCAGCCTGTCTCCCCAATATAGAGGAGGCCACATCGGGTGCAGCAGATGCAGTAAATGATGTGTGTGGAGGTGCAGCTGAATTTGTGGTGGATATGTAAGGATCCCCTGGGGCCTTGGAGGGAAGTAAGGGGGGAGGTGTAGGCGCAAGTTTTGCATTTCTTACTGGATCTGTATCCCTTTATTTCTTTCCTATTTATGTATTCAAGTGCAGCTGTTGTGTCTGCTTCCACAACCTCTTCTGGCATCGCGTTCCAGGTAATCTGCAGTCCTTGTGTGAAAAACTTGCCTTGCACATCTCTTTTAATCATCCCCCACTTCGTACCTTGAACCTTTGTCCCCTTGTAATTGATCCCTCCACCCTGGGAAAAAAGACTCATGCTATTCACAATCTTATAAACTTCTGTTAGGTCGCCCCTCAACCTCCTGTGTTTGAGTGAAAACAAATCAATCTAATCAACCTTTCTTCAAAGGCAAAATCCCCCATACCAGGCAATACTGTAGTAAACCGTTTCTGTAACCTCTCCAAAACATCCGCATCATACTGGTGCTGTGGTGACCAGAACTGCATGCAATATTCCATGTGTGGTCTAACTGAAGTTCTCTCAAGCTCCAGCATAACTTGTGTATCCTTATATTCAGTGCCCTTTACAATGAATGCAAGCATGCCATAAGCCTTTTTAGACTACCTTATCTTGTTTTAGAGAGAGAGAAAGAGAAAGAGAGAGAGAGAAAATGGAAGAGAGAAATGACTGATGGCGATTAATTCTGAAGGTAACCATGTCTTAGGTGAGGGTAGGCCCATTCAAGGACAAATGAGAGAATTTATGTCTGGAGCTGGATGAAGGCGGTGAGGTTGAATCATGCTTTCAAAAGGAGGAGGAGGAAGTGGTGGATGATGATTCTCAGGAGGGGTATGTTGGTATTCTAGGAGATATCAATATTAAAAAGGAGTTATTGGGTGTTTTAGAAAAGCATTAAACAAATCCCCAGGACTTGACAGGATCCATCCCAGAATGCTGAGAGAGACAGGCAAGGAAAGTGCTGGAGCCTTGTACAAAATCTTTGTATCCTCTTTAGTGGCAGGAGAGGTCCCAACAGACTGAAGAATAGCCAGTGTTGTTCCTTTGTTTAAGAAGGGCAACAGGGATTATCCAGGAAATCACAGGCCAGTGAACCTTACATCAGTAGTGGGAAATTATTGGAGAAAATTCAGGGATTGGATTTACTCACATTTGGAAAAATATGGACTTATTGGTGATAGGCAGCATAGCTTTGTGTGGGAAATTTGTGTCTCACAAACTTGATTGAGTTTATTGAGAAAGTGGGAATCAAAATATGTGGTGCTGAAAAAGCACAGCTGGTCAGGCAGCATCCGAGGAGCAGAACAGTCGACATTTTGACCATAAGCTCTTCATCTGGAATCAGCATCGACAATCCTCACTTTCTCCTCCTTAATTGGGAAAGTGACAAAAAAGAATGATGAGGACAGATGTTGTCTGTATGGTCTTTAGCAAGCCTTTGACAAGGTCCTTCATGCCAGCTGATAACACAAGGTAAAGTTGCATGGGATCTGTGGGGAGCTAGCAAGATGGATACAAAAATAGCTTAGTCATAGAAGACAGAGAGTAGCAGTGGAAGGATGTTTTTCTGACTGGATATCTGTGACCAGTTCTGTTCTTCAGGGATCAGCGCTGGGACCCTGTTGTTTGTAATATATATAATTGGTTTGGAGGAGTATGTAGATGGCCTGATTATTAAGTTTGCGGATGGCACAAAGGTTTGCGAGCTGCAGATAGTGAGGAGGAATACCAGAAGATATAGCAGGCTACAGATAGGCTGGAGAATGGTTGGAGAAATGGCAGATGGAGCTTACTCCGGATAAATGAGAGATGATGCATTTTGGTAGATTTAATGCAAGAGGGAGATAAAAAGTTAATGGAGAACACTTAGTAGCATCAACATGCAGAGGGAACTAGCAGTACAGATCCATAGTTCTCTGAAAGTGTCAATACAGGTGGATAAGGTGGTCAAAAAGGCATACAACATGCTTGCATTCATCAGTCAAGGAACAGAACATAAATATTGGCAAGTCATGTTGTAGCTCTGTAGAACTTTGCTCAGGGCACATTTGGAATATTGTGTATAATTCTGGTTGCTACACTACCAGAAGGATGTGGAGGCTTTGAAGAGGTTACAGAAACCATTTACCAGGACGTTAGCTGGTTTGGAGGGTATTAAATATGAGGAGAGATTGGACAAATCTCTTTTGTTTTCACTTGAACATTGAAGGATTAAGGGTCGATTAAGGTTAGAAGTTTACAAAATTATGAGAGGCACGGATAGAATGGATAGTTGGAATAGTTTTGCCAAGGTAGAAACATCAATTACCACGGGACATAGGTTCAAGGTAAAAGGGGGTGAATTCAAAGGAGATGCGAGAGGCAAGAATTTTACACTGAATGACTTGAATGTATTGCCAGAGAAGTGGCAGAGGCAGATACAATTGCATAGTTTAAGGGACATCATGATAGATATGTGAATAGGCATGGATTAGAAGGATATGGTAGAGGCAAAGGTTTTTAGTTTAGAAAAGCTTGTGTCGCTGTCGTCTTGGTGGACAGAAGGGCCTGTTTCTGTGCCGTATCATTCTTTGTTTTTTTGTTATGAATAGCTTAAAGGGCTTAATGATGTCCTTTGTGTCTATGTTTTAAAAACAATTTGCTCTTTTCCATTCTGATCAAAATTAAGAAACCAACTCTGATATCTAGTTTAATACTAGTTTTAACATTTACTTTTCTCAATCCTTGAAGATTTGGTTCAACAATGAAGTATAGAGGTATTTAAACAATTCCTTAGATATTTGATTAAGGAAAATAGATGAAACTTTCATTCAAGGTTTTGCTTTCTTCCATAAAATTGGACTTACCATCGTGTGGATACATAGTCTGTATATGGTGGACGTGATCTAATCTCTCTGGCTAATCCAAAATCTCCTATTTTGACAAGCTCTGGACCCATGCACAGCAGGTTTTCAGGCTTCATATCACGGTGAAAAAATCCTAATGGAGACACCCAAAATAAGTAAGACAGCATGTGCAAATCTATCTTGAAGATGTTATGATATAGTCTTAGTACAAATAAAAGTTCTGCAGGTAAAACTCACAGCTAGTACTAATATTATCATTTAAATTAAGAAGAAAGATACAGATCTTCAGAAAGATCAGATTTTCACAAATATCATCTTTTGCACAATCACTGATTTAGAAAGCAACTGATTTCTTTGCAGTAGAAAAGTTTATTTTCTCTTGTAATGAGAATAAGTAGTAATAGAGAAATTAGCAGGCACAGTCAGTAAGTTTGCAGATGACACCAAATTGGAGGTGTAGTGGACAGCGAAGAGGGTTACCTCAGATTACAACAGGATCTTGACCAGATGGGCCAATGGTTTGAGAAGTGGCAGATGGAGTTTAATTCAGATAAATGCGAGGTGCTGCATTTTGGGAAAGCAAATTTTGGGAAAGCAAGACTTTTATACATTTAATGGTAAGGACTTAGGGAATGTTGCTGAACAAAGAGACCTTGGAGTGCAGGTTTATAGCTCCTTGAAAGTGGAGTCGCAAGTAGATAGAATAGTGAAGAAGGCATTTGGTATGCTTTCCTTTGTTGGTTAGAGCATTGAGTACAGGAGTTGGAAGTTCATATTGCAGCTGTACAGGATTAACCACTGTTGGAATATTGCATGCAATTCTGGTCTCCTTCCTATCGGAAAGATGTTGTGAAACTTGAAAGGGTTCAGAAAAGATTTGCAAGGATGTTGCCAGAGTTAGAGGATTTGAGCTATACGGAGAGGCTGAACAGGTTGGGGCTGTTTTCCCTGGAGTGTTGGAGGTTGAGGGGTGACCTTATAGAGGTTTACAAAATTATGAGAGGCATGGAAAGGGTAAATAGGCAAAGTCTTTTCCCTGAGATGGGAGAATCCAGAACTAGAGGGCATAGGTTTAGGGTGAGAGAGGAAGATATAAAAGAGACCTATGGGGCAACTTTTTCACACAGAGGATGATATGTGTATGGAATGAGCTGCCAGAGGAAGTGGTGGAGGCTGGCACAATTGCAATATTTAATAGGCATTTGGATGGGTATATGAATAGGAAGGGTTTAGAGGAATATGGACCAGGTACTGGCAGGTGGGATTAGATTGGGTTGGGATGGGATGGAAGGGTCTGTTTCCATGCTGTACATCTCTATGACTCTCAGAGAAACTACATTTTTGTTTCTTTCTGATCAATGCTAATAACCCAAAAAATGTCCTCTGAATAGGGACACAGAAATATGCAGCATATAATAAGATAAATTCATGTTCCAAAATATATTAGTCAAGAGATTTCTCTTCACTTCTTTAATCTATCGCAATTATAACTTAGTGACCTCTCTCACTAAGTCTCCATCCAAAGAAAATATAATTTTCTTTCTCACCATCAGGTACTTTTATAATTATAAAAACATTTCTATTAAATCATCCATTAGTTAACTGTCAGCATAGTAGACCATTTTGCTTTTCTATAGTTCTAATAGTGAATATCCCCATTGCTTAAAATAATTAAAACAAGGGCTTGGATCTTAAGTAAACAACATAAATTTTACATTAAAAAATATGCTTTTCTCAATCCCTGAAAATTTTATTCAACAGTAAAGTGTAAACATTTTCAAATATATGGTTAAAACTGTGACCCTATGTTTAGAATAAAAGATGAAGAGAAAATGTTTTATTTTCTGTAAGGAATGTCCTTCCAGACACAAATTGAACTATTGACTGTTCATGCAAATTCAGACTTTTTTTAGATTAGTAGTTTGAAAATTACAAAATTACAAATTAATAATCTTTGTGGTTCAAATTGCATTCTATTATTGTGTTGTAATCCAGTGTTACAAATAGAAAGAGCAGGGTAAATAGGAAATTTTAATATTTTCACTCAACTTCTAAAAGGCAGTATCGAAATGTTGCAAAGACATAACATTACTAAACTGGCAATGGATTTGAAAATATTTACTTTTCAAAGGTGACAGCTGCTATTGATTTATTTGTTTGTAATATGGTGCAGATGGATTATAACCCTCCTGGTCCTTAGAAGGAACCTACCATGCTTATGGATAAACGCAAGTCCTTGTATTATCTGATACATGATGTTCCTAATGACTGATTCAGGAAATAATTTGTTTCTGTGAATAGACAATTCAAACAATGAAGTGTTATTGTAATGTACCAAGATAAAAGAGTAATTTCAGTAAAATATAGAATCTCCTGAATAAAATCTGTATTTTTCAAGGGTTATTATAAGCATTGCCACACCATAACATACTAAACTAGCTATTAAATTTTGAACCAAATTATGTTGAAAATAGGCCTGAAATACAAATATATATTTTAAACAAATTTGAATTGGAATTGGAAAGTCCATGTTTTCTAAATCACATCCCAGTTGAGATTTTTTATTCCTATTCTGTCAGGAATACAAATCATATTATAGCTAGATTGAATTGCATGCTGGTAAAAATGACCAACTCTGAGGATCCAAGTGGCTCTAATCTAATATGAACATAACAAGATACAGACTGAACAGCAGGAGATAACTTAATTATCTGAAGTTAAAAATCACACAACACCAGGTTATGGTCCAACAGGTTTAATTGGAAGCACACTAGCTTTTAAGCGACGCTCCTTCATCAGGTGATTGATTTTTAACTTTGTACACCACAGTCCAACACCGGCATCTCCAAATCATAATTATCTGAAGCTATGGAGATCTTTCCTGATGAGACAAACACCAGGCGATAAGCTGATCAACTGGAATACATTAATGAGATTACGCCTGTTGAAATGATAGGATTTGATGGCTTGCTACATGCAGGAGTAGAGGTACCAAGTCACACATCTGGAGAAATAAGGGATAAATATTCTGGTGAACAGAATGCTTGAACAACAGTCTGGGAACAACCATCACAAGAAGATGAAAGAAAAACCCTGAGCTTGGAACCTAAAGACTGCAGCACTTGCAGTTGACCCCTGGTAGTGTCTAGCCAGTGTGATTCAGACTTGACTCACTGATCCTACTTGGGCAAATAAGTATTGCTTATTTTTGCAGAACAGATTGTGATACTTTATAGCAGGAGATAATCTCTTATGTTTTTGTCAAATAATGATTGATTTTACTTGAACAAATTCAGAGTTTGTGAGTTTGTGTTCACTAACCACATCAAACAACAAAGTGTTAGTTAACAGTACCTAAATTTATGCTGGGTCTACATATCAAGAGGATCTGATTACATAAACAAGGATGTATTCTTGCAATTATACAGGAACGTGATGAGACCACATGTGGAGCGTTTGATCTCCTTTTCTCAGGAACAATGTTCTCATAGGAACCTATAAAATTCTAATAGGACTAGACAGGTATACACAGAAAGGATGCTCTATGACATGGGAGTCCAGAACCAGTGGTCACAATCTAAGGGTATGGGATCAGCCATTTACAACTGAGAATGGAGGAGAAATTTCTTCATCGAGAGAATGGTGAGTCTGCGGAATTCTCTGCCACTGAAAGCAGTTGAGGCTAAATCACTGAATGTTTTGAAGAAGGAGTTAAATATAGTTCTCAGAGCTAAAGAGATCAAAATGTATGGAGAGAAAGCAAGAACAAGGTGCTGAGTCGGATGATCAGCCATGACCATATTGAATGGCAAAGCAAACTCAAAGGACCACATAGAGTCATAGAGATATACAGCATGGAAACAGACCCTTCGGTCCAACCCGTCCATGCCGACCAGATATCCCAACCCAATCTAGTCCCAATTGCCAGCACTTGGCCCATATCCCTCCAAACCCTTCCAATTCATATACCCATCCAAAAGCCTCTTAAATGTTGCAATTGTACCAGCCTCCACCACATCCTCTGGCAGGTCATACCATACACATACGCATGAAAAAGTTGCCCTTTATGTCTCTTTTATATCTTTCTCCTCTCACCCTAAACCTATGCCCTCTAGTTCTGGACTCCCTGATCCCAGGGAAAAGACTTTATCTATTTATCCTAGATAAATTTTGTAAACCTCTATACGGTCATCCCTCAGCCTCCGACGCTCCAGGGAAAACAGCCCCAGCCTGTTCAGCCTCTCCCTGTAGCTCAGATCCACCAACCCTGACAACATCCTTGTAAATCTTTTCTGAACCCTTTCAAGTTTCACAACATCTTTCTGATAGGAAGGAGACCAGAATTGCACGCAATATTCCAACAGTAGCCTAACCAATGTCCTGTACAGCTGCACCACATGGCCTACTCCTGCTCCTATTTTCTATATTTCTATCATTATACTTTTCCTTAGTTATTTTAAAGCTAACTGAGTTAAGAATACTTCCATCAGGTTTTCTTGAATTAAAGTCTATACCATTCAGCAAATTCCTTTTTGTTAAAATCTAGTTTGTAGCCATTACTTATTCTTTTGTTCAAACATCATTATTGGTTTTCTCCTATACACACACACACACACTCTCTCTCTCTCCCTCTCACACTCACTCACTCACGCACACACATACATATATATCCACTGGGTGCACTTGCATTTGCAGAATTGTGATTGCAGATAATTCTATTTTGCACAAAAAGCACACAACCTGCAGGCAGTCATTGCAGGCGGTCAATCCATGTAAAATTTTATGAAGTCCTACTTTGGAAATAGAATCAATCTGACTCAAGATTGGGATACAGACAGACACTAACCTCACACCTTTAATGCATTGTCTGAGCTGAGTTGTCATTTTCTAACTAAACCTTAAGTTATCCTGAGAATGTAACTTATAAGAAGTTCTGGGATTTACTGTAACCCATTCTAAAAGATGAAGGACTTAACAGCAATCTAGGTTTGTTCAATATATTGTTTCAGTTGCATGACAGTATAATCTTTTCCTATAAATTCTGTGTCTTATGACCCTGCTCCACAGCTACTTGAAGGAGCAGTGCTCCAAAAGCTAGTACTTCCAAATAAACCTGATGTTGTGTGATTTTAAAATTCTCTAAAGCATAAACAAGAGCAATTCAGCATTCAGGAGAGTCTGTGGCTAAGTTCATTGATGATCTCTAGGACTTGTGTAAAACTGTGATCTTTGAAATCAGAATTCGTAAGCCAGAACTATTGTTGAATTATTGACAGGTTTTTGTTGGATTTATTACAGTCCAAAGAAGATTCAACAGAAAAAGCCATTCAGGTTGTGCTTGATGTAAAAAGCATGAAGAATCATCCAGAAATCTTAACAGAAGAAATACAATCTTGTCATCAGACAGCACTGTATCTCTAATGTCCCTAAAGACACATGTGTCAAGCAAACACAAAGAGTAGGCCAGGTATTTAGTAGTGAGAAATGGTGTCAGTGCATTGGAACAAGGAAGTCTCTAGGCACAAATAGTGTTCAGCTGTTAAAAAAGAAGGTAAAAACAATGACTGCAGATGCTGGAAACCAGATTCTGGATCAGTGGTGCTGGAAGAGCACAGCAGTTCAGGCAGCATCCAAAGTGCAGCGAAATCGACGTTTCGGGAAAAAGCCCTTCTTAAAAAAGAATGCTATATCTCTAGGTTACTCCAGAAAATGAGCAGAACTAAAATACAGTTAGACTGCAGCAAAATATCAAATGGCTACTCATACAAAGATATTAATGGAGTATAGCTACCAGCATTAGAAAAGATGCTTCGTTCATTCTTGGGGGAAATTGGAGATCAAAACATTGAATTTCCCACAACTGGTTTATGCCAATTGTTAGGAAGCATTATTAAGGGTAGGTTGTGTTCAGAAACTTTATTGTTAGGTAGTGCTCACGTAAGGTAGTACTAGCAAGTCTGGAAACTGTTAGCTTCACTAGACAACAGTAAGCCATTATGTTACACTAAGAACAGACTGAAACACTGATGGCATAATGGGGCCACAGGGAGGGTGAACAGATAACAGGACATTGAAACCGTGTTAGATTGCACGTAGCTCATACTGAGGTAACTGAATCTTATCTCTTCTGGAACCAATACTATTAGAGAATACCGCTTCTTACCAAATAAGGATGTAGCACTGGGATGTGAGGGGCTAAAAGCTAGACAAAGAGAACAATAGATCAGAACGCCTTCTCCAGCTGGACAAATGTCTAGCTGTAACCGATTCTCTCTCGAATAAAGCAGTCTGTTTCTTAGAATCTGACCCGGTGTCTCATTCCTCCGAAAAAGAACACGGGGACGGTTGAACCGTCTTAACAGATGGTGACCCCTGACGTGCGGAGGGAACGGAGACACGCTTGTTGGCAGGGGTTGAGAGCCGCCGGGCGGCCGGCCATTCTGAACTGGGTACGGGGACGCCTTTTGTATAAAGGTCTCCAGTAGGCATTGACCACTCTAAATTAGTAGTTGTTCCGACGTCTCGAATACCTTCGCCAACCTAAATTGCAGACGTGAGTAGACGACAGAGAATCGCTTGATCTAAGTGTAAGCCCTTTAGGTGTGTTGGGCATCCCGGATAAGCCGGAGGTATTGGACACGGTGAGTTCTTTTTATTTGTTGTTTCTGTAGTAAGAAGAGTAAGTTCCCCAGGTGTGCGTGGAAAGATCTCTGCAATTTCAAAAGTCCTGGGTACGGTGAGTTATTTATTTTTGGTCTCTTAAGTTTATAAAAGTGAATCCTCTAGGTGTGCGTTAAAACAGCCTTGCAATTTGAAAGTCCTAGAGTGGATGAATTCTCCAGGTGTGCGTGGGAAGATCTCTGCAATTTCAAAAGTCCTGGGGACAGTGAGTTATTTATTTTTGGTCTCTTAAGTTTATAAAAGTGAATCCTCTAGGTGTGCGTTAAAACAGCCCTGCAATTTGAAAGTCCTAGGGTGGATGAATTCTCCAGGTGTGCGTTAAAACATCCCTGCAATTTAAAATTCCTGGAGACGGTGAGGCATATGTTTGTAGCCTCCTATTGTTAGACAAGGGAACCGTCTAGGTGTGCTTTGGAACATCACTGCAGATTGAAAGTCCTAGAATCGGTGAGTACTATTCTTTCATTCGTTTTCTCTCCTGGTGGTGAGTCGGTGATTTCTCCAGGTGTGCGTGGAAACAGCTCTGCAATTTCAAAATCCTGGAGGTAGGAGGCGAGGCGATTGTGGCTTACGGACCGCACGGCTCCCGGAACGGGAGTTTGGTCGGGGGATAGTGTAAGACACGGGTACTGGGGTTACGGGAGTATAAACCCACGCGCTGACGGACTTGGGGACTGGGAAGCTTCCACTGCGCTGACATAATAACGGACGCAACGGTACGAGGGGACAGAGAAAGACAGAGTTCCGGACAGAGCGACTGTGTGTGTGTGAGAGGGAGTCTGTTTATGAGAAAGATAGAGTCTCTGGGTGTGTAAAAATCTGTGTGTGTATAAGTATTTCTGTGTTTGTAAAAGTCTGTATTGTTGCCCAAAGAGAGAGAAAAAGCTATTGCTGCGTGCGTCAGCGGTGTGTCTGTGTAAGAGAGAGAGACTGGCTGAAAGCTTCTCTGCTAACAGGCAGTTTAACACTTTGTGCTCTGGCTTGAGTTCATCTGTTTGATAGTGATTGAATGTTTAAGTCTTGTCACCTAGGGCGTAAGTCCCGGGACTGTTTTGGATGTGATTGTTATGGTTGTTTAACATGATTTAGATGCATCTGTTTGTTTGGTGATTGAATTCTTGTTTTTGTTTCTAGAGCTTGAATTCCGGGACTGCTGTTTAAAGTGATTTCTTTTTATGTGATCTTAACATGATTTTTTTAAGGCTAATAACTCCTGTTCTTTTATGAGTCATGACTCCCTAACTACTTTTCTTACTAACCTCTTTTATTTTTACATAAAAGCAATTTATGAAGGACAGTCGAAGTTTCGTTCGACAGTGGGTAGTTGTATGAAATGAAAGTTTCCATGGTTATTATCTGTGACCTTGGATTCGACCATTGTGCATGCGTTAGAAGTTTTTAACTTGAATTGACAAATTGTTGTAAGACAGCTCTGATTATTTTTACGACCTAAAGTATTTTAATTGAGTAATGATTGACCAGGAGTACATAAGAAAACTAATTTTGGATCTAAATTAAGGTACTAAATCTGGACGGTTACAGTGGATTTCAAAATTGGGAACTGTATGCATTTTACATTTTAAATATTAAACACTGAATAAATGGACGTAAATATATGAATATGCTTACAAGTTAGTTACAGACATTAAAGGTAGTCAAGCATGAATTGATAAATTGGTGTTTGAGCATATGAGAAGATAGGAACATTGGAAAATTTCTTAAAAGAAAGAGACAGGGAAGAACATAACGACTTGTCCCCTTCGGGAAGTGTTGATAGGGGACAAGGAGATTGGGTTTGTGTGTGTTCCCCTCACCAGTGGGGAGGTCGGAACATTTAAAAGGAAATGACGGTCCTGGTTGAGAATCCGATAGGATTGTCAGAACAAGTTAATTTATTTTTGAGGCCCAGTCTGTATTTGTGGGCTGAGTTAATGTCTATTTTGAATGTTACTATTTACTGCGGGAGAAAGGAGACTTATATGGGGATGCTGGATAGGGAAAGATACGGAAGATAGAAGGGTGAAGTGGGATAAATCCATTAAATGAATTGTTAGGAGGGGCACAGAAAGTGTTTGTAAAGAGAGAGGACGAGTGACAGGAACAGAAAGCGTAAATGATGGTAGCTGCGGTTGATGAGGTAATTAGGAGAAGAATGCAGCCAAAAGTGAGCAACCGGAGCAGCGAGTGATAGCATGTAGGGCAGAGAAGAAAGGGAGTAGGGAGAGACAAGGAGGAGCATTTGATAGAGAGTTTGAGCGACAGGGGCAGAGACGAAGGTCTCCACAGGCAGGATGCCATTATTGTGGAAGGATAGGGCATTTTGGGCGGGGGTGTCCTGATCTAAAAAGGGAAGAAAGAGCCATTCCGCTTATGATTTTTGATAACGACATGGAGGGGAACGACAACTGGCATCATTTCTGAGCAGTCAGGGGTAAAAAAAAACCCAGTGATAGATTGGCTGAATAGCACATTCGGTAGATGGAGAACTGTGCTGGGACAGCTGGCCCTTGGTTTATGCATTTCTGTTGCTATCTTTATTACCTGTGGTTGTTGTTGTATACCATGTATCAGGATGCTTGTGACACATACGATCGACCATGCCCTGACGGGAAAGGATAACCCCCCACCCGCATACCAGGCAGCGGGGCTGGAGGAGCCTGTGATGGGGGCACCCGATGGAAAGATTACGGGATCGGTATCAGAGGGAATGGAGGAGATATGCCTGCGAGGGAAGCACGGGACAACTTATGATTTTACTTTATAACTGTATCTCTCATTTCTAATCCTTCCCATATTAGGGCCTCAGAATGTGAGGGCTGAGGTGCAGAGACCCCCTAGTAGTGTATTTTTTCTCTCTCTTTCCCGTTCAAATTGACAACAGGTAAATTTGTGCTTTTATGCTGCAGTTAGAGATTGTGAAGTGCTATATGCCTCGAGACTCAAGAGACTATTGTTCACTCAAGAGATTTCCTAGCCATCATTTGGTATTCCTAAATGGCTTCGATTGGTCTCGACGGCCACTGTTCACAATAATAAGCCAGTTACCACTGCCCGTGTCCGTACTTGACAGCTGTAAAATGGATGTGGGTTTTTATTGGTCAAGTGAAGGTGACTGGTTAGCCAATGACGGGTAAGATTCCTCGAGTGAGGGACAACCTAAGACAGGCACAGTCGTGCATTGACCTTCAGAATAATGGCCTGTGGTCATGTGGTTTTAGCAGATGCCTGGCTTTTGTATCCGTGTCGGGAATCTGGTCAAGTTTCTGGCTTGCAAAGCAGCTTGATATAAGGAAAATCGTGTGCCCAGCAGTTTGACATTGTATTCACTGTATTTTTGACGAAGGAAAATGCCAGTTTTGTGTCATTTTCCAGAACCGACTTAACAACAACCCTTGAGGAAGGAAGGAGAGCTCATTGAATCCTATTGCAAAAAGATTTGACACTATGTCAGTAGTTTGAAATTTTATTTTAAGGTGTCATGGTATAATACGACCGACTTTACTGGGAGGTTATACAATTGGGTGTTCTTTGAACAGCAGAGCTTCATTCTGCAGGTGTCCTAACTCATCCACTTTGTGTTTTCCTCTGGTTCTCTTAGCTTTTGTTATCATACTCAGTAATCGTTTTGTTGGTTTTGAGGTGGCTTTTTGTATATGTTTACAACTTTTAAGTGCTTACATCTGTTATGTATTATTTCACTGCTTCTTGTGCCTTAACGATTGTATGCGAACTGGAGAGGCGCATAGAGTAGGGATTTTGCGTCGCGGAATGCTTTCTGTAGTTGTATGCTGCTTAGGGACTCCTCTCCACTATAACTATGTCTCCCTAGAGTCAGACAAGCCCGGTTGAGCCAATTGGTCGGCCTTGCAGAGGAGCGATGGAGGGGCGCTCACCGACCATCCGGGTCCTGACTGCTGCGCGCGAACTGCTGTATTTTGTGTGGCCTCTTTCGAGGCCAAGGGAGGGAGTGTTAGGAAGCATTATTAAGGGTAGGTTGTGTTCAGAAACTTTATTGTTAGGTAGTGCTCACGTAAGGTAGTACTAGCAAGTCTGGAAACTGTTAGCTTCACTAGACAACAGTAAGCCATTATGTTACACTAAGAACAGACTGAAACACTGATGGCATAATGGGGCCACAGGGAGGGTGAACAGATAACAGGACATTGAAACCGTGTTAGATTGCACGTAGCTCATACTGAGGTAACTGAATCTTATCTCTTCTGGAACCAATACTATTAGAGAATACCGCTTCTTACCAAATAAGGATGTAGCACTGGGATGTGAGGGGCTAAAAGCTAGACAAAGAGAACAATAGATCAGAACGCCTTCTCCAGCTGGACAAATGTCTAGCTGTAACCGATTCTCTCTCGAATAAAGCAGTCTGTTTCTTAGAATCTGACCCGGTGTCTCATTCCTCCGAAAAAGAACACGGGGACGGTTGAACCGTCTTAACACAATGCAAATCACATAATTTTGATACAGGGAAGAGTGTCACTGTCTTATCAGATTATTTCCATGTGTGAAAAAACAGAAGTTACAGAAAGAGATTAAATTATATGGTTCAGGCGAAACAGCTCTCAAGATCAAAGAAATGCTACAAGCAACAGAGCAATACAAAGGACAAAAGACAAGATGCGTAACTCTTGAGGATACATGTGTGTCTTAACCTCAACCTTCTTGAAGTTGCAAAAGGAGTTAATTTAATTATACTAGATAGCAAATAGGTCAAGAGAAACCAGGTGATACCAAATCTTTACAGAAGCAAGTTGTTGTTGAACAGCTAATCAAAGGGCAACCAGTTAAACATTTCCTTCTGCTTCCTAACTCATGGCAAAATGAAGAAACATTATATGATGGAATGTAATCGAGACATATAGAACATAGAATATAGAACAGTACAGCACAGAACAGGCCTTTCAGCCCACGATGTTGTGCCGACCATTGATCCTCATGTATGCACACTCAAATTTCTGTGACCATATGCATGTCCAGCAGTCTCTTAAATTTCCCCAATGACCTTGCTTCCACAACTGCTGCTGGCAACGCATTCCATGCTCTCACACTCTCTGTGTAAAGAACCCGCCTCTGACATCCCCTCTGTACTTTCCTCCAACCAGCTTAAAACTATGACCCCTCGTGTTTGCCATTTCTGCCCTGGGATATAGTTTCTGGCTATCATATCCATCTGTGCCTCTCATTATTTTGTATACCTCAATTAGGTCCCCTCTCCTTTTCCTTTTCTCCAATGAAAAAAGTCCGAGCTCAGTCAACCTCTCTTCATAAAATAAGCCCTCCAGTCCAGGCAGCATCCTGGAAATGTATTATCTCAAATGTGAGATAATGTTTTGGAAGATTTATTTCATACACAGAAAATGGCAGTACCCTTATGGAAGGATCTAGGCATACAGGTCCACATTCCCCTGAAGAGGCAACACAAGTGGATAAGGTGGTCAAGAAGGCATATGGCATGCTTGCCTTTGTCATTCTGGGCATGGAAGACAAAATTATTAGAGGCATGGATAAAATTCACAGTTGGAGTCTTTTCGCAGGGTGGATATACCAATTACTAGGAGACATAAGTTTAGAGTAAAATGGGGCAAATTTAAAGGAGATGTGAGAGATATTTTTTATATAGAGGGTGGTCAGCACCTGGAATGTACTGCCATAGGATGGGCACTGACCTTCCAATTACTGGTCATTTCAATAAACCACCTTGCTCCCAAACTAACATTTCCATTCTTGGCCTGCTGCATTGTTCCAATGACACACAATGCAAGTCAGAAAAACAAAACCTCAGTTTCTTCTTAGGCACTTAACAGCCTTTAGGGCTCAACATTGAGGACCACAGCTTCAGGGAAGGACATCTATAATCCATTTTCTTAAATACTCTGCTCTTGCCCGTCTGTGTAATGTTTATATCTTGTTGGTTTTGCTCAAAGTGAACCCATTTTCTCCTTTTCATAACTAACATTTATATCTATTTTACAGATCCATTCTGAAGAAGGGTCACTGGACCTGAAGCATTGCCTCTGCTTTCTCTCCACAGATGTTGTCAGACCTGCTGAGTTCTTCCAGCAATTTCAGTTTTTGTTACGTATGTATCTCGTTCTTATCACCATTATCATTGCATTTCATTCTTGCTGCTCTGGACACTCTCACAAGATATTCCATTTACGCCTCTCCTGCAGACAGTATTTAAAAAATCAATAGTTTCCAACAATTTTCGTCTCTCTACAGACTTGCTATATTTCATGGAATTATACAGTACAGAGGGGCACTTCAGCCCATCGAGTCTGAACCACCCTAAGAAACACTAACTCTACACTAGTCCCACTTTTCTGCACTATACCCATCACCTTGAATATTATGACATTTCAAGCACTCATCCAAGTACTTTTTGAAAGTTGTGAAGTTACCCACCTCAGTTATTTTCAGACATTTCATCACCATACTAGGTAACATCTTCTCTGAGCTTCTTGACAAAGCACTGCTGATGACTCCTACTTTCTATTTAAATGTTTGGGTTTCTTTGGGTTGGTGATGTCATTTCCTGTTTTGTTTTCCGGGGTGGTAAATGGGGTCCAAGTCAATGTGTTTGCTGATAGAGTTTAGGTGGGAATGCCACGCTTTTAGGAATTCTCATGCGTATCTCTCTTTGGCTTGTCCTAGGATGGATGTGTTGTCCCAGTTGAAGTGGTGTCCTTCCTTATCTGTATGTAAAGATACTAGTGAGAGAGGGTTATGTCATTTCATGGCTAGTTGATGTTCATGTATCCTGGTGGCTAGTTTCTGCATGTTTGTCCAATGTAGTGTTTGTTATAATTTTTGCATGGTATTTTATAAATGACATCAGTTTTGCTTGTTGTCTGTATAGGGTCTTTCAAGTTCATTAGTGCTGTTTTAGTGTGTTGGTGGATTTGTGGGCTACCATGATGCCAAGGGGTCTGAATAGTCTGGCAGTTATTTCCGAGATGTCTTTGATGTTGGGGAAAGTGGCTACTTTCAGTAATTTGTTGACAAAGTCTCTCTCTTCCGATGATATTCCTAGTACTTTACCATTCATTCAGTACTCCTTAGTCTTGTTGCTTCTTTCAAACTTCATTACCTCGCAGTTATCACGGTTAAATTCCATCTGCTGCTAATCTGCTCATCGGACCAATTCGTTGAAATTCTCAAATAGCCTAAGATATTCTTCCTCAGTCCTCTGGCACCTCTCCTGTAGCCAGAGTGGAATTAAAAATATGGATCAGAGCTCCAATGATCTCTTTCATCATCTCCCACAGCAGCCTGGGATGCAACATGTTCAGACCTAGAATATGCCCAGTTTTAAGTTCAACCAAGATCTCCAACACTTCCCCATTCGTTATATCAATCTGCTCAATAATGTCACTGTCCAACTTCCCAAATTCTGAACCACATCATATCCTTCTCCCCGCTGAAGATAAATGTGAAGTACTTGTTTTCCCAGCTACCTATGTCCGAGAAATAAGAAAGGAGTGATCACCTTTTTGGGATTATATTATAGACCCCTAATACTCAGAGAGAAATTGAGAAACAAACTTATAAGGAGATCTCAGCTATCTGTAAGAATAATAGGGTGGTTATGGTAGGGGATTTTAACTTTTCAAACATCGACTGGGACTGCCATAGTGTTAAGGGTTAAGATGGAGAGGAATTTGTTAAGTATGTACAAGAAAAGTTTCTGATTCAAAATGTGGATGCAGCTACTAGAGAAGGTGCAAAATTTGACCTACTCTTGGGAAATAAGGCAGGGCAGGTGACTGAGGTGTCAGTTGGGAGCACTTTGGGGCCAGCGACCATAATTCTACTCATTTTAAAATAATGATGGAAAAGGATAAGCCAGAGCTAAAAGTTGAAGTTCTAAATTGGAGGAAGGCTACTTTTGATGATATTAGGCAAGAACTTTCGAAAGCTGGTTGGAGGCAGATGTTCGCAGGTAAAGGGACGGCTGAAAAATGGGAAGCCTTCAGAAATGAGATAACAAGAGTCCAGAGAAAGTATATTCCTGTTAGGGTGAAAGGAAAGGCTGGTAGGTATAGGGAATGCTGGATGACTAAAGAAATTGAGGGTTTGGTTAAGATAAAGAAGGAAGCATATGTCTGGTATAGACAGGATAGATCGAGTGAATCCTTAGAAGAGTATAAAGGAAGTAGGAGTATACTTAAGAGGGAATTCAGGAGGGCAAAAAGGGGACATAAGATAGTTTGGCAAACAGAATTAAGGAGAATCCAAAGGGTTTTTATAAATACATTAAGGACAAAAGGGTAACTAGGGAAAGAATACGGCCCCTCAAAGATCAGCAAGGCGGCCTTAGTGTGGGGCCGCAGAAAATGGGGGAGATACTAAACGAGTATTTTGCATCACTATTTACTGTGGAAAAGGATATGGAAGATATAAACTGTAGGGAAATAGATGGTGTCATCTTGCAAAATGTCCTTATTACAGAGGAGGGAGTGCTGGATGTCTTGAATCGCGTAAAGGAGGATAAATCCCCAGGACCTGATCAGGACCTAGAACTCTGTGGGAAGCTAGAGAAGTGATTGTTGGGCCTCTTGCTGAGATATTTGTATCATCGATAGTCACAGGTGTGGTGCCAGAAGACTGGCGGTTGGCTAACGTGGTGCCACTGTTTAAGAAGTGTGGTAAGAACAATCCAGGGAACTATAGACCAGTGAGCCTGACCTCAGTGGTGGGCAAGTTGTTGGAGGGAATCCTGAGGGACAGGATAGATATGTATTTGGAAAGACAAGGATAGTCAACATGGCTTTATGAGTGGGAAATCATGTCTCACAAACTTGACTGAGTTTTTTGAGGAAGTAACAAAGATGATTGATGAGGGAAGATGTGATCTATATGGACTTCAGTAAGGCTTCAACCAAGTTCTCAATGGGAGACTGATTAGCAAGGTTAGATCTCATGGAATACAGGGAGAACTAGCCACTTGGACACAGAACTGGCTCAAAGGTAGAAGGCAGAGGGTGGTGGCAGAGGGTTGTTTTTCAGACTGGAGGCCTGTGACATGTGGAGTGCCATAAGGATCGGTGCTGGGCCGTCACTTTTTGTCATTTACATAAATGATTTGGATGTGAGCATAAGAGGTACAGTTAGTAAGCTGGCAGATGACATCAAAATTGGAGGTGTAGCGGACTGTGAAAAGGCTTACCTCAGATTACAACAAGATCTTGACCAGATGGGCCAATGGGCTGAGAAGTGGCAGATGGAGTTTAGTTCAGATAAATGCAAGGTGCTGCATTTTGGGAAAGCAAATCTTAGCAAGACTAATACATTTAATGGTAAGGACCTAGGGAGTGTGGCTGAACAAAGAGACCTTGGAGTTTAGGTTCATAGCTCCTTGAAAGTGGAGTCTCAGGTAGATAAGATAGTGAAGAAGGTGTTTGGTATGCTTTCTTTTTATGGTCAGAGTATTGAGTACAGGAGTTGGGAGGTCATGTTGCAGCTGTACAGGACACTTGTTGGGCCACTGTTGGAATACTGCATGCAATTCTGGTCTCCCTCCTATTGGAAAGATGTTGTGAAACTTGAAAGGGTTCAGAAAAGATTTACAAGGATGTTGTCAGAGTTGGAGGATTTGAGCTATAGGGAGAGGCTGAACAGGCTGGGGCTGTTTTCCCTGGAGCGTCGGAGGCTGACGAGTGACCCTATAGAGATTTATAAAATGATGAGGGGCATGGACTTCGACTGGCTAACCGGTCGAAGTCAGAGAGTGGTGGTCGATGGTAAATATTCAACCTGGAGCCCAGTTACAAGTGGAGTTCTGCAGAGATCAGTTCTGGGTCCTCTGCTGTTTGTAATTTTTATTAATGACTTGGAAGAGGGAGTCGAAGGGTGAGTCAGTAAATTTGCAGACGATACAAAGATTGGTGGAGTTGTGGACAGTGAGGAGGGCTGTTGTCGGCTGCAAAGGGACTTAGATATGATGCAGAGTTGGGCTGAGGATTGGCAGATGGAGTTCAACCCTGTCAAGTGTGAGGTTGTCCATTTTGGAAGGACAAATAAGAATGCAGAATACAGGGTTAACGGTAGGGTTCTTAGTAAGGTGGAGGAGCAGAGGGATCTTGGGGTCTATGCTCATAGCTCTTTGAAAGTTGCCACTCAGGTGGATAGAGCTTGTAAGAAGGCCTATGGTGTATTAGCGGTCACTAGCAGAGGGATTGAATTCAAGAGTCGTGAGGTGATGTTGCAGCTGTGCAGGACCTTGGTAAGGCCACATTTGGAGTACGGTGTGCAGTTCTGGTTGCCTCACTTTAGGAAAGATGTGGAAGCTTTGGAGAGAATGCAAAGGAGATTTACCAAGATGTTGCCTGGAATGGAGAACAGGTAGTACGAGGATAGGTTGAGAGTGCTAGGCCTTTTCTCATTGGAACGGCGAAGGATGAGGGGTGACTTGATAGAGGTTTATAAGATAAGGGAAATAGATAAAGTAGACAGTCAGAGACTTTTTCCCTGGATACAACAGAGTGTTACAAGGGGACATAAATTTAAGGTGAAGCGTGGAAGGTATAGGGGGGATGTCAGGGGTGGGTTCTTTACCCAGAGAGTGGTGGGGCATGGAATGCGCTGCCTGTGGGAGTGGCAAAGTCAGAATCATTGGTGACCTTTAAGCGGCAATTGGATAGGTACATGGATAGGTGCTTAAGCTAGGACAAATGTTCGGCATAACATCATAGGCCGAAGGGCCTGTTCTGTGCTGTATTGTTCTATGTTCTATGTTTTATGAGAGTATGTCATTGACAGCAAGGTAAGATTTGACAGAGTATGGCACCAAGAAACAATAGAAAAATTGGAGTGAGTGGTAACTGGAGAAAAATTCTCCACTGGTTCGAGCCATATCTATCACAAAGGAAGATGGTTATGGTTGCTGGAGGTTAATTGTTTCAGTTCCATGACATCTCTGCAGGATTCCTCATGGTAGTGGCTTCAACCTAATATTCTTCAGCTGTTTCTTCAGTGACCTTCGTTCCATGATATGGTCAGAAGTGCAGATGTTTCTGATGATTTCACAATATTCAATACCATTTACAACACCTCAAATATTGAAGTAGCCCTTGTTCATATGCAACTCAAGGGCAACATTCGAGGTTGGGCTGGTAAGCAGTGTGTAATATTTGTGCCACACAAGAATCAAGAAAAATTCATCTCTATTAATAAACAATCTATTCATCACACTTTTATAATCAACTATCATAGCATCCCCTACTGTCAGCAACAATCATAAATCAGAATTAGACCAGCCGTATAAATATTGTTGTTTCAAGAGTATGACACAGCTAGGAACCCTGTAGCAGTAATAGAACATAGAACGTTGAACATTACAGCACAGTACAGGCCCTTTGGCCCTTGATGTTGCACCGCCCTGTGAAACCAATCTGAAGCCCATCTAACCGACACTATTCCATTTTCATCCATTCGCCTATCCAATGACCATTGAAATGCCGTAAAGTTGGCGAGTCTACTACTGTAGCAGGCAGTGCGTTCCATAACCCTACTATTCTCTGAGTAAAGGAACTACCCCTGACATCTGTTCTATGTCTATCACCCCTCAATTTGAAGCTATGCCCCCTCATTCTAGTCTCACCATCCGAGGAAAAAGGCTTTCATTGTCCACCTTATCTAATCTTCTGATTATCTTATATGTCTCAATTAAATCACCTTAAACCTTCTTCTCTCTAACAAAAACAGCCTCAAGTCCCTTAATCTTTCCTCATAAGACCTTCTCTCCATACCAGACAACATCCTAGTAAATCTCCTCTGAACCTTTTCCAAAGCTTCCTCATTGTCCCTATAATGCAGTGAGTAGAACGACACATAATATTCCAAGTGCGGCCGCACTAGAGCTTTGTACAGCTGCAGCATGACCTCATGGTTCCAAAACTCGACCCCTCTACTAATAAAAGCTAACACACCGTATGCCTTCTCAACAATCCTGTCAATCTGGGTGGCAGCTTTAAGAGTTCTGTATACATGGACACCGAGATCTCTCTGCTAATCTACGTTACCAAGAATCTTATCATTAACCCAGTACTCTGCATTCCTGTTACTCCTTCCAAAGGGAATCACCTCACACTTCTCTGCATTAAACTCCATTTGCCACCTTCCAGCCCAGCTCTGCAGCTTATCTATGCCCCTCTGTAACCTATATCATCCTTCAGCACTATCCATAACTGTACCAATATTAGTGTCGTCTGTAAATTTACTAACCCATCTTTCCACACCCTCATCCAGGTCGTTTATAAAAATGACAAACAGCAGTGGACCCAAAGCAGATCCTTGCAGTACATCACTAGTAATTGAACTCCAGGATGAACATTTCCCATCAACCACCACACTCTGTCTTTTTTCAGCTAGCCAATTTCTGATCGCTAAATTGCCCTCAATCCCATGCCTCTGTATTTTGTGCAGGAGCTTACCGTGGGGAACCTTGTCAAACACTTTGCTGAAATCCATATACACCAACGGCTTTATCCTCATCCAGCTGTTTGGTCACCTTCTCAAAGAACTCAATTAGATTTGTCAGGCACAACGTACCCTTCACAAAACTGTGTTGACTATCCGTAATCAATTTATTCCTTTCGAGATAATTACAAATCCTACCTCTTATAATTTTTTCTAACACTTTACCAAAAACTGAAGTAAGGCTCACTGATCAATAATTTCCAGGGTTGTCTCTGCTCCCCTTCTTGAACAAGAGAACAACATTTGCTATCCTCCAGTCTTCTGGCACTTTTCTGCAGACAATCTTGACATAAAGATCAAAGCCAAAGGCTCTGCAATCTCCTGCCTTGCCTCCCAGAATATCCTCGGATAAATCCCATCCGGACCAGGATATTTATCTATTTTCACATTTTCCAGAATTTCTAACACCTCCTCCTTGTGAAGCTCAATCCCATCTGGTCTAGTAGCCTGTCTCTAGTATTCTCCTGGACAGCATTGTCTTTTTCCAGTGTGAATACTGATGAAAAATATTCATTTTAGCGCTTCTTCTCTCTCCTCTGACTCCACGCACAACTTGGGTGGCACGGTGGCTCAGTGGTTAGCACTGCTGCCTCATAGCACCAGGGTCCTGGGTTCAATTCCAGCCTCGGGCGACTGTCTGTGTGGAGTTTGCACACTCTCCCCGTGTCTGCGTGGGTTTCCTCCGGGTGCTCCAGTTTCCTCCCATAGTCCAAAGATGTGCAGGCCAGGTGAATTGGCCATGCTAAATTGCCCGTAGTGTTATGTGCATTAGTCGGAGGGAAATGGGTCTGGGTGGGTTACTCTTTGAGGGCGGCACGGTGGCACAGTGGTTAGCACTGCTGCCTCACAGCGCCGGAGACCCGGGTTCAATTCCCGACTCAGGCGACTGACTGTGTGGAGTTTGCACGTTCTCCCCGTGTCAGCGTGGGTTTCCTCCGGGTGCTCTGGTTTCCTCCCACAGTCCAAAGATGTGCGGGTCAGGTGAATTGACCATGCTAAATTGCCCATAGTGTTAGGTAAGGGGTAAATGTAGGGGTATGGGTGGGTTTCACTTCGGCGGGTCGGTGTGGACTTGTTGGGCCGAAGGGCCTGTTTCCACACTGTAAATCTAATCTAATCTAAAACTTCCCACTACTGCCCTTGATTGGCCCTAATCTTACTCTAGTCATTCATATAACCCGTTATACATCTATAGAAAGCTGTAGGGTTTTCCCTGATTCTATCCACCAACAACTTCTCATGCCCCCTCCTCGGTAGTCTTAGCTCTCTCTTCAGGTCTTTCCTGGTTACCTTGTAACTCTCAATCACCCGAACTGAGCCTTCACAACTCATCCTAACATAAGCCTTCTTGTTCCTCTTGACAAATGATTCAACTTCCTTAATAAACCGTGGCTCCTGCACTCAACAACTTCCTTCTTGTCTGACAGGTACATACTTATCAAGGACACACAGGAGCTGTTCCTTGAGTAAGCTCCACATTTCAATCATGCCCATCCCCTGCAATTTCCTTCCCCATTGTATGCATCCTAAATTTTGCCTAATCACATCACAATTGCCTTTCACCCATCTATAACTTTTGCCCTGTGGTATATACCTATCCCTTTCCATTGCTAAAGTATACATAAGTGAATTGTGATCACTATCACCAAAGTGCTCACTTACCTCCAAATCTAACACCTGGCCAGGCTTATTACCCTGTACCAAATCTAATGTGGCCTTGTCCCTTGTTGGCCTGAATACATACTGTGTCAGAAAATCCTCCTGCACTCAGTGGACAAAAACTGACCCATCTAAAGTACTTCAACTGTAGTATTCCCAGTCAATATTTGGAAAGTTGAAGTCCCCATAACAACTACCCTGTCACTCTCGGTTTTATCGAGAATCATCTTTGTTATCTCTGGAACTATCTGGAGGCCTATAGAAGGCCTATCTGGAGGCCTGTGGGCGGCACGGTGGCACAGTGGTTAGCACTGCTGCCTCACAGCGCCGGAGACCCGGGTTCAATTCCCAACTCAGGCGACTGACTGTGTGGAGTTTGCACGTTCTCCCCGTGTCAGCGTGGGTTTCCTCCGGGTGCTCCGGTTTCCTCCCACAGTCCAAAGATGTGTGGGTCAGGTGAATTGACCATGCTAAATTGTCCATAGTGTTAGGTAAGGGGTAAATATAGGGGTATGGGTGGGTTTCGCTTCGGCGGGTCGGTGTGGACTTGTTGGGCCGAAGGGCCTGTTTCCACACTGTAAATCTAATCTAATCTAAAACCACCAAAAGGGTGACCTCTCCTTTCCTGTTGCTACATTCAGCCCATACTAGCTCAGTTGACAGGTCCTCAAACATCCTTTCTGCAGCCGTAATACTGCCCTTGACTAACAATGCCCTTCCCCCACCTCTTTTACCATCTTCTCTGTTCTTAGTGAAACATCTAAATCCCGGAGCCTGCAAGAATTATTCCTGTCTCTGCTCTACCTAGGTCTCTGAAATGGCCACAACATCAAAATCCCAAGTACTGTCCTATGCTGCAAGCTCACCCACCTTATTCTGGATCCTCCAGGTGTTGAAGTAGACATACTTCAAACCAACTTCTTGCTTGCTGGTGCCCTCTTGCAACCCTGAAACCTTATTTCGGACCTCCCTACTCTCAATCTTCTCTATACTCGAACTACAATTTAGGTTCCCATCCCCCTGCTGAATTAGCTTAACCCACCTGAAGAGCATTAGCAAATTTCCCTCCCCCCTCACCCTCCCCAACCCTGGGATATTGGTACCCCTCTGGTTCAAGTGAAGACCATCCTGTTTGTAGAGGTCTCAGTAATGTTTATTCACCATCAACAATGTACAAGTCAGAAATGTGATGGAATACTCTATTTGCCTGGCTTGGTACAGTACAATTCGAATAGCACTCAAAGAACAAAACACCTGGACCACTCCCTCTGGCCTTATACCTGCATGCGATATTCATTCAGATCTCTCAACATGATATCAGTTGCCTCAATTTCTCTGCTCCATTACCCATTCCAACATATCCTCCTGGGAACTCCATGCTAAAACAAAGTTCTGAGGAAGGGTTACTCAACCCCGAAATGTTAACTCTGATTTCTGTCCATAGTTGCTACCATACTTAATGAGCTTTTGCAGCAATGTCTATTTTTGAAACTAAACACCATCTATGATCCTTGTTTGGCATTCCATCTACACAGGGAGAAAGTGAGGACTGCAGATGCTGGAGATCAGAGCTGAAAAATGTGTTGCTGGAAAAGTGCAGCAGGTCAGGCAGCATCCAAGGAGCAGGAGAATCGATGTTTCGGCATAAACCCTTCTTCAGGAAAGAGCTTATGCCCGAAACATCGATTTTCCTGCTCCTTGGATGCTGCCTGACCTGCTACGCTTTTCCAGCAACACATATTCCATCTACACATTCAAAATTCATTCTCTTCACCACTTTGTGAGGTGGCAACATTGCATACCATCTACAAGATATAATGCACAAACTCACCGACGCTGCTTTGATAGCATCTTCCAACCTCATGACCTGTACCACTAAGGAGGCGAAGCATAAGTTGCATGAGGTTGCACCACTATCTGCAAGTTCCCCTCCAACTGACACACCATCCTAACTTGGAACAATAATGCTTTCACTATCATTAGGACAAAGTCATGGAACACATTTCCTAACAGCACTGTATTATTACCTCAAGGACAGCAGCAATTTCTTTCTCAAGGGTAATTAGGAATGGACACTGACTGCTTCCCTAGCCAACGATGCCTAACTTCTATGTCTGATTCTTTTTAAGTGCTGATTCTGTCCAGACCTGTCATAATTTTATAAATCTCCAATTATCAAATTTGACAGACACTTCAAACGGAATTGTATATATATTTCAAGAAGATTACATTTCAAATATAAAGGAAATGAGTAGAGGAGTGGACGATCTGTATTGCTACACGAAAAAAGATTTGAGGAGCAAACTGCCTTGCTTCTGTTATATGATTTTATCCTAGTTCAAGACTGGAGAAGTTATCCTTATATCATGACTCCTAAATTTGTCCTAATCAAATTTCATCCAGGAAAATACCATATCTCTCTTTACCCTATATCATTGAATCCTACACTGTGCATAACAACAAGTTACTAGTCGCTTGGAGATAACAAAACATTTAGGGCAATATTATCTAATAATTACATATATTCCACAGCTAACACTTCTGTACACTATGAGATGCTACATGCTGCATAATAGTTATGTGTTGCATGCATATAGTACTTTTATTATAAAACAGCACATCATCAAATCTACTGTAAGCATCATCATTAGAAATTTAGTGGAAAATTTTAAAATGGATTATAATAAATTACTAAATGAAAACCTACCTGTCTTTCATTAGTTGATATAGGTTTTCTTTCATGTATTCAAAAACAAAGTAAAGATGATCATTTTCCCTTATAACTTCTTTCAGCTTGATAACATTTGCATGATTTAACTTCTTAAGTGACTGTAAAAGAAAACTATATTGTTAATGAACTAATTATATGACAGAAAACATCAGGGAAATTTTGTCTGCCAAACTTAATTTAATTTTTGAGGTGGTAACAGGAGACAATGTAATTTATCTAGATTTCCAAAAGCCCTTCGATATGGTGCAGCAAATTCAATTCATGAATAAAGTCAGAGACTGTGGAGTCAGAGACTGTGGAGTCAGAGGACAAGTGCAAAATGGAATGCTAGTTGACATAAAAACAGAAAGCAGAGAGTCTGTTACTCAGCATGACTGAAGTTAGGAAATGGTTAATATTCCAAAGGATCAGTGGTATTCAAAATTTAAAATTATGATTTGTACTCTGGAATCAACAAATTTACAGCTGACAAAGTTTTGGGGGAAAGACAGTGACAATAATAACTAAAGCTAAAGAGGACTGCAACAAATTAGAGGAGGATATTTATAAACTTGTAGGATAAGCAAATAGTTGTCAATGTAAATCACAAATAAATGTGAGGTTGTAGATTTGGAAGGAATAAGAAGAGAAAATGAAAGTGTAGGTAAGATACAGCAATAAAAGTACAAAATATCAATCACTGAAAGTTCGCAAGGAAACAAATGAAAGATAAGTGCAAACCTTTATTTCTAGAAAGATAGAAGGTTAAAATAGGGAAGTTATACTAAACTATATCAAGGAACAGGAGATTCGACGTTTCGGGCATAAGTCCTTCTTCAGGGCTTCCTGAAGAAGGGCTTATGCCCGAGACGTTGAATCTCCTGTTCCTTGGACGCTGCCTGACCTGCTGCGCTTTTCCAGCAACACATTTTCAGCTCTGATCTCCAGCATCTGCAGACCTCACTTTCTCCCCTAAACTATATCAAGCCCTGGTTACGCCACACTTTACAGTACTGTGTGCCATTTCAGGGGAATTCAGTTTTTAGGAAGGACTAACGAAAAGGAAAAGGAGGTGGGGTAATAATGCTGCTTAAAAAGGACATTAACACAATAATGAGGGAGGATATTAACTCCAACGAAGTGAAATCTGTGTGTGTAGAGCTCAGAACCACCAAGGGATAGAAAAGTATAGTGGAGGATATATATAGACTTCCAAACTGCAGTGCTAGTGTTGGAGAGGGCATTAAACAGAAAATTAGAAATGCACACAATAAAAGGCACAGCTGTAATTATGGTTGACTTTAATCTGCATATCGTTTGGGTAAATCTAATCAGTCACAATGCCATACAGGAAGAATTCCTGGAGAGTGCTGGAGATGGTTTTCTGGATCAATACATTCTTCCTGAAGAAGGGCTTATGCCTGAAACGTCGAATCTCCTGTTCCTTGGATGCTGTGCTTTTCCAGCAACACATTTTCAGCTCTGATCTCCAGCATCTGCAGACCTCACTTTCTCCTCCAATACATTCAGGAACCAACTAAAGAATCAGCTGTCCTAGATAAAGCAATTGTGCTTTACCTAGATTGGCAACCTAATTGTGCTGGGTCTCTTATTAAGAGTGACCATAATATGAAATTCTTCATTTGGACACAGAGTGATATAGTTGATTCTGAGGTAAATTAAACTACAAAGGCATGAGACAGAAGCTGACTATAATAAATTTGGAAACATTACTTACAGGAATAACCATCTATAGGCAAGGGCAAGCATTTAAAGACTGCGTGGAGGAACTACAAAAATTGTTTCTTCCTGTTTGGCATGAAAGGAAACGAGAAAGGTAGCCTGACCATGGCTAATTAGGGATAGCTTCAGATCCAAAGAAGGGGCATACGAATGGCCAAAAATAGCAGAAGACTTGAGAATGGAAGCAGTTTAGATTTCAGTATTGGAGACAGAGGCATTGATTAAGAGGGGCAAATGAAGAATGAGATTAAGCTTACAAGTAACACACAAACTGATTATAAAAGCTTCAGTCAGTACATGACCAGGTAAATGTGGGTCTGTTACAACCAGAAACATGCAAAGTTATAATGGGAAACAAAAAGATGGCAAACCAATTAAATACATATCTCGGTTCTGGCTTCACAAAGGAGGACGAAAATAATGTCACAAAAAAGTTCGGGAAAAGGGGTCCCGTGAGATAGAGGAACTGAAGGAAATCAGAAAAGGCCATCTTTCTAGACCTACAAACTCTGAAAAGTTCATATGGATTGGAGATTAGCTAATTTAACCCCACTTTACAAAGGTCAAGATATAACCAGTTAACCTGACTTCGGTTGTAGGGAAAATGCTAAAGTCCATGATAAAGATTTAATAGCAAAGCACTTGAAAAACAATGCCAGGATTAGACAAAAGTCAGCACAGCCTGACAAAAGTCAAATCGTGCTTGACAAATGTACTGGACTTTTGCAAGGACATAACAAGTAGAATTATAAGGAGGAGCCAGTGGATGCAGTTTACTTGGACTTCCAGAAGGCTTTCAATAAGGTCCCACATAAGAGTTTAGCATATAAAATTAAACAGCATGTGATTAGGATGACAGGGCAACCCCCATATACGCGGAATTGGTTTCTGCGGTTTCTGTTACCCGCGGTTTACTGCGGCCCAAACATATTATATGGACCCTTCCTGAACCAGGGACAAGGAGGTTGCTGGGAAGGTGAATTTCCCATTTAAATGAATGGGTTCGCTCCTATCCACGGATTTGGCATCCACGGTAGATCCTGAAACTTATCCCCCTGGGTACAGGGGAGAACCACTGGACTTGACATTCACAGAATTTTTCCTGGCTGTCAGCCAGTAATCTGAGTGTGGAAATAAACCTTTTTCTCCCTAAGTGGCAGCCAGTGACTAGTGAGTACTAGAAAAATCAGTGCTTGACCCCAGCAATTCATATTATATATCTTAATTATTTAGCAATGGGAACTAAATGCAATATCTCCAAGTTTCTAGATGACATAAAACTAGATGAGAGGGTGAATAGTGAGAAGGCTGAAGAGATGCTTCAGTGTGATTTGGACAAGTTGAGTGAGTGGATGTGGGGGAAAATCCGCTTCCCTGTCCACCAAAGCTTTTCATTGTGCTTCGGTACATGTGACAATAACTTTAATTCAATTCAATTCAAACCTACAGCATAGCTATAAAGAACATAGGGAACCATGTCTGCCTAACCCTCGAGAGAAACAACCCAGACTGATTCGGGATAGTCAACTTTAGAAATCATGTCTCACAAACTTGATTGAGTTTTTTGAAGAAGTAATAAAGATGTGATCTATATGGACTTCAGTAAGATGTTCGACAAGGTTCCATATGGGAGACTGATTAGCAAGGTTAGATCTCATGGAATACAGGGAGAACTAGCCATTTGGACACAGAACTGGCTCAAAGGTAGAAGACAGAGGGTGGTGGTGGAGGGTTGTTTTTCAGACTGGAGGCGTGTGACCAGTGGAGTGTCACAAGGATCGGTGCTGGGCCTTCTACTTTTTGTCATTTACATAAAAATGATTTGGATGCGAGCATAAGAGGTACAGTCAGTAAGTTTGCAGATGACACCAAAATTGGAGGTTTAGTGGACAGCGAAGAGGGTTACCTCAGATTACAACAGGATCTGGACCAGATGGGCCGACGGGCTGAGAAGTGGCAGATGGAGTTTAATTCAGATAAATGCGAGGTGCTGCATTTTGGGAAAGCAAATCTTAGCAGGACTTATACACTTAATGGTAAGGTCCTAGGGAGTGTTGTTGAACAAAGATATCTTGGAGTGCAGGTTCATAGCTCTTTGAAAGTGGAGTCACAGGTAGATAGGATAGTGAAGAAGGTGTTTGGTACGCTTTCCTTTATTGGCCAGAGTATGGAGTGCAGGAGTTGGGAGGTCATATTGCGGCTGTACAGGACATTGGTTAGGCCACTGTTGGGATACTGCGTGCAATTCTGGTTTCCTTCCTATCAGAAAGATGATGTGAAACTTAAAAGGGACAGGGAAAAGATATACAAGGATGTTGCCAGGGTTGGAGGGTCTGAGCTACAGGGAAAGGCTGAACAGGCTAGGGCTGTTTTCCCTGCAGCATCAGAGGCTGAGCGGTGACCTTATAGAGGTTTACAAAATTATGAGGGGCATGGATAGGATAAATAGACAAAGTCTTTTCCCTGGGGTCAGGGAGTCCAGAACTAGAGGGCACAGGTTTAAGGTGAGAGGGGAAAGATATAAAAGAGACCTAAGGGACAACTTTTTTCACGCAGAGAGTGGTACGTGTATGGAATGAACTGCCAGAGGATGTGGTGGAGGCTGGTACAATTGCAACATTCAAGAGGCATTTGGATGGGTATATGAATAGGAAGCATTTGGAACGATATGGGCCAGGTGCTGGCAGGTGGGACTAGATTGGGTTGGGATATCTGGTCGGCATGGACAGGTTGGACCAAAAGGTCAGTTTCCATCCTGTACATCTCTATGACTCTATACCTCTGCCTTGACGCAACAAGCTAACCAAGACACTCGGCAACAAACAGGAGATGACTCAAGCACTTCCAGATTGGACAATACACTTCCTGAGAAAGCCTGACTTCCTAGCCCTCAGTAAGCACAATTGCTCCCGAAATTGTAAGGGCAGCCTCGCTTCTCACACATCCTGGAACTCCACAAAAGATGTTCACTCTGAAAGGCGCCAAGGTACCATACTTGTGGACTAACCACAATGGAAACCTATTGATGCCAGGATGAGAGATATTAGCATCTACTCTTGCAGAGAATCGGATTCTCCTAACTCAATCACGGACTGATTGCTGCTCCTGGACAGTTGATTGTCCTCCCACTGAACATGGTTTACTCTTGATTGTACTGTAATTAAACCACATTACTGTACCCCTAAAAAACTAGGCCCACTGCTTGAGGAAGAGAACCCTTGATCTACCTGTACAGACTGTCAGTTCTGTGTCAGCCTAGCCAATTTCTCTTCCAGCGATATCGCTTGTAATAAACAGCTTGTCAATTTCAACCATTCCACGCTTATGTGGTCTCTGTTCAATTAGGTAATCTCTCCAACAGTGGGCAAATGCATGGATGATGTAGTAAAATGTGGATTGATGGGAGCTTATCCACTTCCATTGCAAAAACAGGAGGGCAGTTATCCGAATGGTGATTGATTGGGATGGGAGTGATGCCACATGACCTCAGTGTCCTTGTAAATCTGTCATTGACAGTGAGTGCAGGCGCAGCAAGTAATGAAGGAGGAAAATGGCTTGTTGGCCTTCAGAGCCAGAGGATTAGAGGACATCTAACAAAAAGCTGCCAAAAGTTATATGGCTAATTCTTGTTGATTCAGCAAAAAAAAAGCAGACTAATACCAACCATAAAAGTAACCATTAACACACGGAAAACATAATGGATCCACAAGTCTAAAAACTTCTGAGACAACAGTAATTCCAGCTCAACTGACTTTTCTTTCTGACTCATTAAAAGTTTAGATTAGATTACTTACCGTGTGGAAACAGGCCCTTCGGCCCAACAAGTCCACACCCACCTGCTGAAGCGCAATCCACCCACACCCATTCCCCTACATTTACCCGTTCACCTAACACTACAGTCAATTTAGCATGACCAATTCACCTAACTTACACATTTTTGGATTGTGGGAGGAAACCCACACAGATACTGGGAGAATGTGCAAACTCCACACAGAGAGTCGCCTGAGGTGGGAATTGAACCCGGGTAAAAGTAGTCATCTTAAGTCTGGTCTGTTCATGGCTTTGATACACCATTTTGAGACAGAACTAATTCAAGATCTTCTGAGAGACAACATCCTCAATAGACAGAGTTGCAGCTCAAAAGGAAAGGCTTTTAGAAATCAACTATGGTCCATTAAAAGGGTTCAGGCAATCTGCAAATGCCATAACCAGACAGTCAGGTTCGAACAGGGCTCCTTTTCTCTATCTCCCAATGCCCAATCTATCTCTTGAATCCACATTTATAAGCAATGGCAGAAGCCAATGAAGCTGCTGAATTCTGCCTACGAGTTTTCAACCATTTCATCTTCTGAAAAACAACATACCTTGACAATAATGGACTGATCTTTCATTCACCTTTATAAGTGCATTTTAACCTTGTTGACTTATAACCTCTGTTTCTGTATTTTATTTCATAAACCTATCATATTTTTATTGAACTTGCAGCAAAAACTGTGCAATATACTAACCTTTTATCTTGTTTAAAATTAAAACTTTGCTGTTGGTTATTTTTAAAATTGGAACACAAGAAAACATGAACAAGCAATATTTCACAATCCAATAATTAAGCTATGTTCACACCTAGTGGTTGTGACTGTTACTGTGCCATATACAGTATCTTATATAGTTGTGCAGATTCATCTCCTAACATATTTCTGCTAAATGACTAATGGCTACAATGCTATGCATTGCAAGATTTTTAAATTAGTCTATCTTCTTAAGAAAATATTTTTCCTAGTATTTGGGAAAGAATCCTCCCTCATCGAAATATGTATTCATCTATAAACTGCTCAGCTAAAAATTCTTTATCTTGCTAACAGCTTCTTTGTTAAAGTTAGATGAAATTTTCATTTGTCGCCTTGTGGAAGTTAATGCTTAAAAATACCTAAAAGAACACAAGAAGTCAAAGCATTCACCAGTAAGAAGCAACCTTGGTAAGAGAGATGCCAATTTTTAAAGCATGAGAATGGATGCTGACTAGCCATCTTGGTTCTCAGACCTCAGTGTAACCTAACACCTTTAATGCATTGTCTAAGCTGAGATATCATTTTTTTTAAGTTATCTCGAGAATGTGGCTGAAAGGAAGGGGTTTACATATTAACGAATCGAAACCTGCAACCCATTCTAAAAAATGGGTTAACAGCAATCTAGGTTTGTTCAATATATGATTTCAGTTGCAGGATACTGTAATTTTTTGCTATAAACTCTGTGTCTTATGTTCCTACTCCACAGCTACCTGATGAAGGAGCGACACTCTGAAAGCTAGTGTTTCCAACTAAACCTGTTGGACTATAATCTGGTGTTATGTGATTTTTTTGATAGAAATACAGCAGGGATTAGCAGTCTTAAAGATTTATTTTCCCATTGGAAAAAAGAGCAATGCTTGCATTAATTCCTTTTGACTGCATAAAACAGGGCGCTGTGTATTTATAGATTACTGTTAAAATATTTGAGATGCCTTCCCCTTCCAGCATGATCCAAAGTAAACTTTGCACGATTCAAGACCAAAGGTGGTGAAGGGGTGAAGTTTGTTGTCTCACACTGACGATTTGCAGTAAAGCTATGAGTGGTTTTCTTCACTCACAGAAGGGTTCCAATAAGCCACGGGCCTACCACAGAAGTTAGTACTGACATATAAGAATTTAAGTAGGCTCCACATCTGGCAGACTATTGTATGCGCAGTAGTTGATATGTTGATTGTGCTCAATCAAGCTTGTGCTTGCAAACTCCAGAACGGCACATACACAATTTGTTGTGATTCTGCTTTAGATATCATCTATTAAATAATGTGGGCTATGTTAAGAATTAATCACTTATCAATTGGACCAGCACTTGCACCAATACACATAGCTTAGTTTTACGTAGGCAAAATGAATTTATACAAACATTGCACCTCTTTCATTGAAAATAAGGGATATAGAAATTGCTAATCATTGTTGTTAGAATTGCCTGGAGAGTTTAAACTTCTTATGGTCAATGCCCCATTGATCAGGATCTTACGTAAATGTTTCCAACTCTAAAAGTACCTTGATAGTTATCCAGAGAACATTTGACTGTTGAAACTTAAAACTTGGTCTAACACGTGGACAATTCTATAATTCAACGCAAACAACATCCAATTATCACCCCAATCAGACCCAACTACTCCGGACCCAAAAGGACCCCCAAATACATTGTGGCCAAACACCCCTCAAATCAGAGAACAACCTCTCACCAGATCCTGATCCAACTGCTCCACACCAACTCGATGACCTCCCAATGACCAGACCTGATTACCTGTCCCAACTCAATCATACTATTGTCCGACTGCCCGTGCACACCAATTGCCTAAAACCCCCACAACTTGCTGACCCACTCTAAACTACCTGTACAATCCAACCTGTCAATTCACCCACACACTTCACTCAGCCGCTCCATCTGCCTTACTCACCTATCAACTGCACTCATTCATCCACTGAAAGACTGGCCCTTTAAGCTTAATGCTGAAGCTACCTCAAAAAAAGAGGACACGTCCTCTCTTCTCACAAGTGTACTCATAACCATAGCGTGTCGTGCCAAACATCCCTTAAAATTCTCCTTTACCCTGATTTTGTACTTTTCTTGAATTCTCTCTTATCACCAAAAGCCCCCAGCTTGTCTCCTTTGAGCTTATTTTGTCCACTACATTCTCTCTGAAATCTACCCTACTGAATTGCTAATTACTATTTCCTTTCCTGACTCGCATCTAAGTTGAAATCATTAAAGCTTTTTCTTTTCACATCTACTGCCTCCTCTCACACAAAGAAAAAGTCTTGACCTTCATTTCTTTCATTCCTACTGCTTCACCTCGAACCTCTTTGCTCTCCCCAAAATCCTTAAAAGCATTGCTTTAACCCAAATCCTTGCAAAACATTTTTGTAACTACCTGCTCAAACTCTCCAGTTTCCACCCATATACTCAACAAAGTTCTTAGCAAGATACAAATGACACTGTAGTTGAGTGTCAGAAAGGTAACTCATTCATTCTTGTTGTCCTCAACTTGTCTGTAACCTTTGACATGATCACAAAATTTTCCGAGGTGAAAGTGAGGATGGCAGGGGCTGGAGATCAGAGTTGAGAATGCGGTGCTGGAAAAGCACAGCAGGTCAGGCAGAATCCGAGGAGCAGCAGAATCAACGTTTCAGGGAAAGGTCCTGAATCATGGAGGACTTTTCCCCCAAACGTCAATTCTCCTGCTCTCGGACGCTGCCTGACTTGCTGTGCTTTTCCAGCACCACACACTCGACATAAAATTCTCCTGCTACGATGACCAATTCAGCAGGATTGTACTTGTTTTGATTTCAAAGTTCCAGAAACATTGTCAAAGATAGACAATCCTAATGTTCCTCTCATCTTGCCTTTTCATCCAGAATATTTGCAATGATTTCAGGTACAGTCTCAACATGGTCATAGAGTTATAGAGTCATAGAGATGTACAGCATGGAAACAGACCCTTCGGGTCCAACCCGTCCATGCCGACCAAATATCCCAACCCAATCTAGTCCCACCTGCCAGCACCCGGCCCATATCCCTCCAAACCCTTCCTATTCATATACCCATCCAAATGCCTCTTAAATGTTGCAATTGTGCCAGCCTCCACCATACCCTCTGGCAGCTCATTTCATACAGGTACTACCCTCTGTGTGAAAATGTTGCCCCTTAGGTCTCTTTTGTATCTTTCCCTTCTCACCCTAAACCTATGCCCTCTAGTTCTGGACTCCCCGACTCCAGGGAAAAGATTTTGTCTATTTATCCTATCCATACCCCTCATAATCTTGTAAACCTCTGTAAGGTCATCCCTCAGCCTCCGACGCTCCAGGACAGTAACCTGGTGTTGTGTGACTTCCGAATTTCTCCAAAAATCACGACCACCTTCCTTTGTGCGAAGTGTGGCCTCCAACCAGTAGAGGGATCTCCCAATTCCCATTTACAATAACTTTTCTAAGGCTCCCTGATACCAAACTTGGTAATAGGTGGCCTTGGTGTCAAGGGTTTGCTTCTCGCACACCCTTCTATTCAGCTCTTCTATTCATGTTTAAATGCAGATTGCAACGGAGTCAGGAGAGGAGTGGTCTTGTAGAACCCAAACTGAGCATCAATGGGTTGCTCAAGTGCTATTATTACGCAAGTGCTGCTTGATAGTACTATTATTAACCACTCCATCATTTTAGTGATGACTGAGGAAATGACTTAGATGGATTTGTCCTGCTTTTGTGCACAGAACGCAGGTGGGGAATGTTCTACATTATCGGGTCATAGGTGTACTGGAACAGTTTGGCTAGGGATCCAGCAACTTCTGGAGGGTAATTCTTCAATACTATTGCCAGACCCTATAATCTTTAGTGGAAAGTGAGGACTGCAGGTGCTGGATATCAGAATCAAGAGTGTGGTGCAAGAAAAGCACAGGAGGTTAGGCAACATCCAAGGAGCAGGCAAATTGATGTTTCGGGCATAAGCCCTTCATCAGCCTTATGCTTATGCCTGAAACATCGATTCTCCTGTTCCTCGGATGCTGCCTGACCTCCTGTGCTTTTCTTGCACCACACTCTTGATTCTGATATCCAGCACCTGCAGTCCTCACTTTCCACTAAAGATTATAGGGTCTGGCAATAGTATTGAAGAATTACCCTCCAGAAGTTGCTGGATTCCTAGCCAAACTGTTCCAGTACACCTATGACCCGATAATGTAGAACATTCCCCACCTGCGTTCTGTGCACAAAAGCAGGACAAATCCATCTAAGTCATTTCCTCAGTCATATCCTCTATAGTCTTTACAATACCCAGTACCTTTAGCTTAATGTATGTCTACTTGTCCCTGAATCATATAAATTAAACTTCAGGACTTTGAGGAATATACAGACAAAACACTTCAGAGAAGTTGCTACTGAAAAAGAAATATTATTCAACCAGTAATATAGCTCAATGAAATTAGCGGAGTCTTTTATATATGTGAGGAAAACTATATTAATGCATGAACTTTAAGAATTTGTCACACAAACTATTCAAATACACTTAGTAGTCTGCCAGATTTGTAAAATAAGGGAAGCTGCCATTTTAGCCAATATGATATAACTCATAGATAGCTAGGTGGCAGTAGATCCCTATTTGTGAACCTAAGCGTACATTGGTAGACTGGATGTAAGTGAACAGAATTGAACCTAGAGTGAAGGGGATAGCAGAATCAAAATAGCAGATTTTCTCCAAGTAGTGGGAAATTGTGTCTCACTAACTTGATTTTGTTTTTTTGAAGAAGCGATTAAGAAAATTGATGAAGGCATACTGGTGGATGGTGTCTATATGGACTTCAACAAGGTTCCACATAGTAGACAGGTTAACAAGGTTAGATTACATGGAATACAGGGAAAGCTAGCCACTTGGATACAATGTTGGCTTGAAGGTAGGAGACAGAATGTGATGGTGGAAGGTTGTGTTTTGGACTGGAGGCCTGTGGGACCAGTGGTGTGCTGCAAGGATCAGTGCAGAGTCCACTGTTTTGTGTCATTTACATAAATGACTTGAATGTTAATATAGGAGGTATCGTTAGTAACTTTGCAGACGACACCAAAATTGGTAGTGTAGTGGATGGCAAAGAAGGTTACTTAAGAGTAAAATTGAACCTTGATTAGACAATGGGCCAAGGAGTGGCAGATAAGTTTAATTTGGATAAATGGGAGATGTTGCATTTTGGTTAGGCAAATCAGGGCAGGTCTTAAGGCCCTGGGGAATGTTGCTGAACAGAGACCTTGGGGTTCAGAAAGTGGAGCCGCAGGTAGACAGGGTGATGAAGGAGGCGTTTGGTATACTTTCTTTTATTGGTTAGTGCATTCAGTTTAGGGGTTTCAGCTGTACAGGACATTGGTGGGGCCACTTTTGGATTCTGTATTTAATTCTGGTCTCCCTGCTATTGGAAAGATGTTGTGAAACTTGGAAGGGTTCAGAAAAGATCACAAGCACATTGACAGAGTTGGAGGGTTTGAGCTTCAGGCTGAATATGCTGGGGCTCCTTTCACTGGAGCATCTTAAGCTGAGGGATGATCTTATAGAGGCTTATAATATCATGAAGCACATGGACAGGCTAAATGGCCAAAGTCTTTATCCCAGGGTAGGGGAGTCCAAAACTGGAAAGCATAGGTTTAAGGTGAGATGGGAAAGATTTAAAAGGGACCTGAGAGGCAACTTTCTTCATGCAACGGGTGGTGCATGTATGGAATGAGCTTTCAGAGGAGGTGATGGAGGCTGGTACAATTACAACATTTAAAGGGCATCTGGATGGGTATACGAATAGGAAAGGTTTAAGAGGGATATGGTCCAAATGCTGGCAAATGGGGACAGATTTATTTAGGATATCTGGTCAGCACAGACGAGTTGGACCAAATATACTGTTTCTGTGCTGTTCATTTCTATGACTCAATTGTCAAAGGCATACAAGGTAGGAAGGAGTCAAAGAGGTCAAATGATCTTAGTATCATGAACTCAAACATTTAAAGGCAGATAGTTGAAAATTGTAAAGTAAACTGGTGGCATTAGGACACATGGCTGGCATTGAAACATGCTTGGAAGAGTGAAGAAGATAGCTTCTAACATTTTCACTGTGGGTGTAAATAAGATTGAGAGCAATTATTGAGGATTGACATTTGAAGAGGAAGACACTCCACTTTTGTCCAGAGAAGCAAGTGGAGGAGGCAAGAGCATATTGGGAATTAAAGGAACCATGGAGAGTGGGAGATATTCATTGTGAGACCAGTGAGGGAAGAGGAGTAACAGGGAGAATAGAAGCAGTGGTGGAGAGAGAATCATTGTGAGATCAGTGAGCAGGTCATGGCAGATCGGTAGAAATAAAATGAGTGGGAAAGAGTAAGAGAGTTACTGGGAGATCAGCTGGAAAGGTTGGGCAACAGCAAGAATGAAAAGGAGTCATAGAAAGAGTAAGTAAGCCACTGCAAGACAAGCAGAGAAGGTCACCAAATAAAATCAAAGTGTGGCATTAAACGAAACTAGGTAAGTTACTGGTTGATAGGTATTCATCTCTTCATTATCAAAATTCAGGTATGTGTTTCAAATTAAGAGTTAGAAAAATGAGTATTTAAAGACTGTATCTTTTTATGTTTCCAGATTTTTGATACTGTACTCTAATGGTAAAAAGATTATTTTAAAATTAAAGTCAGAAATCACACAACATCTGATTATAGTCCAACAAGTTTATTGGAAATCACAAGCTTTTGGAGCACTGCTCCTTCATCAGGTGGAGAAATACAGTCTGGCAGCATCTGTGGAGAGAGAAACAGACTCAAAACTTTGAGTCCAATATGACTCTTCTTCAGAGCACTGAAGATTAAAAGGTTCTCAAGAATACTCATACTTAACTCAAAACAATAATTTGCTTTTATCTCTTCACAGATAATACCAGATCTGCTGAGTAATTCCAGCATTCTCTGACATTTGCTTCAGATTTCTAGCATCTTCAGTATTTTGCTTTTATTTCTGAAGAAAGCAGGTTTAATGTTCCCTCACCAGTTGCAGTAAGCCATGGTTTTGAACCAATAAGTCAGAGACTTTGCGAAGTATGAACCAGTCTCCCTACGCTTTCTATAAGCAACTAAAAGCACCCAGAGAAGGAAGACTGAGGAGGAACAGCTAAGCGAATCCTGTGGACAGGGACTATTGTATTGTCTTCATAGTCTGTCCCTCTACCCATAACACCTTTTTTCTGTGTCTGTGCATGTGTGCAGGGTGAGTTGTATAAAGGGACTGAAGACTATTAGATTACTTACAGTGTGGAAACAGGCCCTTTGGCCCAACAAGTCCACACCAACCCACCGAAGCGCAACCCACCCATACTCCTACATTTACCCCTTACCTAACACTACGGGCAATTTAGCATGGCCAATTCACCTGACCCGCACATCTTTGGATTGTGGGAGGAAACCGGAGCACCCGGAGGAAACCCACGCAGACACGGGGAGAACGTGCAAACTCCACACAGTCAGTTGCCTGAGGCGGGAATTGAACCCGGGTCTCCAGCACGGTGAGGCAGCAGTGCCACCGTGCCGCCCACAAACTCATAGAATTCTATGTCATTGGTTCAGAATTATTTACCAGTAACTAGAATAAATTTATTTGTAATAAATAGCAATTCAGGTTAAGCACAGAAATCTGGTCCATGTTTTTTGTCAACCTGGGCCTAAAAGACTGCTAAGTTGGAGCATTCTTTGTACTTATATAAAGTTTATAACTTTAACAATGAATACAGGAATAGAGAGGTTTTATTTCCAACATACTACTCCAAGGAGGTGTAACACAATAAGTATATTAATAAGATTTATGCCAGAGCAGTTCTAGAGATACTAACTGAAATTAATAATACAAAGAGGGCATTGGCTGGATGACTAAGCACTTTTAGATCATGGTTGTGCATCTGTGACCTGTTGTATGTAATTCCTGGAAATTTTGGGACACCACTTGTCTTGGGTGACTGTGTGTCAAAATGTCTTCAGAAGAAAGTAGTAAAGTTCAAAGTTTTTGCGAAGATTTGTAGCTTGGGTGCTCGTTGTTGTGGTTCTGTTCGCCGTGCTGGAAGTTTTTGTTGCAAACGTTTCGTCCCCTGGCTAGGCGACATCATCAGTGCTTTGCAGCCTCCTGCGAAGCGCTTCTTTGCTGTTTCTTCTGGTATTTATAGTGGTCTGTCCTTGCCGCTTCCGGTTGTCAGTTTCAGCTGTCCGCTGTAGTGGTTGGTATATTGGGCCCAGGTCGATGTGTTTGTTGATGGAGTTTGTGGATGAATGCCATGCTTCTAGGAATTCCCTGGCTGTTCTCTGTCTGGCTTGCCCTATGATAGTGGTGTTGTCCCAGTTGAATTCATGTTGCTTGTTGTCTGTGTGTGTGGCTACTAGGGATAGCTGGTCGTGTCGTTTCGCGGCTAGTTTTGTTCATGTATGCGGATTGTTAGTTGTCTTCCTGTTTATCCTATATAGTGTTTTGTGCAGTCCTTGCATGGTATTTTGTACACTGCATTAGTTTTGCTCATGTTGGGTATCGGGTCCTTCGTTCTAGTGAGTTGTTGTCTGAGCGTGGCTGTTGGTTTGTGTGCCGTTATGAGTCCTAAGGGTTGCAATAGTCTGGCTGTCAGTTCAGAAACGCTCCTGATGTATGGTAGTGTGGCTAGTCCTTTTGGTTGTGGCATGTCCTCGTTCCGTGGTCTTTCTCTTAGGCATCTGTTGAAGAAGTTGCGCGGGTATCCGTTTTTGGCGAATACCTTGTATAGGTGTTCCTCTTCTTCTTTTTGCAGTTCTGGTGTACTGCAGTGTGTTGTGGCCCTTTTGAATAGTGTCCTGATGCAGCTTCGTTTGTGTGTGTTGGGGTGGTTACTTTCATAGTTTAGGACTTGGTCTGTGTGTGTTGCTTTCCTGTATACCCTTGTGGTGAATTCTCCGTTCGGTGTTCTCTGTACTATCACGTCTAGGAATGGGAGTTGGCTATCCTTTTCTTCTTCTCTCGTGAATCCGATTCCTGTGAGTGTGGCGTTGATGATCCGGTGTGTTTTTTTCTATTTCCGTGTTTTTAATGATTACAAACGTGTCATCGACATATCTGACCCAGAGTTTGGGTTGAATTTGTGGTAGGACTGTTTGTTCTAACCTTTGCATAACTGCCTCTGCTATGAGTCCCGAGATTGGTGATCCCATGGGTGTTCCGTTGATTTGTTCGTATGTCTGGTTGTTGAATGTGAAGTGTGTAGTGAGGCACAAGTCCAGTAGTTTAAGTATGCAGTCTTTGTTGATAGGTTCCGCCTCCTGTTTTCTGTTCTGTATGTCCAGTAGGTTGGCTATTGTTTTTCTGGCTAGGGTTTTGTTAATCAAAATGAACAGTGCCGTCGCGACGAATGAGATCATGGTTTCTTCTTTGTCAACGTGTATATTTCTGATGATGTCCAAGAATTCCTTTGTTGATTGTATGGAGTGTTTGGATCCGCTGACCAGGTGTTTCAGTTTCTGTTGTAGTTCTTTGGCCAGTTTGTATGATGATGTTCCTGGTAGTGATACTATGGGTCTGAGTGGGATGTCTGGTTTGTGTACTTTAGGTAGTCCATAGAATCTGGGGGTGTTGTTGCTTTCTGGTTTCATTCTTTGTAGGTCAGCTTTGGTTATCTGTCCGTTTTTTTGTAGATTCCTTAGTGTGTTATTTATTCTATTGGTGAGTTGTGGTATGGGGTCAAATTCCTTCATTTGGTAGGTGTTGGTATCTGCCAGTAGTTGTTGTGCTTTTTGGATATAATCTGATTTATGTAGACCTATAGTATCACTACCAGGAACACCATCATACAAACTGGCCAAAGAACTACAACAGAAACTGAAACACCTGGTCAGCGGATCCAAACACTCCATACAATCAACACAGGAATCATCAGAAATATACACATAGACAAAGAAGAAACCATGATCTCATTCGTCGCGACGGCACTGTTCATTTCGATTAACAAAACCCCTGCTTAGAAACTAGTCCAGAATTCTCTCAAGGTAAATTTGCAGGTTGAATCAGTAGTTAGGAAGGCAAATGCAATTATGGCATTTGTTTTGAGAAGACGTGAATATAAAAGCAGGGATGTACTTCTGAGGTTCTATAAGGCTCTGGTCAGACCACATTTGGAGTATTGTGTGCAGTTTTGTGTCCCATATCTCAGATGTACTGGCCCTAGAGCGTGTTCAGAAGAGATTGACGAAATTGGTTCCAGGAATGAAAACATTTGAGGACTGTGCATTTAAACTCGATGGAGTTTAGAAGAATGAGAGGGGATCTAATTGAAACATGCATAATACTGAATGGCCTGCATAGAGTGGACGTTGGAAAGATGTTTCCGTTGGTTGGAGAGACTAGGACTCAAGGGCACCGCCTTAGAATAAAGGGAAGACCTTATAGAACGGAGACAAAGAGAAACTTCTTAAGCCAGAGATTGGTAAATCTATGGAATTCATTGCCACAGAAGGGTGTGGAGGCCAGGTTGTTACGTGTAAATAAGACTGAGATATAGATAGGTTCTTGTGTATCAAGGGGATCAGTGGTTACAACACTAGGAACTCTTGCTCCTCTATGTTCTTTACATTCCCACTCTCCCAATTCAAGTAATTAAGGTGCTCTGCTGTAACTAACTATAAATATTTCACCTCTGAAAATTTCTTGCAAACTTATTTCTTCATATTTTTCCCATTGGCTGGTGGCCTATAACCTACACCAGGCATTGTGATAGCACAATTTTCTGTTCCTTAGCTCTAATCTTGTTCCCTCTGTAACTTCCACCTTCTGCTGAATTGCAATGTTAACCTCATCAGTACTACCACGTTTTCTTCCTTATCTTTGTTTAGAAATTTATATCCAGTGATATTTAGCACCCAGATCTTCCCTTTTTCACAGCAGATCTCCTTTCATACCAGACTTCTGAATTTTCTCCCCTTTTAGAAAAGATTCCACGCCTCTATTCTTCCTGTCAAAGTGTATGACCTCACACTTTGCCACATTGTACTCCATCTGCCAATTCTTTGCCCACTCTCCTAACCTGTCCAAATCCTTTTGCAACCTCCCCACCTCCTCAATGCTACCTGTCCCTCTACCTATCTTTGGTATCATCAGCAAACTCAGCCAGAATGTCCTCAGTTCAACATCTAGTAACAGCATCTAGGTTGTTAAAGTATAAAGCGAAAAGTTGTGGATGCAACATTGAGTCTTGCTGAACACCACTTGTCACCGGCCACTATCTGAGAAGGACCCTTTTATCCCACTCTCTGCCAGACAACCAAGCTTCGATCTGTACTAGCACCTTGCCTCTGACATCATGAGCCCTTATCTTACTCAGTAGCCTCCCTTGCGGCACCTTGTCAAAGACCTTCTTGAAGTCCAGATAGATAACATCCATTGACTCTCCTTGGTCTAACATGCTCATTACTTCCTCAATAAATTCTAGCACATTTGTCGGGCATGACCTCCCCTTGATGAGGCTATGCTGACTTTGCTCTATTTTACCACACACTTCTAAGTATTCAGAAGTCTCATCCTTCACAATAGACTCCAGGATCTTACCCACGACCGAGGTTGGGCTAATTAGTCTCTAATTTTCTATCTTTTGCCATGCTCCCTTTTTAAACAGGGGTGTCACATTAGAGATTTTTCAGTCCTCTGGGACTCTCCCTGACTCTAACAATTCCTCAAAGATCACCACTAACGCTGCCACTATCTCTTCAGCTAACTCCCTTAGAATTCTGGGATATAGTCCATCTGGTCCAGGTCAGGCCATTCAGTTTTTCCAGCACCTTCCCCTTGGTGATGACCACCATACTCAGCTCTGCCTCCTCACTCTCGAAGTTTTGGGATATTACTCATGTCTTCCACCATGAAGATTGATGCAAAGTAATTATTCAGTTCATTAGCTATTTCTTGTTCCCTACTACTATCTCTCCAGTATCATTTTCCAGCAGTCCAATGTCCACTTTTGCCTCTGTTTTGCCCTTTAGATATCTAAAGAAACTTTCACATTCTTCCTTTGTATTACTGGCTAGATTATCCTCATTTTTAATCTTCTCCTTCCTTATATTTTTTTGTTGCCCTCTGTTGTCTCTGTAAGCTTCCCAATCCTCTGGTTTCCTACTGCCCTTCGCCACATTACATGCTTTCTCTTCTGCTTTTATACTACCCCTGACTTCACTAATCAGCCATGGTTACTTCTTCCTCTCTACATCATTCTTCTTTTTCCACAGGATGAATCTCTGCTGTGTCTCCTGAATTATTTCCAGAATCTCCTGCCATTGCTGTTCCACCATCTTTCCTGCTAGGCTTCTCTCCCATAGAGTCATAGAGATGTACAGCATTGGAAACAGACCCTTCGGTCCAACCCATCCATGCCGACCAATCTAGTCCCACCTGCCAGCACCCAGCCCATATCCCTCTAAACCCGTCCTATTCATATACCCATCCAAATGCCTCTTAAATGTTGCAATTATACCAGCCTCCACCACATGCTCTAGCAGCTCATTCCATACACGTACCATCCTCTGCATGAAAAAGTTGTCCCTTAGGTCTCTTTTATATCTTTCCCCTCTCACCCTAAACCTATGCCCTCTAGTTCTGGACTCCCACACCCCAGGGAAACGACTTTGCCTATTTACTCTATTCATGCTTCTCATAATTTTGTAAACCTCTATACGGTCATCCCTCAGCCTCCGACGCTCCAGGGAAAACAGCCCCAGCCTGTTCAGCCTCTCGCTATAGTTCAAATCCTCCAACCCTGGCAACATCCTTCGAAATCTTCTCTGAACACTTTCAAGTTTCACAATATCTTTCTGATAGGAAGGAGACCAGAATTGCATGCAATATTCCAACAGTGGCCTAACCAATGTCCTGTACAGCTGCAACATGACCTCCCAACTCCTGCACTCAATACTCTGACCAATAAAGGAAAGCATACCAAACACCTTCTTCACTATCCTACCTACCTGCGACTCCACTTTCAAGGAGCTATGAACCTGTACTTCAAGGTCTCTTTGTTCAGCAACAATCCGTAGGACCTTACCATTAAGTGTATAAGCCCTGCTAAGATTTGCTTTCTCAAAATGCAGCACCTCACAGTTATCTGAATTAAACTCCATCTGCCACTTCTCAGCCCATTGACCCATCTTGTCCAGATCCTGTTGTAATCTGAGGTAACCCTCTTTGCTGTCCATGACACCACCAATTTTGGTGTCATCTACAAACCTACTGACTGTACCTCTTATGCTCGCATCCAAATCATTTATGTAAATGACAAAAAAGTAGAGGACCCAGCACCAATCCTTGTGGCACTCCACTGGTCACAGGCCTCCAGCCTGAAAAACAACCTCCACCACCACCCTCTGTCTTCTACCTTTTGAGCCAGTTCTGTATCCAAATGGCTAGTTCTCCCTGTATTCCATGAGATCTAACCTTGCTAATCAGTCCCCCATGGGGAACCTCGAAAGCCTTACTGAAGTCCATATAGATCACATCTACTGTTCTGCCCTCATCAATCTTCTTTGTTACTTCTTCAAAAAACTCAATCAAGTTTGTGAAACATGATTTCCTGTGCACAAAGCCATGTTGACTATCCTTCATCAGTCTTTGCCTTTCCAAATGCATGTACATCCTGTCCCTCAGGGTTCCCTCCAACAACTTGCCCACCACTGAGGTCAGGCTCACTGGTCTATAGTTCCCTGGCTCGTCTTTACCGCCCTTCTTAAACAGTGGCACCACATTTGCCAACTGCAGTCTTCCGGCACCTCACCTGTGACTATCGATGATACAAATATCTCAGCAAGAGGCCCAGCAATCACTTTTCCAGTTTCCCACAGAATTCTCGGGTACACTTGATCAGGTTCTGGGGATTTATCCATTTTTACCCGTTTCAAGATATCCAGCACTTCCTCCTCTGTAATCTGGACATTTTGCAAGATGTCACCATCTATTTCCCTACAGTCTCTATCTTCCATATCCTTTTCCACAGTAAATACTGATGCAAAATAATCATTTAGTATCTCCCCCATTTTCTGTGGCTCTACACAAAGGTCGCCTTGCTGATCTTTGAGGGGCCCTATTCTCTCTCTAGTTACCTTTTGTCCTTAATATATTTGTAAAAACCCTTTGGATTCTCCTTAATTATATTTGCCAAAGTTATCTCATGTCCCCTTTTTGCCCTCCTGATTTCCCTCTTCAGTATACTCCTACTTCCTTTATACTCTTTTAAGGATTCACTCAATCTATCCTGTCTATACCTTACATATACTTCCTTCTTTTTCTTAACCAAATCCTCAATTTCTTTAGTCATCCAGCATTCCCTATACCTACCAGCCTTCCCTTTCACCTGAACAGGAATATACTTTCTCTGGATTCTTGTTATCTCATTTCTGAAGGCTTCCCATTTTCCAGCCATCCCTTTCCCTGCGAACACCTGCCTCCAATAATCTTTTGAATGTTCTTGCCTAATACCATAAAAATTGGCCTTTCTCCAATTTAGAACTTCAACTTTTAGATCTGGCCTATCCTTTTCCATCACTACTTTAAAACTAATAGAATTATGGTCGTTGGCCCCAAAGTGTTCCCCCACTGACACCTCAGTCACCTGCCCTGCCTTATTTCCCAAGAGTCAGTCAAGTTTGCACCTTCTCTCGTAGGTACATCCACATACTGAATCAGAAAATTGTCTTGTAGGCACTTAACAAATTCCTCTCCATCTAAACCTTTAACACTATGGCGGTCCAGTCTATGTTTGGAAAGTTAAAATTTCCTCCCATAACCACCCTAATATTCTTACAGATAGCGGAGATCTCCTTACAAGTTTGTTTCTCTATTTCCCTCTGACTATTAGGAGGTCTATAATACAATCCCAATAAGGTGATCATCCCTTTCTTATTTCTCAGTTCCACCCAAATAATTTCCCTGGATGTATTTCCGGGAATATCTTCCCTCAGCACAGCTGTAATGCTATCCTTTATCAATCCCCCCCCTCTCCTGCCTCTCTTTCTATCCTTCCTGTAGCATTTGTATCCTGGAACATTAAGCTGCCAGTCCTGCCCATCCCTGAGCCATGTTTCTGTAATTGCTATGATATCCCAGTCCAATGTTCCTAACTCAAAGTCCCTGAGTTCATCTGCCTTCCCTGATAGGCCCCTTGCATTGAAATAAGTGCAGTTTAATTTATTAGTCCTGCCTTGTCCCTGCCTGCCTTAACTGTTTGCCTCACTTCTGTTCTCAACTGTACCAGTCTCAGATTGATCTCTTTCCTCACTATCTCCCTGGGTCCCCTCCTCCCTCCTACCACCCCACCCCCACCTTACTAGTTTAAATTCTCCCAAGCAGTTCTAGCAAACTTCCCTGCCAGTATATTAGTCCCCTTCCAATTTAGGTGCAATCCATCCTTCTTGCACAGGTCACCTCTACCCCAAAAGAGATGCCAATGATCCAAAAATGTTATTCCTTCTCCAATGCACCAGCTCCTCAGCCACTACCCTCACTAGCTCGTAGCACTGGGAGTAATCCAGATATTACGACTCTTGAGGACCTCTTTTTTAAATTCCTGCCTAATTCTCTGTAATCTTCCTTCAGAATTTCAACCTTTTCCCTTCCTATATCATTGGTTCCAATGTGGACAATGACCTCTTGCTGGCCGCTCTCCCCCGTGAGAACATTCTACACCATCTCCGAGACATCCTTGATCCTAGGACCAGGGAAACAACACACCATTCTGCTTTTTCTCTGCTGGCCACAGAAACATCTGTCTGTACCTCGGACTACGGAATCCCCTAACACAATTGATCTCTTGGAAGACAACATACTCCTCATTGCATCAGACCAGTCTCAATACCAGAAACTTGGCTGTTCGTGCTACGTTCCCCTGAGAATCCATCACCTCCTACATTTTCCAAAACAGCATACCTGTTTGAAAGGGTACATCCACAAAAGACTCCTGCCCTAGGTGCCTACCTTTCTTACTCTTCCTGGAGTTAACCCATCTATGTGACTGTATCAATTCAAACCAGCTCCTTCCTCATGCCTCTGTAGTTGCCTTTATTCAACTGTAATACCATTATCTCGGATTCTATCTTCTCCCTCTCAAATTGCAGAGTAATTTCAATCATGTTGTGATCACTGCCTCATATGGTTTCCTTCACCTTAAACTCCCTTATCAAGTCTCCCTCATTGCACAAGAATAAATCCAGTGTTGCCTGTTCCCTCGTGGGTTCCACCACAAGCTGCTCCAAAATGCAATCTTGTAGACATTCCAAAAAATTCCTTTTTTTGCAATCCACTACCAACCTGATTTTCCCAGCCTACTTACATATTGAAATCCCCCATGATCACTGCAACTTTGCCTTTTTTTACTTATCTTTTCTTCTCCTGGTGTATTTTGCGCCCCAAATCCTGACTATAATTTGGAGGCCTATACGTAACTCCAACTGTGTTTTTTTTTCACCTCTGCAGTAGTTCCTCGATTCTACCCACACAGGTTCTTCACTATCTGACCCCGCTTCATTTCTCACTACTGATTTAATTTCTTTTCTTACTAATAAGGCAACCCCACCCCTTCTGACCACCTGCATGTTTTCAATAGGCTGCACTTGAATACTTGGGAGACGATAATCAATGTATCACAAGGTTTAGGTTTACTATGGAAATAAAAGACAAGTAATAATCCAGGACAATGATAATTAACTGGATGAAGGCCAATTTCAGTGGGGTGAGAATGATTTAGCCAAAATTAAGTGAGATCAAAATTGGGCTGCCTCTAGAGAAGACATGGTTTGATCTTAGAAAAAGTATACTGCTACAAAATAGATATGTAGTTGCAAACATGTCCCAGAAACAGAGATTATGATGAAGAAGAAAAAGTGAGATTATGACAGATCTCAGGTGGCCAAAGCAATTGAGACTCAGGCTGAAAATGGAAGGTCCAAGACTGAAAAAATATAAAAGTAAGGAGAGAGCAATAAGAGAGATGAGCTGTTAATAAAAAAAAAATCAAAAATCTTCTAAAGCCAAATGAATTGGATCAGGATGGTAAAATGAAAACTGGAGCCAATTCGGAGACGAAAAGTGTATACAAGAATGGAGTCAGCTGTGTACCAAGTAAGTACCATTGCTCTTAACTAAGAAAGAAATGTTGTCCATTTCATGTTGAAAAAGGAGGTAATTCCAAGTTAGGTTTAACATTTATAATGAGGAGTTATTGGATCTGGTTGCGCAGTTATAGGAAGGATGTTATCAAGCTAGAGAGAGTTCAGGAGAGATTTACCAGAATGTTGCTGGGTATAGAAGTTTTGAGTTTTGGGAGGTTGACAGGTGATCGGACAGAAGTTTATAAAATAGTGAGGGATATAGATAGAGTTAATGGTAGTTGTCTTGTCTCATGATGGAGAATTTCAAGACTAAGAGATACATTTTTAAAGGTGTGAGGAGAGAGATTTAAAAAAAGACATGAGGCAATGTTTTAATGCAGTGTGGTTTGCATGTGGAATGAACGTTCTGACAAAGTGGTGAATGTGGGTATAATTACAACATTTAAAAGACATTTGGATACATACATGCATAGGAAAGGTTTGGACGGATGTGAGCCAGGAGCAGGCAGATGGGACTAGTTTAATTTGGAACTATGTTCAGCATGGACTGGTTGGGCAGAAGGCTCTGTTTCCATGCTGTATGGCTCTATAACTCATAACTGAGCTGGTAATCATCAGCTCCAATTCCTGCCTTTTCTCTATAATTCTCGATTCCCTTACTGATTAAAAATATCCATCTCGGCCTTCAATATACTTAACAATCCAGCTTCTAAAGCCCTCTGTGGTAAAGAATTCCACAGATTTACTTTCCTCTGAGAAAGGAAATTCATCCTCATCTGTCTCAAATGATCTGTCTCCTTACTCTGAGATTTTAAATTAGGTTGTAGCAACATGGATATTTTGCGTTAGTTATGATAAAAACAGGAAGAGCCTTCGCACTCACATGAGCACTCCACATTCATTCCATACTAACCTATGACACCTCCCCCTCATCATACTGGCCTATGCTCCTCTACCCAACTCCAACATCCCTCATATGCTCCATGCCACCCTATTTCACCACTCACACCCATATTGGCCCTTACTTAAACTATTCCTCATACCGACTTTTAAGCCCCAGTACAATTTAATGTTAACCCATAAACCTTCTCACCATAATAATCCATCACCAACCCTTATCAAGTTAACTTCAACTCATGTCAACCTATCACCATTAGTCCTTACACTCTCTAAGCCAGATCAGCTGGTATCCACCAAGAAGTATTATCGTTTGCAGTGCTGAGATGAAGGCAAGCAGAGTTGTAAGTGTCCATTACAAACTTCACTAGATTTTAAAAAAACATGTATTCATAACAACCCATTCAATGGAATTAAGTACTTTGAATGTATATAATTACAGGTGGATCTCATTGATCCTTGATTATGGTTGTTAACCAGGGAGCCGTGGTTGACAGATATAAACAGGAGGGGGAGCATGCAATGCCCACCAATACCCTCGAGTTGTTCAGGGAGAGCTGGGCGCCGCAGGGAGTGGAGTGCATGATTTCCCCCTCCAACTCTATTTTGATTTAATCCCTGCCCTCCCCTTCACTGTATGATCACACAGTGAAGGGCACTGCTTGTCACTGGCCACTCGGGTGTTTTCCTATTTTTCTGGTGGTGGAAATTGAATAAAGATTTGTGCACTTTGTGTCTCTCACTGCGTCTCACACCTGCACACACACACAGCATGGATGCTGGGGAAAAAATAAGCACTACCACAGTTAGGCGGTAGTGTGGGGGTTAATAAAAAAAAGAAAAAAAAGAGAAAAAATAAAACTAAAATGCTAGCCTGTGCCCCACAATCTGAGCCGCCTCCAGAATTTTCATTTTGTCCCTTTTAAGGACGTAAAAAGGCGGGCCCTGTATTGACTGCTGCTGCACACCATCTACCTTTTCTCCCTCATCCACCGTCCAGGCACACCATGGCATGCCCATTTGCCACCGGGCGGTGGGGATCAAAAAAAATAAACAGGAGGGGGAGCATGCAATGCCCACCAACACCCTCGAGTTGTTCAGGGAGAGCTGGGCGCCACAGGGAGTGGAGTGCACGATTTCCCCCTCCAACTCTATTTTGATTTAATCCCTGCCCTCCCCTTCACTGTATGATCACACAGCATTGCCCTTTGATGTGAAGAGCACTGCTTGTCACTGGCCACTTGGGCGTTTCCTTTCTTCCTGGTGGTGAACATTTGAATAAAGATTCGTACACCTTGTGTCTCTCACTGTGTCTCACACCTGCACACACACACCATGGGTGCTGGGCAAAAAAAAACTACCGCAGTTAGGTGGTAATGTGGGGGTTAAAAAAAAAGAAAAAAAAAGAAAAAAAAGAGGAGTATCAGAGGTTCTTTCCACTCTAAAAAAGCAGGGGAAAAAAAAGCAGCATGGTCACTCTGAGAGTTGGCTTTGAGGAGCTGGATCAGTGTCAAGGACCCTCCACATGTAAATAAACAGTGACTTGAAGATGGAAAAAAAAAGCAGCATGGTCACACACAACATGAGTGCTGGGGAAAAAAAATAAATAAATAAACAGGAGGGGGAACATGCGGTGTCCGCCAACACCCTGGAGCTGTTCAGGGAGTGGAGTGCATTACTCCCCCGTCCAACTCTATTTTGATTTAATCCCTGCCCTCCCCTTCACTGTTTGATCACACAGCATTACCCTTTGATGTGGAGGTCACTGCTTGTCACTGGCCACTTGGGTGTTTTCTTTTCTTTCTGGTGGTGGAAATTAAATAAAGATTTGTGCACCTTGTGTAAAAAAAGAAAGAAAATAACAAAAAATAAATAAACAGGAGACTCAGACAGTCTCCTCACTCTAGGGACTGGATTTAAGCTAGCTGGTCAGAGTCCATGTACTGTGCATGTGTAAATAAAATGCAGAGAATTTAAAAGACTTGTTGACTGGTCAAATCTTATCTGTGTTTTATACACATTCATGTCTACTTTTCTTGTCCACAGATTGCACCCAAACTCTCCAAAATGATATCTGACCCGTCTGATCGGTTAGATTTTTTCCTCAAAAATGTAGATCCCATGAGTCATGTTTCAGAAACCTTGATGAAAATTACTTGAGGGCAGCTGAGCTTTTAAATCTGCTACTGCCGCAATGAGGAGAACGTGACAACTGCAGATGTTTGAGATCAGAGTCTAAGAGTGTGGTGCAACAAAAGCAGCATCCAAGGAGAATCGATGTTTCAGGCATAAGCCCTTCAAAGTTTGTGAGACGATTTGTAGCTCGGGTGCTCATTGTTGTGGTTCTGTTCGCAGAGCTGGGAATTTGTGTTGCAGACATTTCATCCCCTGTCTAGGTGACATCCTCAGTGCTTGGGAGCCTCCTGTGAAGTGCTTCTGTGATGTTTCCTCCGGCATTTATAGTGGTTTGTATCTGCCGCTTCCTGTTGTCAGTTCCAGCTGTCTGCTGCAGTGGCCGGTATATTGGTCAGAGCCAAACAGAGATCAGCCAGAGAATTCCTAGAGGCATGGCACTCATCCACAGATTCAATCAATAAGCACATCAACCTGGACCCAATATACCGGCCACTGCAGCGGACAGCTGGAACTGACAACCAGAAGCGGTAAATACAAATAACTACAAATGCAGGAGGAAACATCACACAAGCGCTTCACAGGAGGCTCCCAAGCACTGATTATGTCAGCTAAACAGGGGATGAAATGTCTGAAACACAAATTCCCAGCTCGGCGAACAGAACCACAACATAAGCCCTTCATCAGGAATGATGCTTGTGGGCGAAGGGTGCTGAGAGATAAATGGGAGGGGGTGGGACCATGGGGAAGGTAGCTGGGAATACGATTGGTAGATGAAGATGGGGGTGAAGGTGACAGGTTGGAGAGGAGGGTGGATCAGATAGATGGGAAGGAAGATGGATAGGTAGGACAGTTCAAGAGGGCAGTGCCAAGATGGAAAGTTTAGACTAGGCTAAGGCGAGGGGAGGGGAAATGGGGAAACTAATGAAATCCACATTGATCCTGTGTGGTTGGAAAGTTCCAAGGCAGACAGTGAGGTGTTCTTCCTCCAGGCATCAGGTAGTTAGGGTTTGGCAATGGAGGAAACATGTCCTTGGCAGAATGGAAGGGGGAGGGAGGTGGTTAAAGTGTTCAGCTGCATGGCAGTGGGGTGCCCTAGCGATGTTCTCTGAAACGATCCGCATGTTGGTATCATGTCTCTCCAATGTAGAGGAGACCACATTGGGTGCAACGGATGCGGTAGATGATGTGTATGAAAGTACAGGTAATTTTCTGTCAGAAGTGGAAGGATCCTTTGGGGCCTTGGACAAAGGTGAGGAAGGAGGTATGGGCGCAGGTTTTGCACTTCTTATGATGGCAGAGGAAGGTGCCGAGAGGTGAGGGTGGGTCGATGAGGGGCGTGGAACTGACAAGGGAATTGCAGAGGGAATGATCTCTCTGAAACACGTATAGGGGTGAGAGGGAAATAGACCTCTGGTAGTGGTGACTGTAAGTGGCAGAAATGGTGGAGGATGATATAGTATATCCAGAAGTTGGTAGGGTAGAAGGTAAGGACCAGGGAGATTCTGTCCTTGTTGTGATTGGAGGGGTGGGGCTCAAGGGCAGAGGTGCGGGAAGTGGAGGAGATGCACTGGAGGTCATCGCCGACCACGTGGGAGGAGAAATCCCGATTTTTGAAAAAGGAAGCCATCAGGAATGTTCTATGGTGGAATTGGTCCTCCTGGCAACAGATGCGGCTGAGGCAGACAAATTGGGCACAAGGGATAGCATTTTTACACGAGGTGGGATGGAAGAGGTGTAGTCCAGGTAGCTGTGGGAGTCACATGAATGGTGGATGCATGATCCCACTTTCATAGAACATAGAACATAGAACATAGAAGGATACAGCGCAGTACAGGCCCTTCGGCCCTCGATGTTGCGCCGACCGAATCCTACCTAACCTATACTAGCCCAATAACTTCCAAATGCCTATCCAATGCCCGCTTAAATGACCATAAAGAAGGAGAGTTCACCACTGATACGGGCAGGGCATTCCATGAACTCACAACCCGCTGTGTGAAGAATCTACCCCTAACATCTGTCCTATACCTACCACCCCTTAATTTAAAGCTATGTCCCCTAGTAACACCTGACTCCATTAGCGGTAAAAGGTTCTTAGTATCTACCCTATCTAAACCCCTAATCATCTTATACACTTCTATCAGATCTCCCCTAAACCTTCTCTTCTCCAATGAGAACAGCCCCAAGTGCCTCAGCCTTTCCTCATAAGATTTTCCTACCATTCCAGGCAACATCCTGGTAAACCTCCTCTGCACTCGTTCTAAAGCTTCCACATCCTTCCTATAGTATGGCGACCAAAACTGCACACAATACTCCAGATGAGGCCTCACCAGAGTCTTATACAACTGCAACATGACCTCAGGACTCCGGAACTCAATTCCTCTGCCAATAAAGCCCAGTACACCATATGCCTTCCTCACAGCACTATTTACCTGGGTGGCAACTTTCAGAGATCTGTGTACATAGACACCAAGATCCCTCTGCTCATCCACACTACCAAGTAGCCTACCATTAGCCCAGTAATCCATCATCTTGTTATTCCTACCAAAGTGAACGACTTCGCACTTAGCTACATTGAATTCCATTTGCCACATTTCCGCCCAGCTCTGCAACTTATCTATATCCCGCTGTAACCTACCACTTCCTTCCTCACTATCCACAACTCCACCGACTTTTGTGTCATCCGCAAACTTGCTTACCCAGCTTTCAAGTCCTTCCTCTAGATCATTTATAAAGATAACAAAAAGCAATGGTCCCAAAACAGATCCTTGTGGTACACCGCTAGTAACTGCGCTCCAAGATGAACATAATCCATCAACTACTACCCTCTGTCTCCTTCCAGCCAGCCAATTCCTAATCCAAACCTCTAATGTATCCTCAATGCCATACCTCCGAAGTTTTAGCATTAGCCTACCATGGGGAACCTTATCGAACGCCTTACTAAAATCCATATACACAACATCTACTGCTTTACCCTCATCCACTTCCTTAGTCACCTTCTCAAAGAACTCAATAAGGTTTGTGAGGCACGACCTGCCCTTCACAAAACCATGCTGGCTATCCCTGATCACGTTACTCCTACCCAGATGTTCATAAATCTTATCCCTTACCATTCTCTCTAAGACTTTGCCCACCACTGAAGTCAGACTCACTGGCCTATAGTTACTAGGGCTATCCCTACTCCCTTTCTTGAACAATGGGACCACATTCGCTATCCTCCAGTCCTCTGGTACTATTCCCGTTGACAATGACGACATAAAAATCCAGGCCAATGGCTCTGCTATCTCCTCCCTAGCTTCCCATAGGATCCTGGGGTAAATGCCATCAGGCCCAGGAGACTTATCTATATTCATCCTTTCCAATATTCCCAAAACCTCTTCCCTGCATATTTCCAGGGCATCCATTCTAATTATTTGTGATTCCATATTCACATCAGCAACAGTGTCCTGTTCCTGAGTGAATACTGATGGAAAGTACTGATTTAATGTCTCTTCAATCTCCTCCGCCTCCACACACAACTTTCCCTTCCCATTCCAGCAGAAAACGTAGGATATCACACAGATGGGTGAGACCACTGGGTTTAAGGCTACAGTGCCATTCTGGCTAAAGCTGAGAGCATTTATATCTCCACAAAAGTTCAGGGCTCGACATTTCTAATTGAAATTATGAAAATCAACTTCTAACTTCTTTAATCACATTCCATGCACAAGATGGTCAGAATGAAATGGGTCACATTGTGGCTTCATCATCCTTAATTTGTAGGGATTAAATGCTGAAATGTTAAAATTCTGAGGTCTTTTTGGTATTTTGAAATAAGTATCTGATCAAATAATTTCACCCATTTGAAATGGTCTAGAGCATTTCCAATTACTACAGATCATTAGAAATGTACTATAGTAATATAATTCCTTGTCTCAAGAAAAGCTCAGACCACGTTGTCTTTTGCCACTCTCATGCCTGCCTATTTTGCAATTGAGGAAACTCTAAGGTTTTGCATGTACTCTTTCCCTCTTGTACCTTGACTGTACTCTAACCGCTCTAAAAACAGATTGTTTAATTACAGTTTTATCTGTCAATCTTCGATTCTAATTTATCCAGGAGAGAACTGTCCTCAATCCACAAAAATGAGTTTAGTTAAGTATTTTACTTAGATTAGATTAGATTCCCTACAGTATGGAAACAGGCCCCTTGCCCAACAAGTCCACACTGACCCTCTGAAGAGTAACCCACCCAGACCCTTACCCTATATTTACCCCTGACTAATGCACCTAACACTATGGACACTTTAGTGTGGCCAATTCACCAGACCTGCACATCTTTGAATTGTAGGAGGAAACCAGAGCACCCAGAGGAAACCCATGCAGACACGGGGAGAATGTGCAAACTCCACACAGACAGTCATCCGAGGCTGGAATCGAACCCAGGTCCCTGGCGCTGTGGAGGCAGCAGTGTTGACCACTGAGCCACCGTGCCACCCTTGTTCTTTTCCATGGTAAATCTCAACCTTACAATACTTTCATCACTGTTCCCTTTACATATTACCTACTGACAATTGATTAACTTGGCTAATTTCCCAGAACCTGAACCAGCCATGGCATCTTCCTCATTTGGCTGGACAAGTGACACAAAGGCACCTGCTTGCTTTCTTGGCAAGATCTTGCAAGAGGCTCAAGTTACATGATTTGAGTGAGTCTAAAATAAGCATCCAATTCTCCTGCTTGGACTGACCAGAACCACATAACTTTCGTGGACCAGCATCGTCAGCAAGCTTTAAGGATGTTACTGCATGCCAATACAAAAATAACAGAAAATTCTCTTTAATTTTTGTGAGGCCAAGGAATACTGGCTTCTTCTCTTCTCCAACTGGCAACAAACCTTGGTGCAGCTGCTCAGTACTGGCAGCCGAAGCATTAAAACAGAATAAGCCGCTTGATGCAATGTAATGCAATAACACTGCTTACTGCATCCCACCTGTTCCTCCCCACATTACAAACTGAAGTTGGTTATCAGATAATTTCAGAATTATCATAAAGTTTGTAAACTAAATTACAACAAAATTATAGCATTACAGATACCAGTCTTCAGCAAATTCAACTCACTTTATGTGATATTAACAAGCAGTTGGGGACACTCTGTCAATAGTACTGAAGACTTGTGGTCCAGAACTTGTGCTCCCCTCGCCAAGCTGTTCCAGCACAGGTACAACAATGGCATCTACCCAACAATGTGGAAAATTGCTCAAGTATGTCCTGTACATTAAAAGCAGGACAAATCTAACCAGGCCAATTACCACCCTATCAGTCTACTCTCGATCATCAGTAAACTGATGTAAGGTGTCACCAATAGTGCTATTAAGCAGCACCTGCTCAGCAATAACCTGCTCACTGAGACCCAGTTTGTGTTCCCCCAGGACCACTCAGCTCCTTACTTCATTGAACCTTGGTTCAAACATGGACAAAAGAGGGGAGGTGATTGACAGTACTTGGGATCAAGGCCACATTCAATAAAGTGTGGCATCAAGGAGCCCTAGCAAAACTGAAATCAATGGGAATTCAGGGGCAAACTTTCCGGTGGTGAGAGCCATAACCTGACGCACAGAAAGATAGTCATGGTTGCTGGTGGCAGTCATCTCAGCTCCAGGACATCTCTGTAAGAGTTCCTCAGTGTAGTATCCAAGGCCCAAACTGTTTTTAGCTGCTTCATCAATGACCTTCCCTCTATCATAAGATCAGGAATGGGTATGTTCACCAACGATTCACAATGTTCAGCACCATGTGCGACTCATCAGATACTGAAGCTGTCCATGTTCAAGTGCAATAAGATCTGGACAATATCCAGGCTTGGGTTGTCAAGTGGCAAATAACATTCACACCATACAAATGCCAGGCTATGACCATCACCAGTAAGAGACAGTTTAAAGACAGCATTCAATGGTGTTACCATCACTGAGTTTGCCCATTGTCAACATCCTGGGAGTTATCATTGACCAGAAACTCAGCTAGAATCACCACATAAACACAGTGGCTCCAAAAACAGAGGCTAGGAATACTGCAGCTAGTAACACATATCCTGACAGCCCAAAGCCTGGCCACCATCTACAAGTCACAAGTCAGGAGTGTGATGGAATAATACCCACTTGCCTGGCTGACTGCAACCCAAAAACATTCATTGCAAAAATTCAACGATCCTCAGACAGCACCTTCCAAATCCATGACCACTTCCACCCAGAACAACAAGGGCAGCAGATACATGGGAACACCATCATCTTCAAGTTCCTCTCCAAACCATACAGCATCTTGACTTGGAAATATATTGCATTCTTTCACTGATGCTGGTTCAAAATCCTGGAATTTCTTCCCTAGTGGCATTGTAGGCGAACCCACAGCAGGTGGATTGCAGTGGTTCAAGAAGACAGCTCACTACCATCTTCTCAAGGGCAACAAGGGCCAGGTAATAAATGCTGACCAGCCAATGTCGTCCACATCCCACAAATTAATAGATTAAAAAAGATAGAATGAAGAAATATTGCCAATGCTCAAGATATACAGAACTTGCCATTTAGACCATAGACATAAAACTGTATAGCACAGGACCCGGCCATTTGCTCCACGATGTTGTGCCGAACATGTCACCAAATTAAACTAATCCCTTCTGCCTGCGATATCCTTTCTTATACTTTCATACACATACCTAATAGTCCTTTTAATAGCTCTATCATATCTGCCTCTACCATCATCCTTGGCAACATGTTCTAGTCTCCTACTACATACTGGGTAAAAAAAAATCTCTCTGAACTTTCCCCTTTCAACTTAACTGCATATCTCTTATGAGACATTTCAACTCTGGGAAAACAACTCTGACCATCAACCTTATCTATACATCTCATAACTTTACAGACTTCTATCAAGTCTCCTCTCTAGCTCTGCTGTACCAGAAAAAAACCTGAGTTTTTCCTAGCTTCTTTTTATAGCTCATACCCTCTAATCTAGGCAGTATCCAGGCAATTCTCTTCTGCATCCCCTCCAAGTCCTCCACATTCTTCCTATAATGTGGTGACCAAAATTGAATGCAATACTCTAAGTGTGGTCTAATCAAAACCTTATAAAGCTGCAACATGACATCCTGACTCATGTGCTCAATTCCCTGACTAATAAAGGCAATGTAATACAATAACATTGTTTACTGCATCCCATCTGTTGCTACAGATTTTAGCTCTTTTGAGGCAGGGAGAGGAGTGGGAGAGAGTAAGGTAGGTAAATAAGTAGAGGCAGTACTCAAGTAAATTGTTAATTTACAATTCAGCCTGATAATTGATTCATATCACAACACTCTAAGGTTGAATGGCACTCATTAAAATATTTCGACAACCCTTCTTTAGTTCAGGGATAAATAACAACCAGGGCTCCAATGTCTTTTTTCAACAGTCATTGATTCTTTTGTACCACTAAGAGAGCAGACTTTTAAAAAGTAATTTAATAACTCATTCAGAAGATGGCACCTTTGACACTGCAGCACTCTCTTAGTGTATTATGTTGTGTATTAAGTCTCTTGTGTGCTTCTTTTTAAAAAGAGATTTCATTCCTAAATTACAGAAAAGTTTCCAATTACACAATATTCCAATGAGAGGTCATGTAAAATACTGTGCCTCTAACTCTAAGCTAAAAGCTCCAAGTTGAAATCCAAGTCCAGGATTTAATGTCGAAGGAAGGAGTCCGTCCTGGAAATGACCAACAGGCATCCTAACAGTGTGGCAATGTGTGACAAAGAAGGCAAAAAGAAACATTTCATGATGTGATACAGGGTCTCAATAGCCACAGATCTTCTTAATCATAAATTGGAAAAAGAAGATTGGCAGTAGTAGCTTGGATGAGGAGTTTGGAGAATGCTTTTGATATACTTTCTGAACTGAACTGGCATATTAAGTTAAGGAAGCAAATCAATAGAGACTGAGGTCACCATTTAAGTGAATATTTTTAACTACTCAAAATAAATACATTCCTGCTATAAAGAAAAATTCTAAAGGGAGAACCTACCACCTATGATTAATTGAAGAGGTTGGGAAAAACATCAAACTTAAAGAGAAAGCATATTCCTGACCTAAAATGAATGGCAGGTCAGTTGAGGATATGAAGAAAAGGAGGGTATGTCTAAAAGATTAATCAGGAGGAAGAAATTAATGTATGAAATAAAGTTAGCTAGGAATGTAAAAATGAATAGCAGGAGTGTTCACAGATATTGAAAAATGAAGAGATAAATATTGACCTTCTGGAGGGTGAGAATACAAGATATTAGCAGATGTAATGAACAAATATTTTGCTTTTGTCTTCATTGTAAGAGTACAAAACATTCCAGTAATGGCTGTAAAATCAGAAGATGGAAGAGAGAGAGGAAATTAGCAAATTATAAACCACAACAAAGCAGAGGATTGGCAAATCACTGGGTCCAGAATAGGGCCTTAAATAAGATAGTACATGCATTGGTGTTAATTTTCTAAAATGTCCTAAATTTAGGAAAGGTTCATTCAGACTTGAAAGTATAACTCTTGTATCAAAGAATGGAAAAAAGCAGGAAACAGGAAACTATCGGCCAGTTAGTTTGACATTCATTGTGTGCTAGATAAAGAGATTATGGCTGAGCATTTAGAAAAATTCAAGGTAATTGAATAGCTTTCTCAGAGTGAAATCATGATTAACCAACTTGTTGGAATCCTTCGAAGGATTTGTCTGTGCTTTGGAGGAAGGGGAACCTATACACACACAACTAGATTTCCAGAAGGCATTTAGTAAGGTGCCACAGAAGGATATAGAAAAGTTGAGCGGATAATGTGAATTGTTAACTTTGACAAGAAGGAAAAAAGCTGGAGAATGACTGCAGAATTCCAGGATACAGGGTGTACAGTCATAGAGTCACAGCACAGAAATAGATCCTTTGATCCAACTTGTCCATGCCAACCAGATATCCTAAACTCATCTAGTCCCATTTGCCAGCATTTGGCTTATATACCTCTAAGCTCTTCCTGTTCAATATCCATCCAGATGCCCTTTAAATGCTGCAATTGTACCAGCCTTCACCACTTTGCCCTTGCGTGAAAAAGTTGCCTCTTAGTCACTTTTAAATCTTTCCCCTATCACCTTAAACCTATGCCTTGCAGCTTTGGATTCCCCCATCCAGAGGAAAAGGCTTCGTCTATTTACCTTATCCATGTCCCTCACGATTTTATAAACTTCTATAGGGTGACCCCTCAGCTTCCAATGCTCCAGGGAAAATAGCCTCAGTCTATTCAGTCTCTTCCTAAAGCTCAAATCCACCAATCTTGGCACGGTGGCACAGTGGTTAGCACTGCTGCCTCACAGCGCCTGAGACCCGGGTTCAATTCCCGACTCAGGCGACTGACTGTGTGGAGTTTGCACGTTATCCCTGTGTCTGCGTGGGTTTCCTCCGGGTGCTCCGGTTTCCTCCCACAGTCCAAAGATGTGCGGGTCAGGTGAATTGGCCATGCAAAATTGCCCGTAGTGTTAGGTAAGGGGTAAATGTATGGGTGGGTTGCGCTTCGGCGGGTCGGTGTGGACTTGTTGGGCCGAAGGGCCTGTTTCCACACTGTAAGTAATCTATAAAAAAAAGTTTATAGGCCTTGCACATAATTAAGAAGGCTAATAGAATTAGAGGAATTTATTATGAGAAGAATTGACCATAAAAGTAAGGTGGAAGTTATGCTCAAGTTAACAGTGCATCAGTGAGACAAAATCTTGAACACTCTGTTCAGTTTTGGTCTCCTAATTCATGAAAAGATGTAAATGCATTAGAGGCAGTTCAGGGGAGGCTTATTTGATTAATACCTAGAATGTGCTTATTACGAGGTTAGGTTGAACCTACTGAACTCATTTCCATAGAAATTTAGAAGAGTGGTGAGTGATCAGACTCAAGTGTGTCAGATCCTGAATGTTCCAGACTAGATGGATATGAAAAGCACATTTCGTCTTGTGGGTGAGTCCAGAGTTAGGGGCACACTTTTAAAATTAGGGGTCACCCTTTCAGTACGGAGATGAGGAGAATTTCTTTTCTCCCAGAGAATACATAACTTCGATTTCTTTGAAAAAGAAAGCAGTGGAAGTGGGATTATTGGATTTTTTTTAAGACACAGGTGGATAAATTCTTATTAGGCAAGGGAATCAAAGCCTATCAAAGGGAATCAAAGTTGGATAATAATGTGGAATTTGAATTACAAACAACTATTATCTTTTTGAATAGTTGACCAGCCTCAAGGGGCTGAAAGATCTACTTCTGCTCCAATTTCGAATGTTCGAATAGAAAAGTACAGCACAGAACAGGCCCTAAGGCCCATGATGTTTTGCCAAGATTTAATCCTAATGTCAAATATAGTAGCTTAACCTACACACCCCTCAACTCACTGCTATCCACTTGCATGTCCAGCAGTCACTTAAATGTCCCCAATGACTTCGCTTCTACCACCACAGCTGGCAAAGCATTCCATGCATTCACAACTCTCTGCATAAAGAACCTAACTCTGATGTCTCCTTTATACCTTCCTCCTAATATCTTCAAACTATGACTTCTCGTACCAGTCAATCCTGCCCTGGGGAAAAGTCTTTGGTTATATGTTAATGGACCAATAGGTTGAGTACCAATCTGTAAATGGTTTCAATTTGGAGGCAGCAAGAACAGGACAGATTCCTGATCAGCAATATTCTGAAAAGACTTAGTGCTTCAATTATCAATATTCATAGGTCTAGGTTGCAACACAAGTATAAACATACACACTGCCACAACAACTCAGTGAATTACAAAATTCAGTTGGCATGTAATGCAGATCAGTTTCATACCAACAGTATGGTGTTCAATTCCCACTCTATTTGGGTTGGTTCAGAACCTACTTCTTTGCCCTACTTGTATTGGAGATTGTGATGCTGTGGGTTGGACTCGCCTTTGAGCAGAGAATGGAATAATATGGACTAGGAAGACATTTTCCAGTCATTACCTGAATTATCCCACACATTACATTTATGATGTTTGCATTTGTGAAATAAACTGAAAATAGTAGTGACTCTGCAATACACAGAAAGACAGACAATGTTCTACACAGCACTTAACTAAGGTCGTGCTCTGTGAATAGAAGCAAGAGCGAGATGGTTACTTAAGATGTTGGGAAGGGTTTTAAATGGACTTGCAATCTTTCATGTTAAACTGTCATTTTATGGTAATATCAACAAAACAAAAATCACTAGTCATGAAAAGTAACAGAATAAAACCATAATTCTTCTGTGGATAAGCAAGTATTTGTGAAAAAAAAGGAAGTCCTCAGTCTTTACTAATCAATCTGTAACATCCGCAACACTTTTGACAATTAAAAAAAGCTTGAATGTTTCTATAGGGCTACAACATTTAATGGTATAAACAGATGATTATATTGTGTAGTACCTTAACTTCCCTGAGATTCATGCATTCTTCCCAGGAATAGAATTTCTTTTTCATCCTGTACAATTAAACACATAGATTATAAAACACAGCCTTAACTGTAACTTGTATTGAGACTACATTAATGCTTAAATGATAATAGGAAATTAAATGGAACAATGTGAATGATCTCTAAAAATTTTTATAGTTTTCCAATTAGTATCTAGTCTGTAACTAAAGGAAAAAGATAAAGTAACTTAAGGGCTGTTCTCTCTTTAGAAAGATATGACTAGGGGCGGTTTAACCTGAGGGTCACCATGCCTCATACAAGGCGAGAAATAACTCTGCATTGCATACCAGATGTCCAGCCAACCAAGCTAACCGAACCACCTCCCACCCCCAACTACAACATATCTTATAAATTAATTATAATTTAATATCCTAAACTTCCACAGAACAAAGCTCAAAATTCAATTACAAAGAAAGACTTGAAGTTATATCTCATCTCTAAAAACCTAGAGCTTCCCGGATCTCTTTACAATCAATTAAGTACTTTTGATATGTAGTCCCTGTTATGATTTAGGAAATGTATCATTCAATTTGTGCACAACAAAGTTCCATTAACGGCAGTGTGATATTCACAGAATCTGGTCATTTTATAATACGATAATGCAAGAACATAAAAAATAGAAACGCAAGTAAACTACCTGGCCTTGTTCAGACTGCTTCACTACACAATAAGATAATAGTGACCTCATTCTGGTCTTAACTCTGCTTTACTATCATTCTACTGTTGATCAAAAATCTGTCTAATAAAGCTTTGACTAAGCCTTCACTGCACTTGGCACAAGAGAATTTCAAAAAGCAATGACGCTCTGAGATCATCATATTCTCAATTGTATCTCAACAAGATTATCCCTTGTTTTCAAAACTGTGTACCCAGTAGTTCTAGATTCCCCAGGGAGAAAAGTCCTCAGTATTCATCCTGTTAAGTCCTCTCAGGATCTTATGTTTTAATAAAATTGCCTCTTATTTTTTCAAACAGTTGTTTTAATAATTAGTTGAGAGATTTTGGCCAGGTTAGCAGAAGAAAACCAATGTACATTGTAAACAAGACATTGGTTCTACTTCTGATCTGATTAGAGATTCAAATCCTATGAATGTGATTTTAACCCATGGACATTTTGAGAAAGGCAAAAATGCTTCCACTGAGTCATGGTTAACACTCCAGTTCAGACTAATATGTGTCAAGAAATAGGCTTGGATCCAGATATTGCCAAGGACAGCTTGGGCTGAGAGGACATGTGGGCAGAAATCATTTAATATTCTCATAGTGTGAAGTTTTAACGTAAGATGGGAAGGGTATAAAAGAGTACAATTTTGACCCCTGAAAGACTCTGGTCATGGGATAAGCTTGGTGGGTCGTTATCCTAATAGTTCACATTTAGTACTCTGAAATCATCCAAAAGTTGATAGTCTACCAAATGTCTGGAAGATTGTAAGCAAGTTAAAGCAGAGGCTGACAGCTTCGTTACATTATTTAAGCAACAAACCTATGTCCTGGGAGCAGGATTCCAGAAACAGGATGTTGCCATTAGTCCAAGAAGATGTTTGATTGAGCATGCAATTGAGCAATACTGTGTACAAATTTCAGTGCTGATGCAATGTCAGATTGGTAGGCCAATTGTTCCAACCACCAACTGATCACATTAAACAATATGCTCACATTTAGATTAGATTACTTAGAGTATGGAAACAGGCCCGTCGGCCCAACAAGTCCACACCGACCCTCCAAAAAGCAACCCACCCAGACCCATTCTCCTACATTTACCTCCACACCTAACACTATGGGCAATTTAGACTGGCCAATTCACCTAACCTGCACATTTTTGGACTGTGTGAGGAAACCGGAGCATCCAGAGGAAATCCACACAGACACGGGGAGAACGTGCAAACTCCACACAAACAGTTGCCTGAGGTGGGAATTGAACCCAGGTCTCTGGCGCTGTGAGGCTGCAATGCTAACACCATGCCACCCCACAAATGTTCTTAATGGCTAGGCTCATCTGATTCATAATAGTCAAATAACAGACTGTATATAATCAACCCAAGCTTGTAAAACCCAAAACAAACTAACTTTTAAATATGTGATTTTGTGGTTGGACAGCAATTACAGAACAATTCCAAGTGCACTAAAAGCTACATTAACAAATAATTTAAGATAATCAGCCAAACTTGTAACAGATAGCAAGAGTTATTACAAAGTTTTGAAAATGAAAAGAGAACATAAAGTTGGCCCTCTAAAGAGAGAGACTGGGGAATCAGCAATGAACAGAAGGAAATGGCAGTTAAATCAAATAAACATTCTGTATCTGCTTTCACTATAGAGGATACAAATAACACCTCGTAAAGCAGGATGAAAAGGAATGGAGGAACTTAAAACAGTTACATTTAACAAGGAAAAGTAATACTCATAGAATAAAACTCAAACTAATAGAATAAAATCTGACTAGTTGACAAAAACTATTTATAATGACAGACAAAAAGGGGTGGTGGTATAATGTTAATGTCACTGGATTATTAATTCAAATTTCCAGGTTCTTGGGTCATGGATTTGAATCACAGCAAGGCAGATGGTGAAATTTGAATTCTGTAGAATTCTGGAATTAAAAACTATTCAAATTGCGACTACTTAGCCATTGTCCATTGTTGATTGTCAAAAAGAAATCTGGTTCACAAGAGTCCATTGGGAAGGATATCTGTTGCCCATACCTGACCTAGCCTACATGTGACTTCAGGCTCTTAAATGCCTGCCGAAATGACTGGAAGTTCACTCAATATGTCACAGCCATTCCAAAAATGGAGGAACTATGCAGCACCATAAACAATAATGGTGAACTAAAAGTAAAACAAAGAACTGCAAATGCTGAAGATCTGAAACAAAAACAGAAATTCTTGGAGAAATTCAGAAAGTCAGCATCTGTGGAAAGAAAGCAGGGTATTTGAGAAGATTTGTAGTTCAGGTTGTGGATGAGGTGGTTACCTTGCTCGTTGAGCTGGTAAGCTTGTTGGCAGACATTTCACCACCATTCTAGGTAACATCAACAGTGCGCCTCTGGTGAAGTGTTGGCTTTCTATCCCACCTGCTACTCATGTGTCTGGGTCTACTGGGGTTGGTGGTGTCATTTCTGGTTTTGTTGTTGGTTCTTTTTCTTAGTATTGGTATATGGGGTCTAACTCTGCACATTGGAATTCCGGGTTGAGGTCGAGGCTTCCAGGAATTCCCGTGCATATCTCTGTTCGGCTTGTCCTAGGATGAATACGTTGTCCCAGTTGAATTAACGTCCTTCATTGTCCATGTGTATAGGTACAAGTAATAGTTGGTCATGTCTCTTGGTGGCTAGTTGGTATTCGTGTACCCTGATGGCTAATTTCCTTCCAGTTTGCCTCAGGTGACAGTCTTCACATGGTATTTTATATATAAAGTTGGTCCTGTTGGTTGTAGGTATGGGCTGTGCAGTATAATTCACTCCTGTATTAGACCTTCCAAAATGTGTTATCTGGCATTTGTCCAGACTAAATTCCATCTGCCATTTCTCTGCCTAAATCTCTAGCACATCTATATCCTGCTGTATCCTCTGGCAATTTCCTTACAATCTACAGCCCCCCCCCAAACTTTGTGTCCTCAAACTTATTAGTCAGGTCATATACATTCTCCTTCAAATCATTTATGTATTTTACAAACAACAGGGGTCCCAGCCTCTGGAATACCACTGGTCACAGATCTCTAGTCAGAAAGGCACCCTTTCATCACCACTCTCCACCTTCTAAGACCAAACCTGTTCTGCATCCATTTTCCAACTCACTATAGATCCCATGTCATTTTACCTTTTGAATCAGTCATGAGGGACCTTGTCAAAGGCCTTGCTAGAGTCTATATGGACAACATCTACTGCCCTGCCCTCAATTATCTTTATCATTTCCTCAAAGAACACAATCAAATTTGTGAGAAGCAACTCTTCTGACACAAAGCCATGCATCCTCACATGAACAAGTCTATATTTTTCAAAATGTGAGTAAATCCCTAAGAATCCTCTGCAATAATTTCTCTACCACAGACATAAGGCTCACTGGCCAATATCTTCCTGTATATTCCTTATTGGCCTTCTTAAACAAAGGGACAACATTAGCTATTCTCCAGTTCTCTGGGACCTCTCCTGGACGAACAGGATGCAAAGATTTATACAAGGCCCAGCAATTTCCTCCCTCATCTCCCTTAGTATTATGGGACAGATTCTATCAGGTCCTGGTGACTTGTCTACCTTACTGCTTTTTAAAACACCCAACACCTCCTTTGTTTTTATATAATACCTCATCCTATTATATCAACATACCCCTCCTGAAACTCACCAACCACTATGTCCTTCTCCTTCGTGAGTAATGATGCAAAATATTCGTGAAAGATGTCACTCACTTCCTCTAGCTCAAACATAAATTCCCTCCTTTGTCCCAGAGTGAACCTACCTGTTTACTAACTACCCTTTTGCTATTTATAAACATATAAAATGCCTTGGGATTTTCCTTAATTCTACTTGTCAAAGATTATACATGGCTACTTTTAGCCCTCTTAACTCCATCTTCCCATTCTTTCCTGCTTTCTTTATATTCTTCAAGGGTTCTGTCTTCAATTTCCTAAATCCAACATATGCTGCCTTTTTCTTTTTGACTGAACTCACAATTTTTCTTGTCATCCAAGGTTCCCAAATCTTGCCATCCTTATCCTTGATATTCACAAGAACTTACTTGTCCTGACCTTTGATCAACTGGCCTTTTAAAGTTTCCCGCAAAATGATGTGGATTTACTCTCAAACAGCTGGCCTGAACCTTCATTCCCCATTTCCTACTTAATGCTAGCATTGTTAGCATTTCCCCAGTTTAGTAGTTTCACCTAATCACTACACTTAACGTTATTCATAAATAACTTAAGACCTACAGAATTATGGTTACTTTCCCAAAATACTCGCCCACTGAAACTTTGATCACCTGGAGGCTCATCCCCCAATACCAAGTGTAGTATGGCACCTTCCATAGTTGGACTATTTACATATTGCTTCAAGCTCCCCACTGGACGCACCTCAAGCAACCTTCCTCGACATACCTCAAGCATCTCCCCCCACCCCCCACCTCACTAGATGAACCTAACAAATCCAAGCCTAAGGCACTAAGCAACTCCTAGTCAATATAGGGGAGGTTCAAATCATCCACATCAACAAACCTATTGTTTTTATATTTTTCCAAAATCTTTCACGTATCTGTTCCTCTATCTCCTGCTGGTAGGTTGAAAGGCTAGAGTACAGCCCAATCAAAGTGACTATACTCCTTCTATTCCTTAACTGTACCCATAAGGCAATGCTGGATGAGCCCTCCAAGGTGTCCTCCCTCAATACAGCTGTGATATTCTCCCTTATCAACTCAGTTAGCAACACTCCACTTCTTTTACATTCCTCACCATCTCACCTAAAACATCTAAATCCTGGATTGATAAGCTGCCAGCATTGTCCCTCTCTCAACCAAATCTCTATAATAGCTACAACATCATAATTGTATGTACTAATCCAAGCACTAAACTCCTTTGCCTTACCTGACATTGTCTTCACATTAAAACTACATTTCGTATTGCCAGCCTGCCGTGTTCAGTAACCCCCTTCCAACCTGTCCTTCGAGTAATTTTAGGTGTCATATCTCTTGATGGGAGAGCATTTCGATGATAGTGATCACAATTCCCTGACCTTTACTACAGTCATGGAGAGGGATAGGAGCAGACAGTATGGGAAAGTATTTAATTTGGGAAAGAGAATTACAAATGCTATTAGGCAGAAACTGTAGAGCATAAATTGGAAATTGATATCCTCAGGAAAATGATGGCAGAAATGTGGAGATTGTTTAGGGAGCACTTGCTGTGCGTGCTGGATAAGTTTGTCCCACTGAGGCAAGGAAGGGATGGTAGGATGAAGGCAACTTGGATGACAAGAGATATGGAACATCTAGTCAAGATAAGGTTGAGGAAGCAAGGATTAGACAGGGCTCAAGAGGGTTACAAGGTATCCAGGAAGAAACTGAGGAATAGACTTAGGAGAGCTAGAAGGGGGCACGAAAACGTTTTGGTTGGTAGCATTAAAGAAAATCCGAATGCATTCTACACATGTGAAGAACAAGGTGGCCAGAGTGAGGGTAGGGCTAATCAGGAATAATGGAAGGAACTTGTGCCTGGAGTCGGAGTTGGTAGGGGAGGACCTTAACGAATTCTTTGCTTCAGTATTCACTAGTGAGAGAGACCTTGTCATTTGTGAGGACAGTATGAAAAAGGCTTATCTCAGTCCCAACCATTGGACTCAGCACCGCCTTCTTGATCTGCAATCTTCTTCCCGACCTCTCCGCCCCTACCCCCTCTCCGGCCTATCACCCTCACCTTAACCTCCTTCCACCTATCGCATTCCCAACGCCCCTCCCCAAACTCCCTCCTCCCCACCTTTTATCTTAGCCTGCTTGGCACACCCTCCTCATTCCTGAAGAAGGGCTTATGCCCGAAACGTCAATTCTCCTGCTCCTTGGATGCTGCCTGACCTGCTGTATTTTTCCAGCAACACATTTTCAGCTCCAATGAGAAAAGCCCTAGCTCCCTCAATTTTTCTTCATAAGACATCCCTCCAGCCCAGTCAGCATCCTGGTAAATCTCCTCTGTGCCCTCACTAAAACTTCCACATCTTTCGTGGGCGGCACGGTGGCACAGTGGTTAGCACTGCTGCCTCACAGCGCCAGGGACCTGGGTTCAATTCCCACCTCAGGTGACCGACTGTGTGGAGTTTGCACGTTCTCCCCGTGGGTTTCCTCCGGGTGCTCTGGTTTCCTCCCACAGTCACAAAGATGTGCAGGTCAGGTGAATTGGCCATGCTAAATTGCCCGTAGTGTTAAGTAAGGGGTAAGTGTATGGGTGGGTGGCGCTTCGGCGGGTCGGTGTGGACTTGTTGGGCCGAAGGGCCTGTTTCCACACTGTAAGTAATCTAATCTAATCTAATCTAATCAAATACAAGTGTGGACTAACCGGGACTTAATGAAGCTGCAGCACAACCTGGCTGCTCTTAACCTCAATTCCCCTAATAATAAAAGCCAAGACACCATATGCCTTCTTAACAATCCTATCAACTTGGGTGACAACTTGGAGGATCTATGGACATGGACCCCAAGATCCCTCTGTTCCTCCACACTGCCAAGAATCATGCCTTTAACCCTGAAATCTGCATTTAAATTCGACTTTCCGAAACGAATCATTTCACACTTTTCCACTTTGAACTCCATCTGCCACTTATCAGCCCACCTCTGCATCCTGTCAATGTCCCTTTGCAACCTACAACAGCCCTCCATACTATCCACAACTCTATCAGCCTTCACGACATCGGCAAATCTACTAACCCACCCTTCCACTTCCTCATCCAAGTCATTTATAAGAATCACAAAGAGCGGAAGTCCCAGAACAGATCCCTGTGGAACACCACTGGACACTGAGCTCCAGGCAGAATACTTTCCATCTACCACTCCCCTCTGTCTTCTATGGTCCGGCTAATTCGGTGTCAGGGCCAGCCAGTTCTGCATCCAGATAGCCAAATTGATATCCCATGTCTTTTTACTTTCTGAATGAGCCTACCATGGGGAACTTTATCAAGTACCTTGTTAAAATCCATGCACACCACATCCACTGCTGTAACTTCATCAATGTGTTTGTCACATCCTCAAAGAATTCAATAAGGCATGTGAGGCATGACCTGCCCCTCACAAAGCCATGCTGACTCTCTCTAATCCAGCTATGCTTTTCCAAATAGTCAGAAACCCTGTCTCTCAGAATCCTCTCCAAATAATTTGCAAAGGATAAGAGGTGACTTGATAGAGGTGTACAAGATGACGAGAGGCATAGATAGAGTGGATAGCCAAAGACTTTTTCCAAGGGAGGAAATGGCTATCATGAGGGGGCACAATTTTAAGGTGATTGGAGGAGGTTTCGGGGAGATGTAAGAGGTAGGCTCTTTAAACAGAACTGTTGAAAAATATATGTTTAGGAGCTCTGCCATTTCCTTGCTTCCCAAAACCATTTCCCAGATTGATTCTCTGAGGGGCCTATGTTCATTTTGTAGAACACAGAACATAGAAAAGTACAGCACAGAACAGGCCCTTAGGCCCACGATGTTGTGCCGAGCCTTAGTCCTAATGTAAAATATAGGAACTTAACCTACGCACCACTCAACTCACTGCTATCCATGTGCATGTCCAGCAATCGCTTAAATGTCCCCAATGACTCTGCTTCCACCACCTCAACTGGCAACGCATTCCATGCATTCACAACTCTCTGTGTAAAGAACCTAATATCTTCAAACTATGATTTCTCATACCAGTCAATCCTGCTCTGGGGAAAAGTCTCTGGCTATTGACTCTACCTATTCCTCTCACTATTTTGTACACCTTGATCAGGTCTCCTCTCTTCCTCCTTCTCTCCAGAGAGAAAAGTCCAAGCTTATTCAACCTTGCTTCATACGGCAAGCCCTCCAGTCCAGGCAGCATCCTGGTAAACCTTCTTTGCAACCTCTCCAAAGCCTCTGCATCTTTCCTATAGTAGGGTGACCAGATCTGGACACAATATTCCAAGTGTGGTCTCACCAGGGACTTGTAGAGCTGCAGCAAAACCTCACGACTCTTAACCTCAATGAAAGCCAAAACACCATATGCTTTCTTAACACTTGGGTGGCAACTTTGAGGGATCTATGTACTTGCACACCCAGATCCTTCTGTTCCTCCACACTGCCAAGAATCAGCATTCGAGTTCGACCTTTCAAAATGCATCACCATGCATTGATCCAGGTTGAACTCCATCTGCCATTTCTCAGCCCAGCTCTGCATCCTATGTTGCGCTCTATACTATTGACGACACCTCCAACCTTTGTGTCATCTGCAAATTTACTAACTCACCCACCCAAGTCATTTATTAAAAACTACAAAGAGCAGAGCCCCAAGAACAGAGCCCTGCAGGACCCCACTCAGCACTGTCCTCCAGGCAGAATATTTTCCATCTACAACCACATTCAGCCTTCTGTCTGCCAGCCAATTCTGAATCCAGATAGCCAAATCTCCTTGTATCCCATACTTCCTGACTTTATGAATGAGCCTACCATGGGGAACCCTATCAAATGCCTTGCTGAAGTCCATATACACCACATCTACTGCTCTACCATCGTCGACCTGTCTTGACACCTCCTCAAAGAACTCAATAAGATTTGTGAGGCATGGCCTGCCCCTCACAAAGCCATGCTGACTGCCTTTAATGCTTTGCCAAACAGTCATAAATCCTATCGCTCAGAGTTCTTTCCACAACTTTGCTGACCACAGACGTAAGACTGTCTGGTCTGTAGTTGCCAGGGATTTCCCTATCACCCTTCTTGAAAAGAAGAACAACATTTGCCTCCTTCCAATCCTCCGGTACGACTCCTATGGAAGTGAGGAGGCAAATATCCTCGCCAGCAGCTTAGCAACCTCCTTTCTCACTTCCTGGAGCAGCCTAGGATAAATCTGGTCAGGCCCTGGAGACTTATCAATCTTAATATCTTCCAAACTTTCTAGCACATCATCTTCATCAATTTTGATCTGGTCAAGACTGTATCCTACCACCTCTTAAGTTTTCATTTACAACAAGTTCCCTTTCCTTGGTGAAAACTGAAGCAAAAAACTCATTTAGGGCTTCCCCTATCTGCTCAGACTCCACGCACAAGTTCCCTCCGTTATCCCTGATCGGTCCTACCTTCTCCCTAGCATTCTCTTATTCCTCATGTATGAGTTAAAATGTCTTTATGTTCTCCCTAATTCTTTTTGCCAAGCCTTTTTCGTGCCCCCTCCTGGCACTCCTCAGTCCATTTCTGAGCTCCTTTCTAGCAAGCCTGTAATCCTCTAAAGCTGTGCTAGATCCTTGCTTCCTCCACCTTACGTAAACTGCCTTCTTCCTTTTGACGAGAGGTTCCTCTGTTCTCGTCATCCAAGGTTCCTTAGACTTAATCCTTCTTACATGCCTCAGAGGAACAAATTTGTGCATCACTCACAACAACTGCTCCTTAAATAGTCTCCACATGTCTGCTGTGCCCTTTCTGTGGAACAATTGCTCCCAGGCTGTACTTCTCAACTCCTGCCTGATAGCATCATAATTTCTTTTTCCCCAATTAAATATCTTCCCTCGGTAACTGCTCCGTGCACTGTCCAAGGCGATGCTAAATGTGACGCAGTTGTGATCACTTTCACCAAAGTGCTCTCCCACCGTGAGATCTGACACCTGTCCTGGCTCATTGCCGAGCACCAAATCCAAAATGGCCTCTCCCCTCGTCGATCTGTCTACATACTGAGTAAGGAAACTCTCCTGAACACACCTGACAAAAACGGCTCCATTCGAACCATCTGCACTTAGGAGGTTCCAGTCAATATTGGGAAAGTTGAAATCACCCATAACAACAACCCTGCTACTTTTGCACTTTTCCAGAATCTGCCTGCCTATGCGATCTTCAATCTCTCTACTGCTATTAGGTGGTCTATAGAAAACCCCCAATGCGGTGGCTGTTCCCTTGCTGTTCCTAATTTCCACCCATACTGACTCAGTAGACAAACCTTCATTTCTGTAGCTGTGATGCACTCTCTGATTAGCAATGCCATACCCCCTCCACTATTTCCACTCTAGAATATAGTGGTGCTGGAAAAGCACAGCTGTTCAGGCAGCATCTGAGAACCAGGAAAATCGACGTTTCGGGCAAAAGCCCTTCATTCCTGATGAATATTCCTGATGAAGGGCTTTTGCCCGAAACGTCGCTTTTCCTGCTCCTTGGATGCTGCCTGAACTGCTGTGCTTTTCCACCACCACTCTAATCTAGAATCTGGTTTCCAGCATCTGCAACCCTTGTTTTTAACCTCTTTTTTCACCTTCCCTGGTCTTTTTAAACGGTCTAAACCCTGGAACATCAAGCAAACATTCTTACCCCTGTGAAACCCGCATCTCCATTATGGCCACAACATCGTAGCTCCAAGTACTGATCCATGCTCTAAGTTCGTCACTCTTATTCCGGACAGTCCTTGTAGACACACTTTAACCGATCCCTATGTTTCATTGTGTGAGAAACTTTCCTGATTGATTCAATATAACCTGTCACTGTCCTGTCTGCAATTGACCCCCTCTCAGACATGTGGCTCTGATTCCCACCCCCCTGCCAAACTATTTTAAACCCTCCCAAATCGCATGAGCAAATCTCCCACCCAGGACATTTGGAGTCCTCTGCAGCTAACATGAGATATTTTGATCCACGGCATCAGGCAGACATACTACCTTTAGGACACACAATTCTGACCGCAGAGAACAGAATCTATTCCCTAAACACAGTCTTTGGAACCTCCCTCCGCCAGACCTAAAGAACTCATCTTTGGACTCCTTCCATCCCTAGCTGTACCCATTTAACCCACAACCCCTTCTCTCTCCAGCCAAGACCTGAACTGACTCCCAGAACTCTCGTTCTCTGTTCCTAACCCAACATGAAGTGGCCTCCAAACCTCTCTCTCACCCCATTGAACCTGACCCAATCCCCAGACTCCACCCTCTCCCCTCACCACCAGATCCAACCTGATCTCTGGACCCTATAACTTCCTTTCACCAGACACAAGCTGACCTGACCAGAATACTGGACTCCGCACCTTCACCGCACATGATCCAGGCAGTGGAGAAAGTGAAGACTGCAGATGCTTGAGATCAATAATCCAGGTAACCAATCGATACCTGCACCATCTCTTCCCAAGATCCAGTAGACACCAACCACACTGGAACCCACCATTTCTGTATTGAACCCAACCTGACATGTCCCCAATAATCCATCTCACACTCGATTTCACTTGAACCAACCCCTGCCTCCATCAAAGCTAACCAGACATGACCCTAAGGCTAACCTCACTCAACCCTACCCGAGCACATCCCAGCTCCAGCGCAACCAGCACAACCTGACCCCAGACCCATTCCTGCCATCATCAGGCCTGATCCAACTGACCCCTGGAACCATTCATCCTTGGACCCCAGGCCAAAGAAACCCAACCAGACCACTCAGATCTATCCCATTTCCTGCTGAACCAGATCCTAGGACCAAATCCACCACTTGCTGGACCAGACCACATCCAGACCACCCATCTCTGTGCTGGAGCTGGCCAAACCAGGCTCCAAGACACCATTGATTTGCACCAGTCTACCTCTAGACCCTACCTCTAGACCACCCAACCCCATTCCCCCATTCTCTGCTCCTGTCATACCAAATACCAAAGACCTGACCCCAGAGTCATGCATAGAACCCGGGCCAAATGCCCAACTACACTTTCCTCAATTCTCCAACAGACCTGACCCAACAAGATCAGACCACCAAACAACCCTCAACCCAGTGGGGAAATCCACATCCTCCACAGGATCTGACCTCATTAAAGGTTCCCCTACCAGTGCCAGGCTAGGCCAGACCAGCCATGACTCAATGTTGAGCACATCCTTCCGTGCCAGAGCCTAGCTATTCCCCAGATATACACCTCCCTCCTCTGGCTAGATTGCTTTACCTGCCACCAAGTTTAAAATACAAACCACCCTGTCAACAAACAGCAGGCAAAAAGAACAGCAGAACAGAATGGCTGCAAAATGCTAAGGGTTATGATCACAGAAACCCAGAACTGTCTCCACACTATGTGTGCCAAACATTTCTGTATTCCAACACCACTGACCCAGAATAGACAACTGCATTAGAACGAGTCATCACCATACAACAACACAAGACCACAACTAGAAAAAGACAAGTGGGCGGCACGGTGCCACAGTGGTTAGCACTGCTGTCTCACAGTGCCTGAGACCCGAGTTCAATTCCCGACTCAGGCGACTGACTGTGTGGAGTTTGCACGTTCTCCCCGTGTCTGTGTGGGTTTCCTCCGGGTGCTCCGGTTTCCTCCCACAGCCCAAAGATGTACGGGTCAGGTGAATTGGCTATGCTAAATTGCCCATAGTATTAGGCAAGGGGTAAATGTAGGGGTATGGGTGGGTGGCGGGTCGGTGTGGACTTGTTGGGCCGAAGGGCCTGTTTCCACACTGTAAGTAATCTAATCTAATCTAAAAAAAAAGTACTACAGGAGAAACAAATCAAAATAAACAGCACAACAAGCATACAGACAACACAGAGATATGGCTAAAGAACCTCTCAGACAGACCACTCACAGACTCAGAGAAACTTGTCCTGGTGCACAGACTAAACTTTAACTAGAAAGATGCCAGAAAAACTGACTTTGTAGCAGCACTGGAAGCCACACTAAAAAACAACAGACTGGATGAAGAAACACAACACAGACAGACAACAGACCCAACTCTAAGCAGAAAATGAAACTGGAATACACTCACCACAGAAGAAACAAAAGCACTAGAGAAACTCAAAAGGGACAAGAACATTGTTATGCCACCAGCTAACAAAGAAAGGATGATGGTTATACTAAACAGAGACCAGTACAGGTACATGGTGTAAACAAACTACACAGCGATACCAACAGATGGCATTAGACCCCACCCCACAACAGAATTACCATGACAGTAGAGGAACTACACAGCAAAACAGACCTGCAAAGGATGAAACCCAACACATCCCGATTCTATGGACTACCTAAGGTTCACAAAGCAGGAGACCCTTCAGACCTATTATATCACTCCCTGGCCAAGCAGCTGCAAACAAAACTAAAACATCTAATAAAATTCTCTAAACACTCCATTCACTTCTCCCAAGAGTTTCTTAACATAATCAGAAACACCACAACAGAGGAGGATGAAATAATTATTTCATTTGATGTAACAGCGTTCTTTACATCTATAGACATCGACCTAGCCAAAAGCACCATTGCTACATTACTGGACAAAGTGGTTACTAGGATATCCAATGACACCAGCAACATCAACAAGGACTGCATATTAAAATTACTAAACCTATGTCTCACTATTCACTTTACATTCAATGGACAAGTGTCCACCAATATCAGGACTGATAGCAGAAGCAGTAATGCAATGCTTAGAATGGACAGCCCTACCCACCATTCAACCCAATCTCTAGATCCGGTATGTAGATGACATCTTTGTTATCACTAAACGTAGACAACACGAAGAAATCATCACCACATCAATAACACCCTCACTGGAATAAAATCCACTAAAGAAGAGGAAAACAACAGCAGACTCCATTTCCTGGATATATTAGAAGAACGCACACTTGCCAGTGAACTCCCGACCAATGTGTTCTTCATACAGACCAGATACTGAACTATAACAGCAACCACCCCAGCACCCCCATACAAAGCTGCATTAGAACACAATTTAAATGAGCAAGGACACTGCAGCAACCCGGAACTCTAGAAGGCAGAACAGGAACACCTATTCAAAGGATTTAAATGAAACAGGTAACCCAAGAGCACGATCGTCCAATACTTACGTAACAAACCTAAAGAACAAAACACTATATGACCAGACATGTTAGTAACGATACTGTACATCAAAGAAATATCAGATTACCCGACTATTCAGGCCCCTAGAAATCTTAGTGGCCCGTAAACCAGTAAACACTTCTCACCAGCTGACACCCACATCCAGCAGGACAAACATCATTTACCAGATACCTGCAAGGACTGTGAAAGACACTATATAGGACAAACAGGAAGCAAATTGATCATACGAGAGCATATATATCAACTCGCCACTGCCAGACACAACCAGTACCCTCTAATTTCCATCCGCACAGACAACAAAAGACACAAATTTAACTGGTACAACGAAGGACACACATTCAACTGGGACAATGTAATCATCTTAGCCTGGCACTCCAACTGGAGCTCAGTCAATCAACACATTGACTACCCACTCAGATACGGAACTGGAAGTACCAAAAAAACCTAGATACAAATACGAGGTGGGATAGACCATTAACACCATATCGAAGATGTACTGACGATATTACTAGCGGGGCAACGAAACGTCTGCAGAAAACCACACTAGCTTGGCGAACGAACCTACTAATCCCATCCCTAACCCAAGCCACAAATCTTTTCAAAAACTCGAAACACCTATGGGCACAACACCATCTAAACTAGTCTGACAATGGGAGACAAATGGTATCCACCTGAATGCAACCCGAGAACAACTGTATTTCGTACATAAATGCCACAGAAACACCAAGTTTAAAATACAAACTACCCGTGAACAACCAGCTGGCAAGAAGAACAGCAGAACAGAATAGCCACAAAATGAGGATTATGATCACAGATGCCCAGAACAGTCTCCACACTATGAATGGGAAATTGCACACCAAAAGACTTTGTACTCCAACACCACTGATCGGGAATGGACAACTACATTACAGCAACTATCACCATACAGCAACACAGGACCAGAACTAGGAAAAGATAAGAAACTACCAAAACTCATCCACAACAACACTGAAAGCCAGATACAGAAGCAATCCAACCAGATACCTTACTTTTTCTCTGTTGGTCCAGACCTTCGGGATCCTCCTCTTTTTTTGTCGGACAACTTCCAGTAATACCCCCACATTATACGCTTAGATGATTTACTTCACTGTCCACGATATCACCAATTTAGGTGTCATGATTCCTGAAGAAGGGCTTATGCCCGAAACGTCGATTCTCCTGCTCCTTGGATACTGCCTGACCTGCTGAGCTTTTCCAGCAACACATTTTTCAGCTTGTTCTCTCCTGTCATCAAGCCAATTTTCTATCCAATTAGTTAGCTCTCTCTCAGTTTGAGATGATCTAACCTTACTAACCAGTCTACTGTGCAGAACCTTATCAAAGGCCTTGCTAAAGTCCTTGTAGACAACATCCATGGCTCTGCCTTCATCTATCCTCTTGGTCAGCTCTTCAAAAAACTGCCCTGATCCGAAGGGATCCAACCTAACCTCCCTCTTTCTGCCACTCCAGACCGGTCAAAACGTGATCCAATCACTAGGTTGACCCTTTCCTGCTGGACCTGACCCAATCGACACAGAAGCCTCCCAACTCTGGACCTGGCCTGAACGTACCCATAAAGCACATCACCCCCACTTCCAACCCAATCTACCCTGTACTCAATCGACCCCATCCAATCAGACACAACCCCCCGAACTACACAGACCCAATCTTATCCCATCTTGACTGATCCAGAGCCCTATCCAGTCTGGACCTGATCTGACTCTATCCATGAAGCACCCCATCTCCACCACGTATTGCCCAATCCACTGGACACAACCCAACAGACATGACAACACCCAACTTGAACTCCAGACCTATTCTGTTAGACTGACAAACAATACCTCTACTTCCTCCCCAATGGATCTGACCTAGCCTTACCCAGATTTGGAAACACCCTTATCATAGCAGAGAATGACTGGACTCAACACCTGGTGAACCAACCACAACACAGACCTCTCCTTGCCCTGCCAGACATTGCTCAGACCCACTTGACATGAATCCTGGGCACTTCACCTGACCCAAGTTAACCCTCAGACACTGACTGTATTTTTTGCTAGACCAGGCACAACCCTTACCCTTCTGGACAAGAAAGGACATGACCTGACTCTCTGATGCCCCCTGCTCCAGTTGGACCCATTGCAACTCCATTCAAACACAAACCTAGACTCAGCAACAAGTGCCAGATTACTCTCTCCCTGCCTAACCCAACCTGACCCTTGGACACCCTATCACCCCCTGCTGGATCCAAGCAAACCCTGACTGCCCTCTCCCTGCTTGACCTGGCCTAAACTTTGGATACTCTAACTCTTGCTCATAAACCTGGCTGAACCCCAAACCGCCAACCTCTCCCTGCCAGACGCAACTTGACCCCCAGACACCCTAACTTCCTGACTGGACCTGACCAAATCCCCAGACCACCACCCTCTCTGTGTTAGAAATTTCTTGACCCCAGACATTCTAACATTCCTTGCCAAATGCAACCAAACCCTTGGATCTCCCCCTTTCCCAGTCAGACCAGACAACCAGATCCACACCCGCCAACTGTTGCTGGAATTAACCTGACCCCCAGCTGGAGACCTTCCCTCATACCCACCCAAACCCCTACCACTTTCCTCCATACCTGAGCGAATAACCTGTAAACGTTTAGAGAGTATTATCAAAACTGATCATGAGCAACTGAATAAGATCATCAGTGAGCTGACAGGCAAGAACATAGATGGTATCATCACTGCTGGCAAGATGCAACAGACCATGACAGTCAGAGACATGTGAGCCAGAAAATATTGCAAAGAACTACCTGAATAATCCAAACACTAAAACTTTGTTTTAAGTAGACCAATGCTTGCAGCATTTTTCTCTTCTGTGCTTGGACTGTTCTACAATGCACAAAATGACATTGAGCCTGGTCTTCTGTTAGGAGAACTGTTCAATTCAAACTGAGATCTCTCAAATTGGGGTGGTACATTGGCTCAGAGGTTAACACTGCTGCCTCCACAGTGCCAGGGACTTGGGTTTGATTCCAGGCAACTATCTGTGTGGAATTTGCATGTTTTCTTTGTGTCTGCATGGACTTTGTCCGGGTGCTCTGGTTTCCTCCCACAATCCAAAAGATGTGCAGGTTGGGTGAATTGGCCATGTTAAATTGCCCGTAGTGTTCAGGGATCTGCAGGTTAGGTGCATTAATCAGGGGTAAATGTAGGAGAATGGGTCTGCGTGGGTTACTCTTTTGAGGGTTGGTGTGGACTTGTTTGGGCCGAATGGTCTGTTTTCACATTATAGGGATTCTAATTCTAATTCAATTCTAAGTCTAGGGAATGATTAAAGATACCCAGGAATTATTAGATTTCTGACCACCATCTAGGTATTTTTCAATAAAAGTTCTTAATAATTATTATTTGTTCGAACTTGGTGCTCTTACTATGTATAAATCAAAATATTTTCTGCAAAGGTAGCATTATATTCCTTTGGACAGTGGTACTGTTGTTTAAAAATTAAGAGGGTCGACATTCAAATGTAGTGCCCACACGTTTAAAATCACCGCTCCAGTCAGTTGTCACTTGGACGGCTCTTAAAAGACAAAAACATAGCCAGTTTCTTGATGGTTTTGAGCACGACAGATCTGTTCGAGATTGCTTTTGAGTTTCTTTAAACTAATGGAAATAGCTTTTACAATTCCTGGTGCAAATTTTCACGGTGAGCAAAGAAACAACAGTTTACACAGTTATGTGAGCAAATTTGTACAATTCACTCTAAATTTGTAAAAAGTTGCAAAATTTGTCTTATTGAAAGCTGTAGAGGCATGACGGACCAAGGACAAAGAGAGCAAGGATTGGATTACAGGAAGTAGTAGAAAAACGTAGAGAAGCAATTGGACTTTGGGCATTTAAGAAGCCTTGGAGTGTTAACAACTGGGAAGGGAATGGAGGTATGTATTTAACTTGATTCGTTTAAGGAATTACATACCCATTTTTATCTAATACCATCTGCAGATTCTCCTATTTCTTTCTCACGACAGTTTATCTAGCTTCCCTTTTAAGTCATCCATACAAAAAGATTCATTGTGGCCCAGTTTTGGGGTGGCACGGCTGCCTCACAGCACCAACGTCCCAGGTTCGATTCCAGCCTCGGGTGACTATCTGTGTGGAGTTTGCACATTCTCCCCATGTATGTGTGGGTTTGCTCCGGTTTCCTCCCACAGTCCAAAGGTGTGCAGGTTAAGTGAATTGGCTGTGTTAAATTGCCCATAGTGCTAGGTGCATTAGTCAGAGGGAACTGGGTCGGGGTCTTCGGAGGGTTGGTGTGGACTGGTTGGGCCAAAGGGCCTGTTTCTGCACTGTAGGGAATCTAATCTAATCATGATTACAATCCTTTGCTTTTGATAAGGTTTCCCCCATAGCAGACTGTAAGCAAATATTGGAGTCCATGGGGTCCAACCAAATTTGGCAAATTGGATCCACAAATAGCTGAGTGGCAGGAATCCGAGATTGATGGTAGAAAGGTGTTTTTATGATTAGAAACCTATGTCCAGTGGAGTCCCACGGGGGTCAGTGATGAGACCCTTGCTGTTTGAGGTCAATTTAAATGATTTTGACTTGAATGTGGGAGGATTGGTCAATAAGAAAGCAGTTTGTACAAAGATTGGTCCGTTGGTAAATAGTGAGGAGCATAGTTTTAGAGCACAGAATAAAAATGGACTGTTTAGGTGAGCTGATCAGTGGTAAATGGAATTCAATCCCAATAAATGTAAGATGATGTACTTGGGCCAGACAAACATTCAACAGGAATAAAGAACTAATGTTATAACCCTCAGAAGCACCTACCACCTGACAGACTTTAATGTGCCTATACATCTGACCCCTAAAGCATCAGAACAGGTCAATAAAAGTGATTAAGAAGTCATTTGATATCCTTGTCTTTATGCATTCAGGCACAGAGTTTAAGAGCAGGAGGTTATGCTGTAACAGTGTACAACGTTGGTTACACTGCAGCTTGAGTACTGTGCGCAGCTCTACTTTCCACATTATAGAAGGGATGTGATAGAACTGGACAGAATGAATAGGAGGTTTATCAAGAAGTTGCCTGGGCTGCAAAGTTGCATTCATGAAGAGAGATTGGACACTTTGGGGTAGAGCAGAGCAGGTCGAGAGCAATAATAATTCAGATGTATAAAATTATTACAGGTGTACATGAATGCATTTTTCCTCTGATGAAGGGGTCAAAGACTAGATTTAAAGTAGAGGAACGGGAGGTTTAGAGGGGACATGAGGAAAAATGTTTTCAGTCAGAAGGTGATAGGAATCTGGAACTCACTGCCTGTAAGGGTGGTACAGGCAGAAACCCTCATAACATTTAAGTCGTATTTAGGGATGCTTTTGGCATAAACGTCTATGAGCCAAGTGCTGGAAAATGGGATTAGAATAGTAAGGTGTTTTATTGACTGGTGCAGATGCAAGGTTCCAAGGGCCTTTTTCTAGATCTCTATGATTCCATAAATTTCTCATGAATTCTCATTTAATTTCTTAGTGACCTTACAACGTGACAATATTTGTCTCTATTTATTTTATTAAACCCCTTCACAACTTTAAAAATCTAATAGAAGGGAAATATTTGAGAGGTGATCAAAGAGCCCCACATTGTTCATGCCTGATTTTCAAATGAGCTACCAGGAGGGCTGATGTCACACTTGGGATTGAAAATCAGTGCTACAGCAAAGACATGGGAAAAAAAAAGCACTTATGGCCCCTACATGCATACGCAAGCAACTTAACATCTACTGACACCTTTTATTTGTCGGGTAAATTTAGAAGCAGATATTTGCTTTCTACCCACTATTTTGGGGCTCAAGAACTTGGCAAGGGCTAGGAAAATGGGCATTGCATTTCCCATTTTGATTCCAGTTCTTGATTTTAAAACCTCTTTCTTAATCTAATGAAAATAAACTGCAAACTAGGGTTTATCCTCCATTAGCAACACTGCAATGTGTTAAAATAAAATGAAGAACTCCAGTTGCTGGAGATCTGAAAAAGACAAAAGCAGAAATTGCTTGAAAAATTCAGTAGCATTTGTGGAGAGAAAACAAAGTTCATGTTTCAAGTCCAGTGACTCTTCTTCCAACCTAGTTCAAAACTAAGTGTGTTATCTTAGCTAACATACAAAGAACAAACAGCAATACAACACAGGAACAGGCCCTTTGGCCCAGCAAAACTGCATCAACAACATGATACCTTTCTAAAATAAAAACCTTTTGCTTCTATGGTGTTTGTGTCTCTCCATTCCCTGTCTGTTCATATATCTTTCGATATGCTTCTTAAACACTGTGACTGTATCTCCTCCACCACCTTCTCTGACAGCATATTCCAGGTACTTACCACCTTTTGCGTAAATAACCTGGCTGTCACATCTCCTTTAACTTTGCCTCTTTTACCTTAAAACTATGTCCCCTAGTAACTAGGGGTTACAAGAAGATGGATTACTGGGCTAATGGTAGGCTACTTGGTAGTATGGATGAGCAGAGGGATCTTGGTGTCCATGTACACAGATCTCTGAAAGTTGCCACCTAGGTAAATAGTGCTGTGAGGAAGGCATATGGCGTGTGCAGTTTTGGTCGCCATACTATAGGAAGGATGTGGAGGCACTGGAACGGGTGCAGAGGAGGTTTACCAGGATGTTGCCTGGCATGGTAGGAAGATCATATGAGGAAAGGCTGAGGCACTTGGGGCTATTCTCATTGGAGAAAAGAAGGTTTAGGGGAGATTTGATAGAGGTGTACAAGATGATTAGGGGTTTAGAGAGGGTTGACAGTGAGAACCTTTTTCCGCTAATGGAGTCAGCTGTTACTAGGGGACACAGTTTTAAATTAAGGGGAGGTTGGTATAGGACAGATGTTAGGGGTAGATTCTTTACTCAGCGGGTTGTGAGTTCATGGAATGCCCTGCCAGTAGCAGTGGTGGACTCTCCCTCTTTATGCTCATTCAAGCGGGCATTGGATAGGCATATGGAGGTTATTGGGCTAGTGTAGGTTAGGTAGGCTTCGGTCAGTGCAACATCGAGGGCCGAAGAGCCTGTTCTGCGCTCTATTTTGCTATGTTCTATGATATTTCTACCCTGGGAAAAAGACTCTGACTATCCATGCTACCCATGCTTCTTATAATGATGTAAACTTCTATCATTTGCCCCTCATCCTTCTATGTTCAAGTGAAAATACACTCTCCGTCCTCATAGCTAAAACCCTCCAATTCAGGAAGCACTCTTCTAAATTGTTTCTGTACCCTCACCAAAGCCTCCACATCATTCTAGTAGTGAGCGTGGTGACCAAAACTGCATGCAGTATTCCAAATGTTGCGTAACTATCCACTTCTTTAAAGCTGCAACATGACTTACCAATTTTTAAACTCTATGCCCTGACCAATGAAGGCAAGCATGACATATACCTTCCTGACCACCATGTGGTCACCACAATTTCAGGGAATTGTGGAAATGTGTGCATGGATTGCTCTGTATGTTGATGCTGTTAAGAGTTCTGCCAAATACTGTATACTTCTCTCCTGAATTTAATCTTCCAAACTTCATCATCTTGCCCTTGTTTGGATTAAACTCCATCTGCCATTTGTCCACCCAAGTCTCTAGCCTATCTGTATCCTGCTGTACCATCTGGAAATCCTCCTCCGTATCCACACTCCCCCACGGTGCTGTGAAGCAGCAGTGTTAACCACTGTGCTGCCCATGTCCTTCTTTGTGAATACCCATGCAAAGGATTAAGGACCTCACCCACTTCCTGGTTCCGGGCATAAATTTCCTCCTTTGTCCTTGAATGGACCTACCCTTTCCTAGGCTCCTTCTTGCTCCTTAGCATGTGTATAAAATGGTTGGAGATTTTCTTTAATCCTGTTTGCTAAATCCTTTAGCCTTGCTAATTCCTTCTTTGTGTTCTTTCCTGGTATCTTTGTATTCTTCATGGATTTTGTCGGTCTTTGCTTTCCTAAAACTTACATATGCCTCCTTTTCCCTTTTGACAAAGCTCTTAATGTCTCTCATCATCGAAGGTTCCTCAATTTTCCCATCCTTATTCTTCATGTTCACTGGAACATGGTGGTCCTGAACTGTAATCAATTGCCCTTAAAATGTCCATACATGCCAGATGTGGCTTTACCCTCAAACAGCCACCCCCAATCCATATTCCCCAGTTGCTGCCTAATATTGTGTTAGTTAGCCTTCCCCAATGTACTACTTTCACCCAAAGGCTATTCTTGTCCTTATCCATAAATAACTCAGAACCATATCAAAGAGTCATTCTTCCAATATTGCTGCATCTCTTGATTTTTCATAAATACTGTATTCCAAATCTGAGCCCAAGATTTAAAATTAAATGCACATACCTTTTGATGGCCACCAATTCTCCAGACTCATTGCTCTTTCCCATAAGCACACTGCCATAAGTGCCATCTCCCAACTGTTTCAGAGTTGTGTATCGATTCATTTTAAAAAATTATGAACAGTTCAGCATTCAAAAGACATGTAAACTGTGCCTTCATCCGTTTGGTTCACTTATTTAAAAAAAAATGACCACAAAACTGATTTTAATAGTCATCTGATATTGCTCTTAGCTCCGAAATAAGTCATCTTCCTTGGATAGGTGGGTGATTTTTATTTCCTTAATGCATAGACATAGTACGATGGTATTCTGTTATTTGTAACTGATACACAGCAATTCTGTTAGAAAAACAAAATAAAATACATTGAATTAGTACAAATTACATTTTAAAATGTTTTAACAGTTTCCAAAAGGAATTACATTCAATAATGTACAAACGTGTTTTAACTTTGCACTCTCATCCTGCCAAATTTTCAATGGGCTTGGGTGAATGTGATAGATAACTGTTTGAAAATACCGTCTTCCTTCACCTTCTTACAACTTCACCACTCAATTTCCTTGTGGCTTTATATGGCAGAGCTGGACTTGTCCACAAATACATGAATACAAATCCGGGAAAGGCAGGGTTGGATTAGGAATAGTCAGCATGATTTTGTATGTGGGAGAATATACCTCAGAAATTTGTTAGAGTTCTTTGATGAAATGACCAGGAAGGTTGACGAGGCAGGGCTAAATTGCCTGTAGTGTTAGGTAAGAGGTAAAATGTAGGGGTATGGGTGGGTTGCGCTTCAGCGGGTCGGTGTGGACTTGTTGGGCCGAAGGGCCTGTTTCCACACTGTAAGTAATCTAACCTAAAAGTAATCTAATCTAATCTAATCTAATAAACAGAGTCTACATGGATTTCAGTAAGGCCTTTGATAAGGTTCCATATAGGAGGCCTCTCTGGAAGGCTAAATTGAAAGGGATCCAGGAGGAACTAGCAAATTGGATACAGAATTGACTTGATGGTAGGAAGCCGAGGATAATAGTGGAAGGATTCTTGTCAGACTGGAGGCTTGTGACTAGTTAGATGCCCCAGAGCTCGGTGCTGGGTCCATTGCTGTTTGTTATCTATATTAATTATATGGATGAGAAGGTGCAGGGAATGATGAGTAAGTTTGAAAATGACACTAAAATAAGGCAAAGTTAAAAATCACACAACACCAGAGTTATAGAGTCCAACAGATTTATTTTGAATGACAAGCTTTTGCAGCAGTACTTCGAAAGCTTGAACTTGCAAATAAACCTCTTGGACTATAACCTGGCATTTGCAATTTCTAAGGAGGAGAAAGTGAGGTCTGCAGATGTTAGAGATCAGAGCTGAAAATGTGTTGCTGGAAAAGCGCAGCAGGTCAGGCAGCATCCAAGGAACAGGAGAGTCGATGTTTCGGATTTAAGCCCTTCTTCCGCAGTAGGTTAAAATCTTTGAGGAGAAAGTGAGGTCTGCAGATGCTTGAAATCAGAGCTGAAAATGTGATGCTGGAAAGGCGCAGCAGGTCAGGCAGCATCGAAGTAACAGGAGATTCGGCCTGATGAAGGGCTTAAGCCTGAAATGTCGAATCTCCTTTGCCTTGGATGCTGCCTGACCTGCTGCGCTTTTCCAGCAACACATTTTCAGTTTGCAATTTCTAAACTTTGTCCACCCCAATCCAACACTGACACCTCCACATCATGACTAAAATAGGAGGTATCATAGATAGTGAGGAAGTTTATCAGAAATTGCAGCAGGACCTTGATCAGCTGGGGAAGTGGGCCGAGAAATGGCAAATGGAGTTTAATATAAATAAGTGTGAGGTCTTTCTTTTTGGAGAGTCAAATTAAGATAGGAGTTTCATGGTGAATGGTAAGTCCTTAAGGAGTGTAGTGGAACAGAGAAGTCTTGGAGTTCAGGTGCACCGTTCTCTGAAAGTGGAGTCTCAGGTATACAGGGCAGTGAAGAAGGCTTTTGGTACACTGGCCTTCATTAGTCAGGGCATTGAGTATACAAGTTGGGAAGTTATGTTGTAGTTTTACAAGACGTCTGTGAGGCCACACTTGGAGTATTGTGTTCAGTTTTGATCACCTTGCTATCGGAAGGATGTTATTAAACTGGAAAGAGTGCAGAACAAATTTACAAGGATGTTGGCCAGGACTCAATAGTCTGAGTTGTAGGAAGAGGTTGGACAAGCTAGGATTCTTTTCTTCAGAGCATAAAAGACTGAGTGGGGATCTTATATAAGTGTTTAAGATCATGAGATGCTTGGTGAATGCAGTCAGTCTGTTTCCCTGGGGTTGGGGAATCAAGGACTAGAAAGCATCAGTTTAAGGTTAGAGGAGAAAGAATAAACGGGAACCTGAGGGGCAACCTTTTCACACAGAGAGTGGTACCCATATGGAATGGGCTGTCAGCGGAAGTAATTAAGGCTGGTACGTTAATAACATTTAAAAGGCATTGGGACAAATACATGGATAGGAAAGGATTAGAAGGATATGGGCCAAGTGCAGGGATATTGATGGACATTTTGATCGGCATGGCGGTGTGGACCAGTTTAGGCTAAAGAGCTTCTCCAAGCCGTCTCCAGACAGATCGATGTCCTGTCATTTTGTGCAATGTTTGATCTTTAAATACTGCACAATAGTGACCCAACATTTAATATCCACTGGTGACAGTGGGGTCCAGGAGTCCAATATTTTTCTGACAACAGTGGGGGCATGAAATTGTTTCATTACCCATACCTGTGCAAGGATTTACAGTTATCAGCCTTGAATGCAAAAAATAAATAAATGTAAGGGTTGTACACTGTCAGATGCGCAACTCCAATATGACAGGTACTTCTGACTGCCTTCCAAAAATGCAATGAAATGGCTTACAAAATTCCCTCATGTATCCTATGTTGTTAATTCTAACCTGACTCAGAAATGTGACCTTCAATTATATGCAACCTTGTCAGTTCTGTATACTTCTCAGACCATTATGGATGGCATGAAATAGGAGTTTTATGCTTTGAGATAATAGCAGTGGCTTGGAACTTCTCAGCAGCAATATTGGTCAAATTGCAGGTACAGTCAAAAATTCCTCTGACTTATTGGTGCTGCGCATTTTCATCCCCAGCTTTCATAAAAATAAGCAGCACAACATTTCTCAGGGAATTCTGCTGAAGGGGAGCTTATTCAGGAAAGACATGTCCACATTTTATAGCACAAGCTGTGAATAAAGTTTAAAGCTCTAGTTTTAATATTGGTGAATGGATGAGTGAATGGATGAATGAATAGGTAGCTAATACAAGTCAGATGGATTGATGTGAGTTAATGAGCTGGCTTGGTAGTAAGTGAAGTGGGGCTAGGTCAGTGACTTGGTAGATGAAAAAGTTTGTGGGGAGGGTTAAGAGCAGTGGGTACACAAGTGGATCAGGCTGTGGAGTTAATTGGGTGATCCAGGGTGATATTTGGGACTGGGAGTTTGCCAGGAGGTTGGGGACAATATTCACATCATTGTGGCTGGGATGTTATCAGATCTGGCTAGTGGGTGGGGGAAGTTTGGTGGTCAGGAATAGTCATGTTGGTGGAGTTAATCAGGTCTAGTGAGGGGGGGTGTGGGGGAGTGGTAATTGAGTAGTCACTAGAGTGCATCAGGTCTAGGTGGAAGCAAGGTGAGCTAGGAGTAATAGGCGGATCTAGTTGGGGAGATGGCTTGGTCATTAAGAGTAGTCAGTTTGGAGAGATAGTCAGGTCTTGGCCAGAAGAAATCACGGTTTGTGGGCTAGTCAAGCAGGTGGGGTTAGCTAGTGATAGGGTGTGATGGTTGCATTGTGGGGGCTAGTCTGTGAACAGTGGGTAATCATATAGATCTACAGCAATGAAAAATGTCCTTCAGCCCATTGAGTTGCTGGTGGTTAAAACAACCACTAATTATTCTCATCCCATTTTCCAACACTGCTGGTCCATAACAGTGGCATTGCAAGTGCACATCTAAATAATTTTGAAGTGTTAATGAGAGTTTCTGCCTTTACCTCACTTACAGACAGTAAGTTCCATATTCCCAACAACCTTTAGAGGAAAAGAGTTTTCCTCACATGCCCAATAAATCTCTTGCCCTTTATTTTAAATCCATGCTCTCTGGTCATTGAACCCTTACCAAGGGGAAAAGTTCCTTCCTGTCTACCCTACCCATGCCCTCATAATTTCATACATTTCAATCATGTTCCCCCTCAGTTTCCTCTGCTTCAAGCAAAACAACACCAATCTATCCAATCTCTCTTCCAACCTAAAAGTCTCCAGTACAGGCAGCATCCTGGTTAATGTCCTCTGCATCCTCTCCAAAGGAATCACATCCTTTCCTGGCTTATGGGGCTGATGTGTATTTCCCTAGGTATTAGACTAGGTTTTAGTCGGACTAATATTTCCTCGGTCACTATTTAGCGAAGTATCATAGATCTGTTCAAAGTCTCCAAATCTGCATTAAATTTGGAGAAATTCACAGAGGGTTCTATAGAACAGAGTAAGTAGAGACTTCCTAGGCAAATCCAACATAGATGCACTAGATACTGGAAGGTTAGCCCCAGAATTTGGGATCAAAACCACATATTTATTTGACATAATTATGTAAAATTTTGAACTAAAATTATGTTGGAGAATTGTAAACAAAAGTGGCCATTCATTTGTAAATGTAGTTTTGAAATTAGCCCAATGATGATCATCTTCAAGTGTACTTTATGATCTGTAGTGAAGTGCTTTGTTTTTACTCTTTTATGGGATGTAGAGGTTATTGCTTTTATTGTCCATCCATAACTACTTTTGAGAAGGAAGTGGTGAGTTACCTTCTTGAATTGCTGGAGTCTATCTGGTGCATGTGTGCTTCTATGCCACTTTAAAATGGGTGGAATTATTAGATCTCGGGTGCATAGAAACATTAGTTTTGTTTTGATTAACTCTGTTTACCTTCTATTAATGTGGACCTATTAACTCTGGACCAATACACTTAGACAAAATCACCAAAGTGGCCTTGGATGAAGCCCATATGAATAACTGGATTTGATCTTGCTGGATTTTGTACATCAAGAGAAGCAAAGGGCTACAACAATGTTTCACAAACTATTTTCCAATATGACTCTTTTTAATTCATCTTATCAAAAAAATGTTGGCCTTGCCAATGATACCTGCATCAAACAAACAATTTTTTTATTTACATAATATTTAAAATCTCTTAATGTGATCCCAAATACCAGCAAAAGACAAACAGCAATAAAGCAGCATAGTAAGATTCAAAATAAAACTAATTTTTGAATGAAGATTCATATAAAATGATAAGGTATGAATGTGAAACTCTACTATTAAATATTATTTCATGCACTCATGTAGGTATGAGCCAAACTCTCTCTCCCTCAAGCATACACACATTATATGAGCTTCGAAGCAGAACAAATACATAGTCCAAAATTCATCTCAGAATGAAGTACAGAAGCACATCAAAGTTTAACCTTAATATGTTGCCGTTATGAATCAATAATAATGAATGTAAATGTGAATGTTAATAGTATTCAACATTTCTTGGCCATAGTCCATGAAATAAAGTATACAGATAAAGATTGATTAGTGAGAAGTGAGGTATAATTGACTGCTCGTGACATCAATTCTGCATCAGTTCTGTGCCAACTTGTCTACACAAATCCCATTTTCTAGTACTTGGCCCACAGTCTTGAGTGTTACGAAATTTCAAGAGTGTGGCATTAAGGAACTCCAGCAAAACTACAATCAAAGAGATTAAGGGGGGAAATCTCAGTTGGAGTCATACCTGGTACAAAGGAACTTGGTTGAGGTGGTTGGAGGTTAATACCTCCACAGGAGTTCGTCAGTGTTCTTGGCCAAATCATCTCCATCAAGAGAAAATCTAATCTCTGCCCCATGATATTCATTGGCATCGCCGTCACTGAATTCCCCACCATCAATATCCTGGGGGTTAGCATTGACCAAAAATACAACTGGACCAGTCATATAAATACTGTAGCTACAACAGCAGGTCAGAGGCTAAGAATTTTGTAGTGAGTACCTTATCTTCTGATTCCCTAAAGCCATTTACAAGATTCAAGACAAAAGTGTGATGGAATACTTTCACTTGCCTGGTTACTGTAACTCCAACAACATTTAAGATACTCAACTCCAACCAGCACAAGGTAGTGTGTTTGATTGGTACCCATCCACAAACATTCAGTGCCTTCACCACAGACAATCAGTATCAGGAGAGTGAATCATCTACAAGACGGCCTGCAGAAATTCACCAAGGCTCTTTAGATGGCACCTTCCAAACCCACAACCACCATCATCTACAAGGACACGGCAGCAATATGTGGAAACATGTCAACAGCAAGTTCCCCTTTAAGCTACTCACCTTCAGATGTGGGAATACATTGCCATTCCTTCAACATTGGGGTCAAAATCCTGGAAGTCCCACCCTGATTCACAACTGCACTGACGTGGTTCCAGAAGGTAGCGCACTACCACCTTCTCAAGGGCAATCAGAGATGGATGATAAATGCTAGCCAATGTCCTGTGAATGAATAAAGTACACACATATAAGACATTTACACAAAGTAGTTTAGAAAATCAGACATTCATAGAGTCATACAGACAGAAAAAGCCATATGGTCGATCAGTTCAATGCCAACTTGTCTACACTAATCCCATTTTCTAGTACTTGGCCCACAGCCTTTAGTGTTATGAAATTTCAAGAGTTCATTTCATGTACATTTTAAAGATTGTGAAGTTTCCTGCCTTTACTACTCTCTCAGACAGTGCATTCCAGATTCCCACCATCCTCTGGATGAAAAGACTTTTCCTCATATCCCCTCTAAACCTTCTGCCTTTTATCATAAAATTATGACTCCTTGTTATTGACCCTTCAACTAAGAGGGGCAGTTGCTTCCTATCCACAGGTCCATATCCCTCATAATCTTAAACATCTCAATCAGGTCCCTTGTCAGCTTTCTCTACTCTAAAGAAAACAACCTGACATTATCCAGCCTCTCTTCACTAGTAACATACTCCAAACCTGGTAACATTCTGGTGAATCTGCTCTGCACACTCTTCCAATGCATTCACAGTTTCCGTCGGCAGTCACCAGAATTGCATACAGTTCTCCAGCTGTGGTCAAAACAAGGTTTTGTGCAGCTCCAACATAACGGCACTGCTCTCATAATCTATGCCACGAATTAAAAAAGCAAGTGTCCCATATGGCTTCTGAACCACCCTATTAATCAGTCCTATTGCCTTCAGGAATCGCAATTGTATCATTTTTGTTTTATTCATTTGTGGGATAAGGGTGTGATTTTGCTGGCCAGGCCAGCATTTATTGCCCATCCCAATTGCCCAGAAGGTTGTTTGAGAGTCAATCATACTGCTGTGGATCTGGGGTCACATGTAGGCCATACCAGGTAAGGGTGGCAGTTTTCTTCTTAAAGGCCATTAGTGAAGCAGATGGGTTTTTCCAACAATCAACAATGGATTCATGGTCATGATTAGACTCCAAATTCCAGATTTTTTTATAGAATTCAAATTCCACCATCTGCCGTGGCAGGATTTAAATCTAGCATGCCAGAACATTAGCTGGATCTGTGGATTAATAGTCTAGTGATAACACCATCATCTCCTCCTACGTTTATATTTCTTTCATCACAAACAATAAGGGATCCAGCACTGATCCCTGTGATATGCAAATGAACAGCAGCCTACTATCACACAATCAGTCTTCTACCACCACCCTCTGCTACCACTAAGCAACATAATTGGAAAGAAAACATTATAGATTTCGATTTCATGACAGACTTAAGATTCCAGCAGAAATTGTTCAAGACTTTTTTTGGAAGCGTCTCTGGTAATTTTGAAGGTCATGACTAAAGTTAAACTAGCAGAATTAGCCAGCAGACTGAAAATAAACTCGCTGGAGTGAGGTGAGAGCAGTTTGGTTAAATGGAAATACCAGGGAAACCAGGTAGTCAAGTCAGTACAAGTGATTAGAACATAGAACAGTACAGAGCAGGTCCTTCAGCCGACGATGCTATATCAAGCAAGAAAATGCTGGAAAATCTCAGCAGGTCTGGCAACATTTGTAAGTAGAGAAAAGAGCTGATGTTTCTAAAGGGTCAGTTAGATTCAAAAAGTTAGCTCATTTCTTTCCTTACAGGTGCTGCCAGACCTGCTGAGATTTTCCAGCATTTTCTCTTTTGGTTTCAGATTCCAGCATCCGCAGTAATTTGCTTTTATCTTTATCCAAGGTAAGTCTAAGCTACACAACCCTCAATCTGCTGCCATCCATGTGCTTGTCCAGTACTCGCCTATATAGCCCTAATGTCTCTGACTCTACTACCATCACTGACAGTGCATTCCATAGGCCCATCACTCTCTGCATAAAGAACCTATCTCTGACATCTCCCCGAAACCTTCTTCCAGTCACCTTAAAATTATGACCCTTGTGACAGCCATTTCTGCCCTGGGGAAAAGTCTCTGCCTACCTACTCTATCTATGCCTCTTGTTACCCTGTACACCTCTCTCAAGTCACCACTCTTCTTTCTTCCCTAGAGTGTGAAAAGTCTAGCTCAATCAACCTCTCTTCTTAAGACAAGCCCTCTTATCCAGGCAGCATCCTGATAAGTCTCCTCTGTAACCTCTCTAAAGTAAGTGTGTGGTACTGGAAAAGCACAGCAGGTCAAGCACCATCTGAGGAGCAGGAGAATCCATGTTTCAGGCATAAGTCCTTCATCAGCAATTAAAGCCTTCCTGATGAAGGGCTTATGCCTGAAACGTCAATTCTCCTATTCCTTAAATGCTCCTCTAGATCTATGCTAATGTCTTTAACTGCATCACAGACCCTTCCCTAATTTCTATACCTACATTGTCCCTTTCACTAGTGAACACAGACCCAAGCCAATCATTTAGGACCTTAGCTACTCCATCTGGTTCCACACATAAATTACCATTATGGCCTTAATGTACCTGTATAACAACTTAGAATTTTTCTTTATTTACCTTAAAATGCTGATGTGGATGCATTTTAAGATTTTGCTCCCTCCAAACCTTTCAGACAATCCCTACCCCAGATAATGTCAGAGAAGTTGAAATCCCTTATCACTATTTTATTACTTTTACATTTCCCATATCTGTTCTTCTATTTCGGTCAGACTGTCAGTGGTCTACAGTACATGCCCAGCAATGTGATTGCCTCTTTTTGGTTTTTAGCTTTGTAGCTGTTACAATAACAGAAAAGCCAGAAAGTGAATTCAGTTGTTAACAAAGAAATATAATAAAAGACAGAAGAGAGCTTTACAGGGTTTTTATCAAAGGGGAAAGTGACTCCTTTTCTTCAAGTAAAAATCCATAACCACATGAAGGGATAAGGGGCAACACGTGCTTAGAACAAAAAACAGTACAGCACAGGAAGAGGCTCTTCTGCCCAGCAAGACTGCCCCAACATGATGACTTTCTAAACTAAAAATAATTTTCCTTCGCATAGTTCATACTCTATGCTCTGCCTGGTCATATATATCTGTCAAGATGCCTCTTAAATGTTTTGATTGTATCTGCCTCCATCATCTCCTTTGGTAGCACATTCCGGGCACTTACCATCCTCTGCATAAAAATCATGCGTCTCACCTTATGTTTGCTTTCTTTGTCTTTTTGTCTAAGTTGACAAATTTCACTTGTCATCTAGGAACATGCTGGTCCAAAACTCTACTCAACTGGCCTTTAAGTGTTCCCAACTGCCCCCAGACCTCCCTAATACTTAGCTAGTTAGCTTATCCTCAGATTAGTACTTTCATCCGAGGACTACTCTTATCCTTATCCATAAGTGACTTAAAACTTACAGAACCATGGCCACTGTTTCTAAAATGCTTCCCCACTTAAACTTCAATCACCTGGCTAAGCTCATTCCCCAACATCAGGTCTAGCATGGTCCCTTCTCTAGTTAAACTATTTACATATTGTTTAAAAAAAAAATCCTGGATGGACCTAACATCTTCTCCCCATCCAAGCTCCTGGCACCAAGCCAGTCCACGTCAATAAAGAGGAATTTGAAATTACCCACAACAACAATTTTGTTATGGAGTCATAGAGATGTACAGCATGGAAACAGGCCCTTTAGTCCAAATCCTCCATGCTGACCAGATATTCTAAATTAAACTATTCCCATTTGCCAGCACTTGGCCCATATCCCTCTAAAGTTTTCCTATTCATGTACCAATTCAGATGTCTTTTAAAATATTGCAATCGTACCAACCTCCATCACTTCCTCTGGCAGCTCATTCCATACACACACTACTCTTTGCATGAAAATGTTGCCCCTTAGGTCCCTTTTAAATCTTTCCACTCTTACCCTAAATTTATGCCCTCTAGTTCTGGACTCCCCCATGCCAGGGAAAAAACCTTGTCTATTTAACCTATCCAAGCCCCTCATGATTTGATAAGGTCATTCTTCAGCCTCCGCACTCCAGGGAAAACAGCCCCAGCCTCTTCAGCCTCTCCCTACAGCTCAAACCCTCCAACCCTGGCAACATCCTTGTAAATCTTTTCTGAACCCTTTCAAAGTTTCACAACACCATTCCTATAGAAGGGAGACCCAAATGGCACACAATGTTCCAAAAGTCGCCTAAGCAATGTCCTGTAAAACGGCAACATGACTTCCCAACTCCTATACTCAATGCTCTGAACAATAAAGGGAAACAGATCAAACACCTTCTTCACTATCCTATCAACCTGCAACTCTACGTTCAAGGAACTATGAACCTGCACTGTAAGGTCTGTTCAACTACACTCACAAGGGCCTTAACTTTGTATGTAAAAGACCTGCCCTGATTTGTCTTTCCAAAATGCAGCACTTCAAATTTATCGAAACCTATTTAAACTCCATCTGCAACTCTTCGGCCTATTGGCCCCTCTGATCAAGATCCCGTTGTCCTCTGAGGTAACCTTCTTCACTGTCCACTACTGTTTTGTAGTCATCATTACTAAAATAATCCCCCCCACTGCCACCTCAACCACCTGATCAGCTTCATTGTTCAGAAATGGATCAAGCACTGCATCATCCCATGTTGACCTTCTGCATGTTGACATAAAAAAATTCTCCGGAATATATTTCGAGAAATCTGCCATCTCTAAACCCTTTGCACATTGACTATTTGGATTAAAGTTGGAGAAGTTAAAATCTCCTAAAATAATTACTCTATTACTATTAATAAACACCTAGTCTATTTTCTACTTTTTTCTCCTCTATTGCCTGATGACTGTTTGGGGCTGACAATACACTCCCAGCAATGTGACTTTCCCTTTTTATTTCTAAACTCCAACATAAAGCTTCATTTGAAGACAAACACATTTTCTCTCCCTCCTGTAGTAATTAGCTCCTTAATTAATTAATGCAACACTATCTCCTCTTTTACCCCCTTCCCCCTCCTCACCTGAAGATCCTACACTTGGAATGCTGAGCTGCCGGCCCTCTCTCTCCTTCAGCCAAGTATCTGTGACTGCAACAATATCACAATTCCACATATCAATCTTAACTCATGATGCCCTTAACTCATCTGTCCTACTAATACTCCTAGCATTAAAGTAGAGGCCATCCAGCCTCTCCTTATTCCTTTGAATCACAACATGGCTGAATTTTCTTTGTCTTGACCCCTCTACTATATTAACCAGAGTCCCTATTATATTAATATTGTGTACCCCTTCTCCCATAAAATTAATTTAACTGCCTCCCAACAGCATTAACAAACAAACTTACTTGCAAGGATGTTGGTCCCATTCTGATTTAAATGTCGACCATCTTGTTTGTATGTGTCTGACCTTTCCCAGAAATGATCCCAGCCATTCAAGTATCTAAACCCTCCATAAACTCAAGCCACACGTTCATCTACCCTGTTCCATTATTTCTGTATGCACCAGCACATGACACCAGCAGTAACTTTGAGATTGCAATTTATAGGTCTGCTTTTTAATCTACTGTCTAACTCCCTGAATCTTTGATGCAAGACTTCATCTGTCATTCTTTCTATATTGTTGGTACCAATGTTTACCAAGACCCCGGATTTATCTCACTCTATCAAGTTACCTACCACTATCCGGCTTGAACTTTTCTTCCTCATCCCTTGTATAGCTGAGCGACGATAGAGCTGTGAATTTTGTCCTTACCATGCTTCCCAGTGGAACCCTCATTATCATCATTTTTCAACATGGAAGAATGAGTAGATGCCCTTTGGGGCTTTCCTGTCAGCCTGCCCAGCTACCTTCCTCTGTCTGATGGTCTCCCATTACAGCTTTGACTGTAGCTGCTTAGTCTGCAGGATGACCACCTCAACAAAATGACTACCCATGTAGCCTTCAGCTTCGCAGATGCACCTCTGTACCTTCAGCCCATTTCCAAGTTTCAGTGTTCAAGGTATTTGAACTGGCAGTACTTTCTACTGATGTGGTCATCAAGACTTCCAGAAGCATCTTGGAACTCACATGCTGCAGATGGTACAACAAATTGTCTAGGGCTCGAACATATTCAGTTAAATCTGATTCATCTTACATTTAAGGTTACTGGAAAGAAAGTGTTTCGACCCTTATTTTTATGCAAATAGTTAAAAATGAATTATGAAAACTATGTAAAATGGTATATATAAAAATGTATACATCACAATAGAATATAAAATAGTAAAGAATTATAAAAAAAGTCAGAAGAGGTAGTAAAAAGAAAAATTCTTACTATCAATCACTTTCCAATTCCATTTAATATTATATGCTATCGAAACATAAACTTTATAAACTGCTCTGCTGCTAATGTTGGTTTGCTTTGTTTTTGTCAGCATCCAGTATCACATTAACACTGAAATGTTAAAATTGAGTCACAATGGAACAGAATTTTTGAAAATGATGGTCTAGTGATATTATTGCTAGCCTATTAATTCAGAAACCTAGGTAATATTCTAGGGACCTGGGTTCAAATCCTGCTATGGCAGACAGTAGAATTTGATTTCAATAAAAATCTGCAATTAAGACTCATAACCATGAAATCATTGTTAATTGTTAAAAACATCCATCTGGTTCGCTATGTCCTTTAGAACAAAGAAAATTACACGGACAGACCATTTGGCCCTCCAAGCCTGCCACATCCTCTATCTAAACCTGTTGCCTATTTTCTAAGGGTCTGCATCCCTCTGCACCCTGCCCATTCATGTAATCTAACTAGATACACCTTAAATGATGCTATCGTGTCTGCCTCTACCACCGCTGGCAATGTGTTCCAAGCACCCACCACCCTCGGAGTAAAGAATTTTCCACGCATAGGGGAATCAATTTAGCGATTGAAATTTGCCATACGTACCTGGTCTGGCCTACAAACAATCCACAATTATATGATTGACGCTTAATTGCCTGCTGGACTATTAAGGATGGGAAATAAATGCTGACCCAGTCAGTGGTGCCTACATTTTAAGAGTGAGAAAACAAAAAGCACTGACCCAGAGGGCTATGAACACTGTATTGAACATATTCAAGACAGAGGAGAAAGTGAGGACCACAGATGCTGGAGATCAGAGTTGAAGAGTGTGGTGCCGGAAAAGCACATCCCGTAGGCAGCATCTGAGAAGCACAGAATCGACAATGCAGGCATAAGCCCTTCATGATGCTGCCTGACTGGCTGTGCTTTTCCAGCACCACACTCTTCCATCATATTCAAGAAAGATTTTTACATTGAATACATCACAATATATGGGAATATGACAGAATTTTAACAGCAAAAAAAGGAAGCCTTTCAGCCCACCTTATCTGCACCTGCTCTCTAAATAAACAATTCATTTTATATCAATCCATTATGCTCTTCCTGAAACCCCACATATTCTTCCTTTCAGATAACAAATTCCCTTTTGAATGCCTCAACTGAAGCTGCCTCTAGCACATTCTTAGGTAGTACATTCCAAATCTTAAACCACTTGTCATCTGACAAAGTTTTTCCTCATGTCACCTTTGCTTTTCTCAGCATTTACGTTCAGCTGAGCAATGGAATTTAAATTGCTCCATAACTGGAAACAGTTTTGCTCCATTATCTCTGTCAAGAACTCTCACGATTTTGAATGCCCATATCATAACTTCTCAGAGCCTTCTCTTCACCAAGGATAATAATCCCAACTTCACCAACATATCTTCGGAACTGAAGTTCCTGATTCTTGGTATAATACGTGTGAATCATTTCAGCACCATCTCCAGACATTCAGTTATAGAATTGTACAGGACAGAAACAGACCCTTTGCTCCAACTTGTTCATGTGGATCAGATATCCTAAATTAATCTCATCTCATTTGCCTATGTTTGGCCAATATCCCTCTAAACCATTCCTATCCATTTAACCAACCAAATGCCTTTTAAATGTTGTAATTACACCAGACTCCACCACCTCCACTGGCAGCTTATTCCATCATCTGCATGAAAAAGTTGCTCCTTTTAAATCTTTCCCCTCTCATCCTAAACCTCTGCTTTCTATTTTTGGATTCTGAGTCTGGGAATATGACCTTACCATTCACCCTATTGATGCCCCTCATGATTTTATAAACTCCTGTAAGGCCAGCCTCAGCCTCTGATCCACCAGGGAAAATAGCTCCAGCTTATTCAGCTTGTCCTTCAACCCTAGCAACACACTTGAAAATCTTTTCTGAACCCTTTCACAACATCTTTCCTATAGCAGGAAGACTAGAACTGAATGGAGTATTCCAAAAGTAGACTAACTAACGTGCTGTACAGCTACAACTTGACCTCCGAACTCCTATACTGATTGCACTGACCAATAAAGGCAAGCGTACCAAACATATTCAACACCATCCTGTTTCCCTGCACTCCCAATTTCAAGGAACAAGAACCTGCAACCTAATGTCTCTTTATTCGGCAACACGCCCCAGGACGTTACCATTAAGTGTATAACTCCTGCCCTGATTTGCCCTATCAAAATGCAACACCTCACAATTATCTAAATTAAACTCCATCATTCAGCCGTCGGCCCATTTGCCGATCTGATCAAGATCCAGTTGTACTCCGAGATAATCTTTTCACTGTCCACTTTTAGTGTCATCTGCAAACTTACGAACCATATCTCCTGTTTTCACATCCAAATCATTGATATAGATGACAAAGCAGTTGACCCAGCACCGATCTTTAAGGCTCACTGCTGGTCACAGGCTCCAATCCAAAAAGCAACCCTCTACCACTATTCAATGCCTTCATGTCTTTGCTAAAGATTCCTATTGAGTCTGGACCTGTGTTTTATATAGGTTTAACACATACTTCTTCCTCTTAGTCTCTCAGATGTAAAACTAATAAATCAAACTATTAATAAAATACTGTCTGCTTTATTAGCCATTCGTTTTAATCTGTTTTGCCAATTCCAATGACTCACGTACATATATCCTCAGGTCTTTCTGCTCTCACACCTGCTTTAGAATTGTCCTCTTTACTTTAGGTTCTCCTCTGATATTTTCCAACCAAAATGAATTTTCTCACATTTTTTTGCGTTTCATTTTCTTTGCCACTTGCCCATCCATTCAGCAACTTCTCTAAACATTTTGAAGTTTTGCACCACCATCCTCACAGTTTAGGAGTGCAGGCGATGCAGTGGACATGGCTTTCAGTAAGGCTTTTGACAAGGTCTCACATTGCAGACTGGTTAAGAAGCTAAGCATCCAGGGACAGGGTAATTCTGCAAATTGGATCTAAAATTGGCTTAATGGTAGGAAGCAGATGGTGATGGTCAAATTATATGTTTGTGACGGGAGGACTGTGGCCAGTAGCATACTCCATGGTACGGTGCTGGGTTCCTTGTTCTTTGCTGCTCACAATGTGGTCTCCTGAACACTGGGGAGATGATATGCAGACTAGGTGACTGCTTTGCAGAAGAATCTACATGGACAGCTTTCAGCACAGGGGAGGCATCTTTGCTAGACTATTAATCCAGAGACCTAGGTAATGATCTGGGGTCTGGAGCTGGGTTCAAACTCAGGTGAAAGGGCAGATGATGGAATCTAAGAAACAAAAATCTGTACTTAAGAGTCTAATGATGATCATGAAACCATTGTTGATTGTCAGGAAAAACCTAGGTGGCTCTTAATGTCCTTTAGAAAAGGAAACAGTCATCCTAACCTGGTCTGGCCTACATGTGATTTCGACCAACAGCAGGGATGCGCATTAAATCCTGGTCTAACTAACAACATCTACATTCTGTGAAGGAATTAAAAAAAGCCAATCTATTTTCACCTACTTATGATCTCCATTGTCAGTTTTTTTTCTCCCCCTTATACTATCATTCATTCTTTTATCTGGCTGTCCTTCTCTCTCTCTCTCTGGTCTCTATCTCCACATATCTGCTCACTCATTCCCACCCACCCACCTACCCACATCTTCAGCATTTTTATCATCTTTTCCTAGCTACTATCAGTTCTGAACTTGAAACATTAACTCTGCTTTCTCTCACAGGTGCTGCCTGACCTGCTTTGCTCCAGCAATTTCTGTTTAAGTGTTTCTTCAAGATGTTGCCTGGACTGGAGCGACTCAGCCATGAAGAGAAATTACATAGGCTGGGATTGTTTTCCTTACAGTAGAGAAGACTAAGTGCAGATCTGAGGGGCGGCACGGTGGCACAGTGGTTAGCACTGCTGCCTCACAGCGCCAGGGACCTGGGTTCAATTCCCGCCTCAGGTGACTGACTGTGTGGAGTTTGCACGTTCTCCCCGTGTCTGCATGGGTTTCCTCCGGGTGCTCCGGTTTCCTCCCACAGTCACAAAGATGTGCGGGTCAGGTGAATTGGCCATGCTAAATTGCCCGTAGTGTTAAGTAAGGGGTAAATGTAGGGGTATGGGTGGGTGGCGCTTCGGCGGGTCGGTGTGGACTTGTTGGGCCGAAGGGCCTGTTTCCACACTATAAGTAATCTAATCTAATCTGATCAAGGGTGTACAAAATTGAGATGCATAGACAGAGTAGAAAGGCAAAAACTTTTCCATTGAAAGGAACAATCACCAGGTGCACAATTTTAAGATATACAGCATAAGGTTGAGAGTTGATTTGAGAGGAAAAAAAGTCACCAAGAAAATTGTGGATATCTGGAACTTATCACCTAAAAGGGTAGTAGAGGCAGGAACCATCAAAGCATTTAAGAACTACTTAGTGAACACTTGAATCACAATAACACACAGCTCCAGGCCATGTGCTGAGAGATGGGATGTTTGATAACCAGCAGAAACTGTGTGGACCGAAGCATCTCATTCCATAGTGTAAGAACACTATATCTCAACTTTGCTATTGTTTCCAAATTTCATATTATCTGCAAAATTTTGAAATTGTTCCTTGTACAACAAGGTCCAGTCATTAATACAAGAGTCCCAGCAGTGGTCCCAGGTGAAGCCAGGAATACTGCAGCAAAATAAAGTTTAAACAATTAAACTATGGTCATACTGAATGTCAGAAATGCCTGGAGAGCATAATGGTCCTATTCCTATTTATTATGCTCATAACGCATTTCAAAAATCCCAATTAAATATAAGGTGTCAGCTATTCGCAAAACTCACCTGAGTTTCTCTGGTAACTGCTGACGGTCGATGCAGACCTTTTCCTGGTACATCTACTGTTTATTTACATATCCTGACTCTCCTCCCTGTCGCTCCGCCGCTTTCTCCTTGGTAACGCCATAGCCACGCCCTCACGCCATACTGCGCAAACTCCAGCTCTCCACCTCTTGCCGCGCGCGCTCACGAATGCACTGCGCAGACTCAATGGTGACCCCCATTCAGAGCTGCAGCTCCTCGGCTCGCTGTGTCAAAGCAGCGGCTACGTGAACGTGTTGGTATTTGGCTATAGGGTATGCGGTGATGAAGAAGTTGAAAATTACCTCACGACAAGGTATAATCGCGTAATTAAGTTAAAACATTATACTCAAAGTTTACAATTCAAAGAATCATAGAATCCCTACAGCAGGCCTTTCAGCCCATCATCAACGCTCTGAAGAGCATCCCGCCCAAAACCGTCAATATCCCCTTAACCCTGTGTTTCCCAAGGCTAATCCATCCAGCCTGCACATCTGTGATTGTGGGAGCCAACCGGAGCACCCAAAGGAAAGGCACAGGGAGAATGTGCAAACTCCACAGTTACCCAAGGCTGGAATCAAATCCTGGCGCTGTCTGGCAGTTGTGGCTAACTGCCACTTCTAACCGCTGTATCACAAAGAAAGATGATGAGCTGTGGTAAAAATTGGTCAATTTGCTACTAACTGGCAAAGAAACAATGACCATTGATGATTAGACTGGATAATATGTTTTCATGAGCTTTCAAACGTATATACTTTCATATATTATAATTAACTGAATAAAGACAAACCTAATGATCACAAAGAGTCTAGATTAGAGTGGTGCTGGAAAAGCACAGCAGGTCAGGCGGCATCCGAGGAGCCCTGATGAAGGGCTTTTGCCCGAAATGTCAATTTTCCTGCTCTTTCGATGCTGCCTAACCTGCTGTGCTTTTCCAGCACCACTCTAATCTAGACTCTGATTTCCAGCATCTGCAGTCCTCACTTTTGCCGAATTTTTTTCAAAGCTGGGTCCAGATTTATGAGAGTATTTATAAACAGACATTCTGGCATTACACTAACTTTCAGAGCACAAAACGTCTGGTTTTATGCCATGTTTCTTCCTTAAATTTAGTAAGTTTATATGTTCCTCATTTCCTTTAATTAGTCCCATTACATCTCCTCATGAAGCATGTCAGCAATTATTTTGAGCATTCCTAGACTGATCCTCAGTCAAGTTACTCTTGTTCCCTACCTATTTTTATAAAGAGCTTTTTGGCAGACTTAATATCCAACGTCAACACCTTGTCTAATCTCATCATGAAGGAGAAAGTGAGGACTGCAGATGCTGGAGATCAGAGCTGAAAATGTGTAGAATCTCATCATGAGTTGAGTTTAGCATTATGCACTGGAAATAATTTCTCATTTTTCTTTGCTAAACTAATTTTTAACTTTCCATCTATCGCTCTTATAAAAATTTTAACTACTCATCTTTGTATTCTACTACAAGAGTTAAAGTCAAATGGGGTAATATGTTGAAAACAAAATTACAAATTGCTGGTCAGGCAGCATCTGTGGAGAGAAAGCAGAATTAAAATTTCAAGACAGCTGGGATAAGTTTGGTATTTATACTAGAGAAGAGGTGGGGAGAGGGGAAGTAATTCGTAGGTGGAGATGGAGCCCAAAGTGAAAGAAAAAGATTTGGGCAAAAAAGTGGGTAAAAGCCAATGGGAACAGTTAGTGGCTGACAATGTGTTGTTTCAGGTAGTAGCCTATATGATGACAAGGCCTGAAGTTTGGGAATTGAGGTAAGGACATGGGAAAAGGTGCCCGGGCCCTAAAATTATTTAACTCCAGAAGATTGCAGGGTTCCCAAGCAGAAAATAAATGTTCCACCAGATAGTGCAGAGTTTTGCTGGAGCACTGCGGCAAGCCCAAGACGGAGGTGTTGGCCAGGAAACACAATGGTATGTTGAAATAGCAGGCAACTAGAAGTTCAGGGTCATTTTTCAAACAGAACGTAGTGTTCTACTAAGCAGTAGCCTAGTCTGCACTTCATCTCTCCAATGTAGAACCACATTGTGAGCAGCGAATGCAGTAGACTAAATTGAGTGAAATGCAGGGAAATCGCTGCTTCACATGAAAGGTTTGTGTGTGGCCTAGGATAATGAGGAGGGAGGAAATAGGCAGTTGTACACCTTCTGTGATTGCATTGCAAGGTAGTTTGGGGAAATATTGGGAGTGGTCCAGTGTATCCTGGAGGGAACAGTCCTGTGGAGGACTGACAAGGGAGGAGAAGGGAATATGTGAATGTAGGTTTGCTCGCTGAGCTGGAAGGTTCATTTTCAGAGATTTCATCACCATACTAGGTAATATGATCAGTGAGCCTCCAGATGAAGCACTGATGGCATGGCCTGCTTTCTATTTATGTGTTTAGGTTTCCTTGGGTTGATGACATCATTTCCTGTGGTGCCATCATTTCCTGTGGTGATTTCATTTCCTGTTATGTTTCTTAGGAGGTGGTAAATGGGATCCAAGTGAATGTGTTTGTTGATAGAATTCCGATTGGAATGCCATGCTTCTAGGAATTCTTGTGCATGTCTCTGTTTGGCTTGTCCTAGGATAGATGTGTTGTCCCAGTCAAAGTGGTGTCCTTTTTCATCTGCACGTAAGGATACTAGTGAGAGTGGGTCATGTCTTTTTGTGGCGAGTTGATGTTCATATATCCTGGTGGCTAGTTTTCTACCTGTTTGTCCAATGTAGTATTTGTTACAGTTCTTGCAAGGTATCCCTTTCACAGCCAATCTTACATATTTCCAATTTTCTAGTACACTCTGGGACTGCCAACTAGTCATAGTCACAGGTGCTTGTAAGCTCTCAGTTCAGAACAGCATTCTGTCATGCTTAAAGGTACAGTACGTGCCTTCAACTTCCTCACACCTCCCCCCTTAAGAAAAAAATGAACCATCATAATGAAAAGATAGTCAATATCTGGTTCTCTGCCTTTTTACTTCAGCGAGAAGGAACTGATCAGTGGAAGTAATGGAAAATTTTGAAGATGGATGGATTTTTGCAGAAGTTGATTATGTGGGGGAAGTGACAGTGCATGTGATAGATGGCCAGATCGAGATTTGATAAAGTATATAGACAAAGAAACATGCATGCTTCTTCAAGTAAGTTCATGTGAGAAATGACATATGGGAGTAGGCTTTTGAAAGCATAGTAAAGAGATTGGCACAATTCTTCCAGCAGCAGATGAACTTAGGGCTTGGGTTAGTACCTGGGAGTATGATGTTATTGCTATTGCTGAGACTTAGTTGAGGGAAGGGCATGATTGGCAACTAAATATCCCAGAATATAGATGCTTCAGGTGGGACAGAGGGAGAGGTAAAAGGGTTGGGGGAGTTGCATTACTCTTCAGAGAGGATATCACAGCTGTGCTAAAGGAGGGCACTATGGAGGACTTGAGCAGTGAGGCATTATGGGCAGAGCTCAGAAATAGGAAGGGTGCGGTAACAATGTTGGGGCTGTACTACAGGCCTCCCAACAGTGAGCATGAGGTAGAGGTACAAATATTTAAACAGATTATGGAAAGATGTAGGAACATGGGTGGTGATGTTAAGAGATTTTAATTTTCCCAGTATTAACTGGAATTCGTTTACTGTTTTAGATTAGACTAGACTCACAGTGTGGAAACAGGCCCTTCGGCCCAACAAGTCCACACCAACCCGCCGAAGCGCAACCCACCCACACCCCCACACCCACCCCTTACCTAACACTATGGGCAATTTAGCTTGGCCAATTCACCTGACCCGCACATCTTTGTGACTGTGGGAGGAAACCGGAGTACCCGGAGGAAACCCACGCAGACACGGGGAGAACGTGCAAACTCCACACAGTCAGTCGCCTGAGTCGGGAATTGAACCCGGTTCTACAGGCGCTGTGAGGCAGCAGTGCTAACCACTGTGCCACCGTGCCGCCTGTTAGAGGTCTGGATGGAGCAGAATTTGTAAGGAGCATCCAGGATGGTTTGATAGAGCAGTATGTGAATATTCCAATTCAGGAAGGGGCTATATTGGACCTGGTGTTGGGGAATGACCCTGGCCAGGTGGTTGAAGTTTCAGTAGGGGATTACTTTGGGAATATTGATCACAATTCCGTAAGTTTTAGAATACTCATGGACAAAGATGTGAGTGGTCCTAAAGGAAGACTGCTAAATTGGGGGAAGGCCAACTATAGTAAAATTCAACAGGGGCTGGGAATGAAGATTGGGAGCAGCTTGAAGGTAAATCCACATTTGATATGTAGGAGGCGTATAAAGAGAGGTGATTAGAGTGCAGGACAGACATGTCCCTGTGAAAATGAGAGATAGAAATAGCAAGATTAGGGAACCATGGATAACAGGTGAAATTGTGAGACTAGCTAAGAGGAAATAAGAAGCATACATAGGTCTAGGTGACTGAAAAAGGATGAAGCTTTGGAAGAATATTGGGAAAGTAGGATCAATCTGAAGCGAGGAATTAAGAGGGCTAGAAGAGGGCATGTAATATCTTTCGCAAATAGGATTAAGGAAAATCTCAAAGCCTGTTATTCGTGTATAAGAAGTAAGAGGGTAACTAGAGAAAGGGTTGGCCCACTCAAGGACAAAGGAGGAAAATTATGCATGGAGTCAGATAAAATGGTTGAGATACTTAATGAGTGCTTTGCATTGGTATTCACCAAAGGGAGGCACATGATTGACGTTGAGGTTAGGGATAGACGTTTGAGTACTCTAGGTCAAGTCAGCATAAGGACGGAGGAAGTATTGGGTATTCTAAAAGGTCGACAAGTCCCCAGATCCAGATGGGATCTATTCCAGGTTATTGAGGGAGGCAAGAGAGGATATAGCTGGGACCTTAACAGATATCTTTGCAGCATCCTTGAACATGGATGAGGTCCCGGAACACTGGAGAATTACTAACGTTGCACTCTTGTTTAAGAAGGGTAGCAGGGATAATCCAGGTAATTATAGACCGGTGAGCCTGATATCAGTGGTAGGAAAGCTGCTGGAGAAGATACTGAGGGATAGGATCTGTTGTGGTTCTGTTCGCCAAGCTGCGAATTTGTGTTGCTGACGTTTAGTTCCCTGTCTAGGTGACATCCTCAGTACTTGGGAGTGTGGCACTTAAGCATTTGGCACAGGATTCCCATTTCCTGGCTTGTCTTAGCATCTCTCGCCCGTAGGTGTTCAAGGTTTGTGTGAAGATTTGTAGCTCGTTGTTGTGGTTGTGTTCGCCGAGCTGGGAATTTGTGTTGCAGACGTTTCGTCCCCTGTCTAGGTGACATCCTCCCAAGCACTGAGGATGTCACCTAGACAGGGGACGAAACGTCTGCAACACAAATTCCCAGCTTGGCGAACAGAACCACAACAACGAGCACCTGAGCTACAAATCTTCGCACAAACCTTGAAGGGATAGGATCTATTTACATTTGGAAGAAAATGGGCTTATCAGTGATAGGTAATATGTTTTTTTGCAGGGAAGGTCATGTCTTACCAACTTAATAGAACTTTTTGAGGAAGTGACAAAGTTTACTGATGAGGGAAGGGCTGTAGATGTCACGTACATGGACTTCAGTAAGACGTTTGATAAGGTTCCCCATGATGGAGAAGGTGAAGTCACATTGGGTCCACGGTGTATTAGCTGGATGGATAGAGAACTGGCTGAGCAACAGGAGACAGAAAGTAGCAGTGGAGAAATGTGACCAGTGGTGTTCCACAGGGATTGTGTTGGGACCACCCCAACACACACAAAAGATGTTGCATCAAGACACTATTCAAAAGGGCCACAACACACTGCAGTACACCAGAAATGCAAAAAGAGGAAGAAGAACACCTATACAATGTATTCGCCAAAAACGGATACCCGCGCAATTTCATCAACAGATGCCAAAGGGAAAGACAAGCCTAAGAGAAAGAGGACATGCCACAACCCAAAGGACTAGCCACACTACCATACATCAAGAGCATTTCCGAACTGACAGCCAGACTACTGCGACCACTAGGACTCATAACAGCACACAAACCAACAGCCACTCTCAGACAACAGCTCACCAGAATGAAGGACCCGATACCCAGCATGAGCAAAACCAATGTAGTGTACAAAATCCCATGCAAGGACTGCACAAAACACTGCATAGGACGAACAGGAAGACAGCTAACGACCCGCATATCCGCATCCATGAACACCAACTAGCCACGAAATGACACGACCAGCTAATCTTAGTAGCCACACATGCAGATTACAAGCAACATGAATTCGACTAGAACAACACTACTATTATATGACAAGCCAAACAGAGAACAGCCATGGAATTCCTAGAGGCATGGCACTCATCAACAGATTCAATCAATAAGTACATCGACGTGGACCCAATATACCAACAGCTGGAACTGACAACCGGAAGCGGCAGATTCAAACCACTACAAATGCCGGAGGAAAGATCACAGAAGCGCTTCACAGGAGGCTCCCAAGCACTGAGGATGTCACCTAGACAGGGGACGAAACGTCTGCAACACAAATTCCCAGCTCGGCGAACAGAACCACAACAACGAGCACCCAAGCTACAAATCTTCTCACAAACCTTGGGACCACTGTTGTTTGTGATATACATAAATGATCTGGAGGATGGTACAGGTGGACTAATTAGCAAGTTTGTAGATGACACTAAGATTGGTGGAGTAGCAGATAGTGAAGGGGCCTGTCGAGAATGCAGCAGAATATAGATGGATTGGAGAGTTGGGCGGAGAAATGGCAAATGGAGTTCAATGCGGGCAAATTGGAAGATCCAATTCAAGAGCGAACTATACGGTAAATGGAAAAACCCTGGGAAAAATGATAGCAAAAACTTTTTCCCAGAGTGTGGGACTCAATTATTAGGGGGTTATGAGTTCAAGATAAGAGGGAAAAAGTTAAGGGAGATATGCATGGAAGTTCTTTACGCATGAGGTGGTAGAGGCAGGCATAATAGGGTCCTTTAAAATGTATCTAGACAGATACATGAATGGGCAGGGATCCTTAAAAAATAGGCAACAGGTTTAGATAGAGCATCTGGATTGGTGCAGGCTTGGAGGGCCAAAGTGCCTGTCACTGTGCTGTAATTTTCTTTGTTCTTTGTCAGCCCTCCTCGTCTGCTTGGATTAGATAATTAAACCACTTCGGGAACTGTTTCTGGCAAATGCTGCTTAATCCTGTGTCAATTTCTAGCTATATCTTGCTCTCTGTAGCAGCAGCCTTATATTAGCAAGGCTGAGTATCTCTTATTTAACCTTTTATAGACTGCAGCATCTAATTGAGGAAGATATCAATGAAACCTGGTGCAGGCATTCCATGATGGGAGTCGATGGTGACATTCATTTCCTCTACTTTGCTCACTTTCATAATCCATCAACTGTCATTTTTGGAATATCCCTTTGAATCATTCAATTCTATTTACCTCATAGCATTATTATCTATAAGATAAACATTTGTAGGACTACAGGAAATGTATGGATGTAGTGGGCCAAATAGTGGAGTCAGCATTCTGATTTGACATGTATTGTCGTCAGGCCTGCTAACATTAGTTGTTCAGGAAGCTTTTATTACAAAGAGATTTGAATATAAGAATAATGATATCTTATTCCACTATGAATTGTGATGCAATACTCCCTGTCTCTCTAAATGAGTGCAGCTCTAACAACACTCAGGAAGTCTGATATTATCAGGAACAAAGTAACCCACTTGCTTGACATTACATCCAAAATATCCACTTCCTCCCACCATCAACGTTCAATAGCAGCAGCAGTGTACCATCCAGAAGATGCATTGCAGAAATTCACCACGATTCCTTAGATAGCACCTTCCAAACCCACAACCACTTCTATCTGGAAGAATAAGGGAAGCAGATTGGAATACCACAATCTGCCCCTTCCCCTCTAAAGCTGCTCAGCATCCAGAACTGAATTGCCAAACCTTTGCTGTTGCTTTGCCAAAATCCTGGAATTTATTGCCTGTGATATTGCAAGCCTCCCTGCAGCATTTGGACCACAAGGGTACAAGGAGGCAGCTCACTACCACCTTGTCAAGGAAAGCTTGGAATGCAATAATGGCCCAGCCAACAACACCCACATTCCAAGAATGAACTAAAATAACTTAGTTGTGAAACCTTGCCAGGAGTACTGTCTACAGTTTTACCTAAGGAAGGATATACTTGTCTGAGTAAGAGTATATTCTGGATCAGTGGTGCTGGAAGAGCACAGCAGTTCAGGCAACATCCAACGAGTAAGAGTATAGCTAATTGTCAGATGGTAGAATTTCCTTTTGAGGACAGATTAAGTAGATTAGGCCAATCGAGTCATAAAGTCATACAGCATGGAAACAGATCCTTTGGTCCAACTTGTCAATGCCAAACATGCATCCCAGTCTGACCTAGTCCCATTTGTTAGCATTTAACCCATAGCTGTCTAAACCCTTCCTATTCAGATACCAATCTAGATGCCTTTTAAGTGTTGTACCCACCTCCATCACTTCCTTTGGCAGCTCATTCCATATACGCACCACCCTGTACGTGAAAAAGCTACCCGTTAGGTCCTTTTTAAATGTTTCCCCTTGCACCATAAACCAATATTATATTGTATTTGCTAGAATTCAGAAGAATGGAAGGTGATCTCAGTGACATTTTTAAGTAGATCATCAGGATCAATATTAGAACTTATTACTTTTGACTGGAGAGTACAAAACATGGGATCACATTCTCAATGCAAGGGATTAGCACTTTGAGCAAGAATGAGAACTTTAGTCACACGGAAGTTTGTGAATTTTTGGAATTCTGTACCCATGGACTTGTCCAAGTTCAATCTTTGAGTTTATTCAAGACAGTAATTGACAGTTTTGCATACTAGAGGAGGAGCTATATCAATAGTGCAGTAGGATTCTTTGATCGTAGCCATGATATTACAGGCTGGAAAGGCCAAAAGGCCTGCTCCAGCTTCTATTTCATATGTTAACATAGAACAGTACAGCATAGGACGGGGCCCTTCAGCCCACAATGTTGTGCCGAACATGATGCCAAACTAACTGTCCTTGGTCCATATACTTCCTTGCATATTCATGTGCTTATCTGAAAGTCCCTTAAAAGTCCCTTTCGTATCTGCCTCCACCACCACCCCTGGCAATGTATTCCAGATTCCTACCACTCTTCGCATAAAAAATGCCCCTCATGTCTCTTTGAACTTTCTCCCTCCTACCTTAAATGCATGCCCCCTAGTATTAGACATTTCAACTCTGGGAAAAAGATTCTAACCGTCAAACCTGTCTCTGCTTCTTGCAATTTTATAAATTTCTGTTAAGTCTCCCCTCAGCATTCACTGCTCCAGAGAAAGCAACTCAAGTTTTTCTCATCTCTTCTTACAGCTCAAACTCTGTAATCCAAGCAGCATCCTGGTAAACCTCTTCTGCACCCTGTCCAAAGCCTCCACATCCTTCCTGTATTGCGGCAGTCAGAATTGAATGCAATACTGTAAGTGTGGCCTAACCAAAGTCTTATAAAACTGCAACATGACCTCCTGACTCTTGTCCTCAATTCCCTGACCAATAAAGGCAAGCATGCCATATACTTTCTTTACCACCCTTTCTACCTGCTTGGCCCCAAGGTCCCTTTGTACATCAATGGTCTTCAGTGTCCTACCATTGACTGTATACTTTCCCTTAACATTTGATCTCCCAAATTGCAGCACCTGTCATTTACTGGATTAAACTCTATGTGCCATTTCTCCTTCCATTTGTGTAACTGATCTAGATACTGTGGTATCCCTTGACAACCTTCAACATTATCCACAACTCCACTGATCTTGGTACCATTTACAAATTTACTAACCCATCCATTTTCATCCAAGTATATATACTCAAACAGCAGAGGTCCCAGTACAGATCCCTGCGGAACATCACTAATTATGGACCTCCAGCCAGAAAAACACCCTTCCACCACTCCCTTCTGCCTTCCTTAGACAAGCCAATTCTGAATCCAAGTGGCCAAGTCGCTATGGATCCCATGTATCTTAAACTCCTGGATAAGCCTACTATGAGAGACCTTGTTGAAAGCCTTACTAAGATCCATGTAAACAACACTGCTCCACCCTCACCAATCACATTCATTACCTGCTCGAAAAATTCAATCAAGTTAGTAAGTTATGACCTGCTCCGCACATAGTCAGGCTGACTGTCCTTAATTATGCCACGCTTTTCCAAATGCATGCAAATACTATCCCTAAAGAATTCTCTCCAATAGTTTCCCAATTACTGATGTGAGACGCACTAGTCTATAGTTTACTGGAATATCCCTATTTCCTTTCTTCTACAGGGGATTCGCCAGAACTGAGGGACCTCTTCAGTGGCTAGCAAGGATACTAAGATCTAGATCATTGCCCAACAATCTTTTCTCTTGCCTCTCTCAATAATCTAGGGTAGATACCATAAGGCCCTGAGGACTTAACCACCTTAATGCTCTTCTAGAGACCCAATGCCACTTCTTTCTTGATCTCAAAATGCCCAAGCATATTAGCATGCTCCATGCTAATTTCACTACCCTCCATATCCTTCTCCTGAGTCAATACTGACGCAAAGTACTCATTTAAGATCTAACCGACATCCTCTGCCACCAAGCACAAGTTTCCTCCTTTATCTTTAAGTGGTCCTACCTTCTCCATAGTTATCCACTTGTTTTTAACGTATTTGTAAAATGCTTTGGGATTCTTTTTAACCCTGCTTGCCATGGTCATTTCATGGCCCCTTCTAGCTGTCCTAATTCCGAGCTTGAGTTCTTTCCTGCTTTCTTTCTATACTTCACAGGCCCAGTCCAATTTTAACATATGCTTCTTATTTCCTTTCGACAATATTCAAAATCTCCCTTGTTACCTTGCCATCCTGTCCTTCCTACTTACTGGAACGTACCAGTCCTGAACTTTGATCAGTCGGTCTTCGAACAATTCCCACATGTTAAATGTGGACTCCCTGATAACAGCTTCTCCCAATTAACATTCCCTCGCCCCTGCCTAATACTCACGGAATTTGTCCTCTCCCAATTTAGTACTTTCACACTGGATCCTGACTTATCCTTATTCATAGCTGTCTTAAAACTTAAGGAGTTGTGATCACTGTTTCCAAAATGCTGTCCCACTGAAAGGTCAATCACATAGTGAGGCTCATTAGCCAAGACAAGGTCCTGTATGGCCCCTCCTCTCATTGGGTTGTACATGTATTATTTGAAGAAACCCTCTTGAATGTACTTAACAAACTCTGCCCCATCTAAAGCATCTTGTTCTAAGGAAGTCCTAGTCAATATTGGGGAATTTAAAGTCACCCATTTTGACAACCATGTTTTTATTGCATCATTCCATAATCCGCCTGTATATTTGTTCTTCAATGTCTCGGTGGCTGTTGGAGGGCCTATAGTACAATCCTATCAGAGTAATTGCACCTATATTATTTTTGAACTCTACCCATATTGCCTCAGTGGATGAGTCCTTCAATATGACCTGAGTGCAGATGTGATTAGTAATGCAACTCCTCCATCTCTTTTACCTTCTCCTTATCTTGTCTAAAACAACGAAATGCTGGAACATTGAGCAACCAGTCCTGTCCCTCTCTCAACCAAGTCTCTGAAATGGCCACAACACCATAGTATCATGTACTGATCCAGGCTGTAAGCTCATCTGCCTTACCTATAATATCCCTTGCTTTGAAATAAACATATTTCAGCCCATTGGCACTATCGTGTTCATTTACCTGTCCTTCCTTTCTGATTTACTCCTCCTATCATCCACTTATCCTTCAACCCCTCCACTTACTGACCTACTGTACTGGTTCCCAGCCCCGGAAAATCTAGTTTAAACCCTCCCGAGTAGCACTAGCGAACCTCCATGCAAGGAAATTAGATCCCCCTCCAGTTTAGGTGCAATCTGTCCCTCTTTTACAGTTCACCCCTCCCCCAGAAGTGGTCCCAATGATTTAAGAAATTGAAATCCCGAACCCTACACCAGCTGCTTTGCATCAACATAGAACCCCTACAGTGTGGCTGTAGGCCATTCGGTTCTTCAAATCCACATGGACCCTCTAAAGAGCATCCCACCTAGACTCAACTCCATCTCTCTAACCCCACAATACCCATGGCTAATCCACCTAACATGCACATCTGCACATCTTTGGACTGTGGGAGGAACCAGAGCACCAGGAGGAAGCCAATGCAGATACAGGGAGAATGTGTAAATTTCACATGGACAGTCATCCAAGGATAGAATCAAACCCATGTCCCTGGTGCTGTGAGGCAGCAATGCTAACCACTGAGCCATGGTGCTGCCCCTAGTGTTGCCCACTAACACTGTTAGCCACACATTCATCTGTCGTATCTTTCTATCCCTTCCCTCACTGGCATGTGGCATAAGTGGTAACCTAGAGATTACTGCACTCAAAGTCCTTTTTTTCAGCCTCTTTCCTAACTTCGTGTACTCACTTCGCAGGACATCATCCCTCTTTCTCCTTATATCGTTGGTAACAATATACACAACAATCTCTGGCTGCTCACCCTCCCCCTTAAGAATTTCATGCAATGTTCAGATTGAAGTTGATTGTGGCATCAGGGAGTCCCAAACATGGCCACAGAAATGCCTGTCTGTGCCTCTGACTAACGAGTCTGCTACCACTATCGCTCTCTTGAACATTGCCTTATTCTGGTCTGCAGCAGAGACAATGTGGTGCCACAGGCCCGACTGCTGCTGTTATACTCTCCTGAGAGGATGTCACCCCTAGCAGTATCCAAAATGGTATAGGCAAAAGTGAGTACTGCAGATACTGGAGATCAGAGTCAAGATTAGAGTCGTGCTGGAAAAGCACAGCAGGTCAGGCATCAGGAATGAAGGGCTTTCGCCGGAACATCGATTTTCCTGCTCCTCGGATGCTGCCTGACCTCTGTGCTTTTCCAGCACCACTCTCATCTTGACTCCAAAATGGTATACCTATTGGAGAGGGGAGTAGCTACAAGAGTCTCCTGCACTACCTGCCTGCCTCTCCTGGTGGTCACCCATCTACCTGACTGAACCTGTAATGTGACCACCTGCCTACACCTAGTATCTGAAGAAAACTGGTAATCAAATGTCTGGGTTAAAAATCTGTCAAGAACTGGACCACTTTTATTTCCAAGGTCCTGATTATTGGTCTTATGTACCCACTTCCCCACTCGCAATCTTTGCCACGAGAAAGTATAACTTAGAATATTTAATAAATTGTAAAGCAATGTGAGGGAGAAAGAATTGGAATTACAAGGAAGATCAATTAAAATAATTTTAATTGAATGCTATTTTATTTTAAATTATCTCAAACAATTAAACTATTTAGGAATGCTAGAGAAGTTATTTGACAGTAATTAAAATTTGTCACAGTATTCTCATTTCACTTACATATTGCTGAAAAACTATTTGGTCTTGCATTTATCAGGACAAATGTAAGAATGATAAATTTGTTGCATTATGTAAGTAAGTGTAATATGGAAAGCTTTGGCAACATTTCTTTTAAGCAATATTCAACTTCTGTAGCAGTGGGTGACTGTTATACTTGAATGAATAGATTAATTTTCAGTTGCCATGGAGAACTGAGGAGCAACTGCGCTTTGACATTATATTCTCAGAAGGTGTCACTGCATCCTGAGTAGCTCCAGAGTGCAATGTGATTTACAATAGAGGGAGCCAGGGACTTGCATGTGGAAATTAAGTGGTTGTTCAGCTAGAGCTGCAGTCTGGAAGTTTTGGTTGGGGAGCATGGGGAGAGTAGTGTGTCTGCATCATGTCAAGGTGAACACAGTGCAAGTGGGTGCACTGGTCAACATCTTTAGAAGCAGAGAATTATGTTCAGCTGCTGAACCAGTGGTATAGGATTACTATTGCTGTCAGTGAGATGCTTGCATCTGTGAGTGTTAGGACTCTTTAGGGGAAAGTGAGGCTGCAGGCACCAGTTGGACAGCAGAGTTTTTCATGGAAATCTTTGCAAATGAAGAAGCTGAAGAGCTGAGATAGGAGTAGGGTATTTTGCATTAGACACGATAGTGATGGAAGGATCGTCAGCAGATATTTCCTGACAAGAAGGAAAAGCATAGCCAAGGATTGCAAAAAGAAGAGAGCACTACCTATCCACCCAGGAGTCAGTTAAATGCAATTGGTAAAATGTTAATTCACCTATTTAAATGGTTGGTTTCAGACATTTGAGCTTTGTAGTCTGATTTGGAATGAACGTTATTGCCACTATGCTAGTGTCTAACCCTGTGGAATCATCAGTATTGCCGTCAGCCTGAACGACAATGCACCTGGGCCATTTCAGTGATCGGCTGCAGATCTGGCTGTTATTTTGGAGTTGGGATTTCATCATGCCCTTATCAAAAGATCATGGATACCAATTCTGGAGGGAGCGGTACAATATCAATACTGAAACCAATGGGATGCACGCACAGAGTTCCCATCATTGATGGATTTTCTCAGCTTTGAGTGTAATTTATTGTGTCTATGCAGCCAATAGGGATTTAATAGAACAACAAGTCACTTAACAAGCAAGGTTGCACTCACTGACTACCCAGCTGGTCCACGACCACAAGAAAAACATGGTGAAGATGTGCATCTGGTTGCATGATCCTTTTATTTAAAGAACCCTTCTGGCCATGATCCAGACTTAATGGTTGTGAGGAGAAAGTGAGGACTGCAGATGCAGCAGATCAGAGTCGAAGAGTTTGGTGCTGGAAAAGCACAGCCAATAAGATAGTATCTGAGGAGCAGAAAAGTCAACTTTTCGGGCATAGGTGTTAACCTCTGAGGATGTGGTTCATGATGCTTAATATGGGTGGGGAAAGTTGATATAACCAGTGCTATCTATAAATATCAACCTGTGTCAAACTGACCATTTTCTGTTGAATATGTTCTTCTGTTGCCGTTACAGACTGGAAGGTACCCTCCAATATGAGCCAGCTATGGTGTATTATACATCATAATTTATGCACTGCATAACATGATTACACAAAGAGGCCTGGAACTGGTTGAGGTGAAAGAGCTAGATTACCATTTGTTGAGGCAGTGTTTCTGTTAGAACCAGGAATTATAAACTAGGTAGACAAATGGTAAATCTTAACTGAGATTCTTTATTGATGATGTTCACACCTCCACCATTGGTTCCAGACAGGATCCAAGCTCTGCCACTCCAAGTAACCTGACCAGCTCTCTTTAAGGGACAGCACCTCCAACTACATACCTAACAGCCCTCACCTTTATTCTAGAACTCCCATTAATATACATATGTACAACAATTGGCATTGCTGCCTCACAGTCCTGGGATCTGGGTTCAATTCCAGCCTCGGGCAACTGTGGTGTCTGTGTGGAGTTTGAACATTCGTAGGTTAGGTACATTAGTCAGGGGAAATGTAGAGCAATAGGTTAGGGGAATGAGTCTGGGTGGCTTACTCTTCCAAGCGTTGGTGTGGATTTATTGGGCCAAATGGCCTGTTTCCACACTGTAGGGATTCTATGACGAATTATGACTGTTATACAAGTATTGCAGCTACATACATACACCATCAGGAATATGTATAAAAAAGACATGGAAAAAGAAAATGACCCCTTCATTGTTTACAGTCTCTCAGGGGATGGCAATTATTTGAAGACCATCTTCTCATCTGAGCAGCCTTTCCTAGTGTAGTTTCCGGGGCTTCAGAAAGCTCCTGTTATACTGCAGGTACATTCCTCTCTGACTGTTGTCCTGTGATGCTGCTATTGTCTCTTCCTTGGCTCATTTACGTTACTCAGTGAAGACCATTGGTCCCATCTAGATTGGCTCTGAGTTCTGAGGTACCCAACACCTTCATTGGTGGTCTGCATGTCTCCTCCAGACAATTCATCTCCAGTCTGTACCTTGTATGACAAAGGTCCCATTTGAGCCACCACCCCCACTGGAATCCATTTATCCCCAGATATATAATTCCGGGATACATCAACCAGGAGGTTCCTGCCCTTCTTAGTTTCACTCTACCATCTCTCTGGTCTCTTACAGGCTGCAGTAAGTCAAATATGATTCTCAGCTGATGGTTTAATACTGGCGAGCACTGGGTCGATACATTCTTGTAAATGCTGAGGGACTTGTTGCTTTGTTGTTCTAGCACCACTCCCATTTTGAAGTTTTTAAGGCCTGCTTCCAGGTATGAACAAATTTCCCACCTGGCCATTTGTTGCCGGGTAACAGGGAGCCAGTCCCACATATCTGACACTGTGATTTTCCAGACACTGTTTGAACTCATGCACCACAAAATATGGAACATTGCCACTCACGACTTTTTCTGGGCTCACGAGCCTGGCAATTATTTCACCCAGTCATTCTGTCATTGTTTCCGCTGATACTGACTTCATGCCTGCCACTTTGGACCACTTACAGTGGGTATCCATGACCATTAGCAGCATTTTTCCCTCTACCAGTCCCACAAAATCGATATGAATTTGCTGCCACGGTGTTTGAGGCTATTCCCATGGATGAAGGGGCAATAAAGACAATGCGGTTCTTACTAATTGGTTTGCTGGCACTGGCACCTTGTCATCCCGAGAAAAGTATATAATTTTCAGCTTCACTGGTAATGGCAGCCTTCACAGGATATCTGCATTACCTGCCTGTTTTATCTCATGAGTAGGCTGACAGATACAGTGCCCCTCTCTGCAGGCATGCTGCTACCATTGTCTGTATCCCGATATACAGGCCAAAAAGGAAGGTTAGATGTCTGTGGTTGGTCAGTCGTCTGAAGTGCCTGCTGTGAATGAAATGGGTGAAACTTTTAATAACAAACACGATGCTCAATCCTCTTTTTTCGACTTGACTATAATTCTCTGTCTTCATTATTGAGTTTGATGCAGATACAAGGGGCCTTCCTCTCCCTTTGGTAAGATGTGCAACAGCATAGCACCAAATCCATAAGGCAAGGCATCACATGCTAACTGTAGCAGCGACTTTGAATCACTTCCAAACTTTTTAAAGCTTGTTGTTTTTCAGACTGGAGGCCTGTGACCAGTGGAGTGCCACAAGGATCGGGGCTGGGTCCACTACTTTTCATCATTTATATAAATGATTTGGATGTAACCATAAGAGGTATAGTGAGTAAATTTGCAGATGACACCAAAATTAGAGGTGTAGTGGACAGCGAAGAAGGTTATCTCAGATTACAGCAGGATCTTGATCAGATGTCCAATGGGCTGAGAAGTGGCAGATGGAGTTTAATTTTGATAAATTTGAGGTGCTGCATTTTGGGAAAGCAAATCTTAACAGGACTTATACACTTAACTTCTATCCCGTATTCCCAATTCCTCCTCGTCTGTCGCATCTGCTCCTTCTTTCAAGACTGTAATTTCCCCTCCCACATGGTTGAAGATGCCCTCCAACATATCTCATTCTTTGTGCTCAAACCTCACCATTCCAACCACAACAAGGACAGAACCATCATCCCCCCTCACCCCCCCCATTCCTCATCGTCCATCCCGCCAACTGCTGCATAAATCGCATCATCCACCAACATTTCCGCCACCTACCAACGGACCCCACCACCAGGGATATATTTCCATCCCCACCCCTATCTGCTTTCCACAAAGACCGTTCCCTCTGTGACTACCTGGTCAGGTCTATGCTCCCCAGCAACCACCCTCCCCTCCTGGCACCTTCCCCTGCCACTGCAGGATTTGCAAAACCTGCGCCCACACCTCCCCCCTCACCCCCATCCAAAGCCCCAAAGGAGCCTTTCATGTCCATCAAAGTTTCACCTGCACCTCCACTAATGTCATTTATTGTATCTGTTTCTCCCAGTGCGGTCTCCTTTACATTGGGGAGACTGGATGCCTTCTCAAAGAGCGCTTCATGGAACATCTCTGGGACACCTGCACCAATCGACCCCACCCCACCATGCCCGAACATTTCAATTCCCCCTCCCACTCTGACGAGGATATGCAGGTCCTGGGCCTCTTCCACCACCACTCCCTCACCATCCGACGCTTGGAGGAAGAATGCACTAACTTCTGCCTCATATCCCTTCAACCCCAGGGCATCAATGTGGACTTCACCAGTTTCCTCATTTCCCCTCCCCACACCTTACCCCAGTTCCAAATTTCCAGCTCAGCACCATCCTCATGACTGGTCCCACCTGTCAATCTTCCTTCCCACCTGTTTGCTCCACCCTCCTCTCCGACATACCACCTTTACCCCTTCCTCCATCCACCTATTGCACTCACAACTACCTTCTCCACAGCCCCACCTCCTCCCATTTTATCTCTCCACCCTGAGGTTTCCAGCCTCATTACTGATGAAGGGGTCCTGCCCGAAACATTAATTTTCCTGCTCCTCACATGCTGCCTGACCTGCTGTGCTTTTCCAGCACCACTCCAATCTTGACTGTTGATATTTAAAGTCTATCTGGAAGAAATGGAAAATTTTAGATTCTTGGACATTCCCTATATTGTGAAGAGTAATTCAAAGTTTGTGAGAAGATTTGTAGCTCGGGTGCTCGTTGTTGTGGTTCTGTTTGCCGAGCTGGGAATTCGTGTTGCAGACACAATGAGAAGAGTAATCATTTGATTTGTGGAAATGAAGCTAACAGTGCAATATAGGCTGTATGCTCCTCCTTTTTCACTGGAGTGAATTTGGAGAAGTAGATAAGCAAGGTTTTCAAAGAAGTGAGAGATGGTTCATTGCTTTAATTATCGCAATATCTCACTTTGAGTGGACTTGGGGTACCATACTAATGGTTACCTCACAACCTTGTCAGGGCTTGAAATTCTGTTTTGCACATCCAGGAAAGGGTAAAGAAGACACTCCAGACACTGCCTTCACTCTCTGAAACTCCTTGTTTTCTCTCAAAGGAAGTTCCTGGGTACCTGATGAAATTTCAAAATATCAGTATTTCTGTCTACCTGGTAAAACCTGAAGAAGTGGACTGTATAAAGTTTGAAGTAGTGGACTGTGGCCAATTTTCAATAACTCGAATGCAAGTGGATTGGAATCAGAATTGGACATTTATTAATCTGTAGCTGAGTGGAATTTGCTTTATTAACAGGCAATTCAACAGACGTGAAAAGTCATTACATTTTCTTTTTACCCAGAGTGATTGTGTTGTGGGGCTTAATATTCAGTGCATTTCTTCTGTCACAGTCGATTTAACGGCTCTCCTCCACACTCTGTCATTGCAGATACAACTTCTACCACATAGGCATGCAGCATAGATGATCCCTGATTTGGAGGTCCATTTGACTATCTGTCCTTTCATTGTGCCCTTCCATGCTGAATGAGGCTAATAGCTGAATTGCAACTACCATCTATTCCAGGCATTTCCACAGCTTTAGTGACAGTAAACCATCCATACTACAGAGAGTCTGAATTATTTGTGAATTAGCACACTGCTCCTGCAACCACTCCGGTTGCTGCTACTTATAGCTGTCCAAGAGGTGGGTCACTCTCTCAATGGAGCAACTCAATATGCTCAAAACGTTGAGTTATGATGGAGGTCAGCTATTGTGCTTATGAAACCCTCCTACTTTTCAAATCCTAGCATCATTTCCTGGTAGAGCTGTCTATGATTGTCATCTATAATCTGAATAGATTGCTCACAGCTGGCTCTCTTTCTCCTGCTCATTCATGATATCTTAATCACCCAGTGTTCCCCATTCTAATCTTGATTGACACCTGACTCAGGTGTATGTATCTGCACTGGTGGAAGCTGCAGAGAAATTATGTGGCTGACCGTGCTGGCTCTGCAATGTCTGTCTTTTCCAAGAGACTGGTGACTGATTGGTACATTCCAGTTATCCCTCTAAAGCAGACCCAGTGAGAAATTCAAAGAAGATGATTGTGAAAAATCAGGATACCCAGCAGGTGTCTCAACATAATCAATCTTATAATTGATAGTTATTGTATAGCTGAAACATACATTTGAAGGGGCATCGTCCATGCTCTTCACCTGAAGATTGACCTATAAAATTACCTCCTATTTCACTATCATGGCCAATCAGCCTGATACAATGACCAATCAGGTTTCCCAGCACCACTTCTTTCATGAATGGAGTTCCTGCACAACCCTACCCACCTAATCATAGAATCGCTACATTGTGGAAGTAGGCCCTTTGGCCCAACAAGTCCACACTAACCCCCTGAAGAGTAATCCATTCAGGCCCATTCACCTCTCCTTTTACTGGACATTGACCCCTGACTAATGCACCTAACCTATACATCCCTAAACACAATGGGCAATTTAGCATGGCCAATCCAACCTAACCTGCACATCATTGGACTGTGGAGGGAATGCAGAGCACCCAGAGGAAACACACACAGACACGGGGAGAATGCGCAAACTCCACACAGACATTCGCCCAAGGCTGTAAGTGAACCCAAGTCCTTAGTGCTATGAAGCAGCAGTGCTAACCACTGAGCTAATGTGCCACCCACAATAACCATCTATTCCAGGCATCTCCACAGCTTTAGTGACAGTAAGCAGCTTGGGTAGTGAGGCATTATGGGTGGAGCTGAGAAATAAGAAGGGTGCAGTTACATTGTTGGGGCTGTATTACAGGCCTCCCAACAGTGAGCATGAGGTAGAAGAACAAATAGGTAACCAGATTACGGAAAGATGTAAAGACAGTAGGGTAGTGGTGATGGGAGATTTTACTTTTCCCAACATTGACTGGGATACGCTTAGCATCAGAGGTCTGGATGGGGTAGAATTTGTAAGAAGCATCAAAGATAGTTTTCTAGAGCAGTATGTCAATAGTCCGACGAGGGAAGGGGCCATATTGGACCTGGAGTGAGCTAGGCCAGGTGATAGAAGTTATGGTGGGGATTTCTTTGGGAACAGTGACCACAATTCTGTAAGTTTTAGAATACTCGTAGACAAAGATGAGAGTGGTCCTGAGGTAAGAGTACTAAACTGGGCCAAGGCCAATTATATCAAAATTAGGCAGGGGCTGGGAAATATGGATACAGCTGTTTGAAAGGAAGTCCACATTTGATATGTGGGTGATTTTTAAAGATAGGCTAAAGATAATGCAGGATATGCACGTCCTGTTGAAGGCAAAGGATCGGAAAGGCAAGATTCGTGAACCATGGATGACAGGAGAAATTGTACGACTAGCCAAGAAGAAAAGGGAAGCGTACATAAGGTCCACGCAGCTAAGAACAGAATGGGCACTGGAGGAATATTGGAAGTTTTAAACGAGGAATCAAGTGGGCTAAATGGGGTCTTGAAATAGCTTTATCAAGTAGAATTAAGGAGAATCCCACAAAGCATTTTATTCTTATATAAGAACCAAGAGGGTAACTAGAGAAAGGATTGGTCCACTAAAGGATAATGAAGGAATGTTGTGTGTCGAACCCGAGAGAATGGGTGAGATTCTGAATGATTACTTTGCATCAGTGTTCACTGAGGAGGGGAACATGATGAATGTTGAGATTAAAGATAGAAGTTTGATTAGTCTGAATCACGTTGACAAAGTAAGGAAGATGTATTGGATAGGCTAGAGGTTATTAAGGTGGACAAATACCCAAGGATCAGATGGGATCTATCCCAGGTTGCTGAGGGAGGCAAAAGAGGAAATAGCTGGAGCCCTGACAGATATCATTATGGCATTCTTAAACAGGTGAGGTGCCGGAGGACTGGAAGGTTGTTCATGTTGTCCCCCTGTACAAGAAGGGTAGTAGGGATATTCCGGGTAACTACAGACCAGTGAGCCTGATGTCATTGGTGGGAAAGTTGCTGGAGAAGGTACTGAGGGATAGGATCTATTTATATTTAGAAAAGAATGGGCTCATCAGTGATACGCAACATGGTTTGTGCGGGGGAGATCGTGCCTTACCAACTTAATAGAGTTACTTGAGGAAGTGACCAAGTTGTTAGATGAAGGAAGGGCTGTTGATGTTATATTCATGGAGCTGAAAAATGTGTTGCTAGAAAAGCGCAGCAGGTCAGGCAGCATCCAAGGAGCAGGAGCATCAACATTTCGGGCATAAGCCCTTCTTCAGGCTTATGCCCGAAACGTCAATTCTCCTGCTCCTTGGATGCTGCCTGACCTGCTGCGCTTTTCCAGCAACACACTTTTCAGCTCTGATCTCCAGCATCTGCAGTCCTCACTTTCTCCTAGTCATATACATGGACTTTAGTAAGGCGTTTGATAAGGTTCCCCATGGTAGACTAATGAAGAAAGTGAAGTCACATGGTTTGCTGGGTGTTCGAGCTAGGTGGATAAAGAACTGGTTGAGCAACAGGAGACAGAGAGTATTAGTTGAAGGGAGTTTCTCGAAATGGAGAGAGGTGACCAGTGGTGTTCCACAGGGATCAGTTCTGGGGCCACTGTTGTTTGTGATAAACATAAGTGATCTGGAAGAGGGCACTGTTGGTATGATCAGCAAGTTTGCAGATGACACAAAGATTGGTGGAGTAGCAGAAAGCATAAGGGACTGTCAAAGAATACAGGAGGATATAGATAAGCTGAAGAGTTGGCGGATGGAGTTCAATCCAGACAAAAGTGAGGTGATGCATTTAGGCAAATCTAATTCTGGAGCGAATTATACAATGAATGAAAGAGCCTTGGGAAAAATTGATGAGCAGAGAGACCTAGGATGCAGGTCCATTGTACCCTGAAGGTTGCTGCACAGGTGGATAGAGTGGCCAAGAAGGCATATGGTATGATTGCCTTAGTTGGACGGGGTATTGAGTATAACAGCTGGCAGGTCATGTTAAAATTGTACAAGACCGCATTTAGAATACTGTGTACAGTTCTGGTCATCACATTACAAAAAGGATGTGGACGCTTTGGAGAGGGTGCAGAGAAGGCTTATGAGGATGTTGCCTGGTATGGAAGGTGCTAGCTATGAAGAGAGGTTGAATAGGTTAGGTTTGTTTTCATTAGAAAAAAGGAGATTGAGGGGGGACATGATTGAGGTTTACAAAATCATGAAGGATATAGACAGGGTAGACAGAGATAAGCTTTTTCCCAGGCTGAAGGATTCAATGACGAGAGGTCACGCTTTCAAGTTGAGAGGTGAAAAATTTAAAGGGGATACACGTGGCAAGTACTTCACACAGAGGGTGGTGGGTGTCTGGAATGTGTTGCCAGCAGAGGTGGTAGAGGCAGGTACGGTAGATTCATTTAAGATGCGTCTGGACAGATGCATGAGTAGGTGGGGAGCAGAGGGATACAGATGCTTAGGAATTGACCGACAGGTTTAGACAGTACATTTGGATCAGCTCTGGCTTGGAGGGCTGAAGGGCCTGTTCCTGGGCTCTAAATTTTCTTTGTTCTTTGTTCTTTACAGAGAGTCTGAATTGTTACTATGCATTAGCACACTGTTCCTGTAACCACTTCACCTGTAACCACTCCAGTTGCTGCTGTATATAACTGTCCAAGAGGTGGGTAACTCTAAGCGTTATTGATGAAGGGGGATTTATCTGAGTTTAGAAAGATGAAGGGGGATCTAACTGGGTTTAGAAGGATGAGAGGGGATCTAAATGAAACTTCCAGAACCCTGAATGGCCCAAACAGAGTAGATGTTGGGAAGATTTTCCAATGAAACAAGGACCCAAGGGCACATCCTTAGAGTAAAGAGAAGACCTTTTAGAATGGAGATAATCAAAAACTTGTCCAGTTAGAGAGTGGTGAATCTATGGAATTCATTGCCAAAGAAGGCTGTGGTGACCAGTCAGTGAGTATTGAAGACAGAGATAGATAAATTCTTGATTGTCAACAGGAGCAAGGGTTATAGGGAGAAAGCTGGAGAGTAGAATTGAGAAACATATCAGCCATGATCGAATGGTGAATCAGACCCATTGGGCTGAATGGCCTATTTTTTTATTCTATGTTTTAAGGACTTATGGGTTGGAAAGTTGTGTTTTTTATGCTATAGACAGAGGAAGATGAGATGTAAGTGGAACACATTGTAAAAATGCTCAGAGCATAGGACAAAGAGCTTGGTGATGGTGGTGAAAGGGGTTAGAATTGTAAAAAGTGTGTAAATGGAAATATGAAAAGGAGAAAATGGATCTGCTCTGCTAAGAGCAAAATCTACAAGATAGTTACCCAGGAAAATTGGATACGCAGTTGGCTTGATGGCAGGAAGCATAAGATAATAATGGAAGGATGCTTGTTGGACTAGAGGCCAATGTCTAGTGATGTACCTCAGGGGTTGGTTCTGGACCCATTGCTGTTTGTTATCTATATCAATGACTTGGAAGAGAATTTACAAGGCATGATTAGTAAGCTTGCAGATGACACTAAAATAGGCGGTATCGTGGACAGTGAGGAAGGTTATCATAAATTTCAGCAGGTCCTTGATCAGTTAAGGAAGTGGGCTGAAAATGGTAAATGTAATTTAATATAGATAAGCATGAGGTCTTGCATTTTGGAAAGTTGTGTTTATTACGCTGTAGATGGAGGGAGATGAGAAGTAAGTGGAATACATTGTAAAAGTGCTCAGAACAAAGAACAAAGACCATGCTGATGGTAGTGAAAGGGGTTAGAGTTGTAAAAACTGTGTAAATGGAAGTGTAAAAAGATAGGAGTTTCATAGTGAATGGTAGGGTCTTAAGGAGTATTGTAGAACAGAGGATCTTGAAGTTCAGGTAGTTAGGGCGGTGAAGAAGGGTTTTGACACACTGGCCTTCATCAGTAAGGGCACTGAATATAGAAGTTGGGAAGTTCTGTTGCCATTGTACAGAACGTTGGTGAGGCCGCATTTGGAGTATTGTGTTTGGTTTTGGTCGCCTTGCTATAGGAAGGATGTTATTAAACTGCGAAGAGGGCAGAAGACATTTACAAGAATACTGCCAGGACTCAAGGCAGAGTTTGGACAAACTATGACTTTTATTCTTCACATCATAGGAGACTGAGGAGGAGGGCGGATCTTATAAAAGTGTTTAAAATCATGAAAGGCATGGATAGGATAAATGCCTCAGTCTTTTTCCCAGGGTTGGGGAATCAAGGACTAAAGGACTCAAGGGCATCAATTTAAGGTTAGAGGGGAAAGAATAAAAAGGAAACTGAGAGCTCATATGAAATGAGCTGCCAGCGGAAGTGGTTGCGCCAGGTACAGTAAAAACATTTAAAAGGAATGCGGACAAATACATGGATAGGAAAGGTTTAGAAAGATGTGGGGCAAGTTTAGAGTGGTGCTAGAAAAGCATAGCAGGTCAGGCAGCATCCGAGGAGCAGGAAAATCAACGTTTTGGGCAAAAACCCTTCATAAGGAACGAAGGGCTTTTCCTGCTCCTCGGATGCTGCCTGACCTGCTGTGCTTTTCCAGCGCCACTCTAATCTTGACTCTGACTTCCAGCATCTGCAGTCCTCACTTTCACCTTAGAAAGATGTGGGCCAAGTGCAGAGAAATGGAGTAAGTGTGGATAGACAATTTGGTCGGCATTGACCAGTTTGGGCTGAAGGGCCTGTCTTGTTATTTCTATGATCCTATAAAAAGATGAAAAGATTAAAAATAGTTTTACCTTTGATGTACCTGTACAACTGACCCCCATCTCCCACTAATCTAATAACTCTAGTAGTGATGTTTGCATTTTATTGAAATGGCAAGCAACTCGAAAATCAAGGTCATTCCTACAAAGTAGAGGTGGTCACAAAACACTCAAAGCATTTAGTCTCGTCAATTTAAAGAAGGTCATATTTTGAGTAACCAATAAAGTAGAAGAGATTGAAAGAGTACACAAAATCCTGCTTCACCTGAAAGATGTGTTTGGGACCTTGGTCTTGTGGAGTAAAGAGGTGAATGGGCATCCAGTGCAATTGCATGAGAAGGTGCTGTGGGAGTAAGGAAGTATTTGGAATGATGGAGGAGTGGACCACGATATTGCAGATTAAACAGTCCCTGCAAAATGCTGACAATGGAGAGGAAGAGATGATGTGTTTGATGGCAGAAATTGCGGAGAATGATCCTTTGAATATGGAGATTGCTCAAGTGATAAGTGAGAACAAATGGAACTCTATCGTGTGTTTAGGGAGGGAAGGAAATGAGTGAGGGCAGAAGTATGGGACAGTATTAGGACATAATTCAGGGCCCTGTCAACCAACCAGTGAAGGAAGTCCTCAGTTGAGGAAAAAATTGCTTGGCGGCAGTTTACTGCCTCAAAAAAACTAATCAAAGAGGCTTCAATTGTAACAGGTCAGCCAAGTGGACCTCATAGAATATGAGTTCATCGATTGGGGCTGTTAATCTGGTCCAGTCAGGGAGCCCTAGTTGACAGATATAAATATGAGTGTCAGAGGTTCTGTTCTGAATCTGTCAAGGACTTTCCATGTGTAAATAAAGAGTGAGCTTTTGGTGATGGGATTCCAACCTCTGAGGAGTTATTTTACCTGGAATTTTTTTTTAGATTACTTAGTGTGGAAACAGGTCCTTCGGCCCAACAATCCACACTGACCCACCCCCACCCAGACCCATTCCCCTATGTTTACCCCTGCACGTAACACTACGGGCAATTTAGCATGGCCAATTCACCTGACCTGCACATTTTTGGATTGTGGGAGGAAACCGGAGCACCCAGAGGAAACCCACGCAGACACGGGGAGAATGTTCAAACTCCACACAGTTAGTCGCCTGAGGCGGGAATTGAACCTGGGTCTCTGGCGCTATGAGGCAGCAGTGCTTACCACTGTGCAACCGTGCCGCCCATTTCTGTCAATGGTTTAGCAAATTACTCACATGCCTCTCTGAGCAATCCAGGATGCATTCCATCCAGACCTGGTGACTTCTGTGCCTAGAGTGCTGCTGGCCTTTTTCACACCTCTTCTTTATAGAACCATAGAAATGATATAGCACAGAAGGAGGCCATTCAGCTCATGTTGTCATGCTGACCCAAAGACCTCAGATACCCTTTCTAATCACATCTTCCTGTGCACCATCCATAACCTTGCAGTTTACAGCACATAAGTACAGATCCAAGTACTTTTTAAAGACTATAGGGTCTCTGCTTTGACCAGCAAATCAGGCAGTGAATTCCAGTCATCCACCATACTGCACGTGAAAAAGATTTTCCATGCATCTCCTCTAATCCTTCTGCCTTAACTAGAATCAATGACTCCTGATTTTAGAAAATTCGGCAAAGGGAAAGAAGTTCCTTCTGTCTATCTCTAACTTCACAATTTTGTGTATCTCAATCAAGTCATCCTTCAGCTTTCTCTGTTCCAAGGAAAACAGCCACAACCTCTCCAAACTGTCCTTACAGATGCAATTCTCCAGCCCTGGCAATATTCTAATAATATTCTTTGGCACTCCCTCAAGAGCAATTATATCCTTCCTGTAATGTGACCAGAACTGCACACAATACTCTAGTTTTGGCCTCACCAGTGACTTCTACATTTACAACATTATATTCCTACTTTTGTATTCTGTAGCTATGCCAACAAAGTAGTGTTCAATATCCCTTCTTCACAACATTATGTACGTACTACGTTTAGGGACCTGTGCTTTTGCATGCTAAGATTTTTCACATCATTTATCCTTCTCAGTATGTTCCACTACACGGCCAATTTTTCTGCCATCTGCAAATTTCCTAATTGGACACCAGTGTTCAAGTTCAAATCGTTAACCTACATATTAACTGGCAGGAGTTTCCAATATTGGGGCTTGCGAAGCATCGTTTGAAACAGCTTTCCATTCGCAACAGCAGCCATTGATCATTACCCTTAATTTCCTGTTGCTAAGCCAGCTTTGGGTCGAATTTGACGCATTAACTTGTATACTGTGTGGTTTAACTTTTTTTTGACTAGTCAGCAATGTACAACCTTGACAAATGCCTTACTACAATCTATATAGACAACATCCACCTCATCGATCCTTCTTGTCACTTGCTCAAAGAGTTCAATCAACTGTGAAAGGATGACCTTCCCTTACCAAAGCCATGCTGACTGTCCCAGTTTAGTTCATGTTTTTTGAAGTGACAGTTTTATCCAATCAATCAGGATTGATTCTAATACTCTGACCACCATTGAAGTAAGACAAATGGTTTATAATTGTTTGGTATTTCCGTTTGTAACCTTTTTAAAAGGCAGAACCAAATTTGCATTTCTCCAGTCCTCCAGCACCTGACCTGTATCTCGTAAAGATTCGAAAATGACCTTCAGAGCATCTGCTATTTCCTTCCTGACCTCCTTCAACATCCTAGGGAACAATCCATCAGGCCATGGTGACTTATCCACTTTCAAGGATTCCAACTCATCTAACACTGCCTCTCTCATTAGGATTATTGTGTCCAGTATTTCACACTGCACCTCTTGGACGACTACATCAACATTATCTCTTTCCTTTATGAATATGGAGACAAAAAAAATTCATCTTCCCATATCCTCTCCATCTTCACACAAGTTCCCTTTTTCATCTCTGACCAGTCCCACTTTTTCTTTAACTATCCTTTTTGTTCTTTACATACAAGTAAAATGTTTTTGGGTTATCCTTTGTCTTGTTTGCTCATATGTTCATGCTCTCTCTTTCTTACTTTTTCAACTAGACAATCCTGGGGGTCTAGATTTTGGTGATACCATTCTTCTTTCAAGGGGACATTACTGCTTCATGCCCTCAGGAGCTGAGTATCTCCCACTGGTTTAACACTGTTTTAGCCTTTAGCAGCCTTGTCCAGTTCAGCTCAACCAAATCACTTTTCAGTGTTGCCAAATTTGCCTTCCCCGGTTTAAAACTTTTACTCCCAATTTATTTCTTTCCTTTTCCACAATAACATTAAATCTAACCAGATTGTGGTTGCTGTTCCCGATACGGTCAGCCACTCCCACTTTATCCATTTGCCACTTTTCATTTGTGTCTCCTCTCATCGGCCTTGTCACATATTGTTTAATACTTTTTTCCTGGACACAGTATATGTTTTTTTCACCTTCAAAGCCTCTTATATTATTTGAAACCCAGTTGATATTGGGATAGTTTAGTTGAAGTCTCAACGATTATTACTTTCTTATTCATACTGGCAGAAATATGTCCACATATATGTTCTTCAAAACCCTTCCACTGTTTATGAGTCTGTAGTACACTCCTAGTAATTTGAATGCCATTTTTATTCCTACACCCAACCCATAAAGCCTCATTTGGTATATCGTCCCTTCTCACAAGTGTAATTGAGTCATTAACCAGTACCACTACCACCCTCCAGCACACATTGCTCAATGTGTGCAGGAGGGTTTTCCGACACAGTAGGGAAACAGGCCAACAACAGGCGATGCCACATTGGATTTAGTATTGGAGAACCTGACCAGATGTTAGATTTGGAGATAGGTGAGCACTTTGATGATAGTGACCACAATTCAGTTATGTTTACAATAGCAATGGTCAGGGATAGGTGTATACTGCAGGGAAAGAGGTATAACTGAGGGAAAGGCAATTATGATGAGATTAGGCAAGATTTAGGTTGCACAGAATGGGGAAGGAAACTGCAGGGAATGGATACACTTAACATGCAGAGCTTATTAAAGGAACAGCTACTGCGGGTCCCTGATGTGTGTATATACCTGTCAGGCAGGGAGGTAGTTGTTGAGAGAGGGAGCCATGGTTTAACTAAAGAAGTTGAAGCTCTTGTCAAGAGGAAGAAGAAGGCTTATTTGAGGATGATGCATGAAGGCTCAGTTGGGGGGGCTTGAGAGTTATAAGTTAGCCAGAAAAGACCTAAAAAAAGGGCTAAGAAAAACCAGGAAGGGACATGAGAAATTGTTGGTGGATAGCATCAAAGAAAGCCCTAAAGCCTTCAATAGGTATATCAGGAATAAAAGAATGACTAGAGTAAGATTAGGGCCAATCAAAGATAGTAGTAGGAAATTGTGTGTGGAATCTGAGGAGGTAGGGGGAACGCTTAATGAATACTTGTTGTCAGTGTTCACATTGGAAAAGGGCAGTGTAAGTGAGAATACAGAGATACACGCTACAAGTTTAGATGGGATTGCAGTTGACAAAGAGGAGGTTTTAGCAGTTGTGGAAGATCTGAAATAGATAAGACCCCTGGCCAGATGGGATTTATCCTCAGATTCTCTGGGAATCCAGGGAAGAGATTGCAGCACTTTTGGCTTTGATCTTTATGTCATCATTGTCGACCCTTGCTTAAGAAGGGGAACATAGAACATAGAAAGATACAGCGCAGTACAGGCCCTTCGGCCCTCGATGTTGCGCCGACCGAATCCTACCTAACCTACACTAGCCCAATAACTTCCAAATGCCTATCCAATGCCCGCTTAAATGACCATAAAGAAGGAGAGTTCACCACTGCTACTGGCAGGGCATTCCATGAACTCACAACCCGCTGTGTAAAGAATCTACCCCTAACATCTGTCCTATACCTACCACCCCTTAATTTAAAGCTGTGTCCCCTAGTAACACCTGACTCCATTAGCGGTAAAAGGTTCTCAGTGTCGACCCTATCTAAACCCCTAATCATCTTATACACCTCTATCAAATCTCCCCTAAACCTTCTCTTCTCCAATGAGAACAGCCCCAAGTGCCTCAGCCTTTCCTCATAAGATTTTCCTACCATTCCAGGCAACATCCTGGTAAACCTCCTCTGCACTCGTTCCAATGCCTCCACATCCTTCCTATAGTATGGTGACCAAAACTGCACACAATACTCCAGATGAGGCCGCACCAGAGTCTTATACAGTTGCAACATGACCTCAGGACTCCGGAACTCAATTCCTCTACCAATAAAGCCCAGTACACCATATGCCTTCCTCACAGCACTATTTACCTGGGTGGCAACTTTCAGAGATCTGTGTACATGGACACCAAGATCCCTCTGCTCATCCACACTACCAAGTCGCCTACCAATAGCCCAGTAATCCATCTTCTTGTTACTCCTACCAAAGTGAATGACTTCACACTTAGCTACATTGAATTCCATTTGCCACATTTCTGCCCAGCTCTGCAACTTATCTATATCCCGCTGTAACCTACCACTTCCTTCCTCACTATCCACAACTCCACCGACTTTTGTGTCATCCGCAAACTTGCTTACCCAGCTTTCAAGCCCTTCCTCTAGATCATTTATAAAGATAACTAAAAGCAATGGTCCCAAAACAGATCCTTGTGGTACACCGCTAGTAACTGCACTCCAAGATGAACATAGTCCATCAACTACTACCCTCTGTCTCCTTCCAGCCAGCCAATTCCTAATCCAAACCTCTAATGTATCCTCAATGCCATACCTCCGTAGTTTTAGCATTAGCCTACCATGGGGAACCTTATCGAACGCCTTACTAAAATCCATATACACAACATCTACTGCTTTACCCTCGTCCACTTCCTTAGTCACCTTCTCAAAGAACTCAATAAGGTTTGTGAGGCACGACCTGCCTTTCACAAAACCATGCTGGCTATCCTTGATCACGTTATTCCTATCCAGATGTTCATAAATCTTATCCCTTACCATTCTCTCTAAGACTTTGCCCACCACTGAAGTCAGACTCACTGGCCTATAGTTACTAGGGCTATCCCTACTCCCTTTCTTGAACAATGGGACCACATTCGCTATCCTCCAGTCCTCTGGTACTATTCCCGTTGACAATGACGACATAAAAATCCAGGCCAATGGCTCTGCTATCTCCTCCCTAGCTTCCCATAGGATCCTAGGGTAAATGCCATCAGGCCCAGGAGACTTATCTATTTTCATCCTCTCCAATATTCCCAGAACCTCTTCCCTGCATATTTCCAGGCCATCCATTCTAATCATTTGTGACTCCATATTCACATCAGCAACAGTGTCCTGTTCCTGAGTGAATACTGATGAAAAGTATTGATTTAGTGTCTCTCCAATCTCCTCCGCCTCCACACACAACTTCCCACTACTATCCTTGACTGGACCGATACCTACCCTAGTCATCCTTTTATTCCTGACATACCTATAGAAAGCCTTTGGGTTTTCCCTAATCCTACCAGCTAAAGACTTTTCATGTCCCCTTCTCGCTTCTCTTAGCTCTCTCTTTAGATCCTTCCTGGCTACCTTATAACTCTCTATCGCCCCAACTGAACCTTCACACCTCATCTTTACATATGCCGCCTTCTTCCCTTTCACAAGGGATTCCAATTCCTTACTAAACCACGGCTGCCTCACAAGGCCCTTTGCATCATGCCTGACTGGTACATACTTATCGAGGACACGTAGTAGCTGCTCCTTGAACAATCCCCACATCTCATTAGTGTTCTTCTCTTGAAGCCTGTTTTTCCAATCCACACATCCTAAGTCATGCCTCACTGCATCATAATTTCCCTGCCCCCAGCTATAACTCTTCCCCTGCGGCGCACACTTATCCCTCTCCATCACTAAAGTAAAAGTTACCGAGTTGTGGTCACTGTCCCCGAAGTGCTCACCTACCTCCAAGTCTAACACCTGGCCTGGTTCATTACCTAGAACCAAATCCAGTATAGCCTCACCTCTTGTTGGCCTGTCTACATATTGTGTCAGGAAACCCTCCTGCACACATTGGATAAACACCGACCCATCTAATGAACTCGAGCTATAGCTCTCCCAGTCAATATCTGGGAAGTTAAAGTCCCCCATAACAACCACCCTGCTACCTTCACTCTTTTCCTGAATCATCCTCACAATATTATCCTCTACTTCTCTAGGACTATTAGGAGGCCTGTAGAAAACACCTAACAGGGTGACCTCACCTTTCCTATTTCTAACCTCAGCCCAAACTACCTCAGATGGCAAGTCCTCTTCCATCGTCCATTCCCCTGCTGTAATACTATCTTTGACAAGTAATGCAACACCTCCCCCTTTTTTACCCCCATGCCTGATCCTACTAAAACATTTAAACCCTGGAACCTGCAAGAGCCATTCTTGTCCCTGTTCTACCCACGTCTCTGTAATGGCCACAACATCGAAGTCCCAGGTACCAACCCACGCTGCAAGTTCACCTACCTTATTTCTTATACTTCTGGCATTGAAGTATACACACTTCAATCCACCCTTCTGTTTACAGGCACCCTCCTTCGAGATCGCTGCATTATTCATAACCTCCCTACACTCAAGGTCCTGTACCCTAAAGCTACAGTCCAGGTTCCCATGCCTCGGCGGAGTTAGTTTAAACCCTCCCAAAGAGCACTAGCAAACCTCCCCCCAAGGATACTGGTGCCCCTCAGGTTCAGGTGTAGACCATCCTTTTTATAGAGGTCCCACCTTCCCCAGAAAGAACCCCAGTTGTCCAGAAACCGGAATCCCTCCCTCCTGCACCATCCCTGTAGCCACGCATTTAACTGCTCTCTCTCCCTATTCCTCGACTCTCTATCACGTGGCACGGGTAACAAACCAGAGACTACAACTCTGTTTGTTCTAACTCTGAGCTTCCAACCTAGCTCCCTGAAAGCCTGTCTGACATCCTCACCCCTCTTCCTACCTATATCGTTGGTGCCAACGTGGACCACGATCTGGGGCTGCTCCCCCTCCCCCTTAAGGACCCGGAAACACGATCAGCGACATCACGTACCCTTGCACCTGGGAGGCAACATACCAAACGTGAGTCACTGTCGCCCCCACAAAACCGTCTGTCTGTACCCCTCACTATCGAGTCCCCAAGAACTATCGCTCTACCTTTCTCCACCCTTCCCTTCTGAGCAACGGGGCCAGGCTCCGTGCCAGAGGCCTGAACCGCGTTGCTTGCCCCTGGTAAGTCATCCCCCCCACAAGTATCCAAAACGGTATACTTGTTCTTGAGGGGAATGACCGCAGGGGGTCCCTGCACTGGCCTCCTCCTCCCACTCCCCCTCACTGTCACCCATCTATCTTGAACTTTCGGAGTAACTACTTCCCTAAAGCTCTGATCTATGACCCTCTCTGCCTCCCGAATGATCCGCAGTTCATCCAAATCCAGCTCCAGTTCCCTAACACGGGCTTGGAGGAGCTGGAGATGGGTGCACTTCTTGCAAGTGTACTCAGCAGGGACGCTAATGGCTTCCTTCACCTCATACAGGGAGTTGGGACAATCCTGGTAATTATAGGTCAGTGAGCCTTACTTCGGTTGTGGGTAAGGTGTTGGAAAAGATTAAAAGAGACAGGATTTATGATCATCTGGAAAGGAATAATTTGATTAAGGATAGTCAACATGGTTTTGTGAAGGCTAGGTCGTGCCTCAGTAACCTAATTGAGTTCTTCGAAAAGGTGATAAAACAGGTGAATGAGGGTAAAGTGGTTGATGTGGTGTATATGGATTTCAGTAAGGTGTTTGACAAGGTTCAACACGGTAGGCTATTGCACAAAATACAGAGTTTCAGGATTGAAGATGATTTAGCAGTTCCGATCAAAAATTGGCTAGTTGAAAGAAGACAGAGAATGTTGGTTGATGGGATATATTCATCCTAGAGCTCAGGTACCATTACTGTGCCGCAAGGATCTGTTTTGGGGCCACTGCTGTTTGTCATTTTTACAAATGATTTGGATGTGGATGCAGAAGGATGGGTTAGTAAATTTGCGGATAACACTAAGGTAGGCAGAGCTGCAGATAGTGCCAAAGAATGTTGTGGGTTACAGATGGACATAGATTAGATGCAGAGTTGGGCTGAGAAGCAGCAAATGGAGTTTAATGCAGAAATGTGTGAGCTAGTTCACTTCAGAGGAAGTAACATGAATGCAGAGTACTGGGTTAATGGTAAATTTCTTGGCAGTGCAAATGAACAGAGAGATCTCGGTGTACAAGTGCGTAAAATTCCTGAAAGTTGCCACCCAGGTTGATAGGGTTGTTAAGAAGGCATATGGTGTGTTGGCATTTATTGGCAGGGGGATTGAGTTTTGGAGCCACAAGGTCATACTTCAGCTGTACAAGACACTGATAAGGCTGCACCTGGAGAATTGCATACAGTTCTGGTCAATGCATTATAGGAAGGATGTGGAAGCTTTGGAAAAGGTTCAGAGGAGATTTACAGGATGTTGCCTGATATGGAAGGATGGTCTAAGGCTGAGGGAACTGTGGCTGTTTTTGTTGGAGCGAAGGAGGTAGAGAGGTGACTTAATCGAAATGTATGAGATAATCAGAGGGTTAGATAGGGTGGACAGTAAGAACCTTTTTCCTCGGATAGTTGAAAGTTTACACAAAGGGACAGAGCTTTAAATTGAGGAGTGATAGATTTAGGCCAGAAATCAGGAATAGTTTCTTTACTCAGAGTAGTAGGGGTGTGGAATGCACTGTCTGCAACAGTAGTAGACTCACCGACATTAAGGGCATTTAAATGGGCATTGGATAGTCATATGGATAATAATGGAATGGTGTAGGTTAGATGGGCATCAGATTAATTTCACAGGTCAGCGCAACATCGAAGGCCAAAGGGCCTGTACTGCGCTGTCACATTCTATGTTCTGTATTTAAATCCTGCCACAGAAGATACTGGAATTTGAATTCAATAAAAATCTGGAATCAGAAGTCTAATGGTAACCATAAACCCATTGGCAATTGTGAGAAAAATCCATCCGCTTCACTAATGTCCTTTAAGGAAGAAAATTCCCATCCTTACCTAGTCTGGCCTACATGTGACTCCAAAACCACAGCAATGTGGTTGACTCTTAATGTCCAATCCTCATCGCATAAATGAATAAAAAATACTTTAGCTTTGATACCCCATATTCATTTTTCATGGATTTATACCTTATACACATCCTATTCATTTCTCTTTTGCAATTCTCCAATTTTTCATCCATTCTTTTATCCACCAAATGTGTTTCCAATCAGTATGTTGAGCTGAACTTTTAAATTCCTAAAATCTGCCTTTTTGTACCCTGGAATGTTAATAATTGTCTGATTTTTCTTATTTTCTGACTTAATTTCAAGCCATGTTGTGGTATGATTGCTACTTCTTAACATTCTCTACTTGGCCTGTCTCATTTCCTGATCGTAGCTGAAATATCAATGGCAAACATTTCCCATTCTTTCTCACTTATATTTTCCATCAATCCATCAATACTCTTAGTTTCCAATTACTCTTGTCATCCACAAGTGCAGCTCAGTGAATCAGTCTATAATATGAAGATTTGAGGGAAGCCATGTTTTATGCTGCACAATCCTCTCGCCCCAAATTATTCTGTAAAATTGCAGATTTATGATTGTGAAACTGTAGTTAGAATCTGAATATCAAGTAATTTATATGCTTCAGTTTTTGTATATAAAAAAAGCAGTTTATTGTTAACAGCAGCACGTTCTGTAAGGATAACTAGCGTAATGCTGGTGTTAAGTTTGCAGAACCTACAACAGAAAATAAGAAGGTGTGTGCTGAATGCTTTGCTCTCCATTTAGCTCCACAGGTTGCATAATCATTAATTTTCTTTCTGACAGTATTTCTTGTACTAAATAAGTCTCAAAGGTAATTTGTCTGTGATATGGTTAGTGGAGCTATGGACACAATCAACATTTTGAACCCGATAATGATAAATTTGGCTGTAGAGCATTTGTCGGTGGTGAGACAATTAGCAAGCCCCAAAATATATTTCTTACAGTAATTTGGAAGAACAGTTACCACTAACTGTTGCAGAAGTCCCCATTTTCAAATTAGAAATATTCACATCTTTGAAAGTGTCAGGTGGGTATTTAGGTTTTTTCATTCCCTTTTTGGGGACTTTGAGAATACGTAGAGCTCCAAAACAGCTCCTGCAGTGCATGTTCGCAATTATGCGAGTAACCACAACTGATTCCTCCTTCACCACTAGTCAGATCCACACCAGTAAAAAAAACAACAACCTTACTTTTCTAATCCTAATTTCCAGCATTTAGCCCATGGTTTTGTAAGCTTTGGTATGGCAAGTACATTTATACATACTTCTTAACTGTTATGAGATTTTCTGCCTTTACCACCTTTGGCAGTGAGTTCCATCATATCTATCTTCTCTCACGAACCACGATTCAAAAGTAAAAGTGCAAACAAAATAAACATTACACAACAACTTTAACAATTAAATAATGCCATGTTGTTTATAAAAACACCATTTTTGAGCACTCTTAGTGTTTATCCTCCCTATGCCTTTACCTACAATCCTACACTGCACTTACCTGAGTGGCTGAAATTGAAAGATGGTGTACTTTCAGTGGAGGAGACTGCACATAGCATTAGAGATTAATATTAAAAATCATTAGAGCCTAAAAGGTTGACCTGAGGACTGTACCATCTAGAATTTGTCAGAAACAGTCTTTGCCCACTGCTAATGAAATGAGGAATGGTAGGATGGGTATTTTCTTTTTGAAAGAGGACAGACATCACTTTAGGGCTCCATGGTCTTTCCACTCACTCAGAATGGGACTCAGCATGCCTTATAAACAGTTGGAGGGAAAATTGCTGGTATGTTGTGATACTCTGTTAACCTATTTTCACACAACAACTGAGGCATGCTGGCACTAGTCTGAACAAGCACTGTACAGATTCCTCAGGACTTTATTCCTGTCATTAGCTTCAAAAAGCATTAACTTGCCTTTCTATTTGAGCATTTGAGGGGCAGATATAGGACATTTCCCCGACTTTCCACCTCCGTTGCAATGTTGGCAAATCTTGGAGTCTGCTCTCATCCACATTGTTAAGAGGCAGATTCTCTTTCTCACAACTGCCAATTTATGGTCCAGCCACAATGCACATTGTCTTTAAGAGGTACAGGCTCATTTTAAGTGATCCAAGCAAGGTTCTCATAGTAGGTAGGTATTTGACTTGGCAGCAAATGAACTGGCTCGAGTTTGCACTGGATGTGTACAGCAACTTTTCAATTGAGTTGACAGCATGAAATTGTCAAATTTTCTACATTACTTGTAACAGTTATGAGTTAATTATGCCCATTTTTGGAAGCTTTCCAATTTATACCCAGTAAGCTTAAATTCGCAGAAAAGAACATGTCCAATCATGTGCAGAATTTGTGCAAAGAATTTAAGCTTAAGGTGCCGAATGCTGAGAGGCAGATCACGCAGATCCAAATGGAGCTACCACATGAGACTGTTTGGTTAGGTGAACACAAAACTATGTTAGATGCCAGGAGGTATTTCTTTTCGTATTAAAATTTCTGGAAAAATGCTTCTGGCATGTATATTAAGTATAGATTCACTTTAGCTTTTTAAATTTGTATGAATTTCAAAGTGGTACTACCTAAATGTAGAAGAGAGGGGTTCCATTGGAGATTCTTTTTTATTTACTCATTCATGGAGTGAGGGCATCACTGGCTAGGCCAGCATTTATTGTTCATCCCAAAGGGAAGTTAATAGCCAATTGCATTTCTGTGGGTCTGGAGTCACTAGGAGTCCAGACCAGGCTAGCACTTCCTTCCCTAAAGGTCATAAGTTAAGCAGATGGGTTTTTCCAACAATCAACAATTTATCCATGTTCATCATTAGACTTTAATTTTAGATTTTTATTGAATTCAAATTTCACTATCTGCCATGGCAGGATTTCGAACCCAGATCCCCAGAACGTTCACTGGATCTCTGGATTAACAGTCTAGCAATAACACCACTCGGCCATTTTCTACCTTCTGGTTAACTAGTATATAATAACTTAAAGTGATCAAAGAGGAATTTGCGAGCATCTTATCCTACATTAGATAAGGGCTTCTCCTCTATCCTTATTTTCCTGTTCCACAAAATTGCATTAATGCACCCATGCTTGGAAGTATGATAACTATGCGCTGAAGTAACACTATTCCAGAATAGAAAGAACTTTGTGACCTTGTCAATCTTTACTTGTGCTTTGGATGGTGGTGATTAATGGAAGGTATGAGGGTACTGCTCACCAACTAGAGAGTCGTTGAGAGCCCCTTCTGAGAAAGGCCCACTGGATTAAGCATTATTCTGGCTCATAACTAGCAACAGTCCATTCCTAGAGTCAAGAACCAAAATAGAAGTGCTGCCCACCAACTGCTGCCAGTAAGTGAAGAACTACAGTGGCTGCTGTCAATACAACAATGTCCAATGTTGCTTTGCTGGATGCTGGACCACAGATGGGTGAGGAAGGAGGGGTGTTGCAGGGTTGTGTGATGGGGAAGAGAAGTGGAGGAAAAGCAGCAGCAAGGGCAGATGATGGCTGTCAGTGGACATCATCTTCCCTTTCCCTTCCCTCAACCAGACACTAAATAAAAGAATGACTAGGGTAGGAGTCGGTCCAGTCAAGGATAGTAGTGGGAAGTTGCGTGTGGAGGCTGAAGAGATTGGGGAGACACTGAATAAATACTTTTCGTCAGTATTCACTCAGGTACAGGACATTGTTGCTGATGTGAATATTGAGTCACAATTAATTAGAATGGATGGCTTTGAGGTATGCAGGCAAGAAGTGTTGGAAATTCTGGAAAGGGTGAGAATAGATAAGTCCCCTGGGCCTGATGGCATTTATCCTAGGATTCTCTGCGAAGCAAGGGAGGAGATTGCAGAGCCATTGGCCTTGATTTTTATGTCCTCGTTGTCTACAGGAATAGTGCCAGAAGACTGGAGGATAGCAAATGTGGTTCCCTTGTTCAAGAAGGGGAGTAGAGATAACCCTAGTAACTATATGCCGGTGAGTCTCACTTCTGTTGTGGGCAAAGTCTTAGAGAGAATTGTAAGGGATAGGATTTATGAACATCTGGATAGGAATAATGTGATCAAGGATAGTCAGCATGGTTTTGTGAAGGGCAGGTCGTGCCTCACAAACCTTATTGAATTCTTTGAGAAGGTGACTAAGGAGGTGGACGAGGGTAAAACGGTAGATGTGGTGTATATGGATTTTAGTAAGGCGTTTGATAAGGTTCCCCATGGTAGGCTACTGCAAAAAATACGAAGGTATGGCATTGAGGGTGCGTTGGAGGTTTGGATTAGGAATTGGCTGGCTGGAAGAAGACAGAGGGTAGTAGTTAATGGTAAAGGTTCATCTTGGAGTGCAGTTACGAGTGGTGTTCTGCAAGGATCTGTTTTGGGACCATTGCTGTTTGTCATTTTTATAAATGACCTGGAGGAGGGGCTAGAAGGTTGGGTGTGCAAGTTTGCGGATGATACGAAAGTCGGTGGAGTTGTTGACAATGAGGAAGGATGTGGCAGGTTACAGCGGGATATAGATAAGCTGCAGAGCTGGGCAGAAAGGTGGCAAATGGAGTTCAATGTAGCTAAGTGTGAAGTCATTCACTTTGGTAAGAGTAACAAGAAGATAGGGTACTGGGCTAATGGTCGGATACTTGGTAGTGTGGATGAGCAGAGGGATCTTGGTGTCCATGTACACAGATCTCTGAAAGTTGCCACCCAGGTAAGTAGTGCTGTGAAGAAGGCATATGGCATAATGGCTTTTATTGGTAGAGGAATTGAGTTCCGGAGTCCTGAGGTCATATTGCAGTTGTATAAGACTCTGGTGCGGCCGCATCTGGAGTATTGTGTGCAGTTTTGGTCGCCATACTATAGGAAGGATGTGGAGGCACTGGAATGGGTGCAGAGGAGGTTTACCAGGATATTGCCTGGTATGGTAGGAAGATCGTATGAGGGAAGGCTGAGGCACTTGGGGCTGTTTTCATTGGAGAAAAGAAGGTTTGGGGTGACTTGATAGAGGTGTACAAGATGATTAGGGGTTTAGATAGGATTGACCATGAGAACCTTTTTCCACATATGGAGTCAGCTATTACGAGGGGGCATAGCTTTAAATTAAGGGGAGGTAGGTATAGGACAGATGTTAGGGGTAAATTCTTTACTCAGCGAGTCGTGAGTTCATGGAATGCCCTGCCAGTAGCAGTGGTGGACTCTCCCTCTTTATGGGCATTTAAACGGGCATTGGATAGGCATATGGAGGATAGTGGGCTAGTGTAGGTTAGGTGGGCTTGGATCGGCACAACATCGAGGGCCAAAAGGCCTGTACTGCGCTGTATTTTTCTATGTTCTATGAATTCCATTCAAAGAAGGAACTCCCACTGGAGCCAACACCTAATCCCACAAGTTTCCTTCAAGATTAGAGTAGTGCTGGAAAAGCACAGCAGGTCAGGCATCATCCGAGGAGCAGGAAAATTAATGTTTCGGGCAAAAGCCCTTCATCAGAACATTTCTTTGTCTTGCTACTTGCATGGCAAATAACCTCTTAAGTAGGCACTAATGTCTCACTTAATGATCTCAATGAATAGGCATCTTTCTTGCAATGGGCTTAATCAGGATGAAGGAACCCCATCCACCACTTTTCTGATTATATGTCCCGTTTCTATTAAAACTGCCAGAAGAGGGCATTAAATATCACTTTATGTATTCATAGGATTAGTTGACTCATTGAAAATGTGTACAATGAAAAATAAACTTGAATTTATGTAGCAACTTTCAAAACTACAGGATGTTCTAAAGCACTTTGCAGCGAATAAATTATTTTTGAATTGAATTTACTGTTGCAAAGTGAAACACTTAGTTGCACTCAGCAAGGTCACACAGGCAGAGTTTGCTAGAGACCAGAAAATCTCATTTTAATGATGGTTATGGGATAAGTATTGACCATAAATAGGATCATACGGCATAGGAGTAGAAGTAGGCCATTCAGCTCTTCAAGTGTGCTCTGCTATTCACTGAGATCATGACCGATCTGATAATCCTCAACTTCATTTTCACGCTTTTTCCCCATAACCCTTGGTTCTCTTACTGATTAAAAGTCTGTCAGCCTTAAATATTCTTAATGATCCGGCTTCAACTTTCTGAGAAAAGAAATTTCTTTAAATCTGTGTCTTAAATGTGTGACCCCTTATTCTGCGATTATTCCTTCTGCTCTTAAACTCTCTCACAATTGGAAATAGCCTTTCTGCAACTGCCCTTTATAATCCAGTAAGAACTTTGCATATTTCAGTAAATGTCACCTCCCATTCTTCTGTATTTTGATGAGTACAGACCAATTCTATTCAATTGCTCCTCATAAGATATCTGGTATCAGCTGAATGCATGCCTCCAATGCCAGTATATTTTCCCTTAAATAATGGACCCATAACTATTTGAACTGTGATCTGACTGATTCCTTGTATAGTTTTAGCAAACCACCCTACTTATATACTCATTCCTTTGAAATATTTGCCTTTCCTATGAGCTGCAAGAATTTATGATTCATGGGTGAGGACTCTGTTTTGTAGCTTTCTGTTGTCTTTTTTCACTGAAATAACATTCAGTTTAATATTCTGCACTCAAATAATATTCTTCCTGCCTAAGTGAAGAAGGACTGTTCAAGTAAAGAGTGACTTAGTGATGGGATACCAGCCTCTGTAGAGTTACTTCAGAGGCCATCATTGCAGTAATAAGAGGATATCCGAGAAGGATCTTAAATTTGGCTTGTTTGGAAAGAGCTCAGAAATAAAAAAAATGATTACTTTGCTGGGATTATACTATAGACCAAGATTAGAATGGTGCTGGAAAAGCACAGCGGGTCAGGCAGCATCTGAGAAGCAGGAAAATCAACATTTCGGGCAGAAGCCCTTCATCAGGTTTGATTCCAGCCTTGGGTAACTATCTGTGTGGAGTTTGCACATTCTCCCCGTGTCTAAGGGTTTCCTCTGGGTGCTCTGGTTTCCTCCCGCAATCCAAAGATGTGCAGGTTAGGTGAATTGGCCATGCTAATTTGCCCATGGTGCTCAAGGATGTGCAGATTAGGTGTACTAGTCAGGGTAAATGTAAAGTAATAGAGTAGGGGAATGGGCCTGGGAGCATTGATCTTCGAAGGGTCAGTGTGAACGTGTTGGGCCTAATGGCCTGTTTCCACTCTATAAGGATTCTATGATAAACTAGGGGAAGGCTGATTTCAATATCACCAGACAGTATCTGGAAAGATAGATTGGGAGCAGCTAAGTACTTGCCGGTAAATCTACTTTTGGAGAGTAGAAGTATTTTAAAAGTAGAAAAGTGAGAATTCAAAGCCAGCATGCTCCTCTAAGGGTGAAAGATAAGGGCAGCAAATCCAGAGAACCCTGGATGTCAACGAATATTAACAGTTTGATAAAGAAAAAAAAGGAAGCATATATCAGATCAGATCTTGTGGTGGGAGAGCATTTTGGTGATAGTGACCACAACTGCTTCACATTCTATATAGCTATGGAGAAGGAGAGGATTAGGCAAAATGGGAGGATATTTAATTGGGGAAGAGGAAACTATGATGCGATTAGGCATAAGTTAGGAAGCATGGATTGGGAGCAATTGTTCCATGGTAAAGGCGCTATAGACGTGTGGAGACTGTTTAAGGAACAGTTGTTGCAAGTGATGAATAAATATGTCCCTCTGAGACAGGCAAGAAGTGGTAAGATAAAGGAACCTTGGATGACGAGAGCGATGGAGCTTCTCGTCAAAAGGAAAAAGGTAGCTTACATAAGGTGGAGGAAGCTAGGGTCAAGCTCACCTCTACAGGATTATAGGCAGGCGAGGAAGGAGCTTAAAAATGGTCTGAGGAGAGCCAGGAGAGGGCACGAGAAAGGCTTGGCAGAACGGACTAGGGAGAACATAAAGGCATTTTACACTTATGTGAGGAATAAGAGAATGGTCAAAGAAAGAGTAGGGCCGATCAGGGATAGCATAGGGAGTTTGTGTGTGGAGTCTGAGGAGGTAGGGGAAGCCCTAAATAAGTTTTCTGCTTCTGTCTTTCAAAAGAAACAAACTTTGGTGTGAATGAAATCTTTGAAGAGCAGGTGTGCATGCTGGAATGGATAGAGGTAGAGGAAGCTGATGTGCTGAAAATTTTGTCAAACATTAAGATTGACAAGTCACCAGGCCTGGACCAGATTTTTCCTCGGCTGCTTTGGGAAACGCGAAATGTAATTACTTCACCACTTGCGAAGATCTTTTTATCCTTGCTCTCCACTGGAGTCGTACCTGAGGACTGGAGAGAGGCAAATGTAATTCCTCTCTTCAAGAAAGGAAATAGGGAAATCCCCAGCAATTACAGACCAGTAAGTCTCACGTCTGTCATCTGCAAGGTGTTAGAAAGGATTCTGAGGGATAGGATTTATGACCATCTGGAAGAGCATGGCTTGATTAAATGCAGTCAACACGGCTTTGTGAGGGGCAGGTCATACCTCACAAACCTTATCGAGTTCTTTGAGGATGTGACTAGAAAGGTTGATGAGGGTCGAGCTGTGGATAGAACATAGAAAAATACAGCGCAGTACAGGCCCTTCGGCCCTCGATTTTGCGCCAACCAAAGCCTACCTAACCTACAGTAGCCCAATAACCTCCATATGCTTATCCAATGCCCGCTTAAATGACCATAAAGAGGGAGAGTCCACCACTGCTACTGGCAGGGCATTCCATGAACTCACATGGTGTATATGAACTTCAGTAAGACATTTGATAAGGTTCCCCATGGTAGGCTCATTCAGAAGGTCAGGAGGAATGGGATTCGGGGAACATAGCTGTCTGGATACAGAATTGGCTGGCCAACAGAAGACAGCGAGTGGTAGTAGAAGGAAAATATTCTGCCTGGAAGTCTGCGGTGAGTGGTGTTCCACAGGGCTCTGTCCTTGGGCCTCTACTGTTTGTAATTGTTATTAATGACTCAGAAGAGGGGATTGAAGGTTGGGTCAGCAAGTTTGCAGATGGCACAAAGGTTGAAGGTGTCGTTAACAGTATAGAGGGCTGTTGTAGGCTGCAGCGGGACATTGACAGGATGCAGAGTTGGGCTGAGAGGTGGCAGATGGAGTTCAACCTGGATAAATGCGAGGTGATGGATTTTGGAAGGTGGAATTTGAAAGCTCAGTACAGGATTAAGGATAGGATTCTTGGCAGTGTGGAGGAACAGAGGGATCTTGGTGTGCAGTTACATAGATCCCTTAAAATGGCCAAGTGGACAGGGTTGTTAAGAAAGCATATGGTGTTTTGGCTTTCATTAACAGGGGGATTGAGTTTAAGAGTCGTGAGATCTTGTTGCAGCTCTATAAAACTTTGGTTAGACCGCATTTGGAATACTGTGTCCAGTTCTGGTCGTCCTATTATAAGAAAGATGTGGATGCTTTGGAGAGGGCTCAGAGGAGGTTTACCAGGATGCTGCCTTGACTGGAGGGCTCATCTTATGAAGAGAGGTTGACTGAGCTCAGACTTTTTTCATTGGAGAAAAGGAGAAGAAGAGGGGACCTAATTGAGGTATACAAGATAATGAGAGGCATAGATAGAGTCGATAGCCAGAGACTATTTCCCAGGGCAGAAATGACTAACACGAGGGGTCATAGTTTTAAGCTGGTTGGAGGAAAGTATAGAGGGGATGTCAGAGGCAGGTTCTTTACAGAGTTGTGAGAGCATGGAATGCGTTGCCAGCAGCAGTTGTGGAGGCAGGATCACTGGGGACATTTAAGAGACTCCTGGGCAAGCATATGGTCACAGAAATTTGAGGGTGCATACATGAGGATCAGTGGTCGGCAAAACATCGTGGGCTGAAGGGCCTGTTCTGTGCTGTACTGTTCTATGTTCTATAAGCTGTATTCTCTCCTTATGTGTCAGGGACATTGAACTTAAAAAACATGGAAGGCCCTTCAAAACTATAGAGAATGTAAGAGGTTGCTGAAAAAGTGCATTCAGAGGGCACAGAGTGGCCAAGAAATATCTTTGGCAGATGGAATCAAGAAAAACCCCAAGGCTTTTTATATAAAAAAAAGTACAGTCGGTTCTGCAATAACATGATAGTTCCATTCTCGTGCAACCTCGTGTCATACGAAAATTGCGTAATGGCAGCACCATTTAAACTATTGAGGCCAGAATCACATTGTAACCAACATATGATTTAAAGGTTTGCACTTTAGAAACAGTGTCCCCAATCTGTCAATCATGTTATCGGAATTTGCATTAATGAAACGCACTTTATAGCAGAACGACCTGTACATTAAGAGTAAGAGGGAAAGACTGTGGCGTGTCTAGAAACCCTAGCCACTCTCCCCTTCATGAAAGACATCTCAGAAATGACTGCCAGACTACTCAGACCCCTTGGCATCATAATACTAAAACAGCAGCTAATGAACTTAAAAGACCATATACAGACAAGCAAAACTAATGTCCTAGGAAGGATCACTTAACTGGAAGCAGTCACAATAACACACTCCACCAGACCACTGGACTACTCAAATGTAAGAAACTTGTGAGGAAGCGGGGTAAGCATGCTGGCCTGCCAATAAGACTGAGACTAAGCAGTTTCTAGACATCCCTTCCTAGCTTACTCCTAACAATGTACAATCTCTGGAGAATAAGATGAACCAATTCAGATTACGGCTCAACTTCTAGCGTGAACTGCGGGACTGCTGCACACTCTGCTTCACAGAAACCTGGCTCACCCCATCCATTCCTAACTACGCACTTCAGGCTGATGGTTTTTCTATCCATCTTATGGACCGTACAGTGTCCTCGGGTAAGACAAAGGGTGGAAGGGTTTGCTTTTTAATCAACAACTTATGGTGCTTGGACATTGCAACCCTTGGCAACCATTGCTCCCCAAACCTTGAATTTCTCACCATCAAATGCCACCCCTTCTATCTACCACAGGGATTTCCTGCTGCTATACTAACTGCTGTGTACATATTGCCACAAGCAAAGGTTGAGGGAATTCTGGATGTGCTGTACTCCACCACTAACACCCTGGAGACGGAATACCCCGAGGCCCTGTTTATTATAACTGGCGACTCCAATCAAACCAATCTAAGGAAGGTGTTGTCCACGTACCACCAGAACATTACCTGCCCCACCAGTTGCCCAAACATTTTAGACCACTGCTACACCACTGTGAAAGATGCTTATCGCTCCATTTCCTGCCCTCATTTCGGGAACTCCAGCCACAATGCTGTGTTTCTTCTCCCAGCTTACAGGCCAAAGCTCAAGCAGGAGACCCCCTCACGGATACAGGTCCAGTTCTGATCTGAGGAGGCAGAGGACCAACTCCAGTGCTGATGGAATTTGCTGATTGAGCCGTGTTCAAACAGACTGCAGGTACCTTGGACGCCACCATCGTCACAGACTTTATCAGCAAGTGTGTGGAGGACTGCATATTGAGGACGTTAATCCGGGAGTTCCCCAACAGGAAACCCTGGATGAATCATGACACACAGAACCTGCTAAAAACCAGAGTTGAGGCCTTCAGATCAGGAGACACGCTCAAATATAAGGAATCCAAGCCTGACCGCTGCAGGGCCATTAAGCCAGCCAAGGAGCAATACCGATCCAAACTAGAAACCAGACAGACACCCGGTGACTATGGCAAGGACTGAATGACACCACAGGTTCTAAAAAGAGACATTGCAAGATAGCAGACGATGACACATCCCTTCCAGATCATCTCAATGCTTTCTATGCTCGCTTTAAGCAGAATTTTGGCAGACAGCTAACACCTATTCCAACAAGTCCTGATAAACCTATCCCACCAGTCACTGCATCAGAACGTCAGATCAGTTTTCCTTCATGTGAATCCAAGGAAAGTGATTCGACCAGATGGAATACTAGACCGTGCCCTCAGAGCATGCACAGATCAACTGGCAGAGGTCTTCTCGGACATCTTCAACCTCTCCCTGCAAAAGGCCACTGTCCCTGCCTGTTTCAAGAGGACCAACATCATCCCTGTGCCTAAGAAGGCTCATGCAGCATGTCTCAATGATTACACCCAGTGGCCCTAACTTCAGTGGTCATAGAGTGCTTTGAAAGGCTGGTCATGGCATTAATCAACTCCAACCTCCCCACTACTCTTGACCCACTCTAATTTGGCAAAATGAGGACTGCAGATGCTAGAGATCAGAGTCTAGATTAGAGTGCTGCTGGAAAAGCACAGCAGGTCAGGCAGGATCCGAGGAGCAGGAAATTCAACGTTTCGGGCAAAGGCCTTTCATCAGGCAGAGTGGGTCAGTGGTTAGCACTGCTGCCTCACAGCACCAGGAACCCTTGTAAAATTCCAGACTTGGACGGCAATCTGTGTGGAGTTTGCACATTCTCCTTGTGTCTGCATGGGTCCTCTCTAATTTGCCTATCGGACCAACAGATCCACATCAAATGCCATATCACTTCCCCTTCACTCCTCCCGAGAACATCTTGACACCAAGAACAGCTACGTAAGAATCCTACTCATTGACTACAACTCAACCTTCAACACTATTATCCCCTCGAGAAAGATTACTAAACTTAGTTATCTCGGACTAAGCCACACTCTCTGCAACTGGATCCTCAGTTTCCTGACCCACAGGCCACAGTCAGTGAAGATTGGGGACAATATTTCATTGTCACTAACACTCAACACTGGAGCCCCCCGCCAGGGATGCATAATCAGCCCCTTACTGTACTCACTGTATACCCATGACTGTATCACCAAATACCAGACTAATGTTGTTTACAAGTTTGCTGATGACACCACCATAATTGGTCAAATCTCAGATGGCAACAAAACAGACTATAGACGGGAGGTGGAAGATCTGGAAAAATGATGCACTGAGAACAATCTAGCTCTCAATGCCAGTAAAACCAAGGAACTCATTATCAACTTTTGGCAGAATGTTACTCATGCCCTCCCACACATTAACAGCACAGAAGTGGAACGAATGGAGAGTGTCAAGTTCCTGGGAGTGGTCATCCACAACAAGCTTTCTTGGACTCTTCATGTCGGCACACTGGTTACAAAGGCCCAACAACGTCTCTTCTTCCTCAGGCAGCTGAGAAAATTTGGCATGACGGGCGAATATCCTTGCCAACTTTTATTGGTGTGCCATCAAGAGCACCTGTCTGGATGTATCACTACCTGGTATGGCAACTATACCATTCAAGATCGGAGAAGGTTACAGAAGGTATACTTGGCCTGGACAATCACAAAGGCCAACCTCCCATCTATAGAATCTATCTACCAGGCCCACTGTCAAGGAAAGGCCACCAGCATTCTCAAAGATCCATCTCACTCCTGCAATGCTTTTCTACAACCTCTACCATCAGAGAGAAGGTACAGTAGCTTGAACACATGCACCAGCCGTTTTCGAAACAGTTTCTACCCTACTGTTATTAGAATACTGAATGGACTCACAAACCCTTAGTGTTTTGGTTTTTGCCACTGTTTACCTATTGTTTACTTATCTATGTTATTTAATTATATGATCTACCTGTATTGATCGCAAGACAAAGCTCTTCACTGTGCCTCGGTACACGTGACAGTAAATTCAATTCAATTCATTTACAAAATACCTTGCAAGAACTGTAACAAACACTACATTAGGCAGAAAGGTAGCCACCAGGATAAGTGACCATCAACTAGCCACAAAAAGACATGGGCCATTCTCACTTGTATCTTTACATACAGATGAGGAAGGACACCAGTTCGACTGGGATAACACATCAATCCTAGGACAAGCCAAATAGAGACATGCACGAGAATTCCTAGAAGTATGGGAATCCAACCAGAACATTATCAACAAACACATTGACTTGGATCCCATTTATCACCCCCTGAGAAAAACAATAGGAAATGATATTACCGCAGGAAATGATGTCACCAACCCAAGGAAACCTAAACACATAAATAAAAAGTGGGCCATACCACCAATGCTTCACCAGAGACTAATTGGTGATGTTACCTAGTATGGTGACAAAACATTTGAAAACAAACCTTCCAGCTCAGCGAGCAAACTTACATCCAGAGTGGGATGTATTCGAGACCAAAGGGCCAACTTATGCATGGAGCTAGTGGACATGGGTGAGGTCTTAAAAGACATTTTTCTCATCAAGAGAAAAAGAGAAAGACATTTAGCCAGGGACTTCATTTAGTAAGATGAGGTTCTCGATCATATTAAGATTAACAAGGGAAGGATTATATGTTTTACTGGGCATACAGGTGCATAAATCTCCAGGGCCTGATGAGATGTATCCGAGGCTCGTTTTGGAGGCAGAGAGGGGATTGCTTGGGGCTGGCATATTTAATATATCACCTAGCTACAGGTGAAGTGCCAGATGAGTTGAGGAGAGCTAATGTGGTTCCTTTATTCCAGACAGGCAGCAGGGGTAGGCCTGATAATTACAGACTGGTTTGTCATACAGAAGTGGTATGGAAATTACTAGAACAAATTCTGAAGTTCAGGATTAATCAATACTTGGAAAGGCAGGGATTGACCAGGAATAGTTAGAGGGAGATCCTATCTGACTAATAGGATAGCAGCAGTGACAGGATAGGAAGTGTCAAGGCTCTATGCCCGTATGCTCCCAATCCCATTCATCTGTCTGGTTGCACTCTTTGTTCTTGTTTTGTTTCATTTCTTCATTTTTTTGTATCAAAGTTTACTTTTTCTTTTCTGTAATTAAGGTGGAAAGCAGTTGCAAGTGCCTGCTTCAGCAGCGTGATGGATCCGGAATGTTTATTCCTCGTGGCCATACTGCTTTATTGAAGGTTTCATTGTCAGTGGATCTGATCCGTTTCTCCTGGCTATAGTGGTGGAAACATGGTAGCTCTGTTTCACTCTTTGTGGCTATAACGGCATTGTGGCAGCTTCAGATGGTGACTGAAGTGGTGATAGCTTGAGCACTGGCTTCAGCATCGGCATCTTGGTGGGTCCAGACCATGCCTCTTTGATATGGCAACGATGCAGTGGTTTCGATGCCGGTTTCAGCGGTGGCCGCGTGAGGATCTGGTCCAGAAGTCCTTGCTTAGATTGCCTTAGGACCGGCTTCGTTGGTGGCATGCTGTAACTACGCCATAAACCCCAACTGCCGTGGGGAGAAAAGATGAACCTTGTCATAACTTAGTCTTAATTATTTCTTTTTATAATTTATGTAATGATAATGGCACTGAATTGTGGCAACTGATACATCTCTTCCTGTATTTTTACAAATACAAATCACAATAAATTGCTATTCTATTTTAATTGAGATTTTTGAAAAAGTGAGGAAAAATATTGATGAGGGTAATGCAGTTGATGTGGTTTGCATGGACTTCTGTAAGGCCTTTGAGAAGGTCTCACATGGAAGGCTGATCTGAAAGGTAAGAGTGCAGAGGATCCAAGGCAAGTTGGCAAACTGAATCTAAAATTGGCTTACAAACAGGAGGCAAAGGGCAATGTGGAGGGTTGTTGTGTAGTCGGAAGCTTGTGAATAGCAGTATGCCACAGAGATTGGTGCTGAGACTCTTGGGTGCATTCTGACTTGGATGTGAATTCATAATTTTGCAGATGACACAAAAATTGGTGATTGTTAGTAGTGAGGAGCATGACTTCAGGCTACAATCTGATATTGATTAGCTGATAAATTGGGTAGAGCAGTGGCAGATGGAATTTAATTCCGATAAGTGCAAGGTGATGCATTTTGTGATGTCTAATTCGGGAAGGATATTCAAAATGAATGATATGCTCTGAAGGACATACTGTGGAACTAAGGAAACTTGTCATACAAGTTCATAGATCCTTAAGGTGTCAGTGGAGGTAAACAGAGTGGTGAAGAAGACATACGGGATGCTTCCTTCATTAGCCAGGGCATAGAATAAAGGAGCAAGGAAGTCATGTTACAACTCCACAAAACATGGTTTAAGCTACAGCTGGAATACTGTGTGCATTTCTGGTTGCCACACTATCTGAAGGACATGATTACACTGGGGAGAGTATAGAGAAGATTCACCAAGATGTTGCCTGGGATGAAAAGTCTCAGTTCTAAGGACACTCTGGGTTTGTTTTCCTTGGAGCAGAAGAGACTGAAGGGGGTAACTGTTTAAGGTATGCAAAATGAGAGGTGCAGAAAGAGTAGATCATGAGAATCTCTTCCCCATGGCAGACATGTCTAAGACCAGGCATAAGTTTAAGGTGAGGGGTAAATGTTTTGGAGGAGATCTGAGAATGAATGCTGGGATATAGTCACCTATGGATCAAGTGCAGGTAAATGGGAATAACGTTCTGAGGAAGAGCCACCGGACCTGAAACATTAACCCTGATTTCTCTTCACAGATGCGGCCAGACTTGCTGAACTTTTACAACAACACCTGTTTTTGGTTGTGTGTGGGGAATTTAATGAGTTTGGTGTTTGTTACACAGGTTAAAAATGGTGGGTCGAAGGGCCTGTGACTATGACTGTACCATGGGCTCTTGTCTTATTAAGTAGCCTAACTCACCCACTCTTCTTCAACATAAGGTCTGATTTTACCACCTCAGAAAGCAGAGGATTTAACATTTCATTGAGAAGAGTTGAGAGTGCTCCCAGCAAATTAGAGTTCACAGTTTCTGTTACCTATTGTTGATTGTCAGCACACAAAGTGAACTTATACACTGGATTCTACTGCACCAATGTACTTCATATTCATAAAGTTTCTGACTGAGCATTTAACATTTTTATCCATTGTTCATATGATGATAATTTGCAGGTTTAGAAATGAGAAGCCTTCCTCTTGTGCCTTCAGTGTAATGGAGAATGAGAAATCATAATGCGTTTAGTGAATAAAACTTGTAATTTGGAAAAATGAGTTTTGGTCTCTGTTAGAAAAATCATATATAACTAAGCACGTACACCTTGAGATCATGCTCAACTTTCCAAGCCATTGTTTGCTTTGTTTCCTTGGATGCATGGGGCTACTTTTGGGACAACTTATTTATAATCATAGGGGTGCTGGCTCATTTTGCTTCTGACTGCCTGACTACCTTTTGAGTTTGAAAACTCTAGATAGTCTCCCATTGTGGCACTGCATAGCTGAGAATGGATAATGTATGGCTGAGATGGCAGAGGATTTAATGATTGGCCTGCTGCTTGGACAAACGCACTAAACAACCCGACCACCCTTTGGCCAACCACTTCAACTCTCCCTCCCACTTGGCCAAGGACGTGCAAGTCCAGGGCCTCCTCGACCGCCAAATCCTAGTCACCAGATGCCTGGAGGAAGAACATCTCATCTTTTGCCTTGGGACCATCCAACCACATGGAATCAATGTCAATTTCACCAGTTTCCTCATGGTCCTCCCCCCCCAACTTATCCCATATCCAACCCTTCAACTCAGCATCCCCCTCTTGAACTGTGCTACCTGTACATATTAGATTAGATTAGATTAGATTAGACTTACAGTGTGGAAACAGGCCCTTCGGCCCAACAAGTCCACACCGACCCGCCGAAGCGCAACCCACCCATACCCCTACATTTACCCCTTACCTAACACTACGGGCAATTTAGCTTGGCCAATTCACCTGACCTGCACATCTTTGGACTGTGGGAGGAAAATTCCCACTTATCTGCTTCACCCTCCACGTCAACATATCCAATCTATCACCATCACCTCCCCCACCTTTATCCATCTATCACCTTCCTAGCTACTTTCGCCCAGTGCCACACACCTCCCATTTATCTCTCAGTCCCCTTGCCCCACCAACCCCACTCCCCAATTCCTGATGAAGGGCTTATGCCCGAAATGTCAACTCTCCTGCTCCTCAGATATTGCCTGACCTGCTGTGTTTTTCCAGCTCCACACTTTTTGACTGTTGCTTAGGATTTGTTCAGTAAACTCAGTGTCTGAAATTTTCAAGTTTTCTTAACCTAGAAGATGTATATTCCTTTCTGAAAGCACAGTCTAAGGATCACTATGATTGTGAAGTGTAGTTTCAGGTTTACATTAAGGCACATGCAGCTTCAGAATGAAGTGCACTGGAAAGGTAGAAGCACTCACCTACAATATACCCTATAATATTTACAAGACTCGTTCTAGGAATGAAAAAAAAACCTTCAGTTATGAGGATACATTGAAGAGATTGTGACTGTTCTCCTTGAAGAGCAATTAGCTGGGAGGAGCTTTGAGAGAGGTTTTCAAAATCGTGAGTGGCTGGACAGAGTAAATAGGGAGAAGGTGTTCCTGCTCCTACAAGAAAGAAAAGAACGTAAGGGTATAGATTTAAAGTGATACACAAACAAAGCAAGTGTGAATGAAAAAGAAATCTTTTCCGTACAAGTAATTAGGATATGGAATGCACTACCTGGAAATATGGTGGAAGCATTCAGGAAGGCTTTGGAAGATTATTTGGATAGAAATAGGATATAGCATTATGGGGGAAAAGGCAGGAGATTGGCTAGGAAATAGAACTGGTGCAAGCATGACGCACCAAATGGCCTTCTTCTGCACCTTAAGAAACGTGATATTTTCTCTTCCTTTAAATTGGGTGAGAAAACCGAAACTGCAAAGAAGTGAGACTACATCTTAAAGGAACGTTTCAGGGAACACCTCTGGGACACCCGGACCAACCAACCCAACCGCCCCGTGGCTCAACACTTCAACTCGCCCTCCCACTCCACCAAGGACATGCAGGTCCTTGGAGTCCTCCATCGCCAGACCCTATCAACACGACGGCTGGAGGAAGAGCGCCTCATCTTCCGCCTAGTAACCCTCCAACCACAAGGGATGAACTCAGATTTCTCCTGTTTCCTCATTTCCCCTCCCACCACCTTGTCTCAGTCAAATCCCTCGAACGCAGCACCGCCTTCCTAACCTTCAATCTTCTTCCTGACCTCTCTGCCCCCACCCCCACCCCCACTCCGGCCTGTCACCCTCTCCTTGACCTCCTTCCACCTATCGCATTTCCAACGCCCCTCCCCCAAGTCCCTCCTCCCTACCTTTTATTTTAGACTGCTGGACACACTTTCCTCATTCCTAAAGAAGGACTCATGCCCAAAACGTCGATTCTCCTGCTCCTTGGATGCTGCCTGACCTGCTGTGCTTTTCCAGCAACATATTTTCAGCTACATTCGAAAGGAGTACGACTTAATTTTGTTCTGGCGTACTGACAAAACAAACCTCACTGGTACAATAAGATTAATTGTTTCATTCCTATGATAACATTAGAAAGTGCTGGAGAAACTGAACAGGATCTGTCAGCATCTGAGGAGATAGAAACAAAGTTAACTTTTCTTGTCCAGCAGGATTCTTCTTCAGAGAGTCTTACTATTCTGAAGACAAGTCATACTGGACTCAAAATTTTAACATAGATTCTCTCTCAACAAGTGCCACCAAACTGTGTGTTTCTCCAGCACATTGTTTTCATTTCAGATTTCGGGCATCTACAGTATTTTATTTATATTTCATTCCTGTGAATGCATTGTAAAAATATAATATTTAAAAAAAAACAAACTGAACTGAAAATCATTTCCTTGCTTCTTCAAATAAACATACTGACCTGAATTTTGCAATTGGCGGTAAACAATTAGAATTCCTACAGGCTCTTCGGCCTAACAAGTACACACTGATTCTGCGAAGAGTAACCCATCCCCTATATTTACCCCTGACTAATGCACCTAACCTACACATCCCTGAACACTGTGGGCAATTTAGCATGGCCAATTCACTTGATCTGCACATTTTTGGATTGTAGAAGGAAACCCACGCAGCCACAGGGAAAATGTGCAAACTCCACACAGACAGTTGCCCAAGGCAGAAATCAAACCTGGATCGCTGGCACTGTGAGGCAGCAGTACTAATCACTAAGCCACCGTAAGGCCCAATTACCTAGTCATTTGTGACATTTCACAGGCTCACAGAAACACTAAGATTTTGAACTGTGATTTGCCATAATTCAGAATCCAAAACAGAATAGCAGTTTCTGCAAATGAAGTTACAAACACTCCGGAGCTTGTTCTTTACAAATGTACCATGCTATTTTAATGTATAGATGGCCCATTGATAGTGAAGCAGAGATTCTTTATTCCACTGGCATCAATTTATTACAAATATGAAAAAGAATTAAAGTTAAACAAGGAATTATTTACATGGGATGAAACCTATGATCTACACTGGGTCAAAAAATCCCTGGTCTGTCAAACCCCACTTTCTTTCAGCTCTACTTCTATCAAAGCACCCTCCTGTTTTCAAGTATGGATTTGTTTGGCTAGTCCAGATGCTGCCTCACACCCCGTTATGTCCCCTGTTGGAAGTCCTGGCATAACTGCTCAAGTTCCCATGCTGGCCACCCTCTCTCACTGTTCTCACCTGCTGTTGGAATCCCCATTACACAATCAAATGGAAGCATTTCTATTTATCCTGTGCAACCTGGATCACGAAGACTAAGTTGTTCAATTCCAAGTGTAAAGAAAGCAAAAAAACAGGCAGGGAAACCAAGGTTGACTTATTGGAGAAAAAGAGGCAAATAGCAGAGACCAAAATAAAATTTTAAAGAACATTATTTTCTTCATATTTTAAAATGTACAACAATGCTTGAAACCTAAAGAAATGGAAATCTACAGTCTTAATAGTTGGTTTTCATTTCTCAAGAGATTGTTTTGCATGAATGAAGACATAATGGGTTAAATTTTATTGGAATGTGGAACTATTTTTCACCATTTGTTGCAAAAGTAACTCAGACTGACTGACTTAAAAAGAGGTTTTCCGTGTTGGAAATATGGTGGTAGATATCTAAACTATCAGAGTGTGGGAGTTACACCCTTCAGTGGGAGGAAGTCACACCCTTGAGAACAACTGGTCAATTTGATAGGCCAGGCATTCTAGTAGTTCTAAGTAAAAACTATGACTGCAGATGCTGGAAACCAGATTCTGGATTAGTGGTGCTGGAAGAGCACGGCAGTTCAGGCAGCATCCGAGAAGCAGTAAAATCGATGTTTCGGGCAAAAGCCCTTCATCAGTTCTGTCAATGCTAGAGCTCAGTCATGATTGTAGGTGGGACTGCAAGCAGGCCCATGAAGAAACTTTCCAAACCCAGTTAAGTCTTGCACTTTTTGAGTAGAAAGGGATCCAATACCGTAGAAAGATGCTGGGGCAGATAGGTGAATTGGTCTGTGAAGGCCAGTTAAGGAAGCACAAATAGGTGGGTCTCATTGTGTGAAAGTGCCTCTGATGCATACAGCGCACCTCCTGAAGGATACATCCTCCTTTCTTCCCACCTCTGGTCCTCAGATGATGAAACCATCAACTTCTAAATCTGGCCTACTTATACACTTCAACCATTTTATGGTATGTGCAATGTAAAATTCAGATCTACTCTCTTATTAATAATGATTTCATGGTCACCATTATTAATACCAGCTTTGTTAAAAAAACAATAAATTCAATGATAGCCATTAGGCTAGCTTTTATAAATTTAAGATTGTTTAAAATTTCACCATTCAGTGGGATTCAAACCCGTGTCCCAAGAACATTAGATGGGTGAACTGGATTACTGATTAAGTGATATGATAGAATTTAATCTTGATAAATGATTGGTGAGGCAGTTTGAAAGAAGTAATAGTGAATGGCAGAACATTAGGAAGCTCAGAGGAACAGAGGAATCTTGGTGTGCTTCTCCACAGATCCCTGATGTTGACTGGGGAGGGTAGTTAAGAAGGCTTTTGGGACACCTGCCTTTACTAGTTGTGTAGATTATAAGAACAGTGACATTATGTAGAGCTGTACAGGACTTTGGTTTGGCCACAGTTGGAGTGCTGTGTGCAGTTCTGGTCATCATACAGTAGGAAAGATGTGATTGCGCTGGAGGGGGTGCAAAGGAGATTCATTGGGGTATTGCCTAGGATGGAGTATCTTAGCTCCAAAGAGAGGCTGGACAAGTCTGCTTTTTCTCCACAGATGCTGCTAGACAGACTAAGTTTTTCCTTCAATTTATGTTTTTGTTTTAGATCTTCTCCATCTGTATTTCTTTGTTTTATTTTACTTATTTTTAGTTTACAAGGGTTGGCTTTTGCCCGAAACGTCGATTTTGCTGCTTCTCGGATGCTGCCTGAACTGCCGTGCTCTTCCAGCACCAGTAATTCAGAATCTGGTTTCCAGCATCTGCAGTCATTGTTTTTACCTCGTTTATTTTCTTTGGAGCACAGCATTGTTGAGAAAGTACATGATAGAGATGTATAAACATAGAACATAGAAGAACATAGAACATAGAAAAATACAGCGCAGTACAGGCCCTTCGGCCCTCGATGTTGCGCCGACCAAAGCCTACATAACCTACACTAGCCCAATAACCTCCATATGCTTATCCAATGCCCGCTTAAATGACCATAAAGAGGGAGAATCCACCACTGCTACTGGCAGGGCATTCCATGAACTCACAACCCACTGAGTAAAGGATCTACCCCTAACATCTGTCCTATACCTACCACCCCTTAATTTAAAGCTGTGTCCCCTAGTAACAGCTGACTCCATTAGCAGAAAAAGGTTCTCACTGTCAACCCTATCTAAACCCCTAATCATCTTGTACACCTCTATCAAATCTCCCCTAAACCTTCTTTTCTCCAATGAGAACAGCCCCAAGTGCCTCAGCTTTTCCTCATACGATCTTCCTACCATGCCGGACAACATCCTGGTAAACCTCCTCTGCACCCGTTCCAATGCCTCCACATCCTTCCTATTTAATGGCGACCAAAACTGCACACAATACTCCAGATGAGGCCGCACTAGGGTCTTATACAACTGCAACATGACCTCAGGACTCCGGAATTCAATTCCTCTACCAATAAAGCCCAGTACACCATATGCCTTCTTCACAGCACTATTTACCTGGGTGGCAACTTTCAGAGATCTGTGTACATGGACACCAAGATCCCTCTGCTCATCCACACTAGCAAGTAGCCTACCATTAGCCCAGTAATCCATCTTCTTGTTACTCCTACCAAAGTGAATGACTTCACACTTAGCTACATTGAACTCCATTTGCCACCTTTCTGCCCAGCTCTGCAACTTATCTATATCCCGCTGTAACCTGCCACATCCTTCTTCGCTGTCCACAACTCTACCGACTTTCGTGTCATCCGCAAACTTGCTCACCCAGCCTTCAAGCCCCTCCTCTAGGTCATTTATAAAAATGACAAACAGCAGTGGTCCCAAAACAGATCCTTGTGGAACACCGCTAGTAACTGCACTCCAGGATGAACCTGTACCATCAACTACTACCCTCTGTCTCCTTCCAGCCAGCCAATTCCTAATCCAAACCTCTAATGCACCCTCAATGCCATACCTCCATAGTTTTTGCATTAGCCTACCATGGGGTACCTTATCGAATGCCTTGCTAAAATCCATATACACCAAATCTACTGCTTTACCCTCATCCACTTCCCTGGTCACCTTCTCAAAGAACTCAATAAGGTTTGTGAGGCACGACCTGCCCTTCACAAAACCATGCTGACTATCCTTGATCACATTATTCCTATCCAGATGTTCATAAATCCTATCCCTTACAATTCTCTCTAAGACTTTGCCCATAACAGAAGTGAGACTCACTGGCCTATAGTTACTTGGGCTATCCCTACTCCCCTTCTTGAACAAGGGGACCACATTCGCTATCCTCCAGTCTTCTGGCACTATTCCCGTAGACAATGACGACATAAAAATCAAGGCCAATGGCTCCGCTATCTCCTCCCTAGCTTCCCAGAGGATCCTAGGATAAATGCCATCAGGCCCAGGGGACTTATCTATTTTCATCCTTTCCAGTATTCCCCAGACCTCTTCCCTACATACCTCAAGGCCATCCATTCTAATCACTTGTGACTCAATATTCACATCAGCAACAGTGTCCTGTTCCTGAGTGAATACTGACGAAAAGTATTGATTTAGTGTCTCTCCAATCTCCTCCGCCTCCACGCACAACTTCCCACTACTATCCTTGACTGGACCGATACCTACCCTAGTCATCCTTTTATTCCTGACGTACCTATAGAAAGCCTTTGGGTTTTCCCTAATCCTACCAACTAAGGGCTTTTCATGTCCCCTTCTTGCTGCTCTTAGCTCTCTCTTTAGATCCTTCCTGGCTACCTTATAACTCTCAATCGCCCCAACTGAACCTTCACGCCTCATCTTTACATAGGCCGCCCTCTTCCCTTTCACAAGGGATTCCAATTCCTTATTAAACCACAGCTCCCTCATAAGACCTTTATTCCCTGCCTGACTGGTACATACTTATCAAGGATACCCAATAGCTGTTCCTTGAACAATCTCCACATATTATTTATGTTCTTCCCTTGAAGCCTATTTTTCCAATCCACGCATCCTAAGTCATGCCTCACCGCATCATAATTTCCCTGCCCCCAGCTATAACTCTTGCCCTGCAGTGCACACTTATCCCTCTCCATAGGGATGGAGTAAAAGTCACCAAGTTGTGGTCACTGTCCCCGAAGTGCTCACCTACGTCCAAGTCTAACACCTGGCCTGGTTCATTACCTAGAACCAAATCCAGTATAGCCTCACCTCTTGTTGGCCTGTCTACATATTGAGTCAGGAAACCCTCCTGCACACATTGGACAAACACCGACCCATCTAACGAACTCGAGCTATAGCTTTCCCAGTCAATATCTGGGAAGTTAAAGTCCCCAATAACAACCACCCTGCTACTTTCACTCTTCTCCTGAATCATCCTTGCAATACTTTCCTCTACTTCTCTCGGACTATTAGGAGGCCTGTAGAAAACTCCTAACAGGGTGACCTCACCTTTCCTATTTCTAACCTCAGCCCAAACTACCTCAGATGGCAAGTCTTCCTCCATCGTCCTTTTCACCGCTGTAGTACTATCCTTGACAAGCAATGCCACACCTCCCCCTCTTTTACCCCCATCTCTGACCCTACTAAAACATTTAAACCCTGGAACCTGCAACAGCCATTCCTGTCCCTGTTTTACCCACATCTCTGTAATGGCCACAACATCGAAGTCCCAGGTACCAACCCATGCTGCAAGTTCACCTACCTTATTTCTTATACTTCTAGCATTGAAGTATACACACTTCAAGCCACCATCCAGTTTACAGGCACCCTCCTTCGAGATCGATGCCTTGTTCCTAACCTCCCTACACTCAAGGTCCTGTACACTAAAGCTACAGTCCAGGTTCCCATGCCCCTGCAGAGTTAGTTTAAACCCTCCCAAAGAGCACTAGCAAACCTCCCCCCAAGGATACTGGTACCCCTCAAGTTCAGGTGTAGACCATCCTGTTTATAGAGGTCCCACCTTCCCCAGAAAGAACTCCAGTTGTCCGGAATCCCTCCCTCCTGCACCATCCCTGTAGCCACGCATTTAACTGTTCTCTCTCCCTATTCCTCGACTCTCTATCACGTGGCACGGGTAACAAACCAGAGACAACAACTCTGTTCGTTCTAGCTCTGAGCTTCCAACCTAGCTCCCTGAAAGCCTGCCTAACATCCTCACCCCTCCTCCTACCTATGTTGTTGGTGCCAACGTGGACCACGATTTGGGCTGTTCACCCTCCCCCTTAAGGACCCGGAAAACACGATCGGAGACATCACGTACCCTTGCACCTGGGAGGCAACATACCAATCGTGAGTCTCTGTCGCCCCCGCAAAACTGCCTATCTGTGCCCCTCACTATTGAGTCCCCAATAACTATCGCTCTACCTTTCTCCACCCTTCCCTTCTGAGCAACGGGAACAGGCTCCGTGCCAGAGGCCTGAACCTCGTTTCTTACCGCTGGTAAGTTATCCCCCCCACAAGTATCCAAAACGGTATACTTGTTCTTGAGGGGAATGACCGCAGGGGGTCCCTGCACTGGCTGCTTCCTCCCACTCCCCTTCATTGTCACCCATCTCTCTATAACTTTCGGAGTAACTACTTCCCTAAAGCTCTGATCTATGACCACCTCTGCCTCCCGAATGATCCGCAGTTCATCCAACTCCAGCTCCAGTTCCCTAACACGGTCTTGGAGGAGCTGGAGATGGGTGCACTTCTTGCAAGTGTAATCAGCAGGGACGCTAATGGCTTCCCTCACCTCATACATGTTGCAAGAGGAACATTGCACTGCCTTCGCTGCCATCCCTCTAAAAGGTAAACTTTAAAAACTAGTTCTAAAGAAACAAACAAGCAAAATGCAGCACTTACCTGCTTACCACAACGGGTCTTTATTATTAGGTGAGAGGAGGAAGGCGGGTGGGAGGCTCTACCCCTGTAGTGCCTCGGGTTCCTCGCCTGCGCACTTTTATAAGAATAAAAAACCTTCCCAGGTAAGCTAGCGTGACACCAGCTTCCGGGTCCGCTAGGCGCTTAAAAAAACTTTAAATTTTAGCCGTTAAAAAACAAAAACTGGACTATACCCGCGACTTAAAAGAAAACACCACCAGACAGCCGTTACCAAATCAAAAGGGACATCAATAGGGTGAATAGAAAGCAGCTGTTTGGTTAAAGGATCAATCAAAGATCAGCATAATTTTGATGGTGAAAGGTAAAAGATTCAGAGGGGGCTTGTGGTAAACATTTTTCCCCCAGATGGTAATGGGGTCTGGAATGCACTATCTGGGAGGGTAGTTGAGGCAGAAATCTCACAACCTTTAATAAAGTACTTGGATGAGCACTTGAAGTATCGTAACATTCAAGGCTACAGGACAATGAGTTTAGAGTGTAGATTTAGCCAGGACAGACTCAATTGGCTGAAGGGCCTCTTCTTTACTCCATGATTCCATATTAACACTACATCATCACCAACCCCACATTTACTCCATAATCGCAATGAAAACTCGTGGTTTCACTGTTATTTTAATGCAAACTCTGGGCCGATAATTCTCGGTGTCAAAATCAGAGATCTGATTCAGATTGTTAAATATGCAAAACCTTTCAATGTCAGGAGCTGCAGTATGCACAGATAAGGTGCACTCAGCAATGTAGCATTTTTGTAAATTTCCTTTACATCCAACTTTGCAATCTATCAAACACTTCTATGACAGATATCATTCTTGATGCTGTTTTTCCTGTTGTAGATAAAAATGTGAAGATAAATTGCTGTGAGGCAAGATAAATGGTTTAAGAAGACTTTCACAGACAAGGTCTTTCAGGCAATCTTTTGTAAGTTGATATTTACTTAATGTGCTGCTTTACCAGATTATTCATTTGTCTTATTGGATTTTGACTGATAAATAAATGTCATAGTTGTTATTAAGTGTCTTTAATTTGACTGGTCAGTTGTTTTGATTTGAACTGGTCAACTTTCTGCAGTCTCCTTCCTTCAAAAGGGAATATTAATTCCAATTTTGAAATGTGATATTTTATATGCAAACCAGGTAGAATTCTTTTTGCTCAATTAGTTTTATTAAACCATGCAAATTGTTCTCTATTTATAAATTTATTTTTTCAATAGTTTAGTTGACATCTGCAAAGGTAGAATGGAATTAACATTCTCATGTTTTTAATTTCAGGCAGATTCCATATTGCATCTATATTGAAAAAAGAATGATGCACATATATATTTAATATTACAGCAGATCTACCCATTTAATCAAAATATTCAAGCTACCATTAGTACCCTATATAAACAGTGAAACCAGCCTCTATAAAGAGTTAAGTGCACATTTCAGAGACAGTTTAGCTCATGGTTTGTCAGAGGATTTTCACTTTGTGGAACCTCACCTTATCTCTTTAAGCCATCTGCAGTGGATAAATTACAAAACATGGATTGTTTGACTTGTTTTATCTTTACCTCAGTGCTGTTGAAAGGAATCAGCTAATCATTCAATCTACCTTCACAGCAGATTTCCTATATTTTCAATATAGCAGTAATAGGATCTAATTTCAAATGTCTGTGGTACCTTATTCATCTTGACTTCTTTCAGAGATGCAAGGCTGCAGTTTTCTTATGCTGCTTTCTCCAAAGCTAATTTCTTTTTTTTAGTAATGGCACTTGGAGATGATCAAATTAAAAATAGTAAACATGTTGGAATCTGCAGCAAAGCAGCTGGCAGCTGGCAGATTGCTTATCAACAACAATATCCTGACTATAAGATCACAATCAACGTGAGTGAGCAACAACTGAAGCAATGGCTGGACCAGCAGATTCATGCTTATTTAGAACAGATATATATACTACATTTTTGGCTGAAGTTTTGTGGATAGATAAGGATTCTCACGAAAAGGTGTCTTCTTTAAACCTTATCTACAGAAGTCATCAAAGCATATTGGGTCACATAATAGACGTCTTAATTGAAGGCCAAGATCTGGATGAACAGGGGTTATTTAAAAGCACTGCAACTGGAACCCTTAACACAAAGTGAAATTCAGACAGAAGATAGAATAAAGCAACAACCCTATTAAGTGATTTAGAGAATCATGTAAAAAAACATTGAGCACAAAGAAACACATGTAAATGCACTCGTAAATTCATATGCGTAAACGTGTTCTATTAACCAAATTCCAGGCTAATGTTCTTGGGACATGGATTTGAATTCTACAATAGCAGAAGGTGAAATTTGATTTCAATAAAAATCTGGAATAAGAAGCTAGCCTAATAATGATCATCTAATCACTATCATTTGTAGTAAAGGGCCGTCTTGTTTACTAACCTCTTGAGGGAAAGACGTCTGGCATACTTAACTAAATGTGACACCAGACCCATAATACCGTTGTTGACCCTTAACTGCCCTCTGGGCAATTAGTGATGGGCAATAATGCTGGCTTAGTTAGCGATGCCCACGTCCCTTAAAAATATGTATATGTAAACACACATACATATCAAAAGATGCATAGAAGATAAACATCAACTCACATATGCATAAACATACGCAAATCTGTATACAGCCAACGCTTCAAGATTTTGTGTTTATGGGGAACCTGGCCTTTGGTTTCTCCATACTGAGGCTCAGATTGGAATATTGTTCTATTCTGTATGCTTCATGCAAGATTGGACTGGACAAGAATGCATGATACAGAGTCAAAAAGTGTGGTGCTGGAAAATCACAGCAGTTCATGCAGCATCTGAGGAGCAGGAGAGTTGATGTTTTGAGCATAAGCCCTCTGCTGTGCTTTTTCAGCGCCATGCTTTTTGACTCTTATCTCCAACATCTACAGTCCTCACTTTCTCCTTGAAAGCGTGATACCTCCACTTTGGTCCTGAAGAAATGTTACACCCGAAATGTTGACTTGTCCACCTCCTGATGCTGCCTGGCTTGCTGTGTTTGTCCAACCTTCTGCTTATCTAACATGAATTCCAGCATCTACAGTTTTTTTTGTCTCTAATGGATTAGTTTTTGGCACAAATGTCAGATTTTCAGCTTCCATTCATACCATTCCAGGTTAGACTAATGGCGAAATGGCTAACTTTAAAAATAATCAGGGAAAATCTGCATATATTTGTTCATGAATTGCATAAAACCAATAGAAAATGAAATGGTGTTCTTTGAACTATTAAAGAGGAATCTTTAAAATAATCAAATAGTTTATAGACTTTGGAATTAGTTCTGCCATGGAAATTTTCTGCTTTAATGTTAGCAATGTAAAAAGGACGTTTAACTCTACAGGTGTCATCAATCACAGCAGTGTCAGCTGATCCCAATCTTTATTCATTAAAAGTAATTGTGAACATTGCAGATATTTCACAGGTGCCTATTTCTTGAATACACAGCCATTAATGAGGCTGAAGAGGGTATCTTCAGTGGAGATTTTACAATTGCCAAGTCTATCCGTTTGGGGTAGTTGAGGAAAAAAGGTGAATTGAATGGTGTTTTTATGGTAGTGCATCAGGTTGTGAAAAACCATTTCCTAACGTTTACGTAGTTTCCCTGTTGTGTGATGATCTTAAATTTTACATTGAGTATGGTGAATCTGTTTATTAAGGTTATGTCAATACTTTAGTGTGTGATAAATAGCCTGTTAGTTGTTAGATTAACAAGAGTAGCATAAGAAGTAACTTTTGTGGCTGGAACAAGATAAGGTCCCATTGATGCCAAGTAATGTTTTTTCATATAATAAAGGGCATTTGTATAGCTATGCCAGGAAAATGTTGCGTGTGTTTCATGTGATGATTGGGAATATTATGGATGAGTTATGTAAAGGTATTCCTTTTATCTTCATGATGTTATGATGTTTCTATTTGGTCAGATTCATTTGTGTCTGCAAGTCATGTAATGAAGAAAATGGATGGTGAAGACAACAATGCAAGTAAAACAAAATTGGCTTCATGAATCTACAATGTTAGTTTATTGTTGCATTCTTGAAGAATATTTGTTTCTTACGCTAATTGCAAACTTCAGTATTCAGAAAACTGCCACAAGAATTGAATTTCATGGAAAAACAAATTAAACCATGCAATATAATTCCAGTACTCCAACAGAAAAACCATGAAATGAAAAGTTATGTTAATATAATTCATTTATCTTGATGTAGTGTCCTCTAAACTTCGCTGTGAGTATTGTTAGATTTTTACTGAAACATTTATTATTAATAATTCTGTCGATCATCTGATTCTTCTAGGAATTGGGTAACATTGCTAAAGTGAGATGGTGGCTCAGTAGTTTGCACTGCTGCCTCAGTGCCAGGGACCTGAATTCAATTCCAGCCTGAGTCGACTACCTATGTGGAATTTGTGTGTTCTACCCGTGTCTGCATGGGTGTTCGTTGGGTGCTCAGGTTTCCTCCCACAGTCCAAAAATGTACAAGGTATGTAGATTAACTGTGCTAAGTTACCCATAGTATTCAAGGATGTGTAGTTTGGGTGGCAGGGATGGTGTTGGGGGCAGGTGAGTCTGGGTGGGTTGCACTTCAGAGGACCGGTGGACTCAAATGGCTACTTCCACACTGTACGGGTTCCATGATTTAAAGATACTTTGCCACATGGCATAATCTGTTAGTCCTTCAAACCTCTTACACATGTCAAGTATGTGCAGGCAAGGTGGGTTAGCCATGGGAATTGTGGGGTTAAAGGGTAGGGATGTGGGTCTGGGGAGGATCAATGTGGACTCAATGGACTGAATAGCCTGTTTCCACATGATCAGGATTCTGTGGAATATGCACACTTTGAGAACTTGTGATGGTTTCCTCTGCTGATACTGATTGTCCAAGAGAAATAGTTCAGCTATGCACTGCTGTTTTGTTAAAGTTACTGATGTTTCCAGTAACAGTAAAGTTAAAGGATGGAATCTAATAGAGCTTGTATGATATGGATTATGGCAAAATTTGTGTCTGAAATGTATAAGAAGTCCAGCAAGGGCTATCTTAACTTAAGAATCAATTCCTGCATCTACAAAGTAGTGAGGTCACTTGCCAACTAAGGGAAACTATTGCTTCTAATTACCTTTATTAAAGCCACAACTCCCCTCAAATGTTTAGTTTCCTATTTTAGTAAAGCACTATACTGGTTGTCCATTGCATCCCTGCCTTGCCTCACAGCTGGAAATACAAGATTAGATTACCTACAGTGTGGAAACAGGCCCTTTGGCCCAACAAGTCCACACCGACCCGCTGAAGCGCAACCCACCCATACTCCTTCACCTAAGGCTATGGGCAATTTAGCATGGCCAATTCACTTGACCTGCACATTCTGGATTGTGGGAGGAAACCCACGCAGACACGGGGAGAATGTGCAAACTCCACACACTCAGTCGCCTAAGACGGGAATTGAACCCTGGTCTCCGGTACTGTGAGGCAGCATTGCTAACCACTGTGCCACCATGCCGCCCATACAAGGCTCACAGTATTGCTGCATTACCATGTCGTTTAGAACAGACATAAAGCCAGGAAGCTTGTGATGGTTCAAAAATAGAAATTGCTGTGAAACTTTGCAGACCTGGCAGCATCTGTGGAGAGAAAGCAGAGTTGACATTCTGGTGTTGTTCTGAAGAACAGTATTGTTCTGAGAAAGGGTCACTGGATCAGAAATGTTAACGCTGCTTTCTCTTCACAGATACTACCAGACCTGTTGAGTTTTCCAACAATTTATTTTTAGTTTCTGATTTCTAGCATCAATTCCCGGCACCCACGGCCCTCTGTAAATTAGCGAAATAACTTATCTCATACCTCCTTTAAAATGTTTCCCCTTCACCCTAAACCTGTGCCCCTGAGTATTTCAAATTTCCACCTGGAGGAAAAGACACCAACCATCCAGCCTATCTATGCCTCAAAACTTTACATACCTCTATCAGATTACCCCCTCAGCCTGACATTCGAGTGAAAACGACCCAAGTTTTCCAACTTTTACTTGTAGCTAATGCACTCCAATCCAGACAACATCCTGGTAAAGAATCAAGGGTTAGGGGGGGAAGGCAGGAGAATGCATTGATTAACAGCCATGATCAAATGGCAGAGTGACTCGAGAGACCAAATAGCCTCGTTCTGCTATCTTAGTCTTATTAAAGCCTAAGTAAGATTTTCACAGTATTAAAGCTGTTTAATGTAATTGGTCCATACAGAAAAAAAGGCTTTTGGTCAAACATAATATATGTTTTGTGTTTAATTATACTTGTCCTTGGATGGCTGTTCAAAAAAATAAACACTCATATAAAATATTAATATTTGGTTTACGTCTGAAAGTGATTGCACACTTTGCACTGCATTAAAATTTGCTTCAATTTGTCGAGGAATATTGTCTACATTTATTTCAGGATATTTTAGATATCTAACTTTTTTTAAGTAGTTAATGTAGTTTTCTCATGTCACATTCCACAGACAGGTTGTATATTCTTTGCACGCATATTCATGATTCTCTAGTATCCTCACAATTCATTGCTTCTGTAATCATCATGCTTTTAAATTCAAGTAAATGAAACCAGAAAACAATTTTAAATCCTGTGAAGGAACAGAGAACCTGACACTACCTTTTTCATACATTCAACCTAAAAATATTCTTACCAGAGAAATCGGTGCTCTTCTCATAAAAACAAATAGATTAAGAGGAGATCTAATCAAGGTGTTCAAAATAAGGAGAACTTTAGATAATGTTTTACATTTGTCAAGGTGGCATGGTGTCTCAGTGGTTAGCACTGCTGCCTCACAGCACTAGGGACCCAGGTTCAAACCCCACCTTGAGTGACTGTGTGGAGTTTGCAGATTCTCCCCGTGTCTGTGTCAGTTTCCTCTGGGTACTCTGGTTTCCTCCCACAATCCAGAGATGTGTAGGTGTGGTGAATTGACCAAGCTAAGTTGTCCATAGTGTTGGGTGCATGGGGAATGGGTCTGGGTGTGTTACTGTTCGGAAGGTTGGTGTGGACTGGTTGGTCTGAAGGGTCTGTTTCCATACTGTAAGGAATCTAATCTAACCTAGTTAAGTTAGTAGCTAGGGGCATAAATTAGGAGATTTCATTTATATACATGATTTGTGGTATATCCTATAAAGAATAATGAAATAGAATCCATCAGAACTTTTTAAAAGTGAATAAATATTTTTGAGGAATAATGATAGAAAATGGACATAAGAATTTGACTTTGAAAATTAACTTTCAAAGTGCCAGGAGGATGATGCGGGTGAATTATTTCTTCCTTTACTGTAAAATTCTGGGGTTTATGGTTCTTCCTTTTCAGAAGAAAGAACAATTTGTATTTATGTAATTTTTTTATCCACTAGATGTCTCTAAGCACCTCACAGCTATTGAAGTACCTTTCGAAGTATAGGCAGTCACAGGTGACACAACAGCCAATATGCACATAGCAATATGATAATGATCAAGTAGCAACCTGTTTGCTGATGTTGATTGAAAGTAAGAGGCAGAACACAACGGATAACTGCCCTGATCTTTTTTGGAAATAATACCACGGGATATTTTACATTCACCCAAGCATGGAGGCAGATAGGGCCTACGTTTAACATCTCATGTAAAACATGGGACCTCTGGCATTACACTGATCCTTCAGCATAGCATTGGAATGTGAGCTTCAACTTTTGTTTCCAAGACTTTGAACCTGGAACTCTGTGACTCAGAAAAGGTTATTATATCTGAAAAGATTTTAAAATCCGAGTAATTAATTCAGTTTCTGCTTTTTCAAATTTTATATTTTTATTTCTTATGACTTATAATTTTCCTCCAAATCTGTGTAATAGTGTATGAAAAGTTTCTGAAGGTCCATGTACGCAATATCAACAGTGTTACCCTCATTAATCTTTCTGTTGCCTCTTCAAAAAACTCCAAATGATTTAAACATGATTTCCTCTTTAGAAATCCAAACTTCCAAATTAACTCAATGTAATCTCTAATTCTACCCTGATAACTGTCTTTTAGAAACTTCCCTATCACTGAAGTTAAATTGACTTGTCTGTAATGCTGAGTTTATCCTTACAAACATGGCCCTGATGTTTGTAACTGCCCAGTCTTTTGGTACCTCCCCAGAGTCTAAGGAAGACAAAGTTTATGGCCAGTGTGCCTGGAATTTCCACACTCTTTCTGTCTTGCTTCAAAATCCTTGGATCCTCACCCAGCCTCAGTGCCTTGATGACAATGTCTTTTGCTCTTGGCACTCACATTTGTTCTAGTTGCTCAACTTCCATCTCTGAACAGCAGAAAGAACATCATTGTCCAGCACTTTTCAATCAAAGGAAGTCATATTGGACTCAAGGTTAAGCCTGTTTCTCTTTCCACATATACTATCAAACCTGTTGAATTTCCCCAGTTTTCTTTCTTGATTTTATTTCGGATTTTCATCATCCATAGTATTTTTCCTTCATTTCTCCCAGTTCTGCCACCTTCAAATTCACCTCCAAAAGCTCTGGGAAAATTATTCTACAATATTCAAGATTGACTGCCTAAGAGATTGGTTAGCCCTCACTACATTCAATCTGTCATTACCGTGTTTACATTTTCAGTGCACTTTGACATGAGTAGCATTACTGAATAATAATAATCCCAAATCAAAGTGGCAGAACGTCACATTACGCACTGATACTGAAGATAGCAATCTGTTATCAGTCAACCTACTCAAGCACTGGGATAAATCTCAATGTCAATTGCCTGTACATTTTTTAAAAATGCTCTAACCTTGTGTAGATCACTGACATTGGAATCTGTGATTTTATGGCAACCAAACCCTTCTGTACTCAAAATACCGGACCAAACAGTCCTTTCTTTACCTTATTCTTTGCTATAGTATAATGAGCCTAAGCACAGCATGTGTATATTATTTAAGTGTAGGAAAGAAAATTTTATAGACTTTCTGTAATCTAATCTCTTGTGGGGAAAGCTTCTGGAATCTGTTCAGTCCTATCTTCCTCAGCAAAATCTCTGCTGCAACTACATCTGTTGCGCCTGTTCTATACCCATTTAGAATGCGGGATTTTGTGCAAGATGCATTGACATAGTGTCCTGCAAAATTTAACGATATACGTTGTCTGACCATTCAAATACCACAGTCAATGTTTTAACCTAAGAAAAAAGTAAAGAAATGCATGCCAAAGGTTTTGAATTGTCTCAGTGCAGAAGGCCATGTCCAAAATGATTTAATTCGTTGCTCTGCAAGATATATACTGTAGTTCCCCCCCCCACCATACCCACAGGCGATACATTCCAGGACCTACCACAGAAGCCCGAAACTACAGATAGGTGCAAACCCATTCATTTAAAAGAGAAATCTCCCTTCCCAGTGGCCTCCTGGTCCCTGGTTCTGGAATGTTCCCTTTTATATGTTCGGGCCACAGTAAACCACGGGTAAGTGAAACGGCGGTAACAAGTGGCGGTAACCAGCTGGAATACTCCATCCCAGGCAATATCTTGGTGAAATACAAACAGACATTGCTGGAAAAACACAGCAGGTCTGGCAGCATCTGTAGAGAGAAAGCAGAAATAATGTTTTTGGTACACTGATCCTTCTTCAGAACTGATAGTAGTTAAGAAAAGGTTAGTATATATGCTGAAGTGGCAGGGTTAGGAAGGATGGGGGTGATGGTGGGGGGTGGGTGGGATGGGTGGTGGTTGGTGGAATGATGGTGATTGCTGTTCATGGCCACTATTGGTAGGAGAGAGTGGGTTGGTTATGGTGTCAGCCCATTGATAACAAGGCCTGGTGTGTAGGGTGAGGTAAAGACATAGAATGTGCTGAGGCCCTAAACTTATTGAACTCAAAATTAAATCCTGAAAACTGCAGGGTCCCAAGCATCCTGATGAATGCAAGACAAAATAATTCGTCAAAATGTTCCTTTTGTTTTTGACAATGTCTTGGTCTGTACCACTAAATGATTTGAAAGCTTGCTTTCATTGCTCTGGATATTGACATCTTAAACTATATCTATGCATGCAGAGAAAATGATCACGTATCCACGCATTTCTTCATATTTCTGTCCTTCTGCAGGAGACTAATGCGCACAAAAAGCGGGAACGTGTCTAACTGGTGTGTGAAGCTAGGGTTAATGCATGACAGGGCTCTTGAGCACAGTGAGCAGAAGGTGTCTAGTTTGAAGAAGACATTGGATATCTACTGTGATCCAGCTGAGAAAGCTTCCACTCTTATCTCTTCCAGCTGCACATGAAGCAGCAACATCTAAAAATATCTTGGGTAAGAGTGGTGACTCACAATGCTCCAAACTTTTGTGTTTTTTTATGCAGCTCAGAAAGTTACAGTCGGGATCTGTGACATTCCGATGACTTCTAGAAAATGTGCCAATGATGAACCTAACACTGATGATGAACCTCTGTTGATTTGTCCATTGATGAGCTGATGGTGATGCATTGGCAATCAATGGAATGTTTGGTAGAAGTGCCAGCGACCAAGTTTAGACAGGAGCAAATGACTCTACTCAACTTTTCATTTTGATACTCTGGCTTGTCTGCTACTGTGGACAGGTGGTGGCTACTATGGATAACCCAGTCCATCATAATATTTAGTATCAGTGCGATGCATGTAAGTACCTTCACTTCATCACTCAAGCCAAGGATGCATTTATTCACAGGCTAGATGAGAAGGGGCCAAGGCACTTTGACATCCCTCCAGGTTTCCCATTCCTCAAGGAGTGATGGAGGGTGCCATGTGCACTGACAGGTTGGAGGAGACCTCCCAGTGATCAGCATTTCTGAAAATTCTAGAGGTACATGGCATCTCCACTTCTATTCCTTGGGTTCCATCTACCTCATTCTGGTTCAGCCAATGAGGTTGCAACTACCAGCAGATCAGAGCCCTCTGGGCACACCACCAGACAATGCCCACTAAAGTCACCTGACGTGAAGTAGTAAAGTTGGCATCAGGCTTCATCAAGCTCATCTGCATCTTTTTATTACGTAAGATCCAAACCTAGAAATATGAAAAAAAACGTCAAATGACTTTGAAATCATTTTGGATGCATAGATGTCATTTTTGTGTAGAATCAAGCCCTCTTCTCCTATATATGACTTTGTATATAATCAGTGTGGTCTCTTTCTATCTGTCAAGGCTTCTGATTGGTTCTATGTAGGAATCCTGTTGATGCCAAGTAGCTCTCAGTGCTGCATGTGTACAGAATATGATCTGAGGGGACCTAGCAATAGAGGCAAATTTGACAGTTGTGTTAAACTAGCTTTCTGGATCCATGGTGTGTGCAAAAACAGATGTGTGTGCCTAAAAAAGGCATCTGTAAACTCTCAAAAGCAGTTGAGGGTGATGACTGGGAGATGCTACAGAAGTCCCAGTGAGTCTTGAAAGGTGGGGAAGACATTCAATCTTGCCATAATCATCAGTGCCACAGGTATTGCACTTCAGGATTTGGCAAATGAAGGTGACAACATCCTTAACTATGCAAAGACATCACTGGCACTGCCTTTCAGTCAACTTTAGGTAGCTACAATGCCAACAATAGAACCTCCTGTCGGTACATTTACTCTGAATACCCTGGTTCCCCTCTTCAGATGCTGCTTGATGATCTACCATTAGAGCCTCTGTGCTTTGGGTTTTTGCTACTCTAAGTGCTTAGCATTCCATCCCCACCTTCTGCTGCTTCTCTGTAGCCAGTACAGCTCCTGAGTTGAAATGACCAATCATTTTTCATCCAGGGAAGAATCTGTGAACAAATATGGAGAAAGAAATATTGTTTCCGTTTGAGAACGTGTCCAGTTAACCTAATGTTTGGTCCTAATCAGGCTGGTCTGAAGTGAAAGCCTAATCTTCAGCCATCTTAATGAGTTGAGATCCACACTGCTTGACTTGCTTGCCTTCTTCCTTCAGCCATGTCTAAGAAATTTGTCAACTTGAGCATTATGGTACATTGTTGAGAGTGTGGTTCTGGAAAAGCACAGCAGATCAGGCAGCATCTGAAGAGCAGAATAATCAACATTTCAAGCAAAAGCCCTTCATCAGGAATGTTCCTCGGACGTTGCCGGACCTGCTGTGTTTTTGCAACACTCCACTCTCGACTCTTATGTCCAGCATCTGCAGTCCTCACTTCCTCCATTATGGTACATTCCATGCATGTGGCATGTTGCTCATTCTGACTCTGTGACCTTTGTTATTATCTGCTATACAGCCCTGCCATCTTGGAATTAAGACCATGTAGAATGGCTTCACTGCCATGTCCATAAGATCCAGGTTCCTGGGTAGTAAAAGGTTCTGCAGATTTTCACATGGACCATCACTGCCGCAGCACCCACCCCAAACTCATCTCATCTTCCCTCACCTCAATGTTATTGAATGTGTGTTGCCCTTCAGCTGTATAAACAACAGGCGTCTGGTATGCTTCAGGCTTCTCTTCCAGCTGGCTTCATCCATGATTATCCTTGACCTTCCTGAGCTCATTCCCATACTGCTTTCCAAGCAAAGCTTTTCACCATTCTTTTCCCTTTTTCCCTTTCCTTTTCCCCCTTTTTCATTCCTATTTCAACTCACCAGCATGACACCACAGTGTTCCGTTGTCTCAATATACAGTTCTCACCTATTCCCTTGATTGATTGCTCTGACTCGGACCCCTTGATGCCCCAATTGCCTACCTCCAATTCCCCAAGATTCTTACTCCCCTGCCATTCCATGCCACCTTTTTTATGTAAGTATTCTGTTGACTCCTTTTTTTTGTTTTGAACACCTTATTGTTTGAGTGCCCTATTTTCACCTCTCTGTCCCCAAAACACCAGTCAGGTTTGTCGGTAGTAATCATTGAGGATGGGCAGCATCTTAGGGTTGTGAGCAGTGTGGGTTTTGGCAAGATTGGTGGCAGAATTGGATGGCATGTCAGCAAGGCATATTGACATTGGGAGCATGGTGTACCATCTTTTGTGTTTTTGACAAACAGTGTAGACAGTTTCATCCTAGGAAGTGGCACATTACCAATTAAGGGGACTTATTGTTCTTAAACACTTTGTTAATAGCCCCATTTGCTTCGTTATGTTTCAGCTTCCTGTCTTACCAATCACGTCGATTTAAATTCAATGTCAAGAAATTTCAATTTCAGCTAACTGAGAGCTCTATCTTGCTTGTATCTGAGGACATGATCCATGGGAACTGGCATGCCTGCATCTCTTGTCCATGGAATTGGTATTTGACATTTGCTGACCCTTCACCATCACAGTACATCTGATACATTTGCAGGACACGCAGAAAGCATATGTGTACTGCAGAGCACACTATTGAACAGCTACAACAAGGATGCTTTGCACAGGGAAACACCTCCAGCTCACTGACTGGACCCGGCTGCAGCTTGGGGCTGTCCACTTGCAGACCACTCACTTAGCATTAACCTACGTGTTAACCCAATTCCTGCACTGATCAGCAGTACTTGATCAGTGGGGGTGCAGGTGGAGAGGGGTGGGGGGGGGGGGGGGGGTGGTTGAGGGTGTGGTAGGTGGCAAAGGGTTGACATCTTACTGTATGCTACATCAATCTCACATCTGCACTGCGTGCAAGCAGCTTTCATAGTAAACAGCACGTGTGCAGCAAAAAAGAAGCCATGTGCATGGTCAGGTATCTGCTGCGGTGTTTCCAGTGAGAAGAGGTCCATGCCCTACTGTCCTGACAGTGGGTAATGCTCCATAATAGTAAGTCTAGGGGTATTGCCTGCTTGGAGCTGAGCAGGAGCCTGGCCTCATGCGGACACCCAAGAGCCAGGAGCCTGGTTATTCTTGTTCACCAAGCTATGGACATGTTGCAATGAAATTCTCATCAGTTGTGCTAGCACACTTTTTTTAAAGCTAAGATTCCCACCAAGGTGTTTGCTCTGAGTTTGTGGTGGGTGCAGAAGACAGCCTTACTGATGTTTCTTCTGAGACTTTGGTACCCAGGTCCTAAAATGTCAAGGAGCTGGTTTCTCAGGAGCCATCAAAATGGTGAACATGCTAGCAGTATCTGCAAGATGAGAAAAGGTGTTGTGGCCAGTGATTTGAAATAATATGCAACTAATAAGATTGACCGTAACGTTACTGTCAGAGTTACAATGGAATGAAGAGTGGTACATAGATGTCTTGATATCTATTGGTGGTCCTGGTCTTCTCCCATGAGGTGCAGGATTCTCTCCTTTATAGGCGGTGAAGAATCTGGTGTCTGGCACCTGCCTGGCCCTTTCAGCCCCATCTGTGGTTTGCATTCTCCTTGAATGACCAGAAAGGAAGGATAGAATAAGATGAAAATGGGTGGCACACTGTCATTACTGCTATTGCAGACAGTCACAGCTCTTCCTTTGCAGCTTTCTGTGCAACATTTTGTTAAAGACCTTCTGGAAATCCAAATAGATCATGTTCAATGGCTCTCCTTTGTTGAACATGCTCATTATGTCCTTCAAAGAATTCTAACCAATTTGTCAGGCATTCCCTCCCAGTAATAAATCCATACTGACTCAGCCATATTTTACCAAAGCTTTCCAAGTACTCCACAATCTCATTTGTAGTGCACCCTGAAATCTTCCTCATCAGAGGCACAGACAAATGTTTCTGTGGCCAGCAGCAGAAAGTCAGAATGATGTGTTGCCTGTCTGGTGCCAGGATCAAGGATGTCTCAGAGAGGGTGCAGAATGTGCTCAAGGAGGAGAGGGACCAGCAGAGTTCATGGTATACATTGGAACCAATGACATAGGAAGGGAAAAGGATGAAATTCAGAAGGGAAATGATAGAAACTTAGGCCAGAAATTAAAAAGGAGATCCTTGAGGGTAGTAATCTTTGGATTACTCCTGGTGCTACGAACGAATGAAGGTAGTAATGGGAGGATAGCGCAAATGAATGCGTGGCTGAGGAGCTGGTGTATGGTAGAAAGATTCACATTTTTGGATCATTGGAATCTCTTCAGGGGTAGAAGTGACCTGTACAAGAAGGATGCAACTGAATTGGAAGGTGACTAATATACTGGCAGGGAAATTTGCTAGAACTGCTCGCCAGGATTTAAACTGGTACAGTGGAGGTGGTGGTAGGACCCGCCACCTGATGAAGGGCTTATGCCCAAAATGTCGAATTTCCTGTTCCTTGGATGCTGCCTGACCTGCTGCGCTTTTCCAGCAACACATTTTCAACAGTTTACAAGGATGTTGCCAGGGTTTGAGGATTTGAGCTATAAGGAGAGGCTGAACAGGCTGGGGCTGTTTCCCCTGGAGTGTCGAAGGCTAAGGGGTGACCTTATAGAGGTTTGCAAAATTATGAGGGGCATGGATAGGATAAATAGACAAAGTGTTTTCCCTGGGGTCGGGGAGTCCAGAACTAGAGGGCATAGGTTTTGAGTGAGAGGGGAAAGATGTAAAAGAGACCTAAGGAGCAACTTTTTCACACAGAGGATACGTGTATGGGATGAGCTGCCAGAGGGTGTGGTGGAAGCTGGTACAATTGCAACATTTAAAAGGCATTTGAATGGGTATATGAATAGGAAGAGTTTGGGGGGATATGGGCTGGTTGCTGGCAAGTGGGACTAGATTGGGTTGGGATATCTGGTCAGCATGGACGGGTTGGACCAAAAGGTCTGTTTCCATGCTGTACATCTCTGTGAGTCTATGACTCTCCTCATAGGTAGTACCCTCCATACCAGGTAACATTCTGATGAACCTCCTATGCACTCTCTCCAAAGCATCTACATCCTTTTGGTAGTGTGGCAACTAGAACGCAGTACGCAGTATTCCAACTGTGGCTGAACCAATATCCTACCTGCCAACTCTTGTATTCAATACCCGACATCATTAAAGAACATAGAACATAGAAAAATACAGCGCAGTACAGGCCCTTCGGCCCTCGATGTTGCGCCGACCGAAGCCTACATAACCTACACTAGCCCAATAACCTCCATATGCTTATCCAATGCCTGCTTAAATGACCATAAAGAGGGAGAGTCCACCACTGCTACTGGCAGGGCATTCCATGAACTCACAACCCGCTGAGTAAAGAATCTACCCCTAACATCTGTCCTATACCTATCACCCCTTAATTTAAAGCTGTGTCCCCTAGTAACAGCTGACTCCATTAGCGGAAAAAGGTTCTCACTGTCAACCCTATCTAAACCCCTAATCATCTTGTACACCTCTATCAAATCTCCCCTAAACCTTCTTTTCTCCAATGAAAACAGCCCCAAGTGCCTCAGCCTTTCCTCATACGATCTTCCTACCATGCCAGGCAACATCCTGGTAAACCTCCTCTGCACCCGTTCCAGTGCCTCCACATCCTTCCTATAGTATGGCGACCAAAACTGCACACAATACTCCAGATGAGGAGAGATTAAAGGTGAGAGGGGAATGTATAAAAGGCAACCTGAGGGGAAACTGTTTTACACAGAGGGTGGTACGCATTTAGAATGAGCTGCCCGCAGCAATGGTTGAGGCGGGTACATTAACAACATTTAAATGGCTTTTGGACAAATACATGGATAGGAAAGTTTAGAAGGATATGGGCCAAGTACAGGGAAATGGGGTTAGCATTGATGGACATTTTGGTCTACATGGACCAGTATGGGCCAAAGGGGCTGTCTCCGTGCTGTAGGACTCTATGACTCTCTAGCACTTCGAGCGAATGGGATAAAATGTTATGGGGAGAAAGGAGGAATAGGCTGTGGACAATCAGCCTTGATCAGATGGATAGCAGAGCATGGTTTAAAAGGCCAAATTGCCTCATCCTGCTCCTATCTACTGTGTATCATAAGGTCAGAAGTGGGAATGTTCATTGCGTAATGTTCAGCATTATTCGTGACTCCTCCAATACCGAAGCATCCTATATTCAAATGCCAACAAGATCTGGACAACATCCAGGTTTGGGCTGACAAGTGGCAAGTAACATTCATGTCACACAAATGCCAGGCTATGACTATCACCAATAAGAGGACAATTTAGCCACTGCCCCTGGATATTCTCCATCACTGAATGTCCCACTATCAACATCCTGGGGATTATCATTGATCAGAAACTCACTGGACTCTCCACATAAGCAGCGTGACTACAAGAGCAGGTGAGAAACTACTGTCCTGACTTTCCAAAGTCTATCCACTAAGGCAAAAGTCAGAAGTGTGATGATACTGCCTCGCTTGTCTAGATAAGTACAGTTTGATCAACACTCGAAAAGCTTGACAGGACAAAGCAGCTCACTTGATTGGCACGACATCCACAAGCATCCACTTACTCCATCACTGATGCTCAGCACAACATTGCTGCTACTATCTACGAGATGCAATGCAGAAATTCTGCTCCACGTGGTCTGGTCACAACATGGAGAGCATTGCATCTGGGCCACATCAGTTAGAGAGATGTGCAGTGGTGTCATGAGCCATTGTCGCAGTTCTTATATCCCTCTTAAACTTTGCTAACATATCTAATTCTATCACTTTCCTGACATGTATTCAAGGCATCCATTACTCTCTGTGTAAAAACTTATCTCACACATCACCTTTTAAATTTTTTTCCTTCTCACTTTAGAAGTATGACCCTCGTATTTGACATTTCCATTCTGAGAATAAGACTCCGACTATCCACGACTCTCATAATTTTATATACTGTATCAGGTCACACCTCAGCCTCCACTGAAAACAATCCATGTTTGTCCCACTGCTCTTCATAGCTAATACACACCAATTCAGGCAAAGTTCTTGTAAATATTTGCATCCTCTGCAAAGATTCCACATCCTTCTTATAGTATGGCAACCACACAATACTTCAAATGTGACCTAATTAAAATCTTACAGAGTTACAACATGGCTTGTCAACTTGTATACTCAAAGCCCTGACCAATGAAAGCAAGCATGTCTGTGTTGCCACTTTCAGGGAGCTCCAGAAATGGATCCCAAGATTCCTCTGTGTATCAATGTTCTGCTATTTACTGTACACTTTCCCCTTGCATTTGACCTCACAAAATGCATCACCTCACACATGTCCAGTTTAAACTCCATCTGCCATTTCTCCACAGAATATTCCTCCTGACATGCAACCTGTGTATCCTTTGAGAACTTTCTTCATTGCCTACAACTGCATCAGTTTTTATGGAGGAGTCAGTCTCCTCCACCACCAAATCAAATACACCCGCCAACTGGAGAAAGAATACCTCATCTTCTGCCTTGGGACCCTTCAACTACACGGCATCAAGATCGACTTCACTAGTTTCCAAATCTCCCCTCCCCTCCCCTCCCCTTACCTCATCCCGGATCCAATTCTCTAACTTGGGACTGCCCTCTTGACCTGACCTATCTGTTCATCTTCCTTCCCATCTATCTGTTCCACCATCCCCACCGACCTATTACAATTATCTCCCACTTGCATCCCCGTCGCCTTCCACTTACCTTCCCCACCAGCCCCACCCCCATTCCTCTATTTGTCTCTCATCCCCCTTCCCCCTCCACATTGCTGATGAAAGACTTACACCTGAACTGTCAACTCTTCTGCTCCTCGAATGCTACCTGACCTGCTGCACTTTTCCAACACCACCCTTTTAGACTGTGACTCTCCAGCTCTGCAGTCCTCACTTTCTCTGTGAGCAACCTAGTGAAATACTTTAGTAAAATCCATATAGACAACATCCATTGTCATAACGTCATCAATCATCTTCATTTCATCCTCGGAAACCTCAGTCAAGTTTGCGAAGTCCTCCCATGCATATAGCTATGCTGGCTATCCATAATAAGTCCATTCTTCTTCGAAAGCATGTCAATCTTGTCTTTAAGAATCTCCTATAATTTTCCTACCACTGATGTAAAGCTGACTGGTCTAGAATTTCCTTAATTATCCCCATTGCCCTTCTTAAACAAAGGAAGCACATTGACTACTTTTCCATCTTCTGGACTGCACCTGTGGTTAAAGAGGACACAAAGGTCTCTGTCAAGGCCCAGAAATCTCCATCCTTTTCTCCTTCAGTATCCTCAGATAAATCCCTTCAGTCCCTGGGGATTTAGCTACTTAATGCTTTTCAAGACAACCAAAACCTCTTCTTTCTTAGTATGACATTTCCCAGAGAATCAACATACCTCTAAGCTTACTATCATCCATTTACTCCTCCTTGTTTTTAATATACATTCAAAATGCCTTGGGATTTACCTCATCCCACTTACCAAGGACATTTCATGGCCTCCTTCTGGCTGTCCTAATTTCTTCTTTAATTTCTTTGCTGCTTCTTTTATTCTTCTCTATGGTCATTTTTGATATTGCTTCTTTTGTATTTTTGACTAACCTTTCAACATGTCTTGATATCCAAGATTCCTGAGTTTTGCCATCCTGATCTTTCATCCTCTCAGGGACATGTTGGACTCCCATTTAAAAGACTCCCCCATGTCAGACGTGGATTTACCCTTAAACAGCTGGTCTTAATCTAATTTCTCCAGTTCCTGCCTAATACTGTTGTAATTAGCCATCCCCAATTTAACACTTTCACCTGAGGACCAGTTTTGTCTGTAAGTATCTTGGGGCTTATGGAATTCACTGTTCTTACAATGCTCTCTCACTGAATCTTCGATTATTTGGCCAGGCTTATTCTCCAATACAAGGTCTAATATGACTCCTTCTCTCTTTGGACTATCTACATATTGTTTCAAGAAACCCTCCTGGATTCACCTCACAAATTCTGTTCTGTCTCAACTCCCAACAATAAGAGATATTGGGGAATTTATAATCACCCACTGTAACAGTCCCTGTTGCTTTTACATTTTTCCATGATCTGCTTACATTTGATGCAGGCTGCCCAGATGCAGCATTCATTTCATAGGGGACTTAACTGAACCGGTGTGACCTTGCACAGATAATATCAGTCACTGTTGTGATGCATTTGTAGATGCATAACTGAAAGATCATACACAGGTTGCTCCCTGGAAAGAGCTGGTAGCATAGAGATTCAGCCCAACAGTGAAGTTTTCCACCACAGGGGGAGAGTGGCCTCCTAAGCATCCAGCTCTCTGGTCCTGTTCCTTCATCTTCTGACTCAATTCTGTTTGTGCTTGCACCATTCTAACCCCCTACCTACCCTGGAATCCTGGAACATACCTTCATTGGTGCTGTGCCTTGCTTTTGCCAGGAAATGGATGCAGAGTTAGAAAACACTGGACCTCCGCCACACCGTACCCATCCTGAGGTGCTCTGCAACTGCAACTTTACCTTAAACTGAGTATTCTTCATCCTCTGTATCGGTCTAATGCCATTCATGTGATTGCCATCAGTCCTATTCTTCCTACATCTGTCTTCACCTTCTTGGGCAGGCAGCCACAACAACCAATATTCCTGCAACAGAAGGGCCCATGACTTTGGGACCTAAAATGAGAACAGAAAGAGCAAATTCAGATCAGTCATCAGAGGCATATTGTGCAGATTAGGGCTCAGCATACATTGAGACCTGCTATACCCAGATAGAAGAGAGATATTTCCATCATCCATCCATATTCAGGCTTATCATACACAGCAACTTGGCTATCAATGTGTCTTGTCAGTTGAATGAATAACACGTGTCACTGATAAGGGAACTCTTGCAGTTGTTTGAACCTACTAACCCTGAACACATCAAGCACTGAACTTCTCACTGCATTCAGTACAGACCATCATTACGTTTACATAATGGGGGTGGCATGGTGACACAGCAGTTAGCAGTGCTGCCTCACAGTGCCAGGGGCCTGGGTTCGGTTACAGCCGTGATACGTTGTGGAGTTTGCACTTTCCCACTTTCAGCTGGGTGCTCTGGTTTCCTCCTATAGTCCGAAGACATGCAGGTTAGATGGATTGGCCATGTTAAACGAGTGGGTTACAGCGAAAGGGTGAGGGTGTGGGTCTGGATCTGGATAGAATGCTGTTTGGAAGGTTGGTGCTTATTTCTGCACTGTAGGGAATCTGTGATTCCATGATAAATGAGGACACTATTGGGCAAGTAGTGGTTCAGGCTGTATTGGCCCTTTGTCATGTCATTGATGCTAACTTCCACATTATTGAGATGCCTGAGTTCATTTGCATGCACAAATTGCATTTTGCAAATCACATTTCACCGATATCTGACCACTAATTTCTTTCATTCTGGATGCATAGCAGCTGGAATGAAAACTGCTCCTTCAGTTTGATGGGTTAAAAATTGGGAATTCCCTCCCTCACAACATTGTGAGTCCACCTACACAAGATGGATTGTAGTCATTCAAGAAGGCAGCTCACAACCATCATCTTGAGGGTGATGAGGGATAGGCAATAAATGTTGGCGCAGGCAGCCAAGCACACAGCTCATCAATGAAGAAATAAAAATTCTTGGGAGGTTTTCACAAAGATCTGTAGGTCGGGCTGTGGATGAGATGATTGGTTAGCTTGCCAAGCTACTAGGTTATCATACAGATGTTTCGTTATCATCCTGGGTAACATCATCAGATGTATTGGTTGTTGCAATTGTTGTAAAAAATTTTGTACTCCACATTGGTCCTACATGTTGTAGGTATGGGGTCCTTCATCCTGGTAGGTAGTTGGCGTAGTGTGGTAGTTGGTTGGTGAACTATCATAATACCTAGTGGTCATAAGAGCCTAGTCGTTAATTCTGATACGTTCTTCACAGAGGGTAGGGTAGCCAGTGTGTTGGAAACACACAGCCTCATTAACAGTATACTCACCAGCGTCAAGCTTTATAGGGAGGAAGAGACAACAACAAACTCGGGAGGGCACCATAGCATCATTTAAGATGTACCTAGATAGTACATGAATGTGCAGGGAGCAAAGGGATTCAGATCCTTGGAAAATAGGCGACAGGTTTAGATAGAGGATCTGGATCGGCGATGGTAATTTTCTTTGTTCTCTGTTATTTGTTCAATGTATCATTTGCTTAGCATCTACTGACTCTTCTATGCAGTGGCACTGCCTTTTTAGATTATCATTTAAAATAGTTGTCTTTGTTGTTCAAACAGCATCTGTTGTCCATAAGTAATCTTCTTTAATAATCTGCACAATTTTTAAAGTACTACACTTCATGAGTTCCCTCCTGTTTTTCATCTCTCCTCACTCATTGATTAATTATTTACAGCATTGTATTAGATCACAATTTGCATTTTATTGATCATAAAAAAGTTCACTTTGTATTAAATGGCACTTCAACTCTTCTAGTGACATGGATTTACAAGACTGATAGTAAGATTAATAATGACATAAGGGTAAAGGAAAATGACAAATCTATTAAAATAATATAGTAAAGTGGCAAAATGAAAGATTTAATTTATAGTTATGGATGGAAAAGTAAAATTAGGCCTGCTTGCTGTCAAGGTACCTGGGAGAATTCCACCCTTAGCTTTAAAAAGATACCTTCTCTTAGGCTGTAATGCAATTTTACACCTGAAGATGTTGCTGTTCATTGTTGTGTGAAGAAAACAATAAGAGAACGCAATAATATGACTACAATAAATGATATTCCATTCTTTTCAAGGAAAATGAATTTGAGGAAGACATTTTCAGTGGAAAATATTATTATTGCTTGAGTGTTTTAAAGTTTTTAGATATTAATAAGCCATAAGATAATATGTACATGACAAGATTTTCCAGCCAATTTGATTCATTTGCATGATATCAAAAAACAAAGGGAGGTCTGACAACATTCTGGCAATATACTGAAGACTTGCACTCCAGAACTTGCTACTGCTCTCGCCAAATTGTTCCAGTGCAGCTAAATTGCTGGAACAATGTGGAAAATTGACCAGGGATGACCTGATAGGCGAAGCAGGAAAAATCAGATGGAGATTAATTTAGATAACTGTGAAGTGCTGCATTTTGGAATGGCAAATCAGGGCAGGACTTATACACGTAATAGTAAGATCTTGAACAGTGTTACTGAAAAAAGAGACCTTAGAGTGCAGGTTCATAGTTCCTTGCAAGTGAAGAAGGTATATGGTATGCTTGCCTTTATTCGTTGGTGCATTGAGTTTAGAAGTTGGGAGGTCATGTTGCAGCTGTACAGGACATTGGTTAGGCCACTTTTGGAATATTGCATGCATTTCTGGTTTCTCGGCTTGAGGAACAATTTTGTGAAACTTGAAAGGGTTCAGAAAAGACTTACAAGGATGTTGCCAGGGCTGGAGGGTTTGAGCTACAGGCAGAGGCTGAATAGACTCCTGGAGCGTCGAAGGCTGAGATGTGACTTCATAAAGGTTTATAAAATCATGAGGTGAATTGATAGGGTAAATAGACAAGGTCTTTTCCCTGGGTTGGGAGAGTCCAAAACTAGAGGCCATAAGTTTGAGGTGAGCGAGGGAAAGATTTAAAAAGGACTGAAGGGGTAACTTTTTCATGCAAAAGGTGGTACGTGTATGGAATGAGCTGCCAGAGGAATTGGTGGAGGCTGGTACAATTACAACATTTAAAAGGCATCTGGATGGGTATATGAATAGGAAGGGTTGATTAGATTAGATTAGACTTACAGTGTGGAAACAGGCCCTTCGGCCCAACAAGTCCACACCGACCCGCCGAAGCGCAACCCACCCATACCCCTACATTTACCCCTTACCTAACACTATGGGCAATTTAGCTTGGCCAATTCACCTGACCCGCACATCTTTGTGACTGTGGGAGGAAACCGGAGCACCCGGAGGAAACCCACGCAGACACGGGGAGAACGTGCAAACTCCACACAGTCAGTCGCCTGAGTCGGGAATTGAACCCGGGTCTACAGGCGCTGTGAGGCAGCAGTGCTAACCACTGTGCCACCGTGCCGCCCTTAAGAGGGAGGTTGAGAGGGAGGCCAAATTGGACCAGATTTATTCAGGGAAACTGGTTGGCATGGACGATTTGGACTGAAGGCTCTATTTCCATGTTGTACGTCTCTTTGACTCTAAATCCAATTTGACCAATGACTGCCCAATCAGTCTCCTCTCCAATCATTAGTAAACTGATGGAAGCTGTCATCAACAGTGCTATCAAGCAGTGCCTGTTCAGTGACACCCAGTTTGGATTCCACATTGGGGCCACTCAGCTCTTGACTTCAAATGTAGTTCAAACATGGACAAAAGTGCTGAATTCCAGAGGTAAAGTGAGAATAACAGCTGTTGACGTCAAGTCTGCCTTCAGTTGACTGTGCCATAGCAAAACTGGATGCAAGGCTTACCAGGGGGCAAACTCTGTTGATTGGAGTCATAGCTGGCACAAAGGAAGATGGTTGTATTATTGGTGGTAAAACATGATAGCGAGGTAGGGAATAGGGAGAGATATCAGCTGAACACGTGACTGCAAGAATGGTGCAGGAGGGAGGGTTTCAGGTTTTTGGATAATTGGGGCTCATTCTGGGAAGGTGGATCTTGTACAAACAGGACAGTCTTCACTTGAACCAGAGGGATACTAATATCCTGGGTGTGAAATTTGCTGGTGTTATTCGGGTGGGTCTAAACTAGCTCAGCAGAAGGTTGGGAACTTATGGTGTAGTTGCAGTGCAGAGGGGGATGACAGTATGGTGGACAGAGACAGGATTTCAGGGTCACAGGAATGTGCTGGCAGACAGCAAGCTGGTTTGAAGTGTGTCTAGGACTTTGATGTTGTGGCCATTTCGGAGACATGGATAGAGCAGGGTGAGGAATGGATGTTGCAGGTTCCAGGGTGTAGATCTTTCATTAAGAACAGGCAAGGTGGTAAAAGAGGGGGGGGTGTGGCCTTGTTAGTCAAGGATAGTATAACGGTGGCTGAAAGAACTTTTGACAAGGACCCATCTACTGAGGTAGTGTGGGCTGAGGTTAGAAACAGGAGAGGAGACGTCACACTGCTTGGAGTTTTTTATAGGCCTCCACAGAGTTCTCGGGAAGTGTAGGAGAGGATTAGGAACATTATCCTGAGTAGGAATGAAAGGAACCGGGTGGTCCTTATGGGGGACTTTAACTTCCCCAACATTGACGAGAAATGCTATAACTCTAGTACATTGGAAGGATCAGTTTTTGTCCAATGTGTACAGGAGGGTTTCCCAACACAGTATACTGAAGGTGCTTGGTAATGAACCAGGCCAGGTGTTTGATTTAGTTGTAGATGAGCACTTTGGAGAGAGTGACCGTAATTCAGTTATGTTTAGTTTAGCGATGGAAAGGGAAGGGTTACATGCCACAGGTCAAGAGTTACCGATGGGGCAAAGGCAATTATAATGCAATTAGGCAAGGATTAGCTTGCATAGAATGGGGTAGCAAAATGCAGGGGATGGGATGCAGATAATCGAAATGTGGAGCTGGTTTAAGTACCAGATATTGCGTGTCCTTGATAGGTATGTCCCTATCAGGCAGAGAGGAAGCAATAAGGTAAGGGAACTGTGGTTTACGACAGAAATAGCATCTCTTGTTAAGCAGAAGAAGGAGGCTTGAGTGTTGATGAGACAAGATGGTTCAGATGAACGATGGAGAGTTACAGATCAGCTAGGAAGGATTGAAAGAGAGATTTAAGAAGAGCAAAGAGAGGACACGAGCAGTCTTTAGCAAATAGAATAAGGGAGAACCCTAAAGCTTTCAATAGGTATGTGAGGAATAAAACGATGACTAGGGTAGGAATAGGGCCAGTCAAAGACAGTAGTGGGAGGTCGAAGGTGGACCCCGTGGAGATCGGAGAGGTGCTCAATGAACATTTGTCATCGGTGTTCACTCAGAAAAAGGAGAGATGAAGGGCTTTTGCCCGAAATGTCGATTTCACTGTACTTTGAATGCTGCCTGAACAGCTGTGCTCTTCCAGCACCAGTAATCCAGAAAGGAGAATATTGTTGAGGAGAAGAATGAGGTACGAGATCTTAGAGTAAAAAGGATCAAGGTTAGTTACGAACAGGTGTTATCAATTCTAGCAGGAGTGAAAGTAGACAAGTCCCCCAGGCCGGATGGGATCTATCTAAGGATTCTCTGAGAAGCTAGGGAGGAGATAGCAGAGCCTTTGACTTTGATATTTGAGTCATCATTGTCTACAGGTTTAGTACCAGAGGACTGGAGGATTGCAAATGTTGTGCCCTTGTTCAAGAAGGGCAGCAGAGATGACCCAAATAATTATAGACCAGTGAGCCTTACTTCTGTTGTAGGAAAGGTTTTGGAAAGGTTTATAAGAGATGAGATTTATAATCATCTAACAAGCAAGAATTTGATTTCAGATAGTCAACATGGTTTCGTGAAGGGCAGGTCGTGTCTCACAAACCTCACTGAGTTTTTTGATTGGCGACCAAGCATGTAGATGAGGGTAGGACAGTTAACATGGTATATATGGACTTCAGCAAAGCCTTTGATAAGGTTCCACATGTTAGGCTGTTGGAGAAAATGCAGAGGCATGGAATTGAGGGTGATTTAGCAATTTGGATTAGAAACTGGCTTTCTGAAAGAAAGCAGTGAGTGGTGGTTGATGGAAAATATTCAGCCTGGATTCTGGTTACTAGTGGTGTGCCACAAAGATCTATATTGGGATCACTACTGTTTGTCATTTTTATAAATGACTTAGACAAAGGCATAGGTGAATGGATTAGTAAATTTGCAGATCTCATTAAAGTCAGTGGAGTAGTGGACAGTGTGGAAGAATGTTACAGATTGCAGGGGGACTTAGATAAACTGCAGGATTGGGCTGAGGTGGCAAATGGAGTTCAATGCAACTAAATGTGGGGTGATGCACTTTGGGAAGAATAATTGGAAGCCAGAGTACTGGGTCAATGGAAAGATTCTTGGTCGTGTGGATGTGCAGAGGAATCTTGGAGTTCATGTACATAGTACCCTGAAAGTTGTCACCCAGGTTGATAGTGCTGTTAGGAAGGCATATGGTGTGTTAGATTTTATTTGTAGAGGGATTGAGTTCTGGAGTTGCAATATTATCCTGCAATTATACAAAACACTAGTGCGGCCACGAGAAGGACGTGGAAGCATTGGAAAAGGGGCAAAGGCGATTCATGAGGATGTTGCCTGGTCTGGAGGGAAGGTCTTATGAGGAAAGGCTGAGAGACTTGGTTCTCTTCTCATTGGAAAGATGAAAGCTAAGAGGGGATTTGATAGAGACAGATAGTCGAGGCAGGTTCTTTACTCAGAGAATGGTAATGTCCTGGAATGCCCTACCTGCCAAAGTAGTTGACTCAGACACATTAGGGAGATTTAAACAAAACTTGGATAAGTAAATGGATGATGATGGGATAGTGTAGGGGGAACGAGCTAAGAATAGTTCATGGGTCAGCTGAACATCGAGGGCTGAAGGGCCTGTTCTGCGCTATATTGTTCTATGTTCTAAGCATTTCAGCATCATGGCATCTCTGGAGAAGTCCCTAAGAGAGGTGTCCTAGGCTAAATAATCTTTAATGGTACCATTTGCAACTCTTCAGGTACAAAAGCAGTCCATGTTCCAATGCAATAAGGTCTGGACAATATCCAGATTTGAGCTGACAAATGCCAATAACATTCATTATGTGGAGGTGTGTTGTTGGGGTGGACAAAGTTTAAAAATCACACACCAGGCTATAGTCCAACAGGTTTATTTGAAAGTACAAGCTTTCTGAGCACTGCGCCTTCATTAGGTAGCTCGTGGGACAGTATCATAGGACACAGAATTTATAGTAAAAGATCAAACTGTCTTACAACTGATGTGATATATTGAACAGACCTAGATTGCTAAGTCTTTAATCACTTAGAATGGGGATGTAGGTTTTAATTTTTTAATATATAAAAACTTCTTTCAAATCACAGTCCTGAGACAACCTTAAGGTTTTATCAGTATGAAAAAAAGGTGACATCTCAGCTCAAGCAATGTATTAAAGGTGTGAGGTTAGAGTCTGTCAGTATCCCAACCTGGTTCTATGTCCAAAATATCAAATTGTGTGCTTTTTGGACAAAATAGAATGTATGTGCTAATACAAATCTGCAAATGCAAATTCACTAAGAGTGTGTGTGAATGTGTATGTATGTGTACTTGTGTGGAGTGTGTGTAAGAGTCACCTGCAGTGTGACTTAAACCCAAGACCCCAGTTGAGGCCATCCTCATGGGTACCGAACTTGGCTATCAGCCTTTGCTCAGCAACTCTGTATTGTTGTGTATCCCGGAGTCCGTCTTGGAGGAAGATTACCCAAACAGCCAAGGCTGAATGTCCCTGACCGCTGAAGTGTTTCCCCACTGGGAAGGAACATCCCTGTCTGGTGATTGTTGTGCAGTGTCCATTCTTCCATTGTCATAGCGTCTGCTTAGTTTTGCCAATATACCCTGCATACTTGCCTGCAGCTTATGAGATAAACAACATTGGCTGAGTCACATGAGTACCTGCCACGTACATGGTGGACGGTGTCCCCACATATAATGGTGGTACCCGTATCGACACTCTGACATGTCTTGCAGTGGTTGCCATGACAGGTTTGTAATGGTGTTGTGGTCAATGTTGTCCTATTTAAGATTTGGTGATCTGTTTAAGGTTTGGTGATTGTTTAAAGGTGAGAAGTGGAGGCATAGGGAAGGTCTTGGTGAGGTAGTCATTCTCATCGATAATGTGTTGAGGCTGCGGAGTTTCTCTGCTCCCAGGATGTACTAGACGACGAAGGGTACCCCATTGATCATATTCCGTGTCTGTCTCCTTACGCTTTCTTGCTGTGGCTCATTCGAACTGGCAGTTGATGAGTTGACCATCATATCCTATTCTTATGAGGGCGTTCTTCAGCACCTTCAGGTGTCCGTTGTATTCCTCCTCATCTGAAAGATCCTGTGTGTGCATAGGGCTTGTCCGTAGGGGATGGCTGTTTTAATATGTTTAGGGTGGAAGCTAGAGAAGTGCAGCATCACGAGGTTATCTGTGGGCTTGTAGTAAAGTGAGGTCCTGAGATGTATGCCCTTGATGAAGATGTGTGTGTCCAAGAATAAGACTAAAAAGTAGTCCATGGCGAGTCTGATGGTGGGATGAAAGTTGTTGATATCACTGTGTAATTGTTTCAGTGACTACTCGCCATGAATCCAGAGGAAGAAAATGTTGTCAATGTTTCTGGTGTATAGTGTTGGTTGGAGGTCCTGTGCAGCAAAGAAGTATTGTTTGAATTTGTGCATGAAAATTTTGGCATATCAGGGTGCAAATTTGGTCCCCATGGCTGTTGCATGTGTCTGGATGAAAAACTGGTTGTCAAAGGTGAAGATATTATGGTCAAGGGTAAATTGAATGAGTTGTAGGATGGTGCCTGGAGATTGACAGTTGTTGGTATTGAGTGCAGAGGCTGTTGCAATGATGCTGTTATCTTGGGGGAGTGCCAAAACATCCATTGTGATGAGGAATGTTCCTGCTTGAACTGGTCCATGGGTGTTTTCTGTTGGAAATCTGTACTGTTGCACCAGAAGCTGGGGTTCCCTGTACAATAGGTTTCAAGATGCCCTCAACATAGCCAGAGACATTCTCACACAGGGTCCTGTTGCCTGAAATGATGTGATGTCCAGGTGTGTTGGCTTTGTGTATCTTCGGAAGGCAGTAGGCATTTTCTATGTGAGGCGTGCGCAGGTTGAGAGTGCATAGGTTAATCTGAAGGACTGGATCAAAAGTCTCGATCAATCTGTTTCGATCATGGGTGTGTTCTTTGGTTGGATAAGCCAGTAGTTAATTGTCGTGTTCCTGGTTGTTCAGTTGTTGGTACACTTGCTTGCAGTAGTCCACTCTATTCTGAATTACGATGGCTCCTCCTTTATCTGCTGATTTGATGACAATGTTGAGATGAATGAGCAACAATCGCCAGACAGGGATGTTCCCTCTCAGTGAGGGAACACTTCAGAGACCAAGAATATTCAGCCTTGGATCTTCAGGTGACTATCCTCCAAGGCTGACTTTGTGATATGCAACAACACAGAGTTGCCGAGCAGAGCCTGTTAGCCAAGTTTGGTACCAATGAGGATGGCCTCAATCAGGATCTTGGGTTTATATCACACTACAGGTGACCCCATTACACTATACACTCTCTCTCACACAGTCACACATACACACACATACAAACAAACCCTCCCTCATACTCATACTCTCTCGCACATACACACAAATTAACACATACACAAGCACACATACACACACAAACCCTCCCTCACACACATGCACACACACACGCATGTGCACTCGCACATCCTCTCACAGGCATTTACTCCGTCACACTTGTGCACACATTCTATCAAGCATGCATACACACACACACACACTCCCTGTCCCTCACACACACCACTCTCTCTCCCATGCACTCACACACGTATAAATCTATGGGGTAAGTTTGCATTGACTGACTGCCTACAGATTATGTGCTTTTTGAAAAGTATAGAATGTACTGCAAATACAAATATGCAATGTGACATTTTATAAATTCCTACTTTGGAAATAGAGTTTGGAATACAGACAGACTCTAACCTAACACTGTTAATGCGTTGGCTGAGCTGAGATGTCACTTTCTTTAATATACTGATAAAATCTTAAGTTGTCTCGGGATTGTGACTTGAAATAAGTTCTGCGATTTACATATTAATCAACCAAAATCTACATCCCCATTCTAACTGATTAAAGACTTAACAGCAATCTAGGTTTGTTCAACACATCACATCAGTTGTATGACACTTTGATCTTTAAGTATACCTTCTGTGTTCTATGATCCTGCCTTATTAGCTACCTAATGAAGGAGTAGTGTTTCAAAAGTTTAAACTTTTAAATAAACCTATTGGACTATAACTTGCTATTGAATAACATTCATGCCACAGAAAGGCCAGCCAGTGACCATCTCCAATAAAAGACAATCTAACAACCACGCCTTGACATTTAATGATGCTATCATGACTGAATCTTCCACTATCAATCTCCTTGGGGTTACCACAGATCACAAACTCAACTGCACTCGACACATAAACACAGTAGCTACAAGAGTAGGTCAGAAACTAGGAATACTATGGTGAATAACTCACATCCTGACTCGCTGAAACCTGTCCATCATCTGCAAGGAATAGTTCAGGAGTATGACGAATACTTTCCACTTGTCTGGATGGGTACAGCTCTAACAGCACTCAAGAACCTAGAAACCATCCAGGACAAAGCAGCCTGCTTATTTGGCAGCACATCCATTACTATCCACTCTCTCCCCCTCTGACACTCAGTAGCAGGAGTGTGTAATATCTATAACTTGCACTGCAGAAATTCACCAAAGATCACCAAACCCACCACCACTTCCATCTAGGGCAAGGACAGCAGATACATGGGAACACAACTGCAAAGTCTCCCCAAGCCACTCATCATCTTGACTTTGAATAAACAACAATATATTTCTGCATCGTTGGGTCAGAATCCTGGTAGTCCTTTCTGAAGGACATTGTGGGTCAACCTACAGGACGTTGACTGCTGTGGTTCAATCAGGTAGTTCACCACCATCTTTTCGAGCAACCAAAGGCAGGCAATAAATACTGGCCAGCCAACAAAGCCCACATACCATGAGTGAATGAAAAAGAATCTGACAAGGAGCATTGTTTCATCTTAGTTGTTGTTTCATAACAACCTTGCTGACAGACTTGTTGAAACTTCTTCATCAAATGTTGATCTAATGGGTTGCAAATTTACACACAAGTGCCACTAACATTCTGCACGTAGGCACTTTTGCACAATAGGATGATAGCCAAACCTTGAAGAAATGGTTATGAATGCTGGTAGCTTTGATATCTAGTATCAGTTTCTTTAAATCAAGCAAACAAGCAGATGCATCAATGATGTCTGGAGATTAGAATGCAATTGTACATATTTTTCCCACATATAAACTGGCATGCTCAGGTTTCTTCATTCCATTTGTTTTATTTCATGTAAATTTTGTTTGGTATATTTAACTGATGTTTATTTCAAAGATATCTTCAATAGCCAAAAAGAACCAAAGAAAACATGAGAAAAAACACTTTTTTGAGGCAAACGATTAGGACAGTGACTGAGTGTGTGGTAAGAGTATCTCAAATTAAACTTACACAATTTAGTCCTGCCTCCTTAGATGTAAATTAATGTCTGTCTATTCAAGATCATTCAGGACCTCAGCTGCATAGTCCAAATGTGTACCTGGGATCTTTGGTTTGCTGTCTTCAGTCTGAGTCATACATAGCATTCACTGACTCTGCCAGTAACTTCTCAAATCTCCTTTTGTTCACTTTTGCTAAAACTGCAATAGGTGTATTCAAGTTAACTAAGGGATAATCTGTCCTTGGCCCAGAAATTTATGTAACTGGACAATGACAGTGCTATTGAAGTATAACTTGTCATTGAATAACATTCATGCCACAGAAATGCCAGTCAGTGACCATCTGCTATAAAAGACAATCTAACCACCACCCTTTGACACTCAATGATGCTACAATGACTGAACCTTCCACATTCAATATCCTTGGGGTTACCACTGATCACAAATTCAACTGCAGTCAACACATAAATACAGTGGCTGCAAGAGTAGGTCAGAAGCTAGGAATATGATGGTGAATAACTCACATCCTGACTCCCTGAAACCTGTCCATCATGACAGCACCAGTGTTATCTTTTCAGGTGGTACTTTAATATGCGCAGTGAGGCAGCAGCATTTATTTCTCTGGTGGTATTAAAGTAGGCAGGGCAGGGGAAGTAGCTTTTGTTTCTCAGGTGGCACTTTAGCACAGAAGACAAAGCAGGAGATTGTGGCTATAGGAAGGAGAGAAACATCAATGTAAAAACAGTGGCTGCACAGTGTTGCATTAATCTATGTTTGTCATACTGCATGCAGCAAAACCGTGCATGTGCTTTAAGAGCATAGTGAAGTATGAAAGGAAAAAGGGAGGCATGCATATCGAGGTGATGGTGAACTCCCATTGGTCAGTTGCTACTGCCATAGTCAGTCTAGAGGCTGGTACAGTGGAGGGTGTGGAAATGTTATTCCACAATCAGTCAGGTAGTCCTTCCAACTGAAATTCAGGGGATCTGCATCGTTGCTGTCCAGGGATTGGACAACTGTCCTGGGAGTCAAGCTAAATAATTCTGAACTTAGCCAGTAGGGGCCCTTGTGAAAATTCAGTCTGGACAGTAGTGTGGATAGTAGGCAAGAGGCAGTTGGAACTACCTGCAAAGTCTGTTGGGGTTTAGCCATGATAAGTCAGGGTTATGGGTCCCTCATAATCTGGGAGGATTTTAGGGTCAATGAATGGCTGCAGGCAGCTCAAATCTGTGAATTTGTGGTGCAAGGAATGATCACTCACCATAGGATCCTTCAGATGTAAGAACAGAGGTAGGCCATTCAGCCCCTTGAGTCTGTTCCTCTGTTGAATGAGATCATGGCTGATCTGATAATCGTCAACTACCCATTTTTGTCTTTTCTCTATAGCCTTTGATTCCCTTACTAATTTTAAACAAAATTGACTATTTCAACCTGGAATATACCTTGAACCACACAGTCTCAGCTGAGGAGAAAGTGAGGAATGCAATGCTAGAGATCAGAGTCAAAATGTATGGTGCTGGAAAAGCACATCCAGTCAGGCAGCATCTGAGGAGCAGGAGAGTCGTCGGTTTGAACATAAGCTCTTCATCAAGAATATTGTAAAGATTCTTTAGGAGAAGAAATTCCTCCTCCTATCTGTCTTAAATTGACAGCCCATTATGATAAGATTATGTCCTCTTTTCCAATCCTCTTCCACAATCAGAAACATCCTTTCTGCATCTACTTATCAAATCCCTTAAAAATCTTGTATGTTTCAATGTTGTCTCCTCTCATTCTTCTAAACTCCAATGATTACAACCCCATCATACTCAGCCTCTCCTCATAAGACAGTCCTTGCATAACCAAGATCAGCATTATGGACCTTCTCTGGAGAGCCTCCCATGCCAATACATCTGTTCTTAGATTGTTGTGTTACCATAGTCTTACCAGGCCATTGGGGCTGCTCTCTCATTAGAGAGAAGCAGCTGGTAGTGATTTAACCTGAGGGCCATCAAACTCAGGCAACGGAAGAGTTTGAGAAGGAGAATCCTTCATGGTAACCTCAAACTGGTGATGGGAATTGAACCCACACTATTGGCATCACACTGCTCTGCAAACCAATAATCCGGCCAACTGAGCTAAACTGATTCCCCTGTTCTTTGATGTGGGGCTCAAAAAGCATTCCAACTGGTGTCTCACTAGTGCCTTGTATAACTTTGAAATAAAGGTCAACATTCTGTTTGCCTTCCCTGTTACTCACTGAAACTCGTAATCCATGTTCAGATTGATAAAAGCTTGCCTCCCATATGCCTTTTTCAACACCCTACTACCATGCCCGTCTATCTTCAGAGATCTGTGGATAAACACTCCAAGGTCCCTTTGTTCCAAGAGCTTCCAAGTGTCAAATTACTCCTTCCAAAGTGTATCACCCCACACTTTTCAGGATTAAATTCCATCTGCCATTTACCTGCCCATTCAACCATCTCATTTTCATCTTCTTGTAGCCCAAGACGCTCAATTTCACTGTTAACTACCCAAACAATCTTTGTGTCATCTGCAAACTTACTAATCTAATCCCCATAAAACCATCTGTCATTTTTATAAATGACAAATAATTGGGGATCCAGCACAGATCCCTGTGGTATGCCACTGGGCACTGGCTTTAAGTCACTAAAGCAACCTTCTGGCATCACCCTCCGTCTCCTACAATTGAGCCGATTTTGAATTCATTTAATCAGTTTACCCTGGTATCTAATGTGTATTTGCATTTTTGATAAGTCTCCTTTCTGGGACTTGTCAAAGGCTTTGCTGAAATCCATATAAGTAGACAAGCAGGGGCTGGAAAAACACAACAAGTCAGGCAGTATCAAAGACCCTTCAGCCCTCCAAGCCTGAGCCAATCCAGATCCTCTATCTAAACTTGCTGCCTATTTTCTAAGGATCTGTACCCCTTTGCTCCCTGCCCATTCATGTATCTGTCTAGATATATCTTAAATGATGCTATTGTTCCCGTCCCTACCACTACCCAAAGCATTCCGGGCACCCACCACCCTCTGCATGAAGAACTTGCCACGTATATCTCCCCTAAACTTTTCCCCTCTCATTTTGAACTTGTGACCACTAGTCATTGAGTCCTTCATTCTGGTAAAAATTTCTTGCTATCCACCCTGTTTACACCACTCATGATTTTGTGGACCTCAATCAGGTCCCCCCAAACCTCCTGCTTTCCAATGAAGATAATCCTAATCTACTCAACCTCTCCTCATAGCTCGCACCCTCCATACAAGGCAACATCCTGGTGAACCTCCTCTGCACCTTCTCCAAAGCATCCACATCTTTTTGATAACGAGGTGACCAGAACTGTATACAGTATTCCAAACGTGGCTGAACCAAAGTTTTGTACAACTATAACATGACTCGCCAACTCTTGTACTCAATACCTCATCTGATGAAAGAAAGCATGTCATATTCCTTCTTGACAAGTCTACAAACTTTTGTTTTAGATTACTTACAGTGTGGAAACAGGCCCTTCGGCCCAACAAGTCCACACCAACCCGCCGAAGCGCAACCCACCCATACCCCTACCCCTACATATACCCCTTACCTAACACTCCGGGCAATTTAGCATGGCCAATTCACCTGACCTGCACATCTTTGTGACTGTGGGAGGAAACCGGAGCACCCGGAGGAAACCCACGCAGACACAGGGAGAACGTGCAAACTCCACACAGTCAGTCACCTGAGGCGGGAATTGAACCCAGGTCTCTGGCGCTGTGAGGCAGCAGTGCTAACCACTGTGCCACCGTGCCGCCCACTTGTGTTGCCACCTTCAGGCTACAATGCACCTGAACACCCAGATCTCTCGGTACATTAATTTTCCATTTACTGTATGGTTCGCTCTTGAATTGGATCTTCCAAAATGCATCACCTCGCATTTGCCCAGATTGAACTCCATCTGCCACTTCTCTGCCCAACTCTCCAATCTATCTGCATTCTGCTGCATTCTCTGACAGTCCCTTTCACTATCTGCCACTTCACCAATCTTAGTGTCATCTGCAAACTTGCTAATCAGATCACCTATACCTTTCTCCAGATCATTTATGTATATCACAAACAACAGTGGTCCCAGCACAGATCCCTGTGGAACACCACTGGTCACAGATATCCATTTGGAGAAGCTCACTTCCACTATTACTCTCTATCTCCTGTTACCCAACCATCTAGCTAGACCACCCTGGACCCCGTGCGAATTCACCTTCTTCACTAGCGTACCATGGAGAACCTTATCAAACACCATGTCCATGTATATGACATCTACATCCCTTCCCTCAGTCAATTTTGTCACCACTTCAAAGAATTCTATTAGGTTTATAAGACATGACCTTGCTTGCACAAAACCATCTGCCTATCACTGATAAGCCCATTTTCTTCCAAATGGGTATATATCCTATCCCTCAGTATCTTCTCCAGTAGCTTCCCTACCACTGATGAAGGGCTTTTGCCCAGAGTATTGATTTTCCTGCTCCTCGGATGCTGCCTGACCTGCTGTGCTTTTCCAGTGCTACTCTAATCTCCAGCATCTGCAGTACCCACCTCCCTATCACTGACATCAGGCTCACAGGTCTGTAATTACCTGGATTATCCCTGCTACCCTTCTTAAACAAGGGAATAACATTAGCAATTCTCCAGTCCTCTGGGACCTCCCCGGTGTTCAAGAATGCTGCAAAGATATCTGTTAAAGCCCCAGATATTTCCTCTCTCGCTTCCCTCAGTAACCTAGGATAGATCCCATCCAGAGCTGGGGTCTTGTCCATCTTAATGCCTTTTAGAATACCTAACACTTCCTCCCTTCCTATGTTGATTTGACCTACAGTAATCAAAGATCTATCCCTAAATTCAATGCCAGTCATGTCCCTCTCCTCAGTGAATACCAGTGCAAAGTACTCATTAAGAATCTCACCTATTTTCTCTGACTCCACACATATCTTTTTTCCTTTGTCCTTGAGTAAACCAACCCTTTCCCTAGTTACCCTCTTGCTCCTTACATATGAATAAAAAGCTTTGCGGTTTTCCTTAAAACTGCTCCTTAAGGTTATCTTATGACCCCTTTTAGCCCTCTTAATTCCTCATTTCAGATTGGTCCTACATTTCCTATATTCTTCCAAAGCTTCATCTGTCTTCAGTCACCTAGACCTTATGTATGCATCTTTTTCCCTCTTTACTCAAGAATCACAATTTCACCTGTCATCCATGGTTCCCTAATCTTGCCATTTCTGTCCCTCATTTTCACAGAAATATATCTCTCTTGAACTCTAATCAACCTCTCTTTGAAAGCCTCCCACATATCGAATGTGGATTTCCCTTCAAACAGCTGCTCCCAATCTACATCCCCCAGCTCCTGCCAAATCTTGTTATGCTTGGCCTTCCCCCAATTTAGCACTCTTCCTTTAGGACCACTCTCACCTTTGTCCATGAGTATTCTAAAACTTATGGAATTGTGATCAATATTCCCGAAGTAATCCCCCACTGAAACTTAACCACCTGGCTGGGTTAATTTCCCAACGCCAGGTCCAGTATGCCCCCTTCCTGAGTTAGACTACTTACATATTGCTCTAGAAAACCCTCCTGAATGCTCCTTACAAATTCTGCTCCATCCAGACCTCTAACACTAAGTGAATCCCAGTAAATGTTGGGAAAATTAAAATCTCCTATCAATTTAAAATCTCCTAAAATCAAGCGGTGGAGAAGTCAACATTTCAGGTATAACTCTTCAGGAGATCCATATAAGCTGTACAACCCTCATCTATACACCTGATCACATCCTCAAGAAGTTCAATCAAATTTGTTTGGCAAGTCCTACCTCTTACTATCCCTGATCAAGCCTTACCTCTCCAAGTGAAGATAGATACTCTCCTTCAGAGTTTTATCTCATAGTTTCTCTTCCACTGATGTGAGTCTCACTGGTCTATAGTTCTCTGGCCTCTCTCTATAACTCTTCTTTAAATATTGGAGCCACATCATCTGTCCTCCAGTCCCATGGTACCATTCCTGTGGACAGAGAGGAATTAAAAATTTGGTTAGTTCCCCTGTAATTCCCTGAGACACAATTCATCCAGACCTGGAGATTTTTCCACTTTAAGTCTGCCAACATGTCTAATACCTTATCCTTCCTTATGTCAATTTCCTCAAACATATCACAGTCTCGCCCCTGGGTTCTATACGTTTATCCTCATTCTCTTGGGTGAAGGCAGATGTGAGGATTGGTTCAACACTCTACCAGTGTCCTCTGGCTCCACCCATAGATGACTCTCTCAGTTCATAATGGGCCCTACTTTTTCCCAAATTATCCTCTTCCTTTTAATATACTTTATGGAATAACTTGGGATTTTACAGCCAGACCTTTCTCATATCTCCTCATAGAGTCACAGAGTCATGCAGCACAGAACCAGATCCTTATGACCAACCAGTCCATGTTGCCCATAATCTAAACTAATTCACCTGCTTATGCTTGCACATAACCTTCCAAACATTTCTTATTTGTTGTTAAAAATCACACAACACCAGGTTATAGTCCAACAGGTTTATTTGGAAACACTACCTTTCAGAGTACTGCTCCTTCATGTAGTTATCTAAATGTCTTTTAACTGTTGTAACTGTACCTGTATCCACCACTTCCCTGGAAGTTCACTTCACACACAAGCCACTCTCTCTGTTTAAAAATAAAATTGTCCCTCATATCCTTTTTAAATTGTTCTCCTCTCACCTTAAAGATCTGCCCCATATTGAAATTCCCCATCCTCAGGAAAAGACATCTGTCATTCAACTTATCTATACCCTGCATGATTTTATAAACCCCTCTCTCATATTTTTCAAGCCCATCAGCACTTCCTTCTTAGTATTGACATGTCCCGGAGAATCAACATCTCCCCTCTGAGCCTATAATCAGTCATGTCCTCCTCCTTGATGAATACCGATGAGAAGTACACATTGAGGATCTCACCCACTTCCTCTGGCTCAACATTTCTCTTTTGTCCTTGCGTGGACTAGACTTTCCCTAATTACTCTTTTGTTTCTAATAAATATTTAACTGCGATGGGACTTTCCTTAATCCACCTTCCAAGAATATTTTACGGCACCTCTTTGACCTCCTAATGCCTTTTGTAAGCTGCTTTCTGCTCTATTTATATTCCTCAAGGGACTTATCTGATTTCAGTTTCCTAAACATTATGTATGCTTTCTTTTAACTAAACTTTCAACATTGTGAATGTGCTGCTCCTGTACTCCAGTTAAGTGACCTTTAAAAGATTCCCATGTCAGATGTGAATTTACCCTCAAATAGCTGTCCCCAATCAAATTTCTATGTTTCCTGCCTAATATTGTTGTAACTACCCTTCTCCAAATTCCACACTTTCACCCAAGGACCAGCCTTAGTCTTATGCGTCACAACTTTAAAACTTATGAAATTATGATCACTTTTTCTGAAATGCTCCCTCACTGAAACTTTGATAACCTGGCTACGTTCATTGCCTGATACAAGACCTAGTATGGCCCCTTTCCTCATTGGACTATCTACATATTATTTCAAGAGACCCTTGTGAATGCATCAAACAAATTCTGCTCTATCTAAGCCCCTAGCACCAGGGGAGTCGTAGTCAGTATTGGAGAATTTAAAATCACCCACTGCAACAACTCCGTTGTTTTTACATCTTTCCATGATCTGCTTACAGTTGGTTCAGTTACCATTGTTATGACATGGGATAAACCCTCCTGCTTAATTTAAACCAGAAACACTGAAAAGCTTTATCCCATGTAGCAATCTGTGAAAGTTCAAGAGATCAAGAACTATTTAAAGTAAAAATTAACAACTTTGCTTCTTAAAGTATAACAGAGAATAATTAACTAATAATGATTTACAATACCTTCCTCTAACCTATATTTTACCTTTCCCTTCTACAATACTGGTCTGATAAAAATCCCAATTAAGATTTACAAAATAAAACTTCTTATCTCAAAACTAGACAGCTTTCAGTTCATCTCTGTATTCCTGTCTTTTCTTCTTCTTGAGGATTCTGCTTCACAGATTACTGATCAATAAAAGTACCTTTAAGAGAGCTATTGTTTGGGTAGTCTTTACATGCCGGTGGCTTGGCAGTTCTCTTCCCAGCTGTTCAATTTTCCCTGGTCTTATACCCCAAAAGCATCGGATTGTGTCATTGGCTTTTAAGATTGTTAATATACTCAATTCAAACTGGATTAGAGATTTTTTGGGGGTATAATTTAAACTGATTGGCCTAATTCGAATTGTTTTCTCATTTCCAGGCAATCTAGCTTTCAACCAACTGTTATATTGCTACATTTGAGAACACTTGGCTGTCAGGTATTTTTGCTGGCTTTTAACTCTCTTTAAGGTACAATATACTTCTGTACCTTCATAACACCATTGATTGCAATAAAAGGCTTGGCCCAAGTTTAAAGGAGTATAATTGGTTGTGAGAGATTCATCTAGATTGGCTCAATATTTTAAAATAAAAAATGGCTGCCTGTGTGACATCCTAATTAAAAACCCAGAGATCTTCCAAAATGATCTAGGGACTATCAGAGGAGTCAAGACCAATTAACCTATGGAGAAAAGTAAACGCATAAACCAGAGGCTGGAAAGTGAAATAATCATCGAACCAATTCAATTCGCAGAATGAGCAGCACCAGTCGCACTCATTTTGAAGCCTGATTGGTCAGATCGCCTTTGTAAGAATGTTAAATAAACAATAAACCATTTTCCACAGCTGGATAAATACCCAGCCCGCCTGGCTTTATACACAAAGCTGTGGCTATGTCTGTGAAACAGAACTTATTCAAGGTGGGCATATGTGGAGCAGATATGGCAGTGAGTTAAACACTGAACACTAAACAAAATATTCTGATGCTTAACAAGAATCTTACCAAGTCACTTATGAGAAGCGTATACAGTTCTATGATGCAAGATGATCTTAAATTGAGCTTCTGTTGAGCTTCTCATCTGATTCTGCCACACATCTCAACAAAACCTATGCTCCTCAGATCCTATAAGCTTCCACCCATACAGTAAACCAATTCATGTTTGGTCAGGATTTTTTTTGGTAATATTGTACCCTTCCTTTTAGCTTTGTTGATTGCTAAGCTTATGCAATAAGATACTTTTTTTCCAAAGTAAGGCTGCTTCTGGTCATGAATCTATTAGTTATTGCACATTTTTCCCTTTTATTGCATATCTTTGAAAAAAGCTGTTGCAAGCACACTATTACAAAGAGAGAGGGGCAAACAGTTTATGAGCACATGGCTTGATAGTGAGTTTTTTTTATAGAAGAAATGAAATGCACGTTTAAAGTTACCAGGCTGTTCTAAAATTTGTATTCTGTAACCTTAGTCCATGTTGATCTCTGTTCTATTATTCACCACATTTTAGGTCTTCCACACAAGTATGTTTCTGCAAGCTTTTAGTTCAGTCGCGTCTACTTTACCCTTTAATCATCCTTTGTTACACATCAATTTATTTTCTAAAATTTGCATTTACTTTAATATGGTTCTGGTTACATGACTAATCAGTACTTCTTACCAATGTCTGGTATTATTGCTACAATAACCTATGGATATGTGTTTGAAAGTTTTGATTTATGATGTGCTATATTGTTGAAAATACCTTTTGAGCTGACTTTGAAATCATTTACCTGGCAGGGACACAGGTCACCTGATGCCTTTCTAAATCATTCACATAGTCAGAATTGAGTAAACTCAGCAGATACTTCAGTGTAACTTTACTGAGCCTATGACCCTTTGTGATCAGAGGTTGAGACCTGATTGTGCTCAGCCCTGTTCCTGTCTATCACTGTTTCTCCAGGTTTTTACACCTGTTGCTACTAACAGGAGAATTACCACTAGAGCTGTTATTGTCTGTGCATTTTGAAACTTGAACTAAAAAACCTCATCTTGCTTCTCAGTAATTCCACTCATTAACATTATAACTGCATGGACTCTTTTAGCTATTCTTTCCCCACAAATAAATTTAGCCACATAAGACAAATCTGCCATTTATATAATATGGAGTTTAATTTTCTGTCTCAGGAATTGATTAACTAACCTAAATATTCACAATTAGGAAAGAATTTGAGCTAAGGTATTTTCTCTTTACAAAGTGTCCTCCATTTCTATGGTTCTTAAGCTATAGAATATGTATTATCTGGACCAATTATACATATAATATGTGGGATGTCTAATCAACATTTTCTTATTCAGAATCAACCATTAATATTAATATTTTCTAATTATTGATTCTTGGCTGTAGATGATCAAGTACATGGTCACTTTATATCACAAAGCTATGCTTTTCCAAATGTATTTAGCCTTCATTTTCCAGGTTGTTACAATCTGCATAGAAACCAATAACGTTTAGAAATAATTTTGAATTTCTGCTTCATAATAGAAAAGATACAGTCCCAAAACGGTGGCTCAGTGGTTACCACTGCTACCCCACAGCACCAGGGACCCGGGTTCGATTCCAGTCATGGTGACTGTCTATATTGAGTTTGCACATTCTCCCTATTTCTGTGTGGGTTTCCACTCGGTGCTCCGCTCTCTTCCCACAGTCCAAAGATGTGCAGGTTAGGTGGATTGGCCATGTTACATTGCCTATTGTGTCCAGGATGATGTAGGCTAGGTGGAGTAGTCATGGGAAGTGCAGGGATTGGGTAGGGAAAAACAATGGCTGCAGATTGAAACCAGATTCTAGAGTAGAGTGGTTCTGGAAAAACACAGCAGTTCAAGCAGCATCCGAGGAGCAGGAAAATCGACGTTTCGGGCAAAAGCCCTTCATCAGGAATAGAGGCAGAGTGCCTGCAGGGTGGAGAGATAAAAGCTCTTCACCTGCAGGCACTCTGCATCTATTCCTGATGAAGGGCTTTTTCCTGAAATGTCGATTTTCCTGCTCCTCGGATGCTGCCTGAACTGCTGTGCTTTTCCAGCACCACTCTAATCTAGGGATAGGGTAGGGGGCTGGGTCTGGATCTGGGTGGGATGCTCTTTGGAGAGTCGGTGTAAACCTGATGGATTGAATGGCCTGCTTCCATTCTGTAGGGAATTCTATGATTTCTATGAAAACCGTAATAATCATATAAATCCTCATTGTTGTAACACTGTGGACCATAGTTGTTCTCTTGTGACTCGAATCTCCAGTGTTTGAAATCAAATGATTTATTTAGACATCCATTCACTATGTTTCTTTGGAATCTCAAGGAACCTGAACATTTTTCATAAACCAAAATTAAGAAAAGATGTCCAATGCTTCTGTGTTCCTCACTTTGTTCCTTTGGAAAATACTGACCATATCATAGTATATATAGAATCCCTACAGTGTGAAAACAGGTCCTTCAGCCCAACAAGTCCACACTGACCCTCTGAAGAGTAATCCCTCCCCGACCCATTCCCCTGCCCAAGTATCCTATATTTTACCCCTGACTAATACACCTAACCTACACATCTCTGAACACTATGGGAAATTTAGCATGGCCAATTCATCTAATCTGCACATAGAGACATAAAGTTACAGAGATGTACAGCATGGAAACAGACCCATCGGTGTCGACCAGGTATCCCAACCTGCCAGCACCTGGACCATATCATTCCAAATCCTTCCTATTCATATACCCATCCAAAAGCCACTTAAATGTTGCAATTGTACCAGCCTCCATCACTTCCTCTGGCAGCTCATTCCATACGCGTACCACCCTCTGTGTGAAAAAGTTGCTTCTTTCATATCTTTCACCTCTCACCCTGAATCCATACCCTCTAGTTCTGAACTCGCCCACCCCAGGGAAAAGACTTGCCTATTTACCCTATCCATGCCCCTCTTAATTTTGTGAACCTCTATAAGGTCACCCCTTCAGCCTCTCCCTATAGCTCAAATCCATTCTTTGGATTGTGGGAGGAAACCAGAGCACCTGGAGGAAACCCACATAGACATGGGGAGAATGTGCAAACTCCACACAGACAGTCGCCCGAGGCTAGGATCAAACCTGGGTTCTTGCCACTGTGAGGCAGCAGTGCTAACCACTGAGTTACCATGCTGTCCAAGTCTTATCATTCCAATGTCCCTGATCTTTAAAATTGTTTTTCATCTCCCTTTGTACTGTCTTTTGACAGAAAGGAACTAGAGAAATTAGCCCAATTTCTTCCCGTCTATTGATTGTTATTATGTTTTTTTATCCCCCTCTTTCATCCCTTAATTATTTTTGCATGGCTGTTAATGTCCCAGCCACAAAGATAGATCCAAGGCATTCAGTCATCTCCTCTACCATTTTCAGGTTCCTGACTTTTGTTCTTTGAGCAAATGGCAATCAGAGTTAAACTATATCACTTTAATCCAAAACGTGAGTATTCATATAAAATAAGACAAGATAACACAACTCTGCAGAAAAAAATGAAAGCAAATTACTGCAGATGCTGGAATTTGAAACCAAAAGAGAAAATGCTGGAAAATCTCAGCAGGTCTGGCAGCATTTGTAAGGAGAGAAAAGAGCTGACGTTTCGAGTCTAACTGACCCTTTGTCAAAGCTCTGCAGTGTTGGTATGGGGTTTAATCAAGAGACAAATGGGAAAACATCTTGGTGTAGCCAAGAGTCCAAATATTTGACTTTTTCTGATTCCCACAATATTTCCCCCAGGAATGATCTTTGCACCTGATACTGCTTTAGAGTTTTCTGCTATTTTCCAGAAGAGTCAGAAACTGGCTTTACCAGGTTGAAGATTTTGCCTCAACCACCTAACAAAATGTATCTCTATCACATATCTCCCTAGACATTTTCTTCTTCAAAGTCATTTGACAGCACACAAACAGTAGGTGAACCATAATAGAGTTCAACTCTTGATTCTTCAACAATTATTGCTAAATACAAATTTTAGATTAGATTAGATTAGATTCCCTACAGTGTGGAAACAGGCCCTTCAGCCTAACCAGTCCACACCGACCCTCCAAAGAGTAACCCACCCAGACCCATTTCCCTCTAACTAATTGACCTAACAGTATGGTTAATTTAACTTGGCCAATTTACCTAACATTCACATCGTTGGATTGTGGGAGCAAACCAGAGCACCCAGAGGAAACCCACGCAGACACGGGGAGAATGTGCAAACTCCACAGAGACAGTCACCCGAGGCTAGAATCGAATCTGGGACCCTGGTGTTGTGAGGCAGCAATGCTAACCACTGAGAAATCTCAGAAATGACATTACAGACAACCTTTTTAATCTAGAATATCAAAATAGTGCAAATAAAAATTGAGCCAGTTTGCCCAACTAAGATAGGATAAAAGCTGATAGAAGTAATGAAGAGTGTAAAGGTTTAGATTATTTGCTTCAGTTTTGTCTTTCTGGAATTTTCTGTCATTGTCTCATTTGAGTTTTTTTTGGGGTAAAGAAATTTTTGGTTTGAGCCACTTAACATACAGTATCCTTGGTTTTATTAATAAGATAGAGTATACAAGCAAAGAGGTTGAACTCATACAAAGACACTTGTTAGATTTCAGCTGGTGCAGTTGTGATGGCTCAGGAAAGAAAAATGCAAATACATTGGAAAGCATGCTGACGTGATTTACTGGAATGATTCCAAGAATGAGAAATTCATTTATAAGGATAGATTGAAGAAGTTTGGAGTGTTCTCCCTGGAGAAAAGAAGGCTGAGAGGAGGTTTGGAAGTTTTCAATATTGTGCATGGACTTCATAGCTTAGGTAGGAGCTGTTCTCACTCAGAAAAGAAACAAGATCGAGAGGGGATAGATTTAAAGTGATGTGCAAACAAAGCTAGGGTGATGTGAGAAGAATCTTCTTTCACTCAGTGAGTAGTAAGAATGCAGAAAGCACTCCATGTAAATGTGGTGAAAGCAGGTTCAACTAAGGTATTCAAGAGCACTTTTGATGCTTCTTTGCATAGGAATTGTGTGCAAAGGTATCAGGAAAAAGCAGCGGTTGGCATTGGGTAATAATGCTGTTCTGAAGAGCCAATGCAGGCTCAATATGGTGAATGGCTTCCTTCTGAACTTTATTAAATCAGTGATTCTGTGTGATAATGAATTGATCTGTTAGTAATAGATGCTCAAGAAAAATTGTGCTCAATGGTAGTACTATCTTCCTTGGATCAGAAAGTTGTGAGTTCAATTCCCATTCCAATGACTCGAACTCTAAAAGTATAGACCAACACCTCATTACAATACTGAGGAAATGCTGTACTTTCAGATGTGCTCTTCTTCAGATGCAATGTTAATCTACAGCCTGTCTACACAGTCAGTTAAATATAAAAGATCACATGACAATATACAAAGTAGAGCAGATGATTTATCATTCAAACAACAGGACGATGATGTATTACCATCATTGTCATTTTATGGCTTGTTAGATCTTCTGGACAAATTTGTTGTTTTGTTTTTTGCATTTTAATTTAGGTGCAAAGCACAACCCAGATTGACAAACCAAAATGACCCAAGCTCAATCTTTACATCTGTGGGAAGTTAGCTTCCCTTAGCTGGGACAGTTGAGGTGGGGACACAGTTCACCTGAGTGTGAACAAGGAATTGAGAAATAAAGTCAACAGATTTATTCCTCAAGACTGTAGTAGGGAGCTGGTCTATCTGATACAATAGAGCAGCAATCAGCTGACCCCTGGGAAACCTCACAACACAAACTGTTAAAACCGATGATAGCAGTAAATTGTACGTGAGATAACTAAACTGGTCATTGGAATGTCATCAAAATGAAACCTGTTGGGATTGGTCAGTGATTATGCATTTAGTGCATGAAAATTGAGTGCAGGGTCTCAATTGAGAGCTATCAAAACGCACCAGTTGGTAATGTGATCAATGTTATCAGCTATGATAAGAATGAAGTATCAAGCCTTTGTTGTAACTGAATTGGGGAGATCATGCCTCAGCTCAACTGAAGTGTGTTCCCCCTAATATATGCTTGAATAAAACCAATGAAATTAACAACAAATTTTCAAGTGGTCTGTGAGAGAGTTGGAGACCTTTCATAATGTACCTTGTATTTGTTTTAATACTCGTGAGATGTTGACACCGCAGGCTGGCCAACATATTTTGCCAATTCCTAGTTGCTGTTGAGAAGGTGGTGGCGAGCTGTCACGTTGAAACTCTGCAGTCAATGTGCTGTAAGTTGACCGTTATGCAGGGCATTCATGATTTTTACCCAGTGACACTGAAGGAAAGGTGATATATTTACAAGTCAGGATGGTGACTGGCTTGGAGTGGAACTTGCAGGTGGTGTTCCCATGTATTTGTTGTCCTTATCCTTCAAGATAGAAGTGGTCATAGGTTTGAAAGGTAGCTACTATTGTTACTAAATGTCAGTGGTAGAGGGGTGGATGCTTGTGGATGTGCTGCCAATTAAGTAGCATGCTTTGTCCTGAAGGGTGTCAAGCTTCTTGAGAGTTGTTGGAATTACACTCATTCAGGCAAGTGGGGAGTATTCCATCACCGGCATGACTTGTGCCTTGTAGAAGGGGCGTAGACTTTGTGGAGACAGCAGGTGAGTTACTTATCACAGTATTCCAAGCCTCTGACCTGCTTTTGTAGCCACTGTATTTATATGGTGATTCCAGTTGAGTTTCTTGTCAATAATAACCTCCAGGATGTTGACAGTGTGGGATTCAGTGATGTCAACACCATTGAATATCAAGGACTGGTGATTAGATTGCCTCTTACTGAAGATGGTCATTGCCCTCCATTTCTATGGCATAATTGTTACTTGCCACTTGTGAGCCCAACTTTGAATATTGTCCAGATCACGTTGCATTCAAACATGGACTGGTTCAGTGTCTGACGAGTTGCAACTGGTGCTGAATATGGTGTAATCATCAGCCAACATCCCTACTTCTCACCTAATGATGAGGGACGGGTCATTAATGAAGCAGCTGAAGATGGTTGGGCTTAGGATATTACCCTGAGGAACTCCTGCAGAGATGTACTGGAGATAAGATGACTGACCCCAACAATCATCTTCCTAGTTGCCAGATATGACTCTAACCAATGGAGAATTTACCTGGATACACATTGATTCTAGTTTTGCCAGGCCTCCTTAATGCCAGATACAGTCGAATGTGGCCTTTAACTCAAGGGCTATCACTTTCACCTCAGCTCTGTTTGAAGCAAGGTTGTAAAGAGGTCAGGAATGAGTAGTTCTAGCAGAACTCAAGCTGAGTAGGCTATTGCTGAGCAGGTGCTGTTTGATAGCATTGTTGAGGACATCTTCCATCACTTTACTAATGATTAAAAGTAGACTGATGGGACAAGATTTGTCCAGATTGGATTTGTCCGGCTTTTTGTGTAAAGGACATACCTGGACAAAATTTCCACATTGTCAGGTAGATGCCAGTGTTGTGACTGTACTGCTTGGTTGGGGGAATGATAAGTTCTGGAGCACAAGTCTTCAGTACTATTGCTGGTAATTTGTCAGGGTCTTTGCAATATTCAAGCTTTGCATTTTGCAAGCTTCTAACCATTGTTTGATATCACACAGAGTGAACCAAATTGGCTAAAGACTGGTATTTATGATGGGGGAGGCTGAGATGGATCATCCACTAGCCACTTCTCGTTGAAGATTGCTGTGAATGCTTCAGCCTTATCTTTTGCACTTATGTATTGAGTCCTTCCATCATTGAGGATGGGGAGATTTATGGAGCCTCCTCCTCCAGTGAGTTGTTGAATTGTTGATTGAATGTGGCATGGTTGCAGACCTTAGATTTGATCCATTGGTTATGGGATCACATAGCTCTGTCTATCACTTGCTGCTTATGCTGTTTGGCATGCAAATATACCTGTTTGATAGTTTCACCAAGTTGAAACTTCATTTTCAGGTATACCTTGTGCTGCTCCTGGCATGTCTTCCTGCACTCTCCATGGAACCAAGGTCGCACCCTGGCTTGAGGATAATTTATAATCCATGCAGTATGGAAAGAAGCCATTCAGCTCAACCAGTCTGCACCAACTGTCCGAAGAGTATCCCATCCTTTCCTAGTAACCCTGCACTTACCATGGCTAACCCACCTAGCATGTTCATCATTGGACACAATGGGGCAATTCACTATGGCCAGTCCGCCTAACCTGCATGTTTTTGAGACTTTGAGAGGAAACCCAAGTGCCTGGCAGAAACCCATGCAGACATGGGAGAGCGTGTAAACTCCACACAGTCGCCCAAGGCCAGAATTGAACCCGGGTGCTGAGGCAGTAGTGCTAACTGCTGAGCCATTGTGTCACCGCATTAGTTGAGTTAGAGGATATTCCAGGCCAAGAGGTTGCAGATTGTGCTGGAGTACAATTCGCCTGCTGTTGATTGCCCACTGTGCCTCAGGGGTGCCCAGTCTAGAATTGCTAGATCTGTTTGAAGTCTGTCCCATTTAGCACAGTGATATTATCACACAGCATGATGGAAGGTTTTCTCCATGTAAAGGGAAGGACTGCGTCTCCATAACAATTGTGCGATGGTCACTCTTACCAATACTGCCATGGACCGATGCATCTACAGTCAGCACATTGGTGAGGTTTGACATGTTCTTCCCTTTTGTTGGTTCCCTTACCATTTGCCCATATACCCAGTGTAGCTGCTCTGCCCTTTTGGACTTGACAAGTAGTGCTGCTGCCAGTGGTGGACATGAAAATCCCCCACCAATAGTACATTTTGTGCCCTTCCACCCTCAGTGCTTCCTTCAAGTGTTGTTCAACATGAAGATGTAGTGACTCATCAGGTGAGGGAAGACAACATGTGGTAATCAGCAGGAGGTTTCTTTGTCCATGTTTAACCTGAAGCCATGAGACTTCATAGGAACTGGAGTCAGTGTTAAGATTTCCGACGGCAATACCCTCCCAACTGTATACCACTGTGCTGCCACCTCTGTTGGGTCTCTCCTACCAGTGGAATAGGACATGCCCATGGATGGTGGGTGTGGTACCTGAGACATTATCTGTAAGGTATGATTCTGTGAGTTTAACTTGTCATGACTAGTCTGTGAGACACTCTCCCAATTTTGACACTAACTTCCACATGAAAGGAGTACTTGCAGGGTCACCAGGGTTGTTTCTGCCGTCGTCTTTTCCAATGCCTAGGTCATTGCCAGGTGATCCATCCAGCTTCATTTCTTTGAGACTACAAAGCAACTGATTCAATTAAGTGGTTTGCTAGGTCATTTTAGAAGGCAGTTGAGAGTCAACCAGACTGCTGTAGCTCTGGAATCATAAATAGGCCAGATCAGATGAGAATGGCAGATTTCCTTCCCTGAAGTGAGCCAGATGGGTTTTTCTAACAATCTCATGGTCTTCAGTAGATTTGTAGTTTTATTTTTTAATTCCACCATATGCCATAGCAGGATTTGAACCTGGGTTCCCAGAACATAAGCAGAATTTCTGGATTAATAGTCTAGCGATAATGTCATGAGTCCACCCTATAGCACCCAGCATCCCCTCTCCCCCACCCCCCCACCCACGCGTTCCAGCTCCCAGTGTTCGAACTCTGGCAAATTTCCCCACTACTATTTTAATCTGTGTATCTAAATATGTCACTGTCACCTCAATCCAAATTCAGCTTGCATTTGTAGGTTAATTGGGCTATAGTACCACATTTCTAACATTTCATAGGGGAAATGTACTTTTTGTTGTGTCTCAGGTTCTCTAAGCTCAGCATAGAGGTACATCTGATGGGAAAGATTACATATTGTGTAATGGAGCAAAACACACCTTCCTTTATGTACTTAACTTGGATATTGTAGCCATAAATGAAATAAGAGGAGATGCTGCCTTAAATGTTTCATTCCAACATCCAACAAGTCATAATTCATTAGTATTTTGGACTCCTTAATTATGAATTGATTAAATTTTAATAAACTGTGTTTCAGTAGTGTGACCAGGACACTGACAGGTAGAAATTAACTGACTGACAGTGAAAATGAAAACTACCAGATCTCCACATATTCTGTGTAAAACAAGAAGGGAGGCAGGTGTGTTACACCACTGCTCCTGCACTTTGCTGGGGTTGGTGAACAATGTTGATCTGTCATCATCTTTTAGTTTCTATCCTGTTATCTGCAAGGTTCACAGCAAGAGCAAAGCACATTGCCTGTGTTATGTCTGTAAGACAAAATGAAGTGCTAATTGATCTGCACTCCCTGTTGACCCTTCCATTTTGCACCAGTTTACAATTTTAATGACAATGTCCACTCTGAGAATTTTTGTCTTTTCTTCAGTATTCATTACAAGAGAACCAATAAGGGTAGTGCAAAGGTTTTCAAAAGAAAAACAAAACATTTTCAAATGGTGGTGTGTTCAAGATCACCTTTTTTTTGCATGCACTTTATAACAGGTACACACATGTTTGAAGATCCCTTATCCATTCTTGGTTACTCTTGCAATGTAGCATATATATACCAGATATGGCCATGATTATAGTAAAGGACAAATGGAAAGATCTTTATTCTGAAACAAAAACAAATTGCAGGAGAAACTCAGTAGGTCTGGAAGCATCTGTGCAGAGAAAACAGAGTTAATGTTTAGAGTTCACTGACCCTTCATTAACTGCGTCTGCAATTCATTGTATTATTTTAATATGTTATGTTGCAGTTAAAAAGGTTTGAGAGCTGAAATTATGGCCATCTTGCTCAACTATTAGAAATATAATTGGGTTGTACTGCCACTTGCTCTTGGATTTTGATTTAGATCATTCTCCAAATTCTGAGGATGGAATACCTGTACACTATAGGATAAGAAGAGTACACTGTCCCAGAGAGGTGCCATTCTGCCCTGATAATTTAGGGTTTGATTAGCTCTGATCTCTAGCATCTGCAGTCCTCACTTTCTCCTCTTTGATTAACTTTAGTAATGCATCTCAAGCTTGGTAGATTGAATGAAAAAAAAAGAAAAATTACATTTACAGAACATGTTTCACAATCAAGATGACACATTACAACCAATGAAGTGCTCAAATGTAAGTCAGAATCGCCCGGTCCTGGAGATGGCAGACTCGGTGGTGGGAAGGCAGCCGAAGTGACCTGGGTAATGGTGACGCTGCCTACCTGCCTTCATCGGAATTAAGCTTGGACTTGTGCTTCACTGCCAATTGAAACTCTTCGGTAGTCCATTAAGGGCCTTTAATCACCTGGGTTTTAATTATCTTAGCTAGTGGGACTAAAAAGAGACATCCGTGATTGGTAAGTGGTGTGGACAGACTAATTTATAGATGATTATAAAGAAATTGAGGTATGTAGGATTCAGAGCTTTCCCGGTCCTTGCTTCTGATCCTCCAGCTGCTCCCCCAATTCCACAAACCCATCTCACAGTGAGCCTAACTTCCAACCTCATCATTCTTACATAATCACTAAGAAATGAACTAGATGTTATAACAACAGAGCTTGCTGTGATATGCTTCTCCTGCACTGTGTGGCAGATAGTGGAGGTTTCAGTTGTTCCTGATGAATATGTGTATAAAATGTGTCCAGCTCCAACTGGTGGCTGGAGGTGAATTTACTATTGAGCATTTGTGATGCTGAGCAAATCATTGAGTCATAGAGATGTACATACAGAAACAGACTTTTTTGTCCAACTCATCCATGTCAACCAGATATCCGAAATTAATCTAGAACTATTTGCCAGCACTTGGCCCATATCCCTCTAAACGCTTCCTATTCATATACCCATCCAGAAGCCTTTTAAATGTACAACTGTACCACTTCCTCTGGGAGCTCATTCCATACACGCACCACCCTCTGCATGAAAAAGTTGCCCCTTAGGTTCCTTTTAAATCTTTCCCCTCACACCTTAAGCCTGGGTGTCCTCTTTAGTTCTGGACTCCCCCAGGCCAGGGGGGAAAAAAATTTACCCTATCTGTTCCCCTCCTGGAAAGCAGTGAGATGGTCATGTTACAAGTGTCGATTGAACAGGCAGAAAGGGTACTTGTGACCATCAAGCAGAATAGAGGGTGGCTGGTAAAGCAGGAGTCCCTTGTGGCCATTCTCCTTTCCAGCATATATGCAATTTTGGATTCCGTTGAGAGAGATCAACTGTATATGTGAAATCAGTAGCAGCCAACTTCATGGCAACAGAGTGGAAACAGGTCCTTTGGCCCAACAAGTTTACACCGAACCTCTAAAGAGTATCCCACCCAAACCAATTCCCCATTACTAAACATTTACCCTTGGTTAATGCATATAACCTACACATCCTGAACACTATGGGCAATCTAGCATGGCCAATTCACCTAACCTGCACATTTGGATTGTGGGAGGAAATTGGAGCATCTGGAGGAAACCCACACTGACATGTGCAAACTTCAAGCAGAGATTCACCTGAGGCTGGAATTGAACCTCAGTCCCTGATGCTGTGAGGCAGCGGTGCTAACCACTGAGCCACAGTACCGCCCCCATGTGTGGATCTGTTGCACAAGATGGGGAGGGACAATAATGGCAGGGCTACAGTCATGGGCATTTAATTGTAATGGGGAACAGAAAGCATTTTTGCAGTCACAAAAGACCCCATGATGGTATGTTGCCTCCCTGGTGCCAGTGTTAGGGATGTCACTGAGTAGTTGCAGGACATTCTTAAAAAGGTGGGGTTGGGAGGGTAACAGATTGTAGTACATATTAGTACCAACATCAAAGATAGGAAAAAGAAAAAGGTCATGGTTATACAACTTAGTGAATCAGAAAGTAGATGGAAGAACAGGATCCAAAAACATAGTAATTTCTGGATTACTTCCAGGGTGACACATGCATGAGTATAGAAATAAGTTATCGAGATGAGTGCATGGATGGACAGCTTTAGATTTCTGAGACATTGGGACCAGTTTTTGGATGTGTTGGGATCTGTAGAAGGTGAATGGGTTGCACCTGAGCAGGAATGGACAAATATGATTTTGGGAAGGTTTGCTAGTGCTCTTGGTGAAGATTTAACCTAACTTGGCAGTGGGGGGTCAGGTCTATAATATTCAATAGGGGAAAATATTTTGCCAAAATTAGAAGTGACAACAAGTGAATAAGGGAGGCATTGACATTTGTCAGCAAATTGAGGCACAAGAGAGTTTGGCAAGGTTGGATGGTATTTATTTTAATGGTAGCAGTCTGACAAACAAGGCAGTTGAGTTGAAGGCAGAAATTAAAATAAGGGGTATGATGTCTATTATGGTTGGGGGGAGTGGACAGAAGAGAAAGAGCAGGACTGACAACTCAATATTCCAGGATACAGGGACAGAGGTAAAAGAGTTGGTGGTTTGGGGGAATCATGGAATCAATTATAGCAGTCAAGGAGGGATACCATAGGCTCCTCAAATGAAGTCACATGGGTAGAACTTAAAAAAGAAGTAATGTGGAGGAGCTGGTGTTGGATTGGGATGGATAAAGTTAAAAATCACACAACACCAGGTTATAATCCAACAGGTTTATTTGGAAGGACAAGCTTAAAAAAGCAAAAGGAAGCAAATCAAATTGCTGCAGGTGTATGATAGATTAGATTAGACTTACAGTGTGGAAACAGGCCCTTCGGCCCAACAAGTCCACACCGACCCGCCGAAGCGCAACCCACCCATACCCCTACATTTACCCCTTACCTAACACTACGGGCAATTTAGCTTGGCCAACTCACCTGACCCGCACATCTTTGGACTGTGGGAGGAAACCGGAGCACCCGGAGGAAACCCACGCAGACACGGGGAGAACGTGCAAACTCCACACAGTCAGTCGCCTGAGTCGGGAATTGAACCCGGGTCTACAGGCGCTGTGAGGCAGCAGTGCTAACCACTGTGCCACCGTGCCGCCCACAGGCTGCTTAACAGTCTGAGAGAAATAGAAGTACAGATATGTAGGCAAATTTCAGAGAATTAGTAGAATGTTGACAGGTGATTGTTTAAAATATCCCACTCATAAATCTCAGTATTTTCAATTATAAGTCAAATGCTATCAAAAGCTTTTCATCACAAAACCATTTGTATAATTACGTAACTTACTCTTCTTTGGATTTAATACACTTCCCTGTTGTTTAGAATACTTAGTCTGATGCAAAATGTTGTTTCTTGCTTTAATTTAGTTTACATTTTAAAGTTGACCAATCTTGACCTGAACACATGTTTTTATAATGTACTTTTATTCGTCTGATGAGGTTATTTGTTAAACAATGGAAACAGACCCTTCGGTCCAACTCGTCCATGCCAACAAGATATCCCTATCCAATCTAGTCCCACCTGCCAGCACCTGGCCCATATCCTTCCAAACCCTCCCTATTCATATACCCATCCAGATGCCTTTTAAATATTGCAATTGTACCAGCCTCCAACACTTCCTCTGGCAGCTCATTCCATACACGCACCACCCTCTATGTGAAAAAGTTGCCCCTTAAGTCTCTTTTTTTTCTTTCCCCTCTCACCCTAAACCTATGCCCTCTAGTTCTGGACTCCCCCACCCCAGGGAAGAGCCTTTGTCTGTTTATCCTATCCATGCCCCTCATGATTTTATAAACCTCTATAAGATCACCCCTCAGCCTCCAGGGAAAATAGCCTTAGCCTATTCAACCTCTCCCTATAGCTCAAATCCTCCAACTCTGGCAACATCCTTGTAAATCTTTTCTGAACCTTTTCAAGTTTCACAACATCTTTCTGAAAGGAGAGAGACCAGAATTGCATGCAATATTCCAACAGTGGCCAAACTAATGTCCTGTACAGCTGCAACAAGACCTCCCAACTTTTGTACTCAGTAGTCTGACCAATAAAGGAAAGCATACCAAACGCCTTCTTCACTATCCTATCTAACTGTTACTCCAGTTTCAAGGAGCTATGTACCTAAAGAACTTTCCATACATATCTCTCTTAAACTTTTCCCTCTCACCTTAAACTACTGACCCCTAGTAATTGTGTCCTCCACTCTAGGTAAATGCTTCTTGCTATCCATCCAGTCTCTCCCTCTAATGATTTTGTAGACCTCAAACAGGTCCCCGCAATCTCCATCTTTCTAAAGAAAATAATCCTAATCTATTCAAACTGTCATCATAGCTAGCACCCTCCATACCAGGCAACACCCTGATGAATCTCCTCTGCACCCTCTGTGAAATATCTACATCCTTTTGGAAATATGGTGACCAGAACTGTATGCAAATGTGGCCAAACCAACATGCTATACGATTGTAACCTGACCTGCCAACTCTTGTACTCAATACCAATGAGGGAAAGCATGCTGTATGCCTTCTTGACCACCCTATCAACCTAAGTTGCCACCTTCAGGGTACAGGGGTCCTGAACACCCAGATCTCTCTGTATACAAATTTTCCCCAGGATTTTTCCATTTACTGCATAGCCCACTCTTGAATTGGATCTTCCAAAATGCATCTTAAATGAATACGTCTCATCTGGCTGTTCAAGTTCTAGAACATTTATGATCAACGAGAAGGTGGGATTAGACATTTTAACTGGTATACTGGTGTATTAATTCCCAAGGCCTGATGGGATTTATCACATGCTATGATAGGAGAAAAGTGAGGAGATTGTTGGGGTCCTGGTGGAGATATTAAGCATCTTGCTGGCCACAGGTGAAGTGTCAGATGACTGGGGATAGTTAATGTGGTTTCATTATTGAAGAGGCAGCAGGTAATTAACAGACCAATTAGTCTAACAGTGGTGGGAAAATCTGAAAATATTCTGAAGGACAGGATTAATCAATACTTGGAAAGGCAGGGATTGATCAGGGCTGGCCAGAATGGATTTGTTAGAGGGAGATCCTGTCTGACTAATTTATTTGAGCTTTTAGACAATGTTTAAATATCTTGGCAAGGGTCATGAAGTTTGTCGTTTACAAGGACTTCAGTAAGGCCTTTAATAAGGTCCCATTTGGAAGGCTCGGCAAAACGATTAAGAACCCATAGGTTCAAAGGCAAATTGGCAAACTTGATCCAAATTGGCTTGCAATTGTGGTGGTGGAGGGTTGCTTTTGTAATTGGAGCCTGTGACCATCAGTGTACCACTGCATTTGGTGCTGGGGCTCTTGCTGTTTGTTATTTGGATTTGAATAGAGGTATAATTAACAAATTTGCAGGTGACATAAACATTTAAAAGCCACACAACACCAAGTTATATTCCAACAAGTTTACTTGGAAGCACTTGATGAAGAAGCAGTGCTTTGAAAGCTGGTGCTTCCAAAACAACCTATTGGACTATAACCTGATGTGTGATTTTTAACTTTTTCCACCCCAGTCCAATACTGACACCTCCAAATCATGACATAAAATTTGGTGGGGATTGATCAGCTGGTAAATTAGGCTGGGCAATGACAGATGGAATTTAATCCCTTTAGTGCAAGGTGATGTGTTTTGGAAGGTCTGATAAGAAGAGAAGGATTTCGAACAAACGGTAGCTCCCTCGGGAGCAAGGAACAAAGAGACCTTGGTATGCAAATCCACAGATCCCAGAAGGCATCAGCACAGGTAGATAGGGTGATAAAAAAGGCATATGTGATGTATTAGCCAGGGCATAGAATATAGAATATAGTCTTGTTACAACTTTATAAAACATTAGTTAATCCACAGGTGGAATAATATGCAGTTCTGGTTGCAACATTCATAGTAGAATTTGATTGCACTGGAGAAGGTGCAGATGTAATTCACCAGGATGCTGCCTGGGATAAAAAGCCTTACTCAGGAGAGACTGCATAGGCTACATTTGAATTCCTGGAGTAGAGGGATCAGGGTGGGGAAAATAGGAGTAATTTGATTGAGGTATACAAAATTAAGGTAAAACCTATGTACATTCTACGGTGTAGAATGCCTATTGAATATACACTGACCCTTGAGCACCCCACCCAGTCTCCTGTCTTATCCCAGTAACCCTGTATTTACCATGCTAATCGACCTAGCCTGTACATACCTGGATAGTATGGACAATTCAGCATGGCCAATCCACCTAACCTGCACATCTTTGAACTGTGGGAGGAAACTTGGGCACCTGAAAGAAACAGACACAGAGAGAACATGCAGATGTATTGTCTACAGGAAAAATTTCAGTTATCTAAGGCTGGAATTGAACCCAGATCCCTGGCACTGAGGCTGCAATGCTCGCCAGAGTCACCATGCGGCCTGTTTGAGCAGAGTAGATCATGAGAACCTTTGCTCATTGGCAGACACGTCAAAGATCAGATGACATAAGTTTTTAAGGTGAGGAGCAAATGGTTTAGAGGAGATCTGAGAATTTTTACGCCCAGAAAATATTAAAATATGGGGTATACTGTCTGAAAGTGGAGAAAACAGATACTCAACATTTAAAGCAGCATCTGGATGAATATATAAAATGCCAGAGCACAGTAGGCAATGGATCGAGAGCAGTTGAATGGGATTAATATAGTTGTTTATTTATTGGCATAAACATCTGAGGCAAAGGGTCTGTTTCTATGATTCTTCAAGTTAGCTTGGAATGCTTGCTCCAGACTGTAGATATTTGCTCAGAAAAACATTAGAAAGATACATATGTGATGCATTAGGTACATCCCTCGTCAATAGAAGTACCACTTATGGAAGGTAAAATGGCTGCTAGGAAGCAGTTTTGCTAACTCCATAGAATCTAAGAGTGTTACTAAGGTTTGGGGTCTATCCTGACATGGAGACCAAGAACATATTCTGCAAAATTTTTAAGATGATCTAGTAGCTGCTACGTCAGCCCATATCTCTTCAATTTTAGCAAAAAGAATGTAAACTTAATTGCTCTATGAATTTTATTCATATGTATCTTAAAGATGACAGCTCCAGTCCTTTAGAAGATACATCTGTAGCAAAGATTATTGGATGTGTCTGGGTATAGTGAACCAGTATCAGGTGATATCAGCATGCCTTTATTTCCTCCAGAAGACTGCTTCTTCCTAGAAAATTGTTTATCTGGTCATAAAAGCTGAAAATGATTCACTAATTATAATGAAATTGGATAAGAACCTTTCAACTTGAATTGCCAGAATTCTGAACCTCTAGAGTTAAATTCATGTTCCAAGGCGCTGAAAACTCCTTGATTCTCCAGTTTTCATGCTCAAAACATCAACTCCCCTGCTCCTCGGATGCTGCCTGACTGGCTGTGCTTTTCCAGCACCACACTCTTTGACTCTGAGTTCCAACATCTGCAGTGCTCGCTTTCTGCCATGAACTCTGGGGTTGCATGGTGGCTCAGTTATTTGCACTACTGCCTCACAGTGCCAGGGACCCAAGTTCGATTCCAGCCTCGGGCTATGTGGAGTTTGCATGTTCGCCCCACGTCTGCGTGGGTTTCCTCCAGGTGCTCTGGTTTCCTCCCACAATCCAAAGGTGCGTAGATTAGGTGGATTGACCTTGCTCAATTGCCTATAGTGTTCATGGATGTTTAGGTTAGGTGCATTAGTCAATTAGGTGCAATATAGAATAGGGGAAAGGATCTGGGTGGGTTACTCCTCAGAGGGTTAGCATGGACTTGTTGGGCTGAAGGGCCTGTTTCCACACTGTAGGGATTTTTTTTAAAAAAAAGCTCTAAGTTCATCCTTTATTGGATAGGAGTTTGGCAGAGCAAAATTGGGAAACAGCTCAAGCTTCACAAAGCTAGGTTCAAGTAGTGTCTGTGGGCAACTCAAGTTTTCAAGTTACTCAATCTTCATTACATTGTTTGGGAGATTTTGTTTTGACAGATTACCCTTTGGCATCATATCGCCACCAGAAATTTTCCAGAGTAGCCTAATGTCCTGATCTAAGATCTACTCAGATACAGCATTACGTGAGATGTTCTGCAACACCGACAGGAAGCAGGACTTGTACTCAATAATAAATGCAAACTTTCATAGCATACTCATGAAGTTCCTTGTTCCTTGGATATACTAGGAATGCATCTGGTATCATGATTTGACTGATCCCACCACCCCGGAAGGTGGTCTGACCGCTGCACCGTGATATCCTGATTATAAGGGAGGCATCCTAGACCCTGATTTCGTCTACAAAAACACATGAAAGGTCCCTTGATTTTGCAGTCCTCCCTAATATTGCCCTTTCATTCTTCTTCCTTCTCTCCTGTACAGATGAGTTGCCCGTGATGCCATGGCTTTGGCTGACTACACCACCCTGAGGAGACCTCACCAGTTTTCGAAGTGAAATACCAATTGGTAAACAGACACAGGTGACTCCTATATCTCCTGCCTTGTAGTCACCCATTCCCTCTCTGCTGTTAGACTCTAGCCTTATGTGCTAGCCACAAATCTCTGCCTTGCACAGGAAGAGCAGTGGCTCCAGCAACTGCTTATCTGAAACTAGTTGCAGAAACCACTTTCTACAGATGTGTTTGTCTGGGACACGTGGTAGAACTATGATTTCACACATATCACAGGAAGTACATTCACTCACCTCTTGTGACATGCCATCCCATAACTGAAATATTTGTTACTCTTCAAATAGATATAGGTTTAGTATGCGAATTAGACAAGAGGCTTAAACATAAACTAAATACCAAAGGTCCAGTGACCTCAGTTGTGATGCATCCTGACCCATTTAGTTTCACATGGTGGCTGAAAGAGAATTTTGTTGTTTAACTCAAAATAAGGTTTGTTTCCTTGTGCTAACATTTCAGCTCTGTAGTAGCTTCCATTTAATTCTTTGATCTCAACAAAGAAAAATATCTCTATATCATTGATATCTCCTATTTCATAGATTTCACCAGCTTTTAGAGTATTCTCTTTTGACTTTTTTTTGTGTAGAATCCCTAGTGTGTGGAAACAGACCCTTTGGCCCAACAAGTCCACACTGATCCTCCAAAGAGTAACCAACCCAGACCCATTCCCCTACCCTGTTATCCTATATTTACCCCTGACTAATGCACCGAACCTACACATCCATGAACACTATAGGCAATCTAGCATGGTCAATTCACCTAATCTGCACATCTTTGGATTATGAGAGGAAACCTACACAGGTGCAGGGAGAATGTGCAAATTCCACACAGACAGTCGCCCAGGCTGGAATTGAACCCCTGTATCCCTAATGAACGGCTTTTGCCCGAAACGTCAATTTTACTGCTCCTCAGATGCTGCCTGAACTGCTGTGCTTTTCCAGTAACACTCTAATCTAGACTCTGGTTTCCAGCATCTGCAGTCATTGATTTTAGCTAATTGAACCTGGGTCCCTGGTATTGTGAGGCAGCAGTGCTAACCACTGAGTCACTGTGATTGAGCTTGTTGTTTTGCACAAAATGGAAATGTTTTCCTTCTTGTAAAAAAATGTATTGTCCTCTTTGTCAGCACAATTTTCACACCTGTGTTTTCTTTTGCCAAGCTGTTAACAGTTAGCTGAGGCTCTTCTTGCCTTCCCCATTTTTTGCACAGCTACCTCATTGCTTTTAAGCTTAACATTCTCAGTTGAGTCAGATGTTTTCAGAATATGATTTGCCCTGTCACCATGAATCTTACCTCCTGACCTCAACTTAGCTGATGGGTTGAATTGTCTTTGTTATTGTTAAGTCATTCCTCAAATGCCTTACACAACACTTCATCAAAGATTCTGACAACTCTTTTCCTGTTTATTTCTACTTTTAAGCTGCTATACCCACAGATTTATGTAGCTCTGTTTAGATCATTGATAAAAGTACCAATACATTGCCATTGACATTGGATACAGTGAATAAATTTTGCCTACTCAACAATAATATTATTTTCACAGATTGAAAATGTAGACAGCTTTGATTACTTCATGCATGGCCTTTATTTTAGTAATCCCTTGCTCACTAGGCTATCATCTACATGCCAGTTTCAGATGCTGTCCTTCTCACTGAGTGGTTTTCCAGCCAGGCCCAGGGAAAGTACAATCCCATAGAGAACAAGTAAGCCTGCAACCCCATGAGCCTGTTATTCCATTCGATTAGGTTATTGCTGATTATCTGTTTGTGTTTCAAATTCCATATACTGATAACCTTTGATTCCTTTGCCCAACAAAATCTATCTACTTCAACCATAAAATATTCAATGGCCTGACCTCCGCTGTCTTTTGTGACAGGGAGGAGAAGGTGAGGACTGCAGATGCTGGAGATCAGAGCTGAAAAATGTGTTGCTGGAAAAGCGCAGCAGGTCAGGCAGCATCCAAGAAGCAGGAGAATCAACGATTTGGGCATAAGCCCTTCTTCAGGAATGGCTTATGCCCAAAACATCAATTCTCCTGCTCCTTGGATGCTGCCTGACCTGCTGCTCTTTTCCAACAACACATTTTTCAGCTCTGTCTTTTGTGACAACAGAGAGTTCCAACGTTTCAGAAGCTGCTGAGAGAAAAATATTCTGTTTATTTCTGTCCTGAAAGGGCAACACCTAACTTTTAAACAGCGCTCCCTCACTCTGGACTCACCCCCATTTGAAAGCATTATTTCACTTGCAGCTTGTCAAGAACATTCAGGACCTTATACACTTCAATCCAGTCACCACTCTTCTCAATGCCAGTAAAAGCAAACCCAACAGTATTTAATGTCTGTTCATAAGACAACCTACTCAGTCGAGGCATCAATCTAAGTAACATGCTTTGAACTGCCTCTAATGCATTTAAGTCCTCCTTTAAATAAAGAGACCCAAATTGAACAATGCTTGAGATATGGTTGTACCCAACATCCTTTTTAAAAAGTAACATCCTTACTTTTATATGTTCAATTCCTTGTGCATTAAATAATAGCATTTTATTAGCCTTCTTTATTATTTACTGCACCCAAACACTAACATTTTGTAAATTACATGCTCAAATATAGAGATGCCTCTGCACTTTGGATTTCTGCTGCCATTTTCCATTTAAGTAATACTCTGCTTTTTCATTCTTTCAGTCAAATTGAATAACTTCACACTTAACGTTGTAAACTTTGTAGCATATTTTTGCCCATTCACCCAAACTGTTTATCAACTGGTATGAGATTTAGCAGCTTTAAAAGAGGATATATCCACACAGCCAGATTAGATGGCTGATGAGAGAGCTGAAAATGTGTTGCTGGTTAAAGCACAGCAGGTCAGGCAGGTCCTGATGAAGGACTTTTGCCCGAAACGTCGAATTTCCTGTTCCTTGGATGCTGCCTGACCTGCTGCGCTTTAACCAGCAACACATTTTCAGCTCTGATCTCCAGCATCTGCAGACCTCACTTTTTACTGGCTGATGAGAGAGGCAAGGGAGGAAATATCAAGTGCCCAGGCAATAATTTCAGACCCTCTCTTGTCACAGGTGAGATGCCAAAGGACTATGAACACTGTCCCATTATTAAAAAAGGGGGAAATTTCTAGGCAAGTCACTCTAACCTCCGTGATGGGAACATTATTAGAAAGAATTCCAAGAGACAAGACGGAACACGTCTGCACTTGGAGAGACATGAATTAAACAGAGATGATCATGGATTTGTTGGGGGAAGGTCATATTTGACAAAATAGACTGATTTTTATTTTGAAGAGGTAACCAGGAGGACTGATAAGTTTAATAAATTTCATGTGACCTACATTAACTTTAACAAAGCTTTTGATAAGGTCCCTCATTGCTGCTCAAGGCAATAAGAACTATTGAATCAAGGCACAGTGACATATTTAATGCACAACTGGCTGGGAGTCAGGAAGCAATTTTGTAGGTAGTAAATGTCAAGTAGAGGAATGTTTCTGTAGGATATCATTGGGGCTTGTTGCTAGGCCCTTGCTAACTTGTAGCTAGTATTAATTATTTGGACTTAAATGTAAGGGACCAGATTTAAGAAGTTTGCTGAAGATACAAAAATCAGTAGGAAAGTAAATAGCAAGGAAGGTAGCTGTAAACTGCAGGAGGATATCAATGGATAGTTGAGGTGGTAGAGCAGTTGCAAATGGAATTTAATCTGGAAAAGTGTGAGATAATTGCACTTGAGAAGGACTAACAATGGCAAGATACCATGAATTGCAGGACCTTGGAAAGTATTGATGATCAAAGAGACCTGGGCGTCTATGTCCATAGATCCCTGAAAGTAACAGGACAAGTTAAGAGGGCATATACGATACTTGCCTTTATTAACTAAGGCACAGAATGCAAGAGCTATGCTGGCGCTGCATAAAACACTAGTTAGGCCCAACTGGAATGCTGCATGCAGTTCTAGTCACCACGTTATAATAAAGATGTGATTGCAATTGAGAGTGTGCAAAAGAGATTTACCAGGATGCTGCTTGGGCTCAAGGATCTGACCTATGAGGATATATTGGATACTCTGGGGTTGTTTACCTTGAAGCACTGAAGGTTGACAGAGCTATATATGGGTGTAAAATAGCACTTTTTCCATTAGTGAAAAGATTAATAACTATGGGGCATAGATTTAAAGGATGAGACAGATGTGTAGAAGGGGAGTTGAAAAACAATTTCACCCAGAGGGTGGTGGTAGCCTGGAGCTCACTGTCAAAAGAGTGGCTGAGTCAGGAGTTCTTGTAATAATTAAGCAGAATTTAGATTTTAACCCACACTGCTTTAGCCTCCAGAACTATAGGCCAAGAGCTGGAAAATGGAATTAGTGAAGCAATTGTTAATTGTTGCAGGCATGATGGGACAAATTGCTTCCTTCTGTGCTGTAAACATCTGTGAGTTTATCTTTTACCTGTCTGCAAACGTCTTATGTTCTTTTCAACAGCATGATTTGTTATCTTGGTATCATCTACAAATTTAGTGACCATGCCTTTGCTCACTACATTCAAATAAACTTTGCAGAACTCTACTCATCATACCAATCTGCTAATCAGAAAAACACCCATTTATATCCAGTATAGCTGTCATGAGGAATATAAAGAAAGCAGGAAAGAACTCAAACATGGAATTAGGAGAGCAAGAAGGGGTCATGAAATGACCTTGGCAAATAGGGTTAAAGAAAATCTCAAAGCACTTTACATGTACATTAAAAATAAGAGGATAACCAGGGAGAAGGTAGGACCAGGAGCAAGCGAGGACTTCAGATGCTGGAGATCAGAGTCGAAGGGTATGGCACTGGAAAAACACAGCAGGTCAGGCAACATCTGAGGAGCAGGACAATCGATGTTTTGGGCAAGAGCGCTTCAGGAATATGGGATGGGGAAGAGGGCTGAGAGATAAATGGGAGGGTGGGGCTGGGGGAAGGTAGCTGGGAAGGCGATAGTTAGATGCAAGTAGGGGAGTGTTGGTGATAGGTCAGAGGGGAGGGTAGAGTTGGAGGGGTGGGGAGGAAGATGAACTGGTAGTACAGTTCAAGAGGACTTTGCCAAGTTGGAAAGTTGGATATGGGATGAGGTAGAGGGAGGGGAGATGAGGAAGCTGGTGAAATGTGGTTGGAAGGTCCCAAGATGGAAGATGAGGCATTCTTCCTCCAGTTGTCGAGTGGCTAGGATTTGGCAGTGGATGATGCCCAAGACTTGCATGTTCTTGGCGGAATGGGAGAGGGAGTTGAAGTTGTCAGTCATAGAGTGGTGGAGTTGTTTGGTGCATGTATCTCAGAGATGTTCCCTGAAACGTTCCGCAAGTTGGTGCCCTGTCTCCCCAGTGTACAGGAGACCACATCAAGATCAAAGGTATTTGGATGTGCAGAAAAATCTCTGCTGGATGTGAAAAGATCCTTTGGGGCCTTGGATGGAGGAGAGGGGAGAGGTGTGGACACAGGTTTTACATCTCTTGTGGTGGCAAAGGAAGGTGCTGAGTGTGGAGGGTGGATTGGGGGTGTGGGGGGGGGCCGGTTTGGATTGCATGGACTTTACAAGGGAGTTGAGGAGAAAATAGTCTCTGCAGAATGCTGATAGGGGTGGGAAGGGAAATATGTCTCTCGTGATGGGTCTGAGTGTAGGTGATAGAAATGGCAGAGTATAATAAGCTGTATCTGGAGATTAGTGGGGTGTAAGGTGAGGACGGGGGTGCTTTATCCTTGTTGTGGTTGGAAGGGTGGGGTTCAACGGTGCAAGTGCGGGAAGTGGAGGAGATGTGCTGGAGGGCAGAGTCATGCATCTCCAACCAGAAAAATACCCTTCCATCACTCTCCTCTACCTTCTATGGGCAAGCCAAGTCTGAATCCATGCCGCCAAGTCACTGTGGATTCTATGCATCTTGATCTTTTGGATGAACCTATTATGAAGGATCTTGTTGAAAGCCTTACTAAAATCCATGTAGACAACATCCACTGCTTCACCCTCATTGATCACCTTTGTCACCTCTCTGAAAAATTCAATCATGTTTGTAAGACATGACTTGCACAAAGCTATGCACACTGCCCCTAATTAGGCCATACATTTCCAAATGCACATAAATCCTATGCCTAAGAATTCTCTGCAACAGCTTCCCAACCACCAATGTGAGACTCACCAGCCTACAGTTTCCTGGATTATTCCTATTTCCCTTCTTGAATAAAGGAATAACATAAGCTACTTGACCTTCCTCCAATGTCCTCTCCTCCAGTGTTCTGCACGGATCCATACTGGGGCCTCTGCTGTTTGTGATTTGTATAAATGACTTGGATGAAAACGTAGATGAGTGGGTTAATAATTTTTTGATGATACAAAGATCAGTAGAGTTCTCAATAGTGTAGAAGGTTGTCAAAAGATACAGCATTGTATAGATCATTTGCAGTCTTAGGTGGAGAAATGGCAGATGGAGTTTAATCGGGTAAGGTGCTATATTTTGGGAGATCAAATGTAAGGAAAAATATACAGTTAATGACAGGACCCTGAATAGCACTGATGTACAAGAGGGATTGGGGGTTCAAGTCCGTAGCTCCCTAAAAGTGACCACACAAGTACCCAGGGTGGTAAAGAATATGGCATGCATAAGCTTGGTTGGGGAATTGAGTACAAGGGTCAGGATGTCATGTTGCAGCTTTATAGGACTTTGGTTAGGCCACAGTCAGTATTACACTCACTTCTGGTCGCCACATTACAAGAAGGATGTGGAGGCTTTGGAGAGAGTGCACAGGAGGTTTGCCAGGATGCTGGCTGGATTACAGGGTATGAGCTATAAGGAGAGGCTAGAAAAACTCAGGTTGTTTTCTCTGGAGCAGCGGATGCTGAGGAGAGACTTGATGGAAGTCTATACAATTATGACATGCATGGTAGAGTTGACGGTCAGAGTCGTTTTCCCAGAGTTGAAATGTCTAATACTCAGGGGCATGCATTTAAGGTGAAACAGAGAAAATTCAAAGGAGATGCAAGGGGTAAGTTACTTGCACAGACAGTAGTAGAAGTCTGGAATGTGTTGCTCGGGGTAAGAGTGGAGGCAGATATGATAGGGGCATTTTAGAGACTTTTAGATCAATGCATGAATATGCAACGAATGGAGGGATACGGACCAAGGACAGGCAAAAAGGATTAGTTTAATTTGTCATCATATTCAGGACTACACCATGGGTCGAATGGCCAATTCTCTATACTGGACAGTTTTATGTTTTATATTATTGCCAATTCTGTTTTTTTGTCAGCAAACCAATCTTCTATTCACACTAGTATGTCACATTCTACTTCTATTTTGTACAATAACATATTACACGGCACTGTGTCAAAAGCCTTCAGGATGTTCAATACCTTCCACCCAAACACAGAATCCCTACAATGCAGGTAGAGGCCATTCAGCCCATCAAGTCTGCTCCAACCGCCCAAACAGCATCCCACTGAGATGCACACGTCATTCTCGTAACGCCACATTTACCAGGGCTAATTCACCTAGCCCATACATCCCTGGATACTATGGGACAATTTATCATGGCCAATCCACCTCACTTGCATATCTTTGGACTGAGGGGATCCTGGAGCACCTGGAGGAAATCTATGCAGAGATGGGAAGAATGTGCAAACTCCACACATACTGGAAGCAAATCTATGTCTTTGGCTCTGTGAGGCAGCAGTGTTAACCACTGTGCCACCCATAATGTCTGTGCCGATCATGTTGCCATTCTAATCTAATGCCATCTGCCTACACATGGTCCACATAACTTTATTTACTGCCTGTTAATGAACCTGTCTAAATGCCTCTTAAACATTACAATTATATTTCTTTTACCACCACTCCAGTATGTTCTAGGGATTTTCCGTCCTTTGTGCCAAAAAACTTTCCTTGCATGGCTCCTTTAAACATTCCCCCTCTCACCTTAAGCTTATGTCTGCTCATATTTGGCATTTCCATGGGGGGAAAAAGACTGACAATCCATCCTATCCATGCTTTTCGTAATTTTATATTCTTCTGACAAGTTGCCCTTCAGAGTCGATGCTCAAGTGAAAACAATCAGATTTTCCAATGTCTTCTGATAGTTAATATACAAAGATCCAGACAACTTACTTGCAAACCTCTTTTGCACTCTCTCCAAGCCTCTACATCTTTCCTATAGTGTGATGACCAGAATTGCATTCAATGCTCCAAATGTGACCTAACTAGTGTTTTATACTGCTGCAGTATGACTTGCCAACTTTTATACCCAGTACACCTTCTTTACCACTTTAGCCAGTTGTGTTGCCACTTCAGGGACTCTAGACTTACACCCAAAATCCTGTTGTGTATCAATGCTCCTAAGGATTCTGTCATTTACTCTACATTTTCCTTGTGCATTTGACCTCACAAAATTTAAACTCCAGCTGCCATTTCTCCACTGAACTTTCCAACTGATCCATACCCTGCTGTAAGCTTTGATAACTTTTCTCACTATCCACAAATCCAACAACATTCATGTCATCTGCAAACTTATCAATCAGAACACCTACATTTTCATCCAAATCATTTATTTTTATGAGAAACAACTGAGGTTCCAACACTGATCACTGCTGAACACCACTGCTCATTTACTGTATATTTTCCTCTTGCATTTGACCTCCCAAATGAATCACCTCACACTTTTCTGGATTAAGCTCCATCTGCCATTTCTCTGCCCAACATTCCAAGTGATCTATATCGTTCTGTATCCTTTGACAACCTTACTCACTGCCCACAATTCTACCAATTTTGTGTAGCCTGCAAATTTACTAATCAGACCACCATCAGATCATCCAAATTATTTTACATGTTACAAACAACAGAAGTCCAAGCACTGATTCTTGTGGAACACCATTAATTATAGAGACTTTTCTTTTATTCATTCACAGGATGAATGTATCACTGGCTAGGCCAATAATTTATTGTCCATCCCTAATTACCAAGATGGCAGTTAAGAGTCAACCACATTGCTGTGGGTCTGGTGTCAACTTTAGGTCAGACTAGGTAAGGACGGCAGATTCCCTCCCTAAAGGAACACTAGTGAACAAGATAGGTTTTTCTCACAATTGATAATAGTTTCATGGTCCTCATTCGACTCCTAATTCCGGATCTTTGTTATTGAATTCAAATTCCATCATGCCAAGATGCGAACCCCTGTCCCTAGATCATTATCTGGCTCTCTGGGATCAGTGATAATACATGAGGCAATCACCTCCCCTAAAGTTGATTGCAGGCTATCCACGGATAGGAAGTGAACATAGAATATAGAACAATACAATGCAGTACAGGCCCTTTGGCCCTTCAGACATGTTGCGCTGACCTGAGAAAACAATCTGAAGCCCATCTATCCTACACTATTCCGTTTTCATCCATCAGTTTATCCAATGACCATTTAAATCCTTTAACATTGATGAGTCTACTGCAGTTGCAGGTAGGACGTTCTATGCCCCTGCTATTCTCTGAGTAAAGAAACTACCTCTGACATTAATCCTATATCTATTACCCCTTAATTTATGTTCCTTTGTGCTAGCCATCACATCTGAGGGAAAAGGCTCTCGCTGTCCACCCTATCTAATCCTCTGATCATCTAGTAAGTCTCAATTAAATCATCTCTCAACCTTCTTCTCTGTAACAAAAACACCCTTAAGACCCTCAGCTTTTCCTCCTAAGACCTTCCCTCCACACCAGGAAATACCCTTGTAAATCTCCTCTGAACCCTTTCCAATGCTTCCACATCCTTCCTATAATGTGGTGACCAGAACTGTACGCAATGCCCCAAGTGTGGCCACACCAGAGTTTTGTGCAGCTGCAACATTACCTAACGACTTCAAAACTGAATCCTTCTACTAATAAAAGCTAACACACTGTATGCCTTCTGAAGGGGTATAATTTAGGAAGCACACAAATAAGGAAAGAAGTTATGATAATGTTGTTAGCAAAGGAGATGGGTTAGCATTGTTTGTAAAGGACGTGGATTGAGGTTGTTTGTAAAAGAGGTAGTTTAGTATTATAAACCAAATGAACTGCAGATGCTGTAAATCAGAAACAAAAACAAAAGTTGCTGGAAGGATCACTGGACCCGAAATGTTAACATCTGATTCCCCTTCACAGTTGCTGTCAGACCTGCTGAGCTTTTCCAGCAATTTCTGTTTTTGTAGGTGGTTTAGTGCTATTGATTGTCAAGCAGGTGGTTTGGGTATTGTTAGTAAGAGTGAAAAATCAATGCAATGGTAAGAAATCATGATATGGATTATTATTTAAATGGTGATATTTCATAAAATGCAGATGTATGAAGGGACTTTGTTATCCTTTGTACACCAGTCAATGAAAGGAGATAGGCAAATGGCATATTGACCTTCATTGCAAGACAATTTGAGTTCACCTATAGGAATGTTTTATTGCTGTTATACAGGTCCTGGGTGAGAGCTCATTGAGAGTACTGAATACACTCCCTAACTGAGAAAGGATATACTTGCCAAAGAGGGAGTGCAGTGGAGTTTCATCAGACTGATACTGGGGATAGCAAACCATGAGGAGAGACTCATTTGACTGAGCATATATTCACAAAAGTTTACAAGGAAAAGAAGGGATCTGCTCGAAACATATAAAATTTTAACATGATTAGAAAGACGAGAAGGAGAGAGGATATTTTCCTTAGTTGAGGAGTCTAAAACCAGGGGTCACAGTTGCAGGATGTGGGGGAGGCCATTTAAGACTGACGTGAAGAGTAATTGTGTTATTCAAATGCTGACAAACCTTTGAAATTCTCTTCCCCAGAGAGCTGCAGAAGCTCAATCGTTGAACATGTTCAAGACAGAAATTGTAATATTTCTGTAGTCTAATGACATCAAGGGAAATGGAGATAAAGCAGGAAAGTGTCATTTGTCAATGATCAATGATGATCTAATTGAATGGCAGAGCAGACTCAATGGGCTGTGTGGTTTTCTTTTATTCCTATGTTCTAGTGCATTGGGACTGAATCTACATTTTGTTGCAACACTCCTACTGACCTCAGCCACCTGTGATTATTCTTCACTATGGTAATGATTTCTTTTTACTGGTTGTGGAAAACAACATTTTCCTCCTGGTTGCTCCAGCCCTGGGAAGAACATCCAGTCAAACATCAATAAATTGAACAATGACCCTCATTATTTTCTCAACCAGATCATTGATGTTCTTAGTGCTGTTGAGCTCCATTGAAAAGAACCTTCATCTACAACTAGAATTGATCCAAAGCCACAGAACTTACGAAAATGCCTCATAGAATCATGCAAGTAGAGGCCCTTTGGCCCATCATTTTGGATCACCAAAGCCACATTAAATCTATATTATTCCCACTTTCCAACACTAGGTTCATAGCTTTGAATGTTATGATGTTTGAAATGCTGATCCAAGTACTTTTCAAAGGTTGTAAGGTTACCTACCTCACCCTGTCATTCCAGGTATCACCACCCTCTAGGTGAAAAAGATTTTCCTCAAACTCCCTCCAAATTCCCTGTCTTTCACTTTTAAATTATTGACTTGTTATTGCCTCTTTGATTAAGGGGAACAGTTATGTTCTATTCACCTTCTACAAGCCCCTCAACGTCCTCTGCTCCAAAGCAAACAACCCAAGTTTATCCAGCCTCTCTTCATAAAAAATTTTTTCCCATTTCAGGCAACAATCTGTTGAATCTCCTTTGCAATCTCTCCAGTGCTTCCTTCCTATAATACAGAGACCAGAACTGCACACATTACTCCAGCTGTAGTCGAACCAAATTCCTATACAGTTCCAACATAACACCCCTGTTATTATAATCTATGTTTCGACTTATTGAAAGCAGGTGTCTCATATGCCTTCTTAGCTACCCTATCACCCATCCTGCCATCTTCAGCGATTGGTCCCTCTATTCCCCTGAGCTTTCTAGTGTCATACCATTTGTTGGGTATTCCCTTGTCTCATAACTTCTTCCAAAGTGCATCATCTCACACTAATCTAATCTAATCTAATTTAATCTAATCTAAAGTACCATCTGCCACAAATGATCCCAATTGACCAGTCTGTTTATATCCTGATGTAACCTAAGACCTTCTTCCTCACTGTCAACCACCAGGCTGATCTTTGTGTCATCCAAAAACTTACTTATGAGCTCTCAAAACTCTCACATACATATATATATATATTTGTATATATCATGAACAATGAGCAACCCAGACTGATCCCTGTGATACGCCACTGGACACTGGCCTCCACTCTCAAAAACAGCCTTCTACCACCACCCCCTGTCTTGTCACTAAGACAATTTTGGATCCAACTTCTTAAGTGACCCTAGATCCCATGTGTTTTTATCTTCCTTATCAGCTTTCCATTTGATAAGTTGTCAAAGACTTTGCTGAAATCCGTATAAACTACAATCTACTGCACTATCCATATCTACACACTTTGTCACCTCTTTAAAAATATTTTTTAAAATTACTTACAGTGTGGAAACAGGCCCTTCAGCCCAACAAGTCCACACCAACCCACTGAAACGCAACCCACCCATACCCCTACATTTACCCCTTCACCTAACACTACAGGCAATTTAGCATGGCCAATTCACCTGACCTGCACATTTTTGGACTATGGCAGGAAACCGGAGCACCCGGAGGAAACTCACACAGACACAGGGAGTACATGCAAACTCCACACAGCTAGTTGCCTGAGGCAGGAATTGAACCCAGGTCTCTGGCACTGTGAGGCAGCAGTGCTAACCACTGTGCCATCGTGCCGCCCACAATTATCCAGATTTATTAGGATTGTTCTCCTTCTAATGAAGACATGCTAATTATCCCTTATCAAACCTTGCTTCTCTAAATAGAGGTTAAGTTTTTCTATCAGAATTTTGTCCAATAATTTTCGATCACTGATGTACATGTCACTGGTCTGTAGTTCCTGGCTTATCTTTCCCACCCTTCTTGAAAAATCGAGCCATGTCACCCTATCCTCTGTAGCCATAGAGGAATTGAAATTTTCAGTTAGGGCCCTGCATTTTCCTCCCTTGTCTCCCAATAACAGCCTGGCATAGAACTCACATGTACCTGAGGACCTGTCAACTTTTAAACCTGTCAAAACCTCCAATACCTCATCACTCCCTATACAAATCTGCTCAAGAACTTTACAATCCATCTTTCCAAATTTTGAACCTGTGCCATCCTCCTGAATGAAGACTTTTGGTTGGCTTTTATAGAATATTTTGAAGGCTAAATTTTATTGTTGGCTCACATGGATCTGGATTAGATCTATAGCCAGGCCTTCCTAGAACAGCAATTCATTTGATATACCATTGATGAATATAGCAGTAAGTGAATTAAAGTGAAGGTGAGAAATAACAATACTTTTAATATGCAGTGAATAATTTTGTGGTGATATGTATTTTTTTCAAAGCATGCAATGGACTACTTTGAACTAAGAGGTAATTATCCATAAGACCTCCAGCAGAGAGTTTCTGTACCAGATATGCATATCAGGAAATAAAACACCTGTTCCATAGAACTTTCCATTTAATGTGATGAAAAATCTTGGTGAAGGTCAACTCAAATTCTCAATATGCACTTCAGGTGTAAGAAGACAGGAGCAGTAAAGCTGATTGTTTACTTGTAGAAGTATTTTCCCTACTCCTTTAAGTGCAGTCTTCCACTGACAAACCTACAGCAAGCCATAACTCACTCAGAGACTGATGTTTTAAGCAAACTAAAACATATCAAAGAGGACAAGGTTACACTGATATGCATCATTAACATTGTCAGGAGGGAGATCAAAATGGCATAAGGCAGTTCTGTTTTCATTTTTCACACTTCCTTTGACCTTACATGTTTTTTTCCCCACATAACAATAGATTAACATCTGCGCTGCTGTGAATTATTGTTTTGAAGTTTCACCTTCCTCAGATTTAAATGCTTAAGTGGTTAGTAGAGAAAATAATTTAACCAATTCATCACCAGATTTCAATTAAGATTTTACTCAATTATTAATCAAAACTTTTTTTCTGGATAGTGCCATAAATCATCAATTATAAATTAATAAATTAATTAATTTGTAATTAATTTGTACGAAATGAATTAGTAAATTTGTACGAAACATCAGAAAAACTCATACACTGATTATTATAATAGATTTAGTAGGTTTGCAGGGTAAATTTTATGAATTAGGTGAAAGGAAATGGATATTGGGAAATTGTTGCTTCATCCTCAGTTTGTTAATGTTTCTCAGAAGTAGAACCCTCAATGTAAAAACATTGTTGGCAACTTGCACAGTTGTTTAGCAGCCATTGGACCATTGGCTTATAATGGGAATGTTATTTTCAATGGAGAGGATGCTGTGCCTCCAAGAGCTGCTGGCTAATAAGGTGGAGTTATCAATGAAGCTTAGACGTAAAGTTAATTCAGGGTCTGTCCAGTTTTTGTTGGGGTGCTGAGGGTGGAGGAGAAACCTGGGTTAGGAAATTAAGTTGTTGGGGGGATATCATTTGATCAGCACATAGTAGTTGAAAAGAATGTAGCCCCCTCTTCACACACACCCACACCCAGTCAACAGTCTACCATGTTTTACAATAAGATGTAAGAACAGAAGTAGCCCATTGACTCTGCTCCACCATTCTATGAGATCATACCTTCTTAACATAAAATTCCAGCCTTTTCCCCATAAAGCTACATTCCCTTACTGATTAAAATTCTGTTTAACTTAGGTTTGAATCTACTTAATGACACAACCAACAGAGCCTCATAAAGTTCCTTCTGAGGATCAAATATATTGTATTCACTGCTTCCCCTTTATCTGGTCTATTCGTTACCTCCTGAAAAACATTCTTTAAAAATGTGTCACGTGTGATTTCACTTTCACAAACTTATGCTGATTCTGCTTGATCACATTATGTATTTCTAAATACTCTGCTATAACTTCCTACATAATAGACTCTAACATCAAAATGGCTGTTTTTGTTTTCTCTCCTTCCCTTTCTAAACAAGTTGCTTCATTGGGAGTTTTCCAGTCTTCTGGGGTTTTTCTAGAATGTAAAAATCCCTGGAAGATTGCGACCAGGGCATCTACTATTGTTACAGTTACTTCCTTTAATATGATAGGATACACACCTTCAGGTCTAGGAGACTTATTGGTCTTCAGCTCCAATAGTTTCCCTTGCACCATTTCTTTACTAGTGGTTATTCTACTTAATTCTTCTGCTCTATTTGCCCTTGAATATTTAGCAATCTTAGAATGTTATTAGAACTGGAGAGACTCTGAATTACCTTGAAGTCTAAGCTTCATTGGTGCCTCCACCTAAGACATCTTATTAGCCAGCAGCTCTTGGAGGAGAAAGTGAGGTCTGCAGATGCTGGAGATCAGAGCTGAAAATGTGTTGCTGGAAAAGCGCAGCAGGTCAGGCAGCATCCAAGGAACAGGAGATTTGATGTTTCGGATTTAAGCCCTTCTTTTGCAGTAGGTCAAAATCTTTGAGGAGAAAGTGAGGTCTGCAGATGCTGGATATCAGAGCTGAAAATGTGTTGCTAGAAAAGCGCAGCAGGTCAGGCAGCATCCAAGGAACAGGAGATTCGATGTTTCGGGCATAAGCCCTTTGGATGCTGCCTGATCTGCTGCGCTTTTCCAGCAACACATTTTCAGCAGCTCTCGGAGGCACAGCATCCTCTCCATTTAAAGTAGAATTCCCAACATAAGCCACTGGTCCAATGGCTGCTAAACAACTGTAAGTTGCCACCAATGTTTTTACACTGAGGATTCTACCTCTGAGAAAAAATCAGCAAACAGAGGATGAAGCAACAATTTCCCAATATCAGCTAATTCATAAAATTTACCCTGTGAAGACTGATGCAAAGTTTTTATTCAATTTTTCTGTCATTTCCCATTATATTTTCCCCAGGGTCATTCTCTAAGAGCTCTATTTTCACTTTGACTTCTCTCTTCCTTTTAATATAATTAAGGAAGCTATTGATGTAAGTCTTGACATTATTTGTAAGTTTGCACTCAAAGTTTATTTGCTCCTCTTATTTGATTGTCTTTTGTTTGTTTTTGAAGCTTTCTCAGTCCTCTGGCTTACCACTAATCTTTGCCATGTTATTTTTTCCTTTCAATCTGCTGCCTTCCTTAGCTTTCCTGGTTATCTGCGGTTTGCTTATCCCCCTCCTAGAAATCTTTTTCCTTACTGGAATATGTTTTTGCTGTGAGACTTGTGCTGTTTTCTGAAATGTCTGCCTTTGTTCCTCAAGCATTTTTGCTGCCCAACTCCTTCCCTAGTATACTCCATTGATTTCTGCCTTCATTTCTTTGTAATTAACCTTATTTAAGCTCCTCTATCTGAAGTGAATATTATATTCTATCATGTTATCATCACTATTTCCACAGCGATTGTTTATTCTAGGATGATTTTTTTAAAACCTGGCTCATTACATATCAGCAGATCTGAAATAACCTGACGTGATCCACAACATATTTTTGTTGGAAACTGTCTGAATATATTAATTTTTTTCTCTGCTAATCTGACTGTCCCAATGAATCACCTCTTTCCCTCTGCACTGAATTCCGATGCTGCTTCAAAGTACATACAAAAATTTGGATTGTGCTACCCTCTGGATATGATCTCTCCTTCCTGACTGTGTGAAGCTTACTGATCATTGGTCATGCCCCAGTAAATGAGGATAACAACAGTTAGATTACTAAATCATCGGAGAGAGAAACTGGAATCTAAACCTAAGTGGGTGCCAACCAAGGGACCGTCCTTCCTTTGCTATTTTATCAATAGTTGATATACCAATATCGATGGTCCACAGAATATAGTGCAGCCTTTTGTCCAAACATGATCATTTGGGTCATTTGGGTAGTTAGAATTCTTCTACCATGACTATTATCTTTATTAAAGAAGATATCATTTTCATAATTTGGAGATGCCGGTATTGGACTGTGGTGTACAAAGTTAAAAATCACACAACACCAGGTAGACTATCACCTGATGAAGGAGCGACGCTCCGAAAGCTAGTGTGCTTCCAATTAAACCTGTTGGACTATAACCTGGTGCTGTGTGATTTTTAACATTATTTTCATTGTTTTTCCCCTCACTTTTGTCTGTAACGGTGAGACAGTGTGTCACTTAGAGCCAAAAATGAGGGTTTGCATGTTGATAAGGACCTGTGATTCCAGTCCATCCTATGAATATGTTGCAGCTGACAGAAGGTACAACACCTAAAACCCTGTATTGTTGATGAATTTGTGTTGATGGGAAAAACTGAAGAAAAGCACAACTAAATCTGTGATCATGGATGATAGCATCATGCCATGAAAGGCTCACCTTGAAAAGCCAGAAATGATCAGATCAGTTTATTTACAGCTAATTACTCAGGCAATGGCATCAGTCCTGGCCCAGCCAAAGCCAGGGATACACGACATATATCTGCAACTAAGACACAGAACTACAAATATTTCTTAGATTTTTCAACTTAACATCATACCAAACTTTTCCGACAAAGCATTGTCATTAAGATTACAGAAAGACATCTCATATCTATAGATTAGATTAGATTCCCTTCAGTGTGGAAACAGGCCCTTCGGCCCAACCAGTCCACACCGACCCTCCGAAGAGTAACCCACTCGAACCCATTTCCCTCTGACTAATGCATCTAACACTATGGGCAATTTAACATGGCCAATTCACCTGACCCGCACATCTTTGGACTGTGGGAGTAAACCGGAGCACCCGGAGGAAACCTGCGCAGACACAGGGAAAATGTGCAAACACCACACAAACAGTCACCTGAGGCTGGAATTGAACCTCAGACCCTGGTGCTGTGAGGCAGAAATGCTAACCACTGAGTCACTGATAGCAGGAAGATCAAAATGTTTTTGAATCACTCAAACATCCATTACCAGCAGAAGCTTGCATCTTATACCATTGCAACCTGCAGAAGATGACAATCTTAGAAGAGGATGCATTTCAGAATGGGCCAGCAGCATGCATTATGAAAGATGTGAAACCAATTGCATTTGGATCCAATAGATCTATCATAACTCTAATTGAATTATTCTGATTTAGAGTATGAAATACCTGCTTCAATATTTCGCATCAAAAGTTTTCTTACGTATCCGAGGTTCCCTTTAAAACAGTTATTTTAGTAATTCATGTTCAATAATATTTGAAAAGCATTAGCCTCATTTAGTAACTAGCCTTCTACAAGCATAAATAAAAGATTTATTGCTCATGGTGCTACCCTATAATAAATGCAGTGTTTGAGAAAATAAGATGGTTTGTTCTTAAAATGAATGAAAGCTAATCTTTAAATGGAGGTGGGTAAGGGGACAACGGTCATCTTGATATAATGAAGTTCTGCCTGTAGTCATCCACCAAGAAGATTTAGACAGGTGACTGGCACAGCGTAGGTTGGGAGACCACAAAATAAGATGTGGTAGGTGGAGAAGACCAGGAGTTCACTCGCATCAGCTTGAGAGAAGAACAAAGCCGGTTAATGTACTAGTGAGTACAGTGGGTTCTTTCTTGATTATATGTTTTTAGAGATAAGTCTCTTAATTACACTTAAAATATAAGCCACAGCTATTAATTTAACAGGTGCAATATTTTGGAGAGGAATAAGACGGTGTTATTTTCTGGGTCTGTAGATTGTGAAGGAGCAAAAATGACGTTTGCAGTGATATGTTCTTCTTGTCAGATGTGGGAGTTTAAAGAGAGTTTAAGGGTTACTGTGGATTATATCTGTCATAAATGCTGTTGGATACGAATCTTATCAGATCGAGTGGATCGGTTGGAGAGACAGATAGAAGCAATGAGGAATTTGCAACAGCAACAGTATATGATGTTTGGCAGTTATAGGAAGGGGGGAATGTCTCAGATACAGTCACATAGATGGGTTAACTCCAGGAAGGGTAAGAGAGGTAGGCACCTAGGGCAGCAGTCTTTTGTGGATATAGCCATTTCAAACAGGTGTGCTGTTTTGGAAAATGTAGGGGGTGATGGATTCTTAGGGGAACGTAGCACGAACACCCAAGTTTCTGGTATTGAGACTAGCTCTAATGCAACAAGGGGTACATCGGCTTCCAAGAGATCAATTGTGTTAGGGGATTCTGTAGTCCGAGGTACAGACAGACGTTTCTGTGGCCAGCAGAGAAAAAGCAGAATAGTGTGTTGTTCCCTGGTGCCAGGATCAAAGATGTCTCAGAGAGGGTGCAGAATGTTCTCATGGGGAAGAGGGGCCAGCAAGAGGTCATTGTCCACATTGGAACCAACGATATAGGAAGGGAAAGGGTTGAGATTCTGAAGGGAGATTACAGAGTTAGGCAGAAATTTAAAAAGGAAATCCTCAAAGGTAGTAATATCTGGATTACTCCCAGTGCTACGAGCTAGTGAGGGCAGGAATAGGAGGATAGAGCAGATGAATGCATGGCTGAGGAGCTGGTGTATGGGAGAAGGATTCACAGTTTTGGATCATTGGAATCTCTTTTGGGGTAGAGGTGACCTGTCCGAGAAGGACGGATTGCACCTAAATTGGAAGGGGACTAATATACTGGCAGGGAAATTTGTTGGAACTGCATGGGAGGAGTTAAACTAGTAAGGTGGGGTGGTGGGACCCAGGTAGATAGTGAGGAAAGAGATCAATCTGAGACTGGTACAGTTGAGAACAGAAGTGAGTCAAACAGTCAGGGACAAGGTAGGACTAATCAATTAAACTGCATTTATTTCAATACAAGGGGCCTAACAGGGAAGGCAGATGAACTCAGGGCATGGTTAGGAACATTGGATTGGGATATCATAGCAATTACAGAAACATGGCTCAGGCATGGGCAGGTCTGGCAGCTTAATGTTCCAGGATACAAATGCTATGAGAAGGATAGAAAGGGAGGCAAGGGAAGAGGGAGAGTGGCATTTTTGATAAGGGATAGCATTACAGCTGTGCTGAGGGAGGATATTCCTGGAAATACATCCAGGAATTGGGACGTTAGTTGGGTGGAACTGAGAAAGAAGAAAGGGATGGTATTATAGACCCCCTAATAGTCAGAGGGAAATTGAGAAACAAACTTATAAGGAGATCTCACTTATCTGTAAGAATAATAGGGTAGTTATAGTTGGGAATTTTAACTTTCCAAACATCGCCATAGTGTTAAAGGTTTAGATGGAGAGGAATTTGTTAAGTGCGTACAAGACAATTTTCTGATTCAGTATGTAGATGTACCTACGAGAGAAGGTGCAAAACTTGACTTACTCTTGGGAAATAAGGCAGGGCAGGTGACTGCGGTGTCAGTGGGGGAGCACTTTGGGGCCAGCGACCATAATTCTATTTGTTTTAAAATAGTGATGGAAAAGGAAAGACAGATCTAAAAGTTGAAGTTCTAACTTGGAGAAAGGCCAATTTTAACAGTATTAGGCAAGAACTTTCAAAAGCTGATTAGAGGCAGATGTTTGCAGGTAAAGGGACGGCTGGAAAATGGGAAGCCTTCAGAAATGAGATAACAAGAATCCAGAGAAAGTATATTCCTGTTCGGGTGAAAGGGAGGGCTGGTAGGTATAGGGAATGCTGGCTCAAAGGTAGAAGACAAAGGGTGATGGTGGAGGGTTGTTTTTCAGACTGGAGGCCTGTGACCAGTGGAGTGCCACAAGGATTGGTGCTGGGTCGTCTACTTTTTGTCATTTACATAAATGATTTGGATGTGAGCAGAAGAGGTACAGTTAGTAAGTTTGCAGATGACACCAAAATTGGAGGTGTAGTGGACAGCGAAGAGGGTTACCTCAGATTACAACAATATCTGGACAAGATGAGCCAATGGACTGAGAAGTGGCAGATGGAGTTTAATTCAAATAAATGTGAAGTGCTGCATTTTGGGAAAGCAAATCTTAGCAGGACTTATACACTTAATGGTAAGGTCTTGGGGAGTGTTGCTGAACAAAGAGACCTTGGAGCGCAGGTTCATAGCTCGTTGAAAGTGGAGTCTCAAGTAGATAGGATAGTGAAGAAGGCGTTTGGTATGCTTTTCTTTATTGGTCAGAGTGTTAAGTACAGGAGTTGGGAGGTCATGTTATGGTTGTACAGGACATTGGTTAGGCCACTGATGGAATATTGCATGCAGTTCTGGTCTCCTTCCTATCAGAAAGATGTTGTGAAACTTGAAAGGGTTCAGAAAAGATTTACAAGGATGTTGCCAGGGTTAGAGGATTTGAGCTATAGGGAGAGGCTGAACAGGCTGGGGCTGTTTTCCCTGGAGCGTTGGAGGCTGAGGGGTGACCTTATAGAGGTTTACAAAATTATGAGGTGCTTGAATAGGATAAATAGACAAAGTCTTTTCCCTGGGGTTGGCAAGTCCAGAACTAGAGGGTTTAGGGTGAGAGGGGAAAGATATAAAAGAGACCTAAGGGGCAACATTTTCATGCAGTGGGTGGTACATGTATGGAATGAGCTGCCAAAGGATGTGGTGGAGACTGGTACAATTACAACATTTAAGAGACATTTGGATGGGTATATGAATAGGAAGAGTTTGGAGGGATATGGCTGGGTGCTGGCAGGTGGGACTAGATTGGGTTGGGATATCTGGTTGGCATGGACAGGTTGGACCGAAGGGTCTGGTTCCATGCTGTACATCTCTATGACTCTATGACTTCAGGTCTATCACTCCAAAACCGTCTCCCCCACTCCTCCATTTTGAAGAATAGCCTAAGGATTGGTAAAATGTTCTCATCTGTCACTGTTGTGTTCTTTCCTTGTCTAATTAACTAATGAGTCTTCTAATTAACTGCTGCTTCTTAGAAACTCAATGGACTATCAGAAATTTGCTACAAATTGTGAACTACCTATCTTAGGTAACTGTGATCATGCATAACCAAAATTAATACATTGATTCAGTAAGCAATTCTCTGTAGAAATAAATCACAAACTCCTGGAAAGAAATTGGCACAAACATCTGGAAAGTGCACCACCTAGACTATTACACATTTTAGTGTAAGTATCAAGATTCAACATCAATATCTACTGCAAACCTAGTCCCAAAATGATTAACTTGGACAAACCTTGCAGATCACCAAATCTGAATAAGAATGAAGTAATTCCACTAAATGTACAATTTGACAATCTGGGTAGATATTCTTAAGGTTGATCTGATGAATTTCGGTCAGCTCAAGTGCAACCACTTTCAAGCAGAAACAGCCTGTGATATATGACTGAAGGCATATGGAAAGCCAACACAGAACAATGGATTGACATGATTCAATGTGTCTTAGCATATTCAGATGCTTTTGACCACACAGGTGTCTTCATATGCAACATTTTTACAAGAAGCAAAGAAGTTTCGATGCCCCTAACTTATTGTCACAATTGCATCAGGAACAAATTGCCATAGAATTAGAAAGAATACTTGGTATGTACTGTTGTATATTGGCCAGGGATTATCAATGTAAACAAGAAGACAACAAAGCATGCCAGATTCATTGAAGACAGCAACACAAAGAACCTGAACACCATTACGAGAATCTGTCACTGTCTTGGTCAAAAGGTATTTATCATATATTGGAATAATTTCGTCACAGTCCCTGACTACATTTTCAGATTTGCAATTGGCAAATAGTTAGTGGACACTTGAAGTGCTTCCATGGCATACACAATCAGTGCAAAATTTAGTCCGATGGACAAAAATCTGTCTAAGAATCGAATATCAGAGCAACTCAACAGCAGAACTTCGAAGACAAGCACTGCATAAGGATTAGCCATGGACACTTCCAACCCCAGCGACAGAGCACTATTGGTTGAAGTTCTGGCCAGATTTCACTTTTAATCAGATAACAGCTACAGTGGGTTACAGGTGAGTTGGGTCACAGGCTTATACTTGCTTACTTTAGAGGTCTTATATTTGATTGCTACATGCAATAAGGTTTGAAATATTGTTTCAGTATTTGCCTGTGAGATTTCTTAATAAGTAACTTATGGTGATTTATCCATAACAATTGGCATGCTGGGTGGGCTTTGCTAAGAAGTGACTTTAAGTTGCTCTGAAGTTGAAACAAACAGTCTTGTATCCTCATAATTCTTGAATGAGTCCAATTTATGAGAGCAGCTGCCCCACATAATGGCCAGGAATTCAAGTGGGTGGATGAGGATAGAGATAATAAATGTTAAGATTTAGTTGGAATATTTAATTTTTTGTATTACTGAATTTGGCTTTGGAATTTAGAATCATAGAACCAGTTTTGTACAGCATGGAAACAAACCCTTTGGCCCAACTCATCCATGCCAACCAGATATCCTAAATTAATTTCATCCCATTTGCCAGAATTTGGCTTAAATCCTTCTCACCTTTCCTATTCATATACCCATCCAGATGCCTTCTAAATGTTGTAATTGTACCAGCCTCTCTACCACTTCCTCCAGCAGTTCATTCCATATATGCACCACCTTTTCCATGAAAAAGTCGCCATTCAGGTCATTTTTAAATCTTTCCCCTCTCACCTTAAATCCATGGCATCTAAGTTTAGACTCTTCTACCCTGCAAAAAAACCCCCTTGTCTATTTACCCTATCCATGCCCCTCATAATTTTATAAACTTAAGCACCCAACATGCCAGGGAAAATAACCCCAGCCTATTCAGCCTCTCCCTATAGCTCTACCCTGCCAATTCTGCCCACATCCTTGTTAATCTTTTCTGAACCTTTTCAAGTTTTACAATACTTTTCTGTTAGCAGGGCGAACAGAATTGAATGCAGTATCCCAAAAGTAGCCTAACCAATGTCCTGTACAGCCGAACCATGACATCCCAACTTCTATACTCAACGCACTGACGAACAAAGGCTAATGTACCAAATGCCTTCTTCACCAATCTGTCAACTTATGTCTTCATCTTCAAGGAACTATGAACTTGCATCCCAAGGTCTCAGTTCAGCAACATTCTTTAGCTTTGAACTTATGATAGACAATCAGTCTGAATGGGAGAACTTGGTTAAGGAATATATGAATAAGACGTTACCAAACTAGATAGAGTATTGGAAGCTTGTGATGTTACGAGCCCCAGGGCACCAAATTGTTTGTTAGAGTCAGTCAGGAAGTCTGTGGGAATGCATGCATCCAAAGAGAATGGGCTGATGGGAATTTGTTGTCCTTTTGCAGAAACTTGGTATGCAAAGTATGTGTTAAAGCAGAGAAATGCTGAGATAAGTGAGTTGAAGTCTAAAAAGGCAAAGCTAAAACAGAAACTTGATAACCTAGAGGTTGTTAGTCAGGAAAGGACTGTTTTCGAGTTGGAAAATACAGAGTTTAAAGGGAAAGGTTAAATCCCTAGAGATTGTCAATCAGGGAAGATAGTTTATCTCTCAAATGACCAAAGTCAATTTGAGACAGTGAACAGAAATGCCAAAAAGGCATGGAGGCTGGTTCAGGAGTCAGATATTAACTTAGGAACCAGAAATTAAGACTCAAGAATTGGAAAGGTAAATGTAAAGACCCCCATGCAGCCCTTAAAGTACTACATCAAATGCAGCCTGTGTAATAAGTGAGAATGCTGATCACTCTGAATGCCAAGAAGTAGATGCCTAAAAGTCACAGCTTTCCAGCCAGAGAGGTTTCTCTGTGCTTTGAGACCCATACAAAACTTAGGGAGTGAAAGGTGTGATTCTAATTGGGGATTGATTGAGGGTGATGCCATACATTACTGCCTTCGGGGCAGAGAGTATGATTAATTCTGACCCTGATCCCTTCTGCCCTACTCGAGTAAAGGCTTCCCATATCCAGCCAAACCAGTCTGCTACAAGCCCAAAGTAAAAATATAGATTTAATGAAAATCCAACAGCATAAATGAGAAAACAGGCAATTGACCAGTAATAAGTAAAGAACGCTGATCACTCTGAATGCCAGGAAGTAGATGCCTAAAAGTTACAGCTTTCCAGCCAGAGAGGTTTCTCTGTGCTTTGAGACCCATACAAACAAGGTGTTTTGAAAAGTGAGACAAATGGTAGAGTTTGAAGTTAAGTTAATTAAGGGTGTGAGTAAACTCTATAGTCAGCCATGAGAAGGCTGTCTCCTATCTCCACGTGCTTTTCTGATATAACTTAATCTTAGACAGGAATGAGAATTTAGCAAAAGTTGGACCCCAAACCTAATGATTTCCAAAACCCTATGACAAACCCCAGGGAAATAGAGTCAGAGACAGTGTTACAGAGAGAGATGGATAGAGAGAGAGAGTGAAATGGGAATAAAACTAAGGTTGAACTGCAGTCTTTCATTTGTCTGATAATGGAAGATTACCTTGATTAAATATGTTTTTGGAGTAATAAGTTGATTGAAATATGTATTTCACAGGCAACATGTCTGCTGAGTACAAATTTTAGAACAAAATTCAAATTAAAGATCTAGGTAAACTGAAACTGTACGTAAGAGCAGGAACAACCTTGATCTTTTGTTTTTGAGCTTTAGATAAACTATGAAGCTGATTATTGGAATTGTTTTGCTGGCTTGGCTTTTGTAAGTGAAGAGCTGAAAATGTGTTGCTGGAAAAGCGTAGCAGGTCAGGCAGCATCCAAGGAGCAGGAGAATCGACGTTTCGGGCATGAGCCCATCTTCAGGAATCAGGAATCCATTCCTGATTCCTGGAGAAGGGCACATGCCCAAAACCTCGATTCTCCTGCTCCTTGGATGCTGCCTGACCTGCTGCGCTTTTCCAGCAACACATCTTCAGCTCTGATCTCCAGCATCTGCAGTCCTCACTTTCTCCTTTTGTAAGTAAAGTACAGAATTGGTAATCAGGATCTCGTGCTCAGTGGAAGTGGTCATGGTGTGTAAATGTAACAAACACTGATATGTGCAGACTGACAGCATTGGGAGAAGCCTCCATGCACAACTTCAAGCATTATTTTTATATGCAACATGGACATCAAGTCCATTTGTGCTGATGATTTTCACAGAATTTCAGATCATGCTCACACCTACAATAACAGCAACTGTAGGAAAAGGAGGACCCAGAGGAGGGATAGTTATGTGAAATATGGGTAAAGTATTCTATAAAAATGTCCATCATGAATTGATACTAGTTATTCTGAATCTCTCATGTATTTAGTTATCTTCATAGTGTTCCAAAAACTTTACCTAACATTTTTAAGGAATTGGTTAGAGTGTCGTTCGTTAAGAGTGTAACCTAAGTGTTAGTGGTGCAGGCATTTCTACAGTTAATGGCCTAGTGTTTTAATGCTCGATTGAATCAATTAACTTCTCAAGTTAAAGGTATACTGGGTGCAATGAATGACAACACTAAACTTCGTCAGATGGCCACACCACGAACATGTCTGCATTTCACATCATTAACATCTAGAGTCACATGCCTGCATGATCAATAAGTTAATAAAGGAAGCAGAAAAGAGCGGTCATCATCAAATAAATGTAATCCTGTGTAGAATTTACAGCAATTTGATGTTGGATCAGTACAGAGAAAATATAAATCAAATGAAAAAGGGATAAATTCCTAATCAGTTAACAATACTAAATTAAGGAGATTTACTGATAGGACAGTAACTTTAGAGATTTAGGGAGGTTCTACTTGTAGGGACAGCATTTAAAGAATACCAACAGACTGATAAAAAAATTGTTTGTCCCGATCCTGTTTACACAACTGAACAAGCAGCAGGTGGTTTTGCGTCCAGCAGTAACAAAACAGTTAACTGTACTGAAATTTCAAGTAGCACTTGAGACAACATAATGCAGGCTAAGAAGAATACTATCAAAACAGCTTTAACCCTATTGCAATTTATGCTGAGGTAAGATTTGTAAATACTTACAAAAAGGTGTACTTCTGTGAACAACGCAGATCTACAAAACAGAGCGGAAAACAGCAGAGTGGGAACAATGGGCGGCACGGTGGCACAGTGGTTAGCACTGCTGCCTCACAGCGCCTGTAGACCCGGGTTCAATTCCCGACTCAGGCGACTGACTGTGTGGAGTTTGCACGTTCTCCCCATGTCTGCGTGGGTTTCCTCCGGGTGCTCTGGTTTCCTCCCACAGTCACAAAGATGTGCGTGTCAGGTGAATTGGCCAAGCTAAATTGCCTGTAGTGTTAGGTAAGGGGTAAATGTAGGGGTATGGGTGGGTTGCGCTTCGGCGGGTTGGTGTGGACTTGTTGGGCCGAAGGGCCTGTTTCCACACTGTAAGTCTAATCTAATCTAATAGAGAAATCATGGTCATAGGAGGAACTGTACACTTGAAAGAGTCCACAAAGAAAGATTAAGGAAGCTTCCACATGCTGAGATTGACAAGGTTAGTGGTCACAGATATCAGCAGCATCTTCCAGGACAGCTGTTTCTGGATCGTCTTTTGGTATAAAAATTCATCCCTACGTTTTTTTTGCCTCTTGGTCCATTCAGTGCATCACGTGTGTCTCAATTGGCTGTATTTAAAAATATAAGATTGACTTTTGGTTGGCACGGTGGCTCAGTAGTTAGCACTGCTACCAAACAGCACCAGGGTCCCAGGTTTGATTCCAGCCTCGGGCAACTGCCTGTGGAGTTTGCACATTCTCCCCATGTCTGCGTGGGTTTCCTCCCACAATCCAAAAAATATGCAGGCCAGGTGAATTGGCCATGCTAAATTGCCCATAGTGTTAGGTGCATTAGAGGGAAATGGGTCTGGGTGGGCTACTCTTTGGAGGGTCGGTGTGGAATGGTTGGGCCGAAGGGCCTGTTTCCACACTGTAGGGAATCTAATCTAATCTCTGTCTTTCTCCTTGATATTCTTTACCTTGTTGGCTCTACTTTCGACAGAGCAGACCTATTTTTTCCTTTTTGTGTCTATTATTTACACCAATGGTTCCTTATGGCTCTTTTACCACCATTAGCACTCCGTTTCTCCTCATCTCTGGTCACTCTCATAAACTGTTCCATTTGTTCCCGTCCCCTCTATCAAAAACTTAAAAAACACAATTTTAATGTCAATTTCAGTTCTAAGGATGAGTAATATCAGGCTCAAAATGTTAACTCACTCTCTCCACAGAAACGGCCAGACCTGCTGAGTTTCTGATGCATTTTCTGTTTTGGTGTTAGATTCTATGTACTGGTAGTTAGTCTGTCTGTCCTTCCTTGTACAACTATAAATACAATGTTTCACAAAATAGCCTAACTGAATTGATTCTGAAGTTAGTTTTGTTGCTGTTTTAAGACCCAGCAGAGATTTTGTGCAACAGTTGAGAGGGTAGTTACTGTGTATAGGGGAAAGTGAGGACTGCAGATGCTGGAGATCAGAGCTGAAAATGTGTTGCTGGAAAAGCGCAGCAGGTCAGGCAGCATCCAAGGAGCAGGAGAATCGGCATTTCGGGCATGAGCCCTTCTTCAGGATTCCTGAAGAAGGGCTCATGCCTGAAACGTCAATTCTCCTGCTCCTTGGATGCTGCCTGACCTGCTGCACTTTTCCAGCAACACATTTTCAGCTAGTTTCTGTGTATACTGAGGTAGCAGCTGCAATTACTTTATATACTAATTGAGGGTGGTAACAATTGTGCATGTATTTGGCCTTTGTTTGAAGGAGAATGGAGTAAATAAATTAAGAAGTCTTACTAAATTTTTGCAAGTCACTAATCTGGCCATGTCTACAATACTCTGAACAGTTTTGTTCCCTTTATCTCAGGAAAGATATATTTGCATGGAGGCAATACAGGGAAAGTACAGAGGGACTTTATTTATAAAGAAGTTGAGTAGTTATGGCTTGTGCATGAGGGCATTATGTCAGAAAAAGGTGTAGCCTAATTATGACAGAGTTGAAGAGGAACTTTTTCTCTTAGAGTGGAGATTTTCAATGCAGGGAGTTGTCAAGACTGGGTAGGTAAGAATATTTAAGACTGAGGTAGACAGAATTTTAATCAGTTAAGAGAAATAGCTCCACAGAGGCAAGCTTCTTTGACATTGATCCAACTTCCTCAGATCCAGCTCCAGAGTCGGCAGAATCTCTGACACTACTCATTATGTCTGTCAGCCAGGGATCCCTGATTAGACCACATTAACAACCCTAATCAGGAATTCATATTCTCTGAGGTTCAAGTGGGCTGACAACATTGCGATAACTAAATCCCTCCCCCTCCAAGTCCAAGGACATATGCTGGTTCTATTTTCTTTGGAGCTCTTCTTGGGACGTTTCAGCACAGGGTCAGGTTTCACCAACTCTCCCTCTGATACAAGCGGTGCATAAAGCATACTAACTCAGCACTTCCAGAGCAGCTCAGAAGAAATTAATTCACCTGTTCAGGCAGCACAGGTATTGAGGTGGTAACATCCACCATGTCCATCTCAATCTTCAACGCATGATGGAGAGGGAGAATCCACAGGTTCCAGAACAGTCGGAAAGACTATTGAGGAATCGGGCAAGTTTTGCTCCAGCACCTTTTGCAAGCTGGCAGCTTTCATATGGCCCACGTCTTTGTTCAGGATTGTTGCACCTACCTAAACTTTAGGCATCACTGGACCTGACCTCATGTCATCCACATCTCTTACCCATGCAGGGCCATTCCGGTAGTTCCTACACCAAACTCCGTCCCCTGAAGTAAGTTGTCTCTTTCACTTAGCAGAGTCTTGTGTCTGACAATGGTGTTCCTGATGCCATTTCACCCTCCCCTCCAGGTCTGGGAAGATTAGATTTAACCTGGTGCAGAGTCTTCTCCTCATTAGCTATCTGTTAAATCTGATCTTCCCAGACCTGGAGCTGTCCCTGTAGTTGCATGAGGAGTGGTCCTGTAATCAAATAGGAGCAGGGAGGATTTGGTTTCTAGTGAAGCTGTAGGCTGTTACTTTAAATCTGCCTCCATAGTTTGGACTGCTGTTTCTGCCAGAATACTGAACAATGGATGGTATGGAGCTGTCCTTATATGTCAAATAACATTTGAATTTAGGAAATACTCAAATTCCCTGCTGGTAAATGATGGCCCATTATCTCTGGCCAACACTTCAAGGAGTCTATGTATTGTAAAAGCTGTGCACAATTTTTCAGTTGTTATCCCCCTGTTTGACTAATGAACTGTGTGCCTGTCCAACCCCTTTGAGTGGGTGTACAAAATGACTAAGAACATTAAGCCAATAAAAAGAGTCAACATGTAACTGAGCCCAGGATTCACCTGACCATTCCCATGAATGTTTGTCCTTGTTGGCACTCTGGGCACTGCTCCACCAATGCAGCTGTACTTGCATCTAATCCTGGCCATGACATATTACGTCTCGCCAACATCTTTCATCTTTGTTTGGAAACCCCTTGATGACCCTGGTGAAAATTCAGCCAATATATGACGGTAACATTTGCTCAGGATAATCATTTTCCTCCTCACAATAAGCTCAATGCAGCCTGAAACTATGGGTGCCTTGCCCTCTTCAGTTAGACCTAGCAGGTGTTTGTGGTCCATTATTCTTAAAAATTTATGTCCGTAAAGGTATTAGTGGAACTTCCTGACTTGAAATATGTCCGCCATGCCTTCTTTATCTATCTGGGCGTATTTATGCTCTGCATTAATCAAAGCTGCTTTCCGATTCTATATGGGGAGGCACTGCATGTCAATACCAGATCTCACGTGGGATCATAGTGTGCCAACACCTGAGAACATGGCAGCTGTTTATTCATGTCCCTGAAAACTACGGCTGGGCTCTGCAGCTTTTCCAAGACTGACCCTTTTATAAGAATTGATGCAAAACTACCAGGATGGAGGCCAGGTTATGTATGAACTTTGTGTAATAATACACCAGCCCAAGAAAAGACTTAAGCCCTGGTACAGACATGGGAGTCAAGGCACCTTTGACTTCACTTGATCTTCCAATGGGTGTAATCTGGTTTTGTTGATTCTATAGCCCAAGTAGGTCATCTGGGATGCCTGCAGTGTATATTTTTCCCTTCTGAAGGGTACACCCACCTGGGAGAAATGTCTAAGGAATATGTACAAGTTCTGTAAGTATTCCTTATTTGTTTTCTTGTTCGTGGCAGATAAATGGCAACCCGGAGTAGACCTCGAAAAATGTTCTCCGCTGAAAAATTGCATGGGCTTACGAAAAATTGCAAACCCTTACGAATATTAATTGTCGCATACTTCTGGGAATCTTCATCTAACTACAGTTGCAAGTACGCATGGCTCATGTCCAGCTTCGTGAAGGACAGCCCCCTGCCAGATTTGCACTAAGCTCCTCAATGCAGGGGATTAGTTACTTATCCGGCTGTGACAAACTGTTTATCTTTGGTCTAAAATCCCCACAAATGCGAACCGACCCATCAGGCTTCACAATCTGTATGACCGATGCTGACCTTTCAGCAAATTGGACTAATTTCATGATTCCTTCATTTTCCAGCCATCGATTTCTGCCTCTACTTCTGCCCGTAATGCAAATGACATCGGGCGGGACTTGCAGAATCATGGAATTACTTCCTGGTCAAATGTAAGTTGGCCTTAGCTCGATTGATAATCCTTTGGGAAAAAACTCCGGTTATTTGATTAGGATTTCACTCAGGCAGCCATTTTCTAATCAAATGATGTTGAGACAATCTAGGTGAATCTTTCTCAAACTTTTTTGCCCAACATACTTGCTTCTGAGCCTTTTACTGCTCAATGGTAACTGAACTGGCTGCTTCTCTTTAGAGGCCTGATCCTCAGTTATACTCTTAATCTGTAAAGGTTCCCTGGAATAGATTCTCAGCCTAGACAGATCTTGTGCAAAATTAAGGGTTGGAGTCCAGAGAGAACTTTGTTACAGACTGGTTTTGCGATTATTGAAACAATCATGTAGGTATCAACCTCCATTGGAATCAGGTAACCGTTTTGTCAGGCATTTATTTTGATTGATTCTGCTTTTGCTGTATCTAAGCAATTTAACTGTTCTAAACCAGATGTAGGTAGACCTTTCAGATGTGCACTGTCCTGGATATCAGCCTATGAGTTCTCTTCTCCATTTAGGTCTAGTGGTGCTCCTTTACTGTTTTCGGTCTACTAACAGCAACAACTTCAGTGGCTTACCGACCTGGATGCTAAAGAAAATTTTAATCATTTGGCTGAGGCTTGGATTTGCTTTGGGCTTTTGCTGAGGGCAGATCCAGAACCCCTTTGTTCAGGGTATGTCCTGAGTGAGGCTATGCAATTGCCTTCACTCAAGTGGTGTTCCCCAAGCTCAGTCGGACCAGCAAGGATTTCCACATCCATCAGAATACCCTGCAACTTATTTGCTCCACTTGCCTCAATTTCAATGATAAAGCCAGTTGTAGTGCCTGTTTGAAGTCCACCTGGGCTTCAGTTAGTAGTTATATCCTTAATTCTACATACAAAATGTTTTCAACATCTCATTAAGGGAATGGGTCTGGGTGGGTTGCGCTTTGGTGGGTCAGTGTGGACTTGTTGGGTTGAAGGGCCTGTTTCCACACTGTAAGCAATCTAATCTAATCCGTAAGTAATCTAAAAAAAACAATTCCTTCTCCTGACAGCTTGTGGACCTATAGCATTTTTGGTTATTAGGGCCCAACTTAAACTGAGTCACATCCCTCTGCCTGTCATTTTAACCTTGACAAAAATCCTAATCTGAGCTCCCCAAGTTCTCCAATTGCCAAGTAAAACCGATAAAGAAGGCTTGGGGTTGTAATATTTCTTAACAAAATCTGTGAACTCTTGAGAGGTTTTTGTGTCTGGTGTCTCAGGGAAAGTTGGGCCCTAATAACCAAAAATGCTGTAGGTCCACAAGCTGTCAGGAGAATGAATTGTTTTTTTTTAGATTACTTATGGATTAGATTAGATTACTTACAGAGTGGAAACAGGCCCTTCAGCCCAACAAGTCCACACTGACCCGCCAAAGTGCAACCCACCCAGACCCATTCCCTTCCCCTAACATTACAGGCATTTTAGCATGGCCAATTCACCTAACCTGCACATTTTTGGACTGTGGGAGGAAACCGGAGTACGTGGAGGAAACCCACACAGACACGGGGAGAATGTGCAAACTCCACACAGAGAGTCACCTGAGGTGGGAATTGAACCTGGATCCCTGCCACTGTGAGGCAGCAGTGCTAACCACTGTGCAACCGTACCACTTTTCATCTACCCCACTATCATTTGCCCCAAAAAAGGATTTTTTTCCACATGCTGAGCCAGTCTTCAACAGCTGAATCTAATAAGTCATGATTCCCAAATAACGACATGATCTGAGAAATACTTACCCCAACTCAAAGCGGACTGTTAATAGTGAATTTCATTGGGAGTGCAGGTTTTTTTCATCGCCTTTTGAAGATGCTTAACATCAAATAATATTGATTACTCTTGGACCTTTATTCACAGGTTCTCATTATGGTAGAATATAATCCACACTGACTATAAACAAACCACAAACAAAGCAAAAAAGAATCTCTTCCACTCTGCACCAAAGTCCAATTTTCTGTCAATTCCTAGAAACACCAACTCACTCAGGCTCTATCCCAGGCAGAATGTGCTTTCTCCCAATTGCTTATGCAAAACTTCCTGATCCTAATCATTTTCATCACATCAGTTGTGGTGTTTCCTGACAGAACATCTGAATATCTCTTGACAAGTATTGATGATCTTGGACTTAAGGTCATCCCAGAGCTAGGAACACTCATTTTCTAATCTTTGATTGATATTTCCTGAAAACATTGTTAGAATCAATCTCTTTTTGGATTGGATTCTTCAGAAATTTTATATTGACAATTTTTGTACATCTCTTCTGTTAAATTTGTCATTTAGGAGCCAGTTTAAAAGGTACAATAAGTTCATGATCAGTACAGCATTCATTAGCTCTTGCAATTGCTTTGGCAGTGCAGACATCTTTGCTATTCCAGGCACAGAGGATGATGTAATCGATTAGGTACCATTGTTTAAACAATGAATATTGCCATAATGTTTACACATTACTAATGCACTGGAAGCAACAAATGATAACCTCCATGAGGATAGCTGTCTTCAGTTCATTTGACTTTAAATAACCAGTGCATTCATAAGAAAGAATTTTATTTTTAACCAAAAAAAATTCATATTAGGCCTTTAATGATTTAATCCCATACTGTGAGCACTGGTGGAGCATGTCTGGCTCTCATCACTGACAGAGTACAATATTCTCTTTATGCAACACAGTATATTGTCAGACCAACATCACCAAGTGTCTTTTCCAGTCATAAACCACCTGTGACTCCTGCATCACTTATAGTAAAAAGATGCTGAGCAAAACTACCCTCTTTCCTACTCAATGCCAAGTTTCTGAGAAATGCAGTATTTCATTAATTTGGGGTTTCGAATGGCATTGGTTTTTATAGGAACATTTCTGAATGATGTGTGCTGTTCCATTCAGGTTAATGATTGCATTGTTATAAGAAGCCACAAGCCAGATGTGTTCATATAACTTTTGATGTTTTGAGTCTCTGTTCTATTCAAACTAGGAAAGAAAGGCCTTGAGTTTATGTGACTCATTAAACAAGATGTAAGCTAATGCAACCATTCTATCTACACAAACACTGTACTGTACATTTCCAAATAGGGTTTGTAGAACCACTGAATCTTTGGCTCTGCAAATCAGAGTTAATGTTTTTCTATATATCCAATCTAGCCCCACTCTCCTGCTTGCTTTTAATGTTCATGCTTTTGATGCAACTGTCTAATTTTTCTCTTTATAGAAAATATGGTCTTTGTTTAAATGACTATTTGTTACAGGGAATTGTATTTTCTGACAATAAAATCATGAAGTAATACAGCATAGACAGGCAATTTTCCTCTTCTGCTGAGCTATCCAGTTACTGCCATGCAATCCCTTTTTCTCTGAAATGCTGTGAATATATTCACTTCAAATATTTATTCACTTGTCTTTTCAAGGAAATAGATGCATCCGTAACCAGAATGCTTCCTCGTGTCAGCACTGGTTCTTTTATGAACTACCTTGGGCAGGATTTTGCTATCAGGCTCAAATGGGGATCAGAGGCAAACATAACAAGGAAAATAATCACTCATTGTGATTTTCCTTGGAACAGCCAATTAATGGCTATAGGAGTGGACACTTATTAACTGCAAATAACCTCTTAAAGCAGAAGATTTAAAAGCAGCAGCAAGCTGTAATGGAAGGTAGCTGAAGGAGACAATACTTCCTATTGATGGATGTGGCATTGCACAGAATTGGGAAAGGGATGCAGAATTCATGTGTACAGGAGATGATTTGATTGCATGCCACCTATAAAGGCATAATCTCATCAACCTCATATCTTCATAAACAGGAAATCATTCCAGTTGTGGAATGTATAGGTAGTGTGTGTGGTACTCTGTTAGATGTCATGATTCACTTATCCTGAGCACTTTGCAACTTTTCAAATTTCAACATTGGTCTGTGGCATACAAGATGATTCTTTAAAGATGTGTCTGATGACCCCTTTTAAGTGGTTGCAAACTCTTAAACCATGGATGACAGGAGAAATTGCATGACTAGCCAAGAGAAAATGGAAACATACATAAAGTCAAGGCAGTTAAGAACAGAATGGGCCCTGGAGGACTATCGGAAGAGTAGGACAAGTCTTAAACAAGGAATCAAGTGGGCTAAAGGGGGTCATGAAATAGCTTTAGCAAGCAGAAGTAAGGAAAATCCCAAAGCATTTTATTCTTATATAAGAAGCAAGCGGATAACTAGAGTAAGGATTGGTCTACTAAAAGATAATGAAGGAAGGCTGTGTGCTGAACCTGAGAGAATGGGTGTGATTCTGAATGATTTTTGATTAGTCTGGATCACGTTAGCATAAGTAGGGAAGATGTGTTGGGTATGCTAGAGGTTATTATGGTGAACAAATCCTCAGGACCGGATGAGATCTATCCCAGATTGCTGAGGGAGGCAAGAGAGGAAATAGCTGGCGCCCTGACAGATATCTTTGTAGCATCCTTAAATACAGTTGAGGTGCCAGAGGACTGGAAGGTTGCTCATGTTGTCCCCCTGTACAAAAAGGGTAGTAGGGATATTCCGGGTAACTACAGACCAGTGAGCCTGACATCGGTGGTGAGGAAGTTGCTGGAGAGGGTACTGAGAGATAGGGTAAATTTATATTTAGAAACGAATAAGCTTATCAGTGATAGGCAACATGGTTTTGTGCGGGGGAGATCGTGCCTTACCAACTTAATAGAGTTCTTTGAGGAAGTGACCAAGTTGTTAGATGAAGGAAGGGCTGTAGATGTCATATACATGGACTTTAGTAAGATGTTTGATAAGGTTCCCCATGGAGAAAGTGAAGTCACATGGTGTGCAGTGTGTTCTAGCTAGGTGGATAAAGAACTGGTTGAGCAACAGGAGACAGAGAGTAGTAGTTGAAGAGAGTTTCTCGAAATGGAGAGAGGTGACCACTGGTGTTCCACAGGGGTCAGTGCTGGGGCCACTGTTGTTTGTGATAAACATAAATGATCTGGAAGAGGGCACTGTTGGTATGATCAGCAAGTTTGCAGATGACACAAAGATTGGTGGAGTAGCAGAAAGCATAAGGAACTGTCAGAGAATACAGGAGGATATAGATAGACTGGAGAGTTGGGTGGAAAAGTGGCAGATGGCTTTCAGTCCAGACAAATGTGAGGTGATGCATTTAGGCAAGTCTAATTCCAGAGCAAATTATACAATGAATGGAAGAGACTTGGAAAAAGTTGATGGACAGAGAGATCTAGGAGTGCAAGTCTATTGTACCCTGAAGGTTGCTACACAGCGGATAGAGTGGTCAAGAAGGCATATAGTATGTTTGCCTTCATTGGATGGGGTATTGAGTATAAGAGCTGGCAAATCATGTTAAAATTGTACAAGACATTGGTTTGGCCGCATTTAGAATACTGTGTACAGTTCTGGGTGCCACATTGCGAAAAGAATGTGGACGCTTTGGAGAGGGTGCAGAGAAGGTTTACGAGGATGTTGTCTGGTATGGAAGGTGCTAGCTATGAAGAGAGGTTGAGTAGATTACGTTTATTTTCACTAGAAAAAAGGAGATTGAGGGGTGACCTGATTGAGGTTTACAAAGTCATGAAGGGTATATACAGGGTGGATAGAAACAAACTTTTTCCCAGGGTCAAGGATTCATTAACAAGAGGTCATGCTTTCAAGGTGAGAGATGGAAAGTTTAAGGGGGATACACCTGGCAAGTACTACACACAGAGGGTGGTGGGCATCTGGAACACATTGCCAGCAGAGGTGGTGGAGGCAGGCACAGTAGACTCGTTTAAGACGCGTCTGGACAGATGCATGAGTAGGTGGGGAGCAGAGGGATACAGATGCTTAGAAATTGACCGACAGGTTTAGACAGTACATTTGGATTGGCTCAGGCTTGGAGGGCTGATGGGCCTGTTCCTGGGTTGTAAGTTTTTTTTGTTCTTTGTTCTTCTTGAAAGGCACAATAACAACAGTTGTCTGCTAGATGGCTAAAAAAAAAGGCAAGTTTTTGGCATCTCGCAGAAATGTTTAGATGCCTTGACTTTTCTGGAGTCACACTAAAGTGTTTATCAGCATGGATCTCTATAATAATTATTGTCTACTGCATGCTACATCATGGCTACATGTAGCTAACATACATGTGCAAGATCGAGATTCTGAAGAACTTCTCAAAGTTATAATAAAATAAAGAACTACCATTCTGAAGAAGAGTCACTGAACTTGAAACTCTGTTTCCTTTTCGTAGATGGTGCCAGACATCATGAGTTTCTCCACACCTTCACTCTTCTGTGTCTGCAATGCTGCTGATGAAATTGGCTTTTACCTGGTATTTTGTGGTAATTTGGCCTACCTTTTTAATGGCCTTTAGAGATGATTTAGGACCTGTGTAAACAGGCAAGCACAGAAAGGCTCTTCAACAAATCAAACTGAAGAATTTTTATCATGACTACCTCTAAACCAAGATGTTCAAGATATACACTTTTATTAAATGTAAAGTATATACAGAAATTAAAATGGGGGAAAAAGATGGAATTCATAAAGAGAGGGAATGGACAAAATATTATAAACATGTTTTTATTTAGATATTTCTAAATCTTTGTTATTAATTACACCATAAGAACTGAGACTTCACACCTGTAAAACTAGGTTTCCAATATCAGCATATTTGCTTGGTAGTAATTAAAAACGAGTTTGTCATTGAGTATTCAATTAAATATGCCCTAACTTTTTCCAGAATGTTTAATGGGTATGTAATGTGTAACACTCTGAAGCTATGCTTTATATTAAAAAAATGAACTTATTTGCTGAAAATGCCTAACTGAATTTTTATATGGAGCAAAACCACATTTCAATCACTCAGGTACGACAATCAAAGATGGCTGAATATTTACAGTTTGAGAGTGATGGCAGAACAGTACAAATAACAGAGATACGAAAGGAACAAGGCCCTGAATGGATTCATTCTCTCCCTCTCTGTCACTTGATCTCTCTATGAAACTCTAGCTTTTGAATAAATCTGCTGTATGTTGATTTTGACCATTCACGTGGCGATTTGAAAGTTGATAGAATTGAACCTGGCAGGTGAAATGACTCGACAGAGGTCAGTATTCCTTTTATTTACATGTGGAAAGTCCTTGATAGTGATCCAGCTCCCTCAGAGCCAGTTGTCAGAGTGAACAGGAAGTCAGACACACCTGTTCTTTTTTTTCTTTTTTTTAAACCCCCCCCACACTACTGCCTGACTGCGGTAGTGCTTCTTTTTCCCCAGCATCCATGGTGTGTGTGTGCGCGCAGGTGTGAGACACAGTGAAAGACATAAGGTGCACAAATCTTTATTCAATTTCCACCACCAGGAAGATAGGAAAATACCCGCGTGGCCAGTGACAAGCAGTGCCCTTCACGTCAAAGGGCAATGCTGTGTGATCAAACAGTGAAGGGGAGGGCAAGAACACACCTGTTCTTATCAATCAGCCAGGCTTTCTGATTGGACCAGACTAACAGCCCAATCGGTGAACTCTCATTCTATGAGGGCCACCTGGCTAACCTCATTACACTCATTGTATCCTTCCCCCTCTGAGACTAAGGATTCTTTTTTTTGTGTGGGTCCTCCTGGGAGCAGTAGTTTTCACACCGGCTCAGGTTTCTTCAACTCTGGTTCTGATAAGGGTGAGGTGTAACGCACAGTAACTGGCCTCTTGCGGCCAAAGCATCTCAGAAGAAATTCATTCTCTTCTTCAAGTAGCAAAAGTGGAGGCAGTGACATCAGCTGTGTCCATTTCAGATTCTGAGCTATGTCCAAAGCTTGACAGAAAGGGAGAACCCATGGGTTCCAGAAAAGTTTGAAATGCTGTCAAGGAGCCGGGCACATTTTGCTCCTGCACCATTGGTGAGTTTGCAGCTTTCATATAGTCCACACGCTTGTTCTGGACCAACTCACAGATCTAATTTTTATATATTACTGGACCTAACCTCGCATCAACCATGCCTCTTGTCCATGCAGGGACATTATCGTAGTTCCTACACCAAACATCATCCCCTGTCTAAGCTGTCTCTCTCACTAGAGTTAGTAGAGATTTGTGTCAAGTATTTGTGTTCCAATGTAATCCGTTTTCAAGATAACGGCAGAGTAGCAGGTCTTTGTGTGGACTGTTACACAGGGCTCATCCACTTCTATCTGCTTTCTTTCTTTTCTCTCTTTTTGCTTCAGCTCTCTTTCTGTTTTTTTCCTTTTTCCTTTCCTTTTCTGTGGCAAGTTGGTTGGCAGTAACGGTACGCCAGTAAGAGCAGGCAGTGTGCGAAGCGGCAGATGTGGCTTCTCCCAGCAATTGGTGACAGTGGCAGCGGCAGCGAGGATGTCGTCCTGGCATACAGAGCCAGCAACAGCAGCAGCAAAACTGCTTCAGCAATCGGGGTAGGTGGTGCCAGCAACAGCAGCCTCTTCAAGATGGCAGTGCCAGCAAGTGACACCTGCAGCTGATACGGGACTCTTGGCAAGACTGTGGCTTGGCTTGGTAGCGGAACCAGGGTCTCAGTGGGATCCAGTGGGCCCAGACTGGGATACCTGGTGCTGTTACTGCAGCATATTTTGCCTGAGCGGGGACTCCTGACATCATTGAGGCAGCAGAGTCGGGGACTCCTGTTTGCAGTCACGGGAGGCCCGGAATGAGGACGTTTGGTTATCGGCAGGACGGTAGCAACAGCAAAGCTGGAAACACCTGGTTGTGGGGCGAGTATGGGTTCAGTGGTGAAGAGATGGTGACTCTTACATTGGTGGGTCCGGTGCAGACAGCAGCGAGGCTATGGAAGTCTCTCATTCAGTTAATGGAGGCTAGGTGCCAGTTTCAGCTAGATTGGAAAGACTGTTATTCTGGACTTTTTATTTCTTATTTTTCTAATTGATTCCTGTGATCTATACTGCTGGATGTTTTGTTTCTTTACTTTTCTAATTTTGTTTCGTAAGAATTTGTACTTGAGTATCCATACCTAGGTACATTTGTACCTAATAATAAACTTATAAACTTTTCACTGTACTCATTTGGGTACATGTGACAATAAAATTTATTCAATTCAATTGATGCCATTTCACCCCCTCCCCCCAAGTCCAAGAAGATGAGATTGAATCTGGTGTGCTGTTTTCTCTCCAATAGCAACTCTGCTGGAGCTATTTGATTGAGAGGTGGTCCTATCATCAAATAGAAATGAGGACAATTTGATGTTTAGCGAAGCTGTAGGCTGTTTCTTTAAGTCTGCCTTCAAAGCTTTTAGATTGCTCCTTCTGCCAGACAATTAGTTGATGGATGGCATAGAGCTGTCTTTATATGCCCAAAAACATTCGTCTTTAAGGAAATATTAAACTTTCCTGCAAATAAATGACGGCCTGTTTTCTGTGACCAACACTTTGGGAGTCCATGTATTGCAAAAGATACGTGCAATTTTTCTATCGTCATCCCTGTGTTTGGCGAATGTATGCTATGTACGTCCAGCCACTTTGAATGGGCATCCACAAGGACTAAAAACATTGAACCCATGAAAGGACTTGCATAGTTGAAGTGTAACCAATTCCCAGTTTTAACTAGCCATTCCAATGAATGTGGGGCAGTTTCTGGACATGATTTGTGTCCTTGTTAGCACTCTAGACACTGCCCACCAACGCTACCAGATATAACTTCTTACCAGTATCTTCATTTTGGAAATCGCTGGATAACCTTGGTGGAGTTCAGCCAATATCTGGCAATGTCCTTTGCTCAGAGCAATCACTCTTGTTCCCCATTTTAATATGCCATCTCTTACTGTGATGTGGTCTCTCCAGAACCAAAAAGGTTTCAGTTCTGGTTGTGAACTCTTTGGCCTCTCCTATCACTACCAGCTGTTTCGGTTTTGTCAGTATCCGATCTTTCTGCTTCCAAAGTCTGATTTTGTCAACTGAGTGTAAGTGTGTCCTGAAAGTTTTTTAAAAATATGGACTCTTGTGGTGGCAGTATTACCAGGAGGCAGCTTGATATTTGTTACTTGGCCTCCTAGACAGTGTTCCAATTTGTAATTATATAAACTTAGCATGAAGGTCCACTGCTGATTTCACCCTGAAGCTAACGGCAGCACTGTCTTGTCCTCTTTAAGTAGACCTAGCAGGGGCTTTTGGTGTATTATTATTACAAATTTATGTCCATGAACGTATTGGCAGAACTTCCTGACTCTAAATACGACTACCAAATCTTCCTTCTGTATCAGGACATATCTACCCTTTGTATCAGCTAATGTCCTGGATGGATACAGTATAGGGCATTCCTCTGTACTGGGCCACCAGTTCGCTAATACTATCCCAATGGTGCTAGAGGAAACATTGCATGTCAATACCAGATCTTACTTGGGATCAAAGTGTGCCAACAGCTTAGAGCATGGTAGCTGTTGCTTCACTTTCCTGAAAGCTATGGCTTGGCTTTGCAGCATTTCCAAGGCTGACTCTTTTTTAAAAAATTGATGCAAAGGTTCCAGGATGGAGGCCAGGATATGTGTGAACTTTCTGTAAAAATTCACCAGACTAAAGAAAGACATAAGCTCTGGTACAGGCATGAGAGCTGGAATACCCTTGAGCACCCTCACTTAATCTTCCAATAGATGTAACCCGGTCTTGTTGACTCTGTAGCCCAAATGGGGATACTTGCAACACACATTTCCCTTCCAGGGCATATGCACACCTGAGGGCTATGTCCAAGTTCTCGAGTGCTCTTATTGATCTTCCCTGTTTGTGAGCAAGTCACCTCTATATATGGCAACTTGGGGTAGACCTTGTGAAATGTTCTCCATTATCTGCTGAAAAATTGCACAGGCTGATGTTACCCCAAATGGCAGTCTCATATCGAGTTTTGAGAAGATTTATAGCTCAGGTTGAGGTTTTGGATGTAGGTTTGCTCGCTGAGTGGGAAGGTTCATTTCCAGATGTTTTGTTACCCTACTAGGTAACATCTTCAGTGGGCATCAGGTGAAGTAATGCTGAAAATTTCTGCTTTCTATTTATATGTTTGGCTTTCTATATCTGAAAGGCAGTCTCATATATTGGTACAAACTCTATGGATATTAATCGTAGCATACATCTGGGAATCCTAATTCAACAGCAATTGAAAATATGGATGGCTCATGTCCAGTTTTGTGAAGGACATGCCCACCCACCAGTTTCATATACAAATCCATTATTCAAGGGGTTGGGTATTTATCCAGCTGTGAAATGTAGTTTGCCATTTGTATAAAATTCACACAAAGGCAAACTGACCCATTGGACTTCAAAATCAGTATGACCGATGCTGCTCATTCTGTAAACTGAACTGGTTTGAAGACTCCTTCACTTTCCAGCTCTCTGATTCCTGTCATACTTTCAGCTATAAGGCAGGCCTTGCAGAATTGTGGAATTGCTTCCTGGTCAACAACCAAGGTAGACTGGCTTCTTTGGTAGTCCTTAAATGTTCCCAAAAGACCTCCAGGTATTTAACCAGGACTCCACCCAGGCAGCCATTTTCTAATGTAAAAGATTTGAGCCAATCTGGGTGAATCTTTCTCAACCACTTCTGCCCATCAACTTGGGCCTTTTACTACAATCTGTGGTAATCAAACTAAGCGCTTCTCATAAGAGGATGGAACCAAAGTTAAATCTATATCTGTAAAGATTCACCAGTATAGGTTCTCAGTTCAGCTGAGGACTTGTGCAAACATAAGAGTTGGAGTCCAGAATGAATTTTTTTCAAGGCTGATTCTGCAATCACTGAAATGGCCGCGCCAGTACCAACCTCAATTAGAACCTCCATTTAACCAGCTGTTTGTTTTGATTGGTTCTGAGTCAGATGTTGCTCAGCATCTCACATAACAAATGGTCGCATCTCATTAAGGGTTAAACCAAAATCACATGCCTCTGCCAGTCTCAACCCAGTCAAAAATCCTGTTACAATTCCCTTGGTTCTTGAATTGCCGTGTAAAACTGAGAACATCACAGAATCAGAGGAAGTGTGCGGTTGTAATATTCCTTAACTGAATCCATCAACTCTTTCAAATCTGGTGTCTCAGAGAAAGTAAGGCTCCTAATAACTGAAAAATTGTGATTCCACAAACTGTCAGGAGAATTGCTTTTATTTGCCTCAGTGTTATTTTCCATGTACTGGGCCTGGTCTTTGATGGGTGGATCAAACGTGTCAAGCTTCCAAAATAATGGCCTGACGCCAGAAATGCTTACTGCAATTCAAAGACAACTGAAGTGAGTGAATTTCTTCAGGTGTGTGCTTTTCTTCCATTGCCACTAAAATAACTCCACAGAGGGTTGGTATCCTATCACCAAGTCACCCTTTATTTACATGTGGGAAGTCCTATATGCTGATTCAGTTACCTCACAACCAGCTGTCTGAATGAACATCACTCTGACATGCCTGTTTTTATCTGCCAGCCAGGGCTCCCTGATTGAACCAGATTAACTGTCCCGAGAGGGAACTCATATTCTATGAGGTTCACCTGACTGATCTCATTACAATCACTACAGCAGAGGAGACAGTTTTAAGCCATCCAGTGTCCTGAAAATTGTAGTTGGTTTTAGAGGAGTTTTGGTTGTGTGTTATTGCCCTTGAGGGAGTATGATAAAATTTTATCATTACTGGAATGGTAGGACTGACCTATGAAGAAAGAGTAAAACAATTGGACTGGATTCTTCCCTTGTGTGACAGATAAAATGCAAGGAGTTGACTCAGACTTTACCTAAACAAGCCCTTCTTTATTGAACATTTTAATTACCACTACTCAATATAAAACATATATTCATTACAACATTTTCTTTTTACTTCATCTAACTTAATTCCATCTTTTATTCAATTCATTTAACTTCACTTTAACTTTCTAGAACTTAATCCATATTTAACTGAAGTCTAACTTCATGACTTTGGCTTGAACAAATACTACTCTGACTTGAGTGAAGTGGCTAACTTTGCTCTCATTGTAGATCTTGCCTTGTAATTCTTTGTCTTCTCTGAAGATAACTTCAGGGCAGGTACTTTGCACATGTTTGTCTTGAGCAATCCTCCTGCAATACCCTTCGTTCTGCTCAATTTTGTCAGAAAAAAATATGCCTCACCTGCAAAAACACCTCTGATATTCAGCCAATCAATTGACCAAACCCAGATCATGTTGTTCAATCTTAATCAATGTAATTTTACTGATAAGCAACTCACAAATGTTAAACAGCCATATTCCATGCCCCATATAGGTAATTTAGTGCCAGTCTGTCTAGCCAATCATCATGACTCTTGCCTTATCTGGTCAACACAGAAAACTAGAAGTCACAGCTTACAGAACAGATCACAACATGTCCTGGTTGTAATTGTAACCAAAGTCAGAGTTTAAACCAGCTTAACCAAACTTCCCAGCATGCTTGATAATAGTTCTTAACCAGTCTTGTAGTCATTTCTGCTGCTGGCCACCTGACCATAGGAGTTTAGAAGAATGAAAGGGGATCTTATGGAAACCTATAAAATTCTGCGTGAACTAGACAGGGTAAATGCAGGCAGGATGACTCGCAAGTCTACAACTAGGTAGTCAAAGTCTAAAGATATGGTGCAGAACATGAGGAGAAATTTCTTCACTCAGAGTTGAGGAGAAATTTCTTCACTCAGAGAATGGTGAGTGAATCCATGGAATTTTCTGCCACAGAAAGCGATTGTTGCCAAAACATTGTATGTTTCCAAAATGGAGTCAGATATACTTCCTATTACTGATGACTGTGGATCCCCACTGGACACAGGCTCTGCTTCCTGCCACTCAGTCAATTGTGGATCCAATTTTCCAAATTTTCTTGGATCCCATGGGCTCTTAGCTTTGTTATCAGTCTCCCATTTCAGGCCTTATCAAAAGCCTTGCTAAAGTCCAAGTTGACTACATCAAAAGCATTTCACACCTGGTCACAGCTTTAAAAAATTCAATCAAGTTGATCAGATGAAGATTCCCATTAAAAAGCCATATTGACTATCTTGATTAATCCCTGCCTCTCCAAATGAAGATTAATTCTGTATGTCAGAATTGCTTCCAATAGTTTCCCCAGCACCAAGACTGACCAGCGTGTAGTTTCTTGGTTTATTCCTTGCTCCCTTCTTGAATAATGGTATCACATCAGTACTTCTCTCAACAGAGAGTAACTGATTTTCACAAGTGCCCCTGTTTCACTCAACAACCTGGAATGCATTTCATCCAAACCTCATATATTTTTAAGCCTTCTAAACCAGTCAGAACCTCCTCTCTGTCTATGCTAATTTGTTTACTTTTATCACAGACCTTCTTTCTGATTTCTTTCAGGTTAGTATACAGCCCTACCTGAACCCTGTGCTAATTTTGAAGGCATCTAAGTCACAAGTTCCATTCATGATCATTGCGGTCACGTCATTATGAAGCTGTTGCCAAATTGTAATGAAGTTTCTTGGACATCCAGATATCTGGAGAATGATTTATATTTTCTCATAATTTGCATCAAATGCTTCAGATGAAACAATTAATGCAATTAAGAGTTCATTTTGGTATTCTCAATGTCTTTTTTGAAACACAAACAATATCAGAGGTCCGTCAGGAAGGAAATGCACTGTCTCTGACTGAAGTTCCTCTGCCACAGGAAAATGTGTGTCAAGATTTGCACTGCAATGGACAACTGGGAAATACCTTGGTAGCTTAATCATTTAATTATGCATTTAATTATTGCCCTTCTTATGATAGTTGATAATCTTATTCCTGAAGTCAAGTATTGTGTGGAGTTTGTGGAGGTTTGTGGCGAGCAAAAGCCCACCAGCTTTGAAAGCCTCAGCTAAAATACTACCAAGATCACAGACTTGTTTTTTTTTTAATTATTTGCTTGTTTGTTGCAGTTCACTCACAGATTCTATCACACTATGATTGAAGGGGGAAGGCAAGCCAAGAGATAGGGATTAACAATTGAGAAGTTGTTGGATATATTCTTTCCAGCATTGACGAACGACATTGTCGTCCCTTAAGAAGAGAGACACCACCATGTGAGCAAAGGGAATCTCCTTAATTGTGGAATGGGCAACGGAAAAATGTGCATCAAAAACAGGTTAAGCATAGTCTAATTGAGTGGTGAATTATATATGAGGGGGGTAGTGGCTTATTGGTATGGGATGGCACAGTGGTTAGCACTGCTGCCTCACAGCACCAGAGACCCAGGTTCAATTCCTGCCTCAGGCAACTGTCTGTGTGGAGTTTGCACACTCTAATCTACTCCTCTTTCTATGGTCTAAACAATACTTTTGAAGTGCCTATATAACAGAAATTAACTTTTGTTCATCATTCTTAGTGTACAATGTTTGAATGTTCAAATCAAATGTATGACAAGATCTTCCTTAAAATGCACTTGCAAAACTATACATTCAATGTTTTTATTTCACCCACAGAGTTTATTTGAGTTTATTTTCTTCAGTACAGTCTGTAAAACTGTCAGGGAACTGCAGGGGATGAGCACATTAAAAATGTGGAGCTTATTCAAGGAAAAGCTCCTGTGTGTCCTAGATAAGTAAGTACCTGTCAGGCAGGGAGGAAGATATGGAACGTGTGAGCCGTGGTTTACTAAGCAAGTGGAATCCCTGGTCAAGAAGAAGAAGAAGACTTATATTAGGGCAAAATGTGAAAACTCAGGGCGCTTGAGGGTTACAAGGAAGTCAGGAAAGACTTAAAAAGAGAACTCCGGAGGGGACATGAGAAGTTGTTGGCGGATAGGATCAGCATTAACCCTAAGGCTTTCCATAGGTATGTCAGGAATAGAAGAATGACAAGAGTTAAATTAGGGCCAATCAAGGATAATAGTGGGAAGTTGTGTGTGGAGTCAGAGGAGATAGGGGAAGCACTAAATAAATATTTTTCGACAATGTTCACTATAGAAAATGAAAATGTTGGTGAGGAAGATACAAAGATATTTGCATCTAGTCTAGAAGAGATTGAGGTTCACAAGGAAGAGGTATTAGAAATACTGCAGAGTGTGAAAATGGACAAGTCACCTGGGTCGCATGGGATCTATCCTAGGACCCTCTGGGAAACAAGGGAAAAGATTGCCGAGCCTTTGGCATTGATCTTCAAATCATCATTGCCTACAGGAATAGTGCCTGAGGACTGGAGGATAGCAAATGTGGTTCCCTTGTTCAAAAAGGGTTGTAGAGACAACCCTGGTAATTACAGACCAGTGGGTCTCACTTCAGTTGTTGGTAAAGTGTTGGAAAAGGTTATAAGAGATAGGATTTATAACCATCTAGAAAAGAATAATCTGACCAGGGACAGTCAGCACGGCTTTGTGAAGGGTAGGTTGTGCCTAACGAATCTTATTGACGTTTTTGACAAAGTGACCAAACAGGTAGATAACGGTAAACCGGTTGATATGGTATATATGGATTTCAGCAAGGCATTCGATAAGGTTCCCCACAGTAGGCTATTATACAAAATGGGGAGAAATGGGATTGTGGGAGACATAGCAGTTTGGATCAGTAGTTAGCTTGCTGAAAGAAAACAGAGGGTTATAGTTGATGGAACATGTTCATCTTGGTGTCCAGTTACTAGCAGTGTACCGCAAGGGTCGTGTTTGGTCCACTGCTGTTCGTCATTTTTATAAATGACCTGGATGAGAGCTTAGAAGGGTAGGTTAGTACATTTGCAGATGACACAAAGGTCGATGGAGTTGTGGATAATGACGAAGGATGTAGTAGGTTGCAGAGAGACATAGATAGGATGCAGAGCTGGGCTGAGATGAAACCATTGCTTGAAGAAGGGTTTAGAGATTAAGAATATAAAGCAGGAAATATAATTTGAATAAGTGAATCTGCAGAAAGAGAAAATGCTTTAATTTTGTGCAATGTGGACAAGTGTGAGGTGATACACTTTGGACAGAGTAATCAGAATGCAAAGTACTGGGCTAATGGTAAGATTCTTGGGAGTGCAGTTGAGCAGAGAGATCTCGGTGTCCATGTACACAGATCCCTGAAAGTTGCCACCCAGGTTGACAGGGTTTTAAGAAGGCTTACAGTGTTTTGGCCTTTATTAATGGAGGGATTGAGTTCCGGAACCAGGAGGTTATGCTGCAGCTGTAGAAAGCTCTGGTATGGCCACACTTGGAGTATTGTGTACAGTTCTGGTCACAGCATTATAAGAAGGATGTGGAAGCTTTGGAAAGGGTGCAGAGGAGATTTACTAGGATGTTGCCTAGTATGGAAGGAATGTCTTATGAGGAAAGGCAGAGGGCCTTGAAACTGTTCTCGTTAGAGAGAAGAAGGTTGAGAGGTAACGTAATAGAGACATACAAGATAATCAGAGGGTTGGATAGGGTGGAGAGGGAGAGCCTTTTTCCCTATGGGGACAGCAAACACGAGGGGACACAACTTTAAAGTGAGGGGAGATAGGTATAAGACAGATGTCAGAGGTAGTTTCTTTACTCAGAGAGTAGTGAGGGTATGGAATGCTTTGCCTGCAACGGTCGTAGATTCGCCAAGTTTAAGTGCATTTAAGTCGTCATTGGACAGGCATATGGATGTACATGGAATAGTGTAGGTGGGATGGGCTTCCGATTAGTATGACAGGATGGCGCAACATCGAGGGCCGAAGGGCCTGTACTGCGCTGTAATGTTCTATGTTCTATATGTAAGCAGCAAGACTCCATTATATTAGTTAGGAAAGCTTGTCAGAGAAAGTGAGAATGGAAAATGAATAGAAAATCAGCTCTGATAACAAAAAAAGGTGGGTGTGGCAGGAACTGAAGGAACTACGGATGCTGGAAATCAGAAATGAAAACAGAAGTTGTTGGAAAAGCTCAGCACATCTGGCAGCATGTGGCAAGAAATCAGAATGGAATGGTTTGGGTCACGTGATCCTTCGTCAGTTCTGAGCAATTTTTGTTGAATCTGATTTACAACATCAGCAGTTCTTTTAATTTTTATTTAGTATTTAACTCACTGACACTTCTCTAATAGGCATGCCCACGTTGTAATGTTCTGCTCCTCTCTCTGGCAGGGTTTCTGTTCCAATCATTTTTTCTTGGACACTGTCATTAATTCCTCTGAGTTCTGAGGAAGGGTGACTCAACCTGATACATGAACTCTTGATTTCTCTCCACAGATGCTGCCAGACCTGCTGGGCTTTGTCAGCAACTTTTGTTTTTGTTGTTGCTGGCTGTGGATGTGGCACAAGCTTGGCTGAGGGGAATTGATTTGCAGGAGGAAGCTACAGTCATTGTGCAGCTTAAGTCGGGTATACATTGGGTTTGAGAGAGAGTGAGAGATGAAACCATTGCTTGAAGAAGGGTTTAGAGATTAAGAATATAAAGCAGGAAATATAATTTGAATAAGTGAATCTGCAGAAAGAGAAAATGCTTTAATTTTGTGCAATGGTAATAAGTGAACAGTATTGAACTGAATGTCCATTGTATACTTACCCAGCGTCTGCTTCTGTTGGTATTAAAATAAGAGAACATTAAGTATAAAACAAGCATGTTAGTTCAGCCGTATCCATTTTATACCATTATCAACAAGATTGGAGGTTACAGACCACACTGTTGAGTTAGGAGGACACTAATCGGAGAAAGTGGTCTACAGTAATTTGTAAGAGAACGCAAACAACTGTTTGATTGAAATAAAGGTAGTATAGTAAATATTACATTTTTCAAATCAGAAATGTTTATGTTATCAATTTGTAATAAGTGAGAGTATCAGCATCAACTTTCACCTTTTTAAAGCAATTCACTTAGTTTAATTTCTGATTTAACAATTTTTTTTGTCACTGCTTCTGATTTGCATGGTGACTTAGTGGCTAGTATTGCTGCCTCACAGTATCATTAGCCTTGGACGACTGCCTGTGTGAAGTTTGTATATTCTTCCTACGCCTGCATGGGTTTCCACCCATTGCTCTAGTTTCCTCCTACAGTCCAGAGATATGCAGGTTAGGTGGATTGGCCATGCTAAGATTGTCCATAATGTCCAAGAATGGGTTGATTAGGTGAATTAGCCTTGGTAATTGTGGGGTTATGGGGATGGGCCGGGGTGGATTGCTCTTTGGCAGGTCAGTACAGATTTGATGGGCTGAATGACCTCTTTCTGCACTGTAGGGATTCTATAATTCTATATTGTTTGAATATAAAATAAAAACCAATCAGTTGCATGAGTCTTTCATAGGAACATTATAAAACAATATAGGACACTGAGTCACATCATGTAGGCTGGGGCTGTTTTCTCTGTAGCACTAGAGGCTGAGGGATGACCCTGTAGAGGTTTGTAAAATCATTAGGGGCATGGATAGGGTAAATTGACAAGGTGTTTTCCCTGGGGTGGGAGAATCCAGAACTAGAGGGCATAGGTTTAGGGTGAGAGGTGAAAAATTTAAATGGGATCTAAGAGGCAATTGTTCACGCAAAGGGTGATGGGTGTCTGGAATGAGCTGCCAGAGGAAATGGTGGAGGCTAGTACAATTACAACATTTAAAAGGCATCTGGATGAGTGTATGAATAGGAAGTGTTTAGGGGGATATGGGCCAAGTGCTGATAAATGGGACTGGATTAGGTTAGGACATCTGGTCAGCATGGATGAATTGGACTGAAGGGTCTGTTTCTGTGCTGAACATCTCTACGACTCTGTGCAATGTGAGGATAGATGGCCAAAAACTTCATTAGTGCTTTGCCTCGGAAGGGTCTTAACAGTGTTCAGATTGGACAGATGCAGGAAGAGAACTCCATAGCTTGGTGCCTAGTCAACTGAAAGTGTAGCCAATGAGTAAAATTGTTGCTGACAAGGCCAAAATGAGAAGTGGGCAGATATCTCAAAATATTGTGGGGCTGGAGGGGAGAGGCATTTAGAGATTTGAAAACAATTCTGAGAGTTTTAAGATCAAAGCAGAATCCACTATTAATGTAAAGGCAGGATGCAGAGTGTGGATAGTTTAATGACTTGCTTAAAGTTAGGATATAGACATCAGAATTTTGGAGACTAGCCAGGATTGCATAGGAATATTCAAGTCTAGACGTAACAAAGTTTAAGTGTGAGATTTACCAAATGAGTTAAAGCAAAGCCGGGGTGAGCTGCTATTACAGAGAAAGGGCAGCACGGTGGCACAGTGGTTAGCACTGCTGCCTCACAGCACCAGAGACCCGGGTTCAATTCCCGACTCAGGCGACTGACTGTGTGGAGTTTGCACGTTCTCCCCGTGTCTGCGTGGGTTTCCTCCGGGTGCTCCGGTTTCCTCCCACAGTCCAAAGATGTGCAGGTCAGGTGAATTGGCCATGCTAAATTGACCGTAGTGTTAGGTAAGGGGTAAATGTATGGGTGGGTTGCGCTTCGGCGGGTCGGTGTGGACTTGTTGGGCCGAAGGGCCTGTTTCCACACTGTAAGTAATCTAATCTAATCTAAAAAAAAAGAGATAGACAGTCTTAGCAATGGTGTGTATGTGTGATTGGAATCTGAATCCAGGATTCAATATGCCAACTGTCTAGGGTCAGTTAACTCAGTTGGCTGGTTTCCAATACAGAGTAATGCCAACAGCATGGGTTTAATTTCCATATTGGTTATGGCTACCATGAAGAACTCTCCTTCTCAATCTCTCCCTTTACCCAAGGCAGCATGACCCCTCAGGCTAACACATCACTTTTAATGAGAGAGCAGTGGTTTAGTTCCTAAGACAGTTGCCAGAAAGAAAGACAAAGGCAACAGCTAGAAACCAAACTTTAACATCATCGCCTTCAGTCTTCTCACTGTTTAATTGCAGTAAGTTTGTGTTCATGCGGTATTGGATGTCAGATAATGGTGTTAAATATGACACAGGAAGTACAGTGGAAGGATGTTCAAATGTGCAGTAATAAAATAGTTTTGATAAATAGACATTGAAGCAAATGAAGATAAATAACTAAAAGTGTAAAAAGACCAAAAAAAAGAACAGAACTTGTTTTTGCAAAATTTCCAGCAGCAATCATGAGAATAATAGAACTGATTGGGTTTTTTTGTGGGGCCGAAACAAATATAGTCAGAAACATACAGAATTCAGTCCATATTTTAGACACAACGGATGGATCTGTTGTTGTTTTGATCCATGAATATGTAAGTATTGAAATAGAAAACTAAATAAAATTTGAACCCACAGCATTCAGAGTTTCGTTAGCACAAATTAACGTGTCCCCACCCCGGCTAGTTTACATCATCACATTTTTCCATTGCTTTAAAACTGTAATTGCACATATTCATCATCACTATTTGGCCACCATCTACTTCATTTAAAAAAAAATCATTAAAAGGCTTGTAATTTAATTCAAAAAATGCTTCTGACTTTCCTCTTTGAAGCAGACCCTTTTCTTTTCCTTTTATGCAAGTATTGTTTACTTTACTCATGATGAGCCCTCATGTGGTTCTGCTTCCAATAATCCAAGCTCTCCATTTTCTGTTTAATCTTATTTTGTTTGAATGCAATATTATTCATGTAATGCTTATACGTTATCTTATTTCTATCAGTGCACTTATTGCTCATCACAGAGAAGAAAGAAAGGAAGAATGAGACATGAAACTTAATACCAATTGGCAGAGATTCACTGCCAAGATAGGTTTTTGATCTGGCCAGACACTGATGATAATTTGTATGTGTTCGTTATCTCATAGGGTACAAGGAGGTAACATAGGGGCATTGTGCTCCCTTTTTTTGCCAACACCTGGATGACCCCAAAATATTGAAGAGAAGTTGAACGTCTGTAAAGCTGCTCCTTTGTTTGTGATAAACATACATTCTTGAGAATAAAGTGTATTTAAAACTGGAATTGCAGGTAGATGTTTATTTAGTACTGTTCTAAATTGCTTAGGAGTAGAAAAGGACTATGAATTAATTTGCTGTTCATGATTAGGACAGTTTTTATTCATGATTTGATTTGATTTATTGTTGTCACGTATGCTAAGATAAAGTGAAAATGTTGTTTTGTGTGCTCGACAGGCAGATTGTTCCATACAAAGTGCATCAGGTAGCAGAACAGAATGCAGCATTGTCATAACTGCAGAGAATGTGCAGAGAGAGAGAGCAACATTAACATTTGAAAGGTATGTTCAAAAGGATAATAACAGAAGAAAAAAATGGTTTTTGAATGTGTTCGTATGTGTATACAAACTTTTTATATCTTCTGCCCAATTGCAGAGGGTGGAAGACAGTGTAACTGGGGTGGGAAAAGTCCTTGATTATATTGACTGCTTTCCTGAGGCATCAGGAAGCATAGGTGGAGTCATAGAGTCACAGAGATGTACAGCATGAAAACAAACCCTTCAGTTCAACTCATCTATGCCGACCAGATATTCTAATCTAATCTAGTACCATTTGCCAGCATTTGGCCCAGATCACTCTAAACCCTGCCTATTCATATACCCATCCAGATGCCTTTTAAATATTGCATTTACACCAGCCTCCACTACTTCCTCTGGCAGCTCATTCCATTAAATTGAATTGAATTTATTGTCACGTGTACCAAGGCACAGTGGAAAGCTGTGGTCTTGCGAGCAATACAGGCAGATCACATAGGTGGATTCTGGGTAATCCAAGATGGAGGCTGGGAAAAATTTCTAGCTAAAACAGCTACTCCTTTTTTGAGATATTTTAGGTGTTGGACGTGAATTCCTCGAATTCCAGGAGCAGCAATTACTGTTTCATATGCTGTTGCATTGTTTTGGAACTTTGGAGAAAACAAAGTCAAAACGACAGAAGTTTTAAAAAAGGAGAGGTACAGACAAAGGAAACACATGGTGAGGTCAGTGCAGGGGAGAGAGAGAGAAAAAGAAACTGACACCACAGTGAACTTGCTTTTGCTGTTTGAATTCATGTATCACTTGACATCGGAATGCATCTGGGAAAATCAACAAACAGTGAAATTCACAACTGATCTTGGAGGAACAGTTGGGGTGAAGTCACAGCACAGAAACAGATAAGTGAATAGTTTTAAGTGTGGCCTACAGAAAGTCTGCAGTAATGAGTAGAGTGGGTTCTTTCTTGATTATATGTTTTTGAGATATGTCTCTTGATTAAACTTAAAATATAAGCCATAACGATTAATTTAACCTGGAGCAGTGTTTTGTAGAGGAATAAGATGGTGTTATTTTCTGGGGCTGTAGATTGTGAAGGAGCAAAAATGGCCTTTGGCAAAAAAATGGCAAAAATATGCGCTTCTTGTCGGATGTGGGAGTTTAAAGAGAGCTTGCGGGTTACTGTGGATTATATCTGCAATAAATGCTGTTGGCTGTGAATCCTATCAGATCGAATGGATCGGTTAGAGAGACAGAGACAATGAGGAATTTGCAACAACAACGGTATGTGATGGATGGCAGTTATAGGAAGGGGGAAAAGTCGCAGATACAGATACATAGGTGGATTATCTCCAGGAAAGGTAAGAGGGATAAGCAGTTAGTGCAGGAGTCTTCAGTAGCTATCCCCATTTTAAACTAGTATTTGTTCTGGAAAACGTAGGGGGTGATCGATTCCTAGGGGAACGTAGCACGAACAGCCAAGTTCCTGGCATTTAGATTGGCTCTAATGCAACGAGGGGTACATCAGGTTCCAAGAGATCAATTGTGGGGACTCTCTAGTCCGAGGTACAGACAGATGTTTCTGTGGCCAGCAGCGAAAAATCAGAATGATGTGTTGCTTCCCTGGTGCCAGGATCAAGGATGTCTCAGAGAGGATGCAGAATGTTCTCACAGGGGAGAGGGGCCAGCAAGAGGTCATTGTCCACATTGGAACCAATGACATAGGAAGGGAAAAGGTTGAGATTCTGAAGGGAGATTACAGAGAGTTAGGCAGGAATTTAAAAAGGAGGTCCTCGAGAGTAGTAATATCTGGATTACTCTCAATGCTATGAGCTAGTGAGAACAGGAATAGGAGGATAGAAAAGATGAATGCGTGGCTGAGGAGCTGGTGTATTGGAGAAGGATTCACATTTTTGGATCACTGGAGTTTCTTTTGAGGTAGAAGTGACTTATGCAAAAAGGATGGATTGCACCTAAATTGGAAGGGGACCAATATACTGGCAGGGAGATTTGCTAGAGTTGCACAGGAGGATTCAAACTAGTAAGGTGGGGGGTGGGACCCAGGGAGATAGTGAGGAAAGAGATCAATCTGAGACTGGTACAGTTGAGAATAGAAGCGAGTCAAACAGTCAGGGAAGGCAGGGACAAGGTAGGACTAATAAATTAAACTGCATTTATTTCAATGCAAGGGGCCTAACAGGGAAGGCAGATGAACTCAGAGCATGGTTAGGAACATGGAACTGGGATATCATAGCAATTATGGAAACATGGCTCAGGGATGGGCAGGACTGGCAGCTTAATGTTCCAGGATACAAATGCTACAGGAAGGATAGAAAGGGAGGCAAGAGAGGAGGGGAGTTGGCAATTTTGATAAGGAATGGCATTATATCCTCGAACCTTTTCCTGGCTATATCATTCATGCCGATAAGGGAAAGACTGCAGCTATGGTAAGGCAGTTTTTTTTTAAATTACTTACCGGTAGCGGACAGCGGTGTTTTCCCTTTCACAAAAGGAGCGGGAGCAGCGGAGGAAGTGACGAGGACCAGAGGGGCAGCCGGGAAGGAAAGCAGTGACCATATCTATCAGCAAGGCAGTTAAACCCGAGACTCTACTACTGTAGTGTCTCCCACCCGCCCTCCTCCTCTAACCTAGTTCATAAGGTAAGGTTCATTCTAAACTTCCTCTATTGAATATAAGCTTGTTATTAATTTTATAGCAACTTGAACTAAGCTTTCTACTTTGTACTGAGTGGGTGTTCAGATAAGTCGGGTATGGATGCTAGGGCAGTTGCTTGCTCCTCCTGCAGAATGTGGCAGGTGGGAGACATGGCACACATCTCCGCTGGCTACATTTGCGGGAAGTGCTCCCACCTCCAGCTCCTTGAAAACCGTGTTAGGGAATTGGAGCTGGAGCTGGATGAACTACAGATCATTCAGGATGCTGAGGGGGTAATTGAGAGGAGTTACCGGGAGTTGATCACTCCTAAGGCTCAGGACAAGGATAGATGGGTTACAGTTAGGGGGAGGAAAGCAGACAGACAGACAGTGCAGAGATCCCCTGTGGACTTTCCCCTCAGCAATAAGTATACCGTTTTGGATTCTGCTGGGGGGATGACCTACCAGAGGAAAGCCATAGCAGTCAGTTCTCTGGCACTGAGCCTGACACTGTGGCAAAGAAGGGAAGGGGGCAGGATAGAAAAGTACTCGTGGTAGAGGACTCGATAGTTAGGGGAATCGACAGGAGATTTTGTGGTCAGGATCGGGATTCCCGGAAGGTATGTTGCCTCCCTGGTGCCAGGGTCCGGGACGTCTCCGATCGGGTGTATAAGGTTCTAAAAGGGGAGGGCGAACAGCCAGAAATCTTGTTACATATTGACACTAATGATATAGCCAGGAAAAGGACTGAGGATATAAAAAGTGATTTCAGGGAGTTAGGATGGAAGCTGCAAAGCAGGACGTACAGAGTAGTATTCTCTAGTTTACTAATGGTGCCACGAGATAGCGAGGCAAGGAACAGGGAGCGGGAGCAGCTTAATACGTGGATGCGCAGCTGGTGTAGGAGGGAGGGCTTCAGATATGTAGATAATTTGGATGCCTTCTGGGGAAGGTGGGACCTGTACTGGAAGGGGACCAATGTCCTGGGTGGAAGGTTTGCTCGAGTAGTTCGAGAGGATTTAAAATAGTATGGCAGGGGGTAGGAACCTGAGCTGTATACCGGAGGTGAGAGTTGATGCAGATGAGGCAATAGCAAGAGGTAGACCAGCTCGTGGGAAGGATTTTCCTGGGAAGGAACCAAGGGATCAGTTAAAGTGTGTCTGCTTTAACGCAAGGAGTATCAGGAATAAAAGTGATGAACTTAAAGAATGGATCAGTACCTGGTGCTATGATGTTGTGGCCATAACAGAGACATGGGTTTCTCAGGGGCAGGAATGGTTGCTGGATGTTCCAGGGTTTAGAGCATTTAAAAAGAATAGGGAGAGGGGAAAAAGAGGAGGGGGTGTAGCACTACGAATCAGAGACGGTATCACAGCTACAGAAGCTTCCATTGTCGAGGAAGATCTGCCTACCGAGTCAGTATGGTTGGAAATTAGGAACAGCAAGGGAACAGTCACCTCGTTAGGCGTTTACTACAGGCCTTCCAATAGCAACAGGGAGATGGAAGAAAGCATGGGTCGGTAGGGTTGTTGTAATGGGTGACTTTAACTTTCCCAATATTGATTGGAACCTCCTTTGAGCAGAAGATTTGAATGGAGCTGTTTTTGTAAGGTGTGTTCAGGAGTGTTTCCTAACTCAGTACATTGACAGGCCGACGAGGGGAGAGGCCATTCTAGACATTCTCAGAAACGAGCCGGGGCAGGTATCAGATGTTGTGGTGGGAGAGCATTTTGGTGATAGTGACCACAACTGCCTCACATTCTACATAGCTATTGAGAAGGAGAGGATTAGACAAAATGGGAGGATATTTAATTGGGGAAGAGGAAACTATGATGCGATTAGACATGAGTTAGGAAGCATGGATTGGGAGCAACTGTTCCATGGTAAAGGCACTATAGACATGTGGAAACTGTTTAAGGAACAGGTGTTGCAAGTGATGAATAAATATGTCCCTCTGAGACAGGCAAGAAGTGGTAAGATAAAGGAACCTTGGATGACGAGAGCGGTGGAGCTTCTCGTCAAAAGGAAAAAGGTAGCTTACATAAGGTGGAGGAAGCTAGGGTCAAGCTCAGCTCTACAGGATTACAGGCAGACGAGGAAGGAGCTTAAAAATGGTCTGAGGAGAGCCAGGAGGGGGCACTGGAAAGGCTTGGGAGAATGGATTAGGGAGAACACAAAGGCATTTTACACTTATGTGAGGAATAAGAGAATGGTCAAAGAAAGAGTAGGGCCGATCAGGGATAGCATAGGGAATTTGTGTGTGGAGATGGAGGAGGTAGGGGAAGCCCTAAATGAGTTTTTTGCTTCTGTCTTTACGAAAGAAACAAACTTTGTAGTGAATGAAACCTTTGAAGAGCAGGTGTGCATGCTGGAATGGATAGAGATAGAGGAAGCTGATGTGCTGAAAATTTTGTCAAACATTAAGATTGACAAGTCGCCAGGCCCGGACCAGATTTGCCCTCGGCTGCTTTGGGAAACGAGAAATGCAATTGCTTCGCCACTTGCGAAGATCTACGCATCCTCGCTCTCCACTGGAGTCGTACCTGAGGACTGGAGAGAAGCAAATGTAATTCCTCTCTTCAAGAGGCAATTACAGACAGTAAGTCTCACATCTGTCGTCTGCAAGGTGTTAGAAAGAATTCTGACGGATAGGATTTATGACCATCTGGAAGAGCATGGCTTGATTAAATGCAGTCAACAAGGCTTTGTGAGGGGCAGGTCATGCCTCACAAACCTTATCGAGTTCATTGAGGATGTGACTAGGAAAGTTGATGAGGGTCGAGCTGTGGATGTGGTGTATATGGACTTCAGCAAGGCATTTGATGAGGTTCCCCATGGTAGGCTCATTCAGAAGGTCAAGAGGAATGGGATACAGGGGAACTTAGCTGTCTGGATACAGAATTGGTTGGCCAACAGAAGACAGCGAGTGGTAGTAGAAGGAAAATATTCTGCCTGGAAGTCTGTGGTGAGTGGTGTTCCACAGGGCTCTGTCCTTGGACGTTTACTGTTGTAATTTTTATTAATGACTTGGATGAGAGGATTGAAGGATGGGTCAGCAAGTTTGCAGATGACACAAAGGTTGGAGGTGTCGTTGACAGTATAGAGGGCTGTTGTAGGCTGCAGCGGGACATTGACAGGATGCAGAGATGGGCTGAGAGGTGGCAGATGGAGTTCAACCTAGATAAATGTGAGGTGATCCATTTTGGAAGGTCGAACTTGAAAGCTGAGTGCAGGATTAAGGATAGGATTCTTGGCAGTGTGGAGGAAAAGAGGGATCTTGGTGTGCAGTTACATAGATCCCTTAAAATGGCCACCCAAGTGGACAGGGTTGTTAAGAAAGCATTTGGTGTTTTGGCTTTCAATGAACAGGGGGATTGAATTTAAGAGTCGTGAGATCTTGTTACAGCTCTATAAAACTTTGGTTAGACCGCACTTGGAATACTGCGTTCAGGTCTGGTCGCCCTATTATACGAAAGATGTGGATGCTTTGGAGAGGGTTCAGAGGAGGCTTACCAGAATGCTGCCTGGACTGGAGGACTTATCTTATGAAGAGAGGTTGACTGAGCTCAGACTTTTTTCATTGAAGAAAAGGAGGAGGAGAGGGGACTTAATTGAGGTATACAATATAATGAGAGGCATGGATAGAGTCGATAGCCAGAGACTATTTCTCAGGACAGAAATGACTAACACGAGGGATCATGGTTTTAAGCTGGTTGGAGGAAAGTATAGAGGGGATGTCAGAGGTGGGCTCTTTACACAGAGAGTTGTGAGAGCATGGAATGCATTGCCAGCAGCAGTTGTGGAAGCAAGATCATTGGGGCCATTTAAGAGATTACTGGACATGGATATGGTCACAGAAATTTGAGGGTGCATACATGAGGAGCAGTGGTCGGCACAACATCATGGGCTGAAGGGCCTGTTCTTTGCTGTACTGTTCTATGTTCTATGTTCTATTACAGCTGTGCTGAGGAAAGATATTACTGAAAATACATCCAGGGAAGTTATTTGGGTGGAACTGAGAAATAACAAAGAAAAAAAACACCTTATTAGGATTGTAGTATAGACCCCTTAATACTAAGAGGGAAATTGAGAAACAAATTTGTAAGGAGATCTCAGTTATCTGTAAGAATAATAGGGTGGCTATGGTAGGGGATTTTAACTTTCCAAACATAGACAGGAACTGCCTTCGTGTGAAGGGTTTAGATGGAGAGGAATTTGTTAAGTGTGTACAAGAAAATTTTCTGATTCAGTATACGGATATACCTACTAGAGAAGGTGCAAAACTTGACCTACTCTTGGGAAATAAGTCAGGACAGGTTACTGAGGCGTCAGTGGGGGAGCACTTTGGGGTCAGCAACCATAATTCTATTAGTTTTAAAATAGTGATGTGAAAAGATAGACCAGATCTAAAAGTGAGGTTCTAAATTGGAGAAAGGCCAATTTTGACGGTATTAAGCAAGAACTTTCGAAAGCTGACTGGGGGCAGATGTTCACAGGTAAAGGGACAGCTGGAAAATGGGAAGCCTTCAGAAATGAGATAACGAGAACTCAGAAAAAGTATATTCCTGTTCGGGTGAAAGGAAAGGCTGGTAGGTATAGGGAGTGCTGGATGACTAAAGAAATTGAGGGTTTGGTTAAGAAAAAGATGGAAGCATGTGTCAGGTATAGACAGGATAAACCAAATGAATCCTTAAAAGAGTATAAACGTAGAAGGAGTTTACTGAAGAGAAAACCAGGATGGCGAAAAGGGGACATGAGATAGCTTTGGCAAATAGAGTTAAAAAGAATCCAAAGGGGTTTTATAAATACATTAAGGACAAAAGGGTGACTAGAGAGAGAATAGGACCCCTCAAAGATCAGCAAGGTGGCCATTGTGTGGAGCCGCAGAAAATGGGGGAGATACTAAATGAGTATTTTGCATCAGTATTTACTGTGGAAAAGGACATGGAAGGTATAGAATGAAGCGAAATAGATGGTGACTTCTTGAAAAATGTCCATATTAAAGAGGAGGAAGTACTGGGTATCTTGAAATGCATAAGGGTGGATAAATCCCCAGGACCTGATCAGGTGTACCCTCGACCTCTGTAGAAAGCTAGGCAAGTGAATGCTGAGCCTCTTGCTGAGATATTTTTGAGCTCGGACTTTTTTCATTGGAGAAAAGGAGGAGGAGAGGGGACCTAATTGAGGTATACAAGATAATGAGAGGCATAGATAGAGTCGATAGCCAGATACCCAGGGCAGAAATGACTAACACGAGGGGTCATAGTTTTAAGCTGGTTGGAGGAAAGTATAGAGGAGACGTCAGAGACGGGTTCTTTACACAGAGAGTTGTGAGAGCGTGGAATGCGTTGCCAGCAGCAGTTGTGGAGGCAGGGTCATTGGGGACATTTAAGAGACTCCTGGACATGCATATGGTCACAGAAATTTGAGGGTACACATACATGAGGATCAGTGTTCAGCACAACATCGTGGGCTGAAGGGGCTGTTCTGTGCTGTTCTATGTTCTATTTGTATTATCGATAGTCACAGGTGAGGTACCAGAAGACTGGAGGTTGGCTAACGTGGTGCCACTGTTCAAGAAAGGTGGTAAGGACAAGCCAGGGAACTATAGACCAATAAGCCTAATGTCGGTGGTGGGCAGGTTGTTGGAGGGAATCCTAAGGGACAGGATGTGTATGTATTTGGAAAGGCAAAGACTGATTAAGTACAGTCAACGTGGCTTTGTGCATGGGAAATCATGTCTCACAAACTTGATTGAGTTTTTTGAAGAATTAACAAAGAGGATTGATGAGGGCAGAGTGGGAGATGTAATATATATGGACTTCAGTAAGACGTTTGACAAGGTTCCCCATGGGAGATTGGTTAGCAAGGTTAGATCTCACAAAGTACAGGAGGACTAGCCATTTGGACACAGAACTGGCTCAAGGGTAGAAGACAGAGGGTGGTGGTGGAGGGTTATTTTTCAGACTGGAGGCCTGTGACCAGTAGAGTGCCACAAGGATCAGTGTTGGGTCCACTACTTTTCATCATTTATATACATGATTTGGATGTGCGCATAAGATGCATAGTTAGTAAGTTTGCAGATGACATCAAAATTGGAGGTGTAGTGGACAGCGAGGAGGGTTTCCTCAGTTTACAACAGGATCTTGACCAGATGGACCAATGGGCTGAGAAGTGGCAGATGGAGTTTAATTCAGATAAATGCGAGGTGCTGCATTTTGGGAAAGCAAATCTTAGCAGGATTTATACACTTAATGGTAAGGTCTTAGGGAATGTTGCTGAACAAAGAGATCTTGGAGTGCAGGTTCATTGTTGAGTCAACTACCTTGAAAGTTGAGTCGCAGGTAGCTAGGACAGCAAAGAAGGCGTCTGGTATACTTTTTTTTATTGGTCAGAGTATTGAGTATAGGAGTTGTGTGGTCATGTTATGGCTGTACAGGACATTGGTTAGGCCACTGTTGGAATATTGCATGCAATTCTGGTCTCCTTCCTATCAGAAAGACGTTGTGAAACTTATAAGGGTTCAGAAAATATTTACAAGGATGTTGCCAGGGTTGGAAGATTTGAGCTATAGGGAGAGGCTGAACAGGCTGGAGCTGTTTTCCCTGGAGTGTCGGAGGCTGAGGGGTGACCTTATAGAGGTTTACAAAATTATGAGGAGCATGGATAGGGTGGATAGGGTGAGTAGGCAAAGTCTCATCCCTGCGGTGTGGGAGTCCTGAACTACATGGCATAGGTTTAGGGTGAGAGGGGAAAGATATAAAAGAGACCTAAGGGGCAACTTTTTCACACAGAGGGTGGTACGTGTATGCAATGAGCTACCAGAGGAAGTGGTGGAGGCTGGTACAATTGCAACATTTAAGAGGCATTTGGATGGGTATATGAATAGAAAGGGTTTAGAAGGATATGGGCCAAGCGCTGGCAAGTGGGACTAGATTGGGTTGGGATATCTGGTCGGCATGGATGGGTTAAACTGAAGTGTCTATTTCCGTGCTATACAACTCTCTGGTTCTATGACTCTGTGAATTAGATAGCATTGATAAGTAAATAATAAGTAAGCAGCAGCAAAACAAAAACACAGGTAGTGGCGAAAGCTAAGAGTTTGGGAGTCCATTCAGTATTCTAACAACAGTAGGGTAGAAACTGTTTTGAAACTGGCTGGTGCATGTATTCAGGCCTCTGTACCTTCTCCCCAACAGTTGAGGTTGTAGAAAATCATTGCCAGGGTGGGATGTATCTTTGAGAATGCCGGTGGCCTTTCCTTGACAGTGGGCCTGGTAGATGGATTCTATTGATGGGAGGTTGGCCTTTGTGATTGTTCAGGCCGAGTTCACCACTCTCTGTAACAGTCTCCGATCTTGAATGGTACAGTTGTCACACCAGGTATTGATGCATTCAGACAGAATGCTCTCGCTGGCGCACCTATAAAAGTTGACAAGGGTATTCACCGCCATGCCAAATTTCTTCAGCTGCCTTTGTTGGGCCTTTGTAACCAGTACATCCACATGAAGAGTCTAAGGAAGCTTGTTGATGACCACTCCCAGGAGCTTGACACTCTTGACTCGTTCCACCTCTGTGCTGTTAATGTGTAGGCAGGGCATGAGTAACATTCCGCCAAAAGTTAATAAGAGGTTCCTTGTTTTTGCCAGCATTGAGAGCTAGTTTGTTCTCAGTGCACCATTTTCCAGGTCTTCCACCTCCCATTTGCAGTCTGTTTCATCACATCTGAGATTCGACTGACTATGGTGGTGTCATCAGCAAACTTTTAAATGGCATTAGTCGGGTATTTGGCGACATAGTCATGGGTATACAATGAGTCTAGTAGGAGGCTACGTAAGCACCCTTGGGGGACTCCAGTGTTGAGTATTAGTGACAATGAAATATAGTCCCCAATCTTCACTGATTGTGGCCTGTTGTCAGGAAACTGAAGATCCAGTTGCAGAGAGTGGGGCTTAGTCCAAGATCACTAAGTTTAGTAATCAGCATCGAAGGGATAATAGTGTTCAATGCTGAACTGTAGTTAATGAGTCGGATTCTTACATAGTTGTTCTTGGTGTCAAGGTGTTCTAGGGAGGAGTGAAGGGCACATGATATGTCATCTGACATGAATTTGTTGATCCTATAGGCAAATTGGAGTGAGTCAAGAGTAGTGGGGAGGCTGGAGTTGATTTATGCCATAAGTAGCCTTTCAAAGCACTTCATAACGATGAGAGTTAGGGTCGCTGGGCAGTAGTAATTGAGACATGCTGCATGAGCCTTCTTAGGGCTCAGGGACGGTGTTGGCCTTCTTGAAACAGGCAGGGACAGTGGCCTGCTGCAGGGAAAGGTGCCCAAGGTACCTGCGGACGGTTTGAACACGGCCCACTCAGCCAATTCCAGATAACACCGGAGTTGATCCTCTGCCTCCTCCAACCAGCACTGGACCTGTATCCGTGAGGGGGTCTCCTGCTTGAGCTTTTGCCTGTAAACTGGGAGAAAAAACATGGCATTGTTGTCAGAGTTCCTGAAGTGAGGGCAGGAGATAGAGCGATAGGCATCCTTCACAATGGTGTAGCAGTGGTCTAAAATGTTCAGGCCGCTGGTGGGGCAGGTAATGTTCTGGTGGTACTTAACACCTTCCTTAGATTGGCTTGTTTGAAGTCACCAGTTACAATAAACAGGGCCTCCGGGTGTTCCATCTCCAGGGTGTTAGTGGTGGAGTACAGCACATCCAGAGCTTCCTCAACCTTTGCTTGTGGCAGTATGTACATAGCAGTTAGTGTACACCATCAATGAATAGAAGGCTGGTTTGTATGATGGACTGGGCTTTATTCACAATCTCTATGTTTCCTTGCAGTCATGGGAAGAGCAGTTGCCACATCGTGTTGTGATGCATCCGGATAGCATGCTTACTATGGTGTATCTATCAAAATTGGTAAGAGTCTTTGTGGACATGCTGAATTTCTTTAGTCTTCTGAGGAAGTAGAGGCATTGTGCTTTCTTGACCATCACATCAATGGACTAGGATAGATTGGTGATCATCACTCCCAGGAACACGATACTCTCAATCATCTTCACCTCAAGACCATTGATGCAGTCAGGGGCATGCCTCCCTTCTTCTTCCTGAAGTCAATGAACAGCTCTTTCATTTTGCTGATGTTGATGGAAAGATTGTTGTCATTATACCATGCTACTCAATCTCTTTCCTGTACACTGTCTCATCATTGTTTGAGATCCGACCTACGGTGGTGGTATAGTCAGCAAACTTGCAAATGGAGTTGGGGTAGAATTTGGCCACACCATCATGAGTATATAAAGGGTATAATAGGGAACTGAGGATTATGGTGGAGGAGGATTATGGTTGTCATCTCGCCTTATTGATTGCAGACTATGGGTCAGGAAGTTGAGGATCCGGTACTGAGAGGGTCCTTTTCTGTGCTGTACATCTCTATGACTCTATCTGTACTTCCCAATGCCTCAGGAAAGTAGGGAGTGTGAGACGTAGATCTTAGAATTAAGACATGAATTTGTTTGGAATTATGAATGTTGAAGGCAGAACTGTAGTCAATATGTAGGAGCCTGATGTAGGTAGCCTTATTATTCAGATGTTGCAGGGATGAGTGTAGATCCAGGGAGATGGCCTCTACCATGGACCTGTTGTGCCAATAGGCTAGTTGCAAAGGATCAAGGCAATTGGGTATGATGGATTTGATGTTAGCCATGTCTAACCTCTTAAAGCACTTCATAATTATGTAAATCAACGTGAGTGGACCAGGGCAGATTGGTGATCATCACTCCTAGGACCGTGATACTGTCAATCATTTCCACCTCAAGACCATTGATGCAGTAAGGGGCGTGACCCCCTCAACCCCCCCTCAACCCCCCCCTCCATTTCTTCTTTATGAAGTCAGTGAACAGCTCTTTCATTTTGTTGATGATGCTGGTGACATTAATGTGAATATACAATGCTATCAAGCACTCAATCACTTTCTAGATGTTGAAAAGCCTGGGTGGTAGTTATTGAGGCACTGGGTTGATGGTGGTCTTCCTGAAGCAAATGAGAACTTCAGATTAAAGTAAAAAGAGGTTAAAGATGTCAATGCATATTCTCACCTGCTGGTCTATGCAGGATCTGAGTGCCTGACTGGGGACTCCATCTGGGCCAGTCACTTTCCATGGTTTCACTCTCAATAAGGTCGATCTGATGTCTAAGATAGTGACCATGGGCACAGATGCATCAGAGATTGTTGGGACTGATCGTTTCACTGACCTTCTGTTCAAAGTGAATGTAGAATGCATTGAGCTCGTTGGGTAGTGATTTAGTGTTGCCCACGATCCAGTTTGTAGCCTATTATGTAGTGTAAGCCTTGCCATGAACAATGGGTGTTGATGTGGTTAGCCTAGGTCTCACACTGAGTTTGATATTGCCTTTTGGTGTCTCTGATGGTCTTATGCAGATTGTAACTAAGTTTCCTGAATAGGCCAGGGTCACCCGATTAAACGCCTCAGACTTGGATGTCAGAATGGAGTGGATTTCATCCATGGTTTCCAGTTGGAGAACACTTAGATTAACTGCGTTGGCACAGAGTCTTCAACACACTTACTGATGAAGCCTATAACATTAAAGACATACTTGTTTAGATTGGCTACTAACTTCTTGAATATGGACCAGTCCACCAGTTCAAAAGCCCTTTTATTACCTCCGACCAACACTGCACTATTTTCAGTACCGGATCCTCACACTTTAACTTCTGTTTGTAAGCCGGAAGGAGGAACACAGCATTGTGATCTGAGTTTCCAAAATGTAGACAGGGATGGAGCAGTAGGCGTCTTTGATGGTAGTATAACAATAGTCAAGGATATTCAGACCTCTGGTGGGATAGGGGATGTGTTGATAGTACTTTGGTAGCACATTCTTGAGGTTGGCCTGGTTGAAGTCACCAGCTACAATGAACAAGACCTCGGGCTATTCCATCTCACGACTGTTTGTAGCATAGTAGACCTCATCCAGCACACTCTTCACTTCCGCGTGGGTTGAGGTGTAGATTGCTTTCAGGATAACAGAGGTGAACTCACATAGTAGGAGACAGGGACAGCACTTCAATGTAAGATATCCTAGGTGCAAGGAGCAGTGACTCGCTAGGGTCGCTACATCTGAGCGCCAGGAGATGTTGATCAGGAAGCAGACCCCACTACCCTTTGCCTTCCCCAAGAAAGTCAAGCAGTCCATTTGGTGAACTGAGAAGCTCTCAGGTTGTAAAGCACAGTTAGGTGTGGCAGGAGTGAGCCATGTCCCTGTGAAATAGAGCACACAGCAGTCTCCAATTTTCTTTGGAAGGTGAGCCTAGCTTTGAGGTCATTCATTTTATTTTCAATGGCTTGGATGTTTGCCAGGAGTCTGCTGAAGTCAAGCAGTGGGACTTAAGCCCTATAGTTACAGTCTCACCTGAAGTCCAGCGCATTTCTCACATTTCCTGCATAGGTGGCTGCTTCTAGTCGATCTCAGGCATTGGTGAGGGAGGTCCGCTGCTGTGGAAGGAAAATGTGTGTTCCTGCTGGGGTCCTGGGCAAAAGTCATGGCAATGAGCATACCGCAGGGGGGTCTTGGGGTAAGATCAATTGGGCCTCCTGGATGTCTGCTCATCGTGGGTTGGATCTTGATCCCATGCTATTTGAGCCTCTGTTCCGGGTTTCCATGAGTTCGGTGAGATTGAGCCTGTGAGAGACCAGATTTGTGGTTCCAGCATTGGCAAGGTACAAGGGTGTGTCAGTGGGGTCGTAGGCAGTGGTTGTATTCACAAGCATGCCAGGGGGCCCTGCAGTTGATCTGGTCAGGCATCCTCAATGTTGACTCACAATGGGGTCAGGGTGGTTATGCCTTGGTAATCGGGCTTCGTTGGTCAGAGATTCTTCAAACAGTTTAGGAAAGCAGACAAAGTATAAAACATCATTTCAAATCCTACAGTAAATCACTATTTTTATTATCTACCTTTGCAAGAAACAAAATGTTTTCATTTCATTATAAGTAGCATATATTTATGTTTCATTTTCTCAATTAGGTGTAAAATAAATCCTACTAAAATCATAACAGCTCTTTTGTAGTTTTGGTTGTTAGATCTTTAAAGAAAATTGTTTAACATGATTGACAACATTTTTGCTAAAATAAGTTTAATAGCAAGTCTGTTCTTATATTCATGACTACAGGGGGATAGTGGATATGTAAAAGATGGAAAGGGTAGAGTTGAACCAGAAAGGTTTTGGGGTGAGTCTGAGCCTGTAAAACAGTGTAACAAGTATGACCAGCACTGTCTTTGATAGTCAAGTGAACCAAAGTGGAATATGGCTGTAACAAGACCTGCTGTGGGCAAAGGAAGTGTTCTTTTCTTCTGTCTGAGAGCATAGACTCAACGTGTGAGCAATGAAAGATTTCCTCTTGTGGGAGAATCTAGGACAAGGTGAAGCAATGGTCCAGTGGAATTATCAGTAGGTTACTAATCCAGAGAAAACCAAAAGAACTGTAGATGCTACAAATCAGAGGCAAAATTAGAAAGTTCTGGAAAAGCTCAGCAAGTCTGACTGCATCTGTGGAGAGAAATCAGAGTTAACATTTTGGGTGGAGTGAACCTTCCTCAGAACTCGACCGAACCGTTAACTCTGATGTCTCTTCACAGATGCTGTTTATTCAGAGACCCAGATTATGTTCTGGGGATTTGGGTTTAAATTGTACCATGGCAGATGATGGAATTTGAATTCAGTGAAAATCTGAAATTAAAAGTCAAAAGGTGACCATGAAACCATTGTCAGTTGTCAGAGGAAAGACAACATCTGGTTCACTGATATCCTTTAAGCAAGGAAACTGCTATTCTTAACTGATCTAGCTTCAGGCCCATGATGATGTGACTGATCCTTAACTGCCCTTTGGATAATGGGGGATAGACAATGAATTGTCTAGCTAGTGATACCCTCATCCCAGGATTTTTTTTTAAATTAGAGGTTTTGGTTTCAAAATATGAAGAGTTGCCCAGTTGGCACAAAGATGAGAAAAATGTTTTGTCTCTCAGAGAGTTGATAGAATTCCTTTCCATCAAATATAGAATTCAAATATTTTTCAAGCAGTAGAAGATCAATTCTTAAATAAAACAAAGGAATATGGGTGTTGGAGATCAAAAACAGAAACAGAAATTGTTGGAAAAGCTTAGCAGTTTTGGCAGCATCAATGACGAGACAACAGTGTTAAGATTTCAAATCCAGTTCTGAAGAAGGATCACTGGATTTGAGATATTAATGTAGATAGGTTCTTGATTACCAAGGGGATGAAAGATTACAAGAGGTAGGCAAGAATGTAGAACTTAGATTAAAGTCAGATCCACAATGATGTTATTGAATGGCAGACCAAGTGACCTACTCTTGTTCCTTAATTTTACCTTGAAGTCACCTGTCATCATACCATCGTGCCTGTGAAATGCAGTGTCAAACTGTATGGGATATAAATCCTAGTCACAAGCAATCTTGACCATGTCATTTATCATTATAGTTTGGTCATAAACATAGAACATAGAACAATACAGCGCTCGACCTGTGAACTATTCTCAGATCGTCCCTCTACATTATCCCAAAATCATCCATATGCTTATCTAAGGATTGTTTAATCTCCCTAATGTGGGTGAGTTGGCTACATTGACAGGTAGTGCATTCCACTCTCTGCGTAAAGAACCTGCCTCTGACATCTGTCTTAAATCTATCACCCCTCAATTTGTAGTTATGTCCCCATGAACAAGCTGACGTCATCATCCTAGGAAAAGACTTTCATTGTCTACTCTATCTAATCCTGAGAAGTAAAAGTAATCAAAGGTTATCTTAACATTGGCACCTGTGGACCACTTTTATAAGACCATAAGACAAAGTTAGGTTGTTTAGCCCATCATGCCTGCTCTGCCATTTGATCATGGCTAATATCTTTCTCAATTCCATTCTCTTCTTTTCACAACCGTTAATCCCCTTACTAATTAAGAACCTCTCTATGTCTTTCTCAAAGACACTCATGACTTGGCTTCCACAGCCTTCTGAGGCAATAACTTCTATTTATTCACCACACTCTGTCTGAAGAAATTCTTCCTCATCTTAGTTCTAAAAAGCTGTGCCTTCAGTCTGGGGCTATGCCCTCAGGTAATACTATTGTCTACTAGTGGAAACGTTTTCTCCACGTTCACTCTATCCAGAATTCTGTAAGTTTCAATGAGATCCTCCCACATCCTTTGAGAACAGACTCAGAGTCCTCAACCACTCCTCATATGACAAGCCCTTCATCCCAGTGATTATTCTTGTAAGCCTCCTCTGGACTCCCTCCAACACCAGCCCATCCTCCCTTAGGTATGGGGCTCCAATCTACTCACAGTTTTCCAAGTGGGGATCTGACCAAAGCCTTATACAGCCTCAGCAGTATATGTCTTTTGTTCTAGCCCTCTTAAAATAAATGCTAATGCTGTACTTGCATTCCTAACTGTCAACTGATCATTCATATTGACCTTAAGAGAATCCTAAACTAGGGTTAACCAAGTGCTTTTGTGTTTCAGATTTCTAAAGTCTTTCCCCATTTAGAAAATTGGCCATGACTTTTTTTCTACTAATATGCATAAACTTCATTCTGTATTTCATTTGCCACTTCTTTGCCAACTCTCCTATCCTGTCCACCTCCTTCTGTAGTTTCCCTACTTCCTCCACCTTACCTGTCCTCCACCTAACTTTGTGTCATCTGCAAACTTAGCAATAATGCCCTCAATTCCTTCATCCAGATCATTTAATTGTAACATGAACAGATGGGGTCCCAACACTGACCCCTGCAACAATGGCAGGGGCTTATGAGGGGAATTTGGGAGGCTCAGCAGAAATTCATTCCAAGAAAGAAGAAACATACTAAAGGGAGGACAAGGCAACCATGGCCAACAAGAGATATAAGGGACAGCAAACAATGAAGCAAAAGCAAAAGCATACAACATGAAGATTACTGGGAAGCCAAAGGATTGGAAAGCTTTTAAAAACCAGCAGAGAACAACTCAAAAAAGCTATAAATTTTATATTTAAATTATATTAAATTAAATTAAATTATAAAACAGAAGATGAAATATTATGGTAGTTGGTAATATAAAAGAAAATTTTGCGAGTAGAAACATACTAGGGGCAAACCAGATCTTCAACAGAGTTGGGGGCAAGAAAAGTATATTGGCCATCATTGAGGCGATGGCGCTGGGGAAGTTGAAAGGTCTGTAAGCGGACAAATCATCATAATACCCCAGAGTTCTGAAGGAGACAGCTGAGGAGCTTGTGGAGGCTTGGGTGGTGATTTTTAAGGAATCACTGGGACCAGGAAGAATCCAAGAGAAATGGAAAATGCCTAATGTAACACCCCTGTTCAAGTAGGAAGGGAGACCGAAATCAAGAAACTATCGGCTGGTTAGCCTGACCTTGGCTGTTGGTAATATTTTAGAATCCATTATTAAGGGTGAGACTGCAGAGTACTTGAATGTGCATGTTAAAATAGGTCTGTGTCACCACAGCTTTGTTGAGGGAAGTTTGTGTTTGAAATACTTATTAGAATTCTTAGAAGTGGTAGTGAACAAGTCAGAAAAGTGAGAACCAGTGGATGTGATCTAATCAGATTTCCAGAAGGCCTTTGACAAGGTACTGCACAAGAGACTGCTAAGTAAGAGCCCATATTATTGGGGGCATGGTTGGAAGATTGGCTGACTGGCAGGAGACAAACATTGGAAATAAAGGAATTTTGTACCCACCAAAAACATTTCAAAATCTCATAGGCTGCACAAGGACACAGAGTTGACTTCTCCTCACCTTGAAATGTAGCTATTTACAAGCATATTCTTACAAGCAAAATAAAAGCTAAAAGAACTATGGTTGCTGTAAATCAGAAATAAAAGCATAAGTTGATGGAAAAGCTCAGTAGGTCTAACAGCATCAGTGAAGAGAAATCAGCATTAATGTTTGATTTCTCTTTGTGGTTGCTTCCAGGCCTGCTGAGCTCTTAAAAACAATACTGTTTTTCTCAGATGATATATGCTATGGGATTGGAAATACAAGGGATTCATAAACATCCAGCAATTATGCTATCACCTGATGAAGGAACAATGTTCCGAAAGCTAGTGTGCTTCCAATTAAACCTGTTGGACTATAACCTGGTGTTGTGTGATTTTTAACTTTATACAGCAATTACAGTTGCTTACTTTATTTGTGTGATATGGCTCATGATGCATTCCATGGCACTCCTGGCTGGTGCGTCCATGTTCCACTGTATGGAGGAACTTGTTGAACTGTAATATGGAACTGATGCAGAAGTTGCCTGATGATGGTCCTAAGGATCTGTTCTGTTTTTGTTATTCCACACAGCTTCATTGAAATATCCAGCCACAGCAAAAGTCATTGTCGCTGTTGTTGTGGCACAAGGAAGTTACAGAGAAAAAAAGGAAGGACAGATGTACTAGAAAGCCCAGGACCAGCAGCAAACTCCAGTGGCTGCTGATCAGCCTCCTAATGAAGAAGTTATAACTTTTTAAGGTCCCCTCAGGGCGTGCAGGATGCTCAGAGTCTATCAGCCTGAATGACATTTCCCCCAGGTGAAAGAGGTGCATTGTTACTGCACACTGAGGATGTCACAGGACGCTGTCACAAAAATATGTCGACTACTTGAATGGAATCTATGACCTAACCTTGGCCATCCTATCCCAATGGCCAAACTTTCATGCAACTGACTGCTTCCAAGAATGCACTGGAGACTTGTGTGGAATCTCATAACTTTTAACCCACAAAGATATCAAGTCTGTTATCAATGCAATTAATGCCAGATGACACCACATTATCTCATTCTTATCTCGTGGCAAGCTCAGTCTGCAGACTTTGTTAACTTAGCTGGTCTGCCCCATGTGCAGACTGTCATGTCATGTTGAACCAGCCAATAAATGCTGCAATAATGAAGCTGACTTTAAAAATAGAAGAGCATTTCATTCCAGAAATCTACATTGTAACCATTGGTACTACATCTTAGATGTCTGGGTCAGATACCCTGGGAGTTATCAACATGTCTATGTCCTTAAGAACTCTCATGTTTCTGCTTTGTTTCAAGGTCAGGATGTCTTACAAGAAGAGTAACTGAGAAATAGGGGCCAAACTCTGTAACCATGGCTAATTACTCCATTATACAACCTTCTGGCTGAAGCCAAGCATCAATACAGTGCTGTGCATTCTTCCACCAGAACATCATGGGAAAGACAAAAGGTCTGTTGAATGTGAAGTTCTGATATTTGGTTTTTTTGAGGGGGGGGGGGAGCTGTCAGTACTGAGTGTGCCACATGATCCCAGCATGTTGTGTTCTGCACAATTGGAGCAGACAGCAAGAGGGTGTGATCAACTCTGAAGAATTGAAAAAGCAAGGAGTGCAATGAGTACATTGAGCAGGAGGAACATCACTTGCTGCTTGATTGAGTTTTACTGTCTCAACAGACTGGACAAGGTTTAGTAAGTGTGAGCTGGGTGTAGTAATCTGTCTTTTACTGTAAAATTATGTTGCCCAAAAGACAAGTGGAGAGTGTGTTGCTGGAAAAGCACAGCAGGTCAGGCAGTATCTGAGGTGCAAGAAAATCGATGTTTCGAGCTGGAGCCCTTCATCAGAAAAGACAAGTGGCCCCTGTCTGTTCCCAGAAGCAAATGCAGCATTTGGTTTTTTGCTTCTTTTTTCAGTTTTGCTGTTGATGAATAAAAGGTAATAACTTTTCAATCATTTAAAGATTTTTCAGTATATGACACTTCCACATTAAACAATGCAAAGCTAACAAGCTCCACTGAGTGCTAGAGAGAGAATGGCACTCCCTTAGACAGCATTCAAAAATAGGATGAGGCAAAGGATGGGTGGGCTATGCAGCTTAGTTCTTAGCAAGCGCCGATTGTTGCGCCGATCTGTGAAGCCAATCTGAAGCCCATTTAACCTACACTACTCCATTTTTGTCCATATGCCTGTCCAATTACCATTTAAATGCCCTTAAAGTTGGCAAATCCACTACTGTTGCAAGCAGGCCGTTCCACGCCCCTGCTACTCTGAATAAAGAAATTACCTCTGACATTTGTCCTATATCTATCACCCCTCAATTTAAAATTCTGTCCCCTCGTGCTAGCCGTCACCATCTGAGGAAAAAGGCTCTAACTGTCCATCCTATCTAACCCTGTGATTATCTGAATATTAGCAACTGTGCAACATTTTATTGCAGAATGCCATAAACAGTCAAGAACCAAGAGATGCCATCAACATTCATGAGTAGACTGTGGAAAAAGCTATGCCTGGTTATACTTGATTTCAGAGGAAAATTGCCTAATTATTGTGGAATCTTATTTTCGTTGTGTGGATATTAGAACATTTCATTCCACGAGAGTATAGAAAGTATTCAATGTATGGAATTCCTGGTGAAGTAATATCAGACAGATTGCTAATTAAAATTTCAAATTCTTCACAATAAAATACAGATTTAAGTATGTAATTAGTTGCCTACATCCTCCACAAGCCAAGGGTGAAGCAGATGGTGTTATGAAAACTGTGAAAATGTTGATGACAAAAAGTTGGATGAGGCATTGGCTCTACTAAATTATGGAACAATACCATTGATTAACTGTGTTTCACCAGCAGAACTAGTAATGAGCAGGATGCTATACCTCAAATCCCATTTCTGCAATGTAAGTACAGATCTAATTTAACAACGTAAGATGATAACTGTATAAAAGGAACCACAGGAGCACACCACAAGTAACCACAAGTATTGAGCATAAACTTTATTCAGTTTACTAAGAGATAAAATGTGGATAAGAGACCATCAAGCAGAATGTATGTTTTATAAAATATATGCAACAATAGTGATCATAAAATGTGGGTAAGAGACCAGCAGGCAGAAGGCATGTTATGAAATATATAAAACAATCACAATCATACGCTTAAAAAAAACTTATTGGAAATCAAGAAAAAAAGCAGAAATTGCTGGAAAATCGCAGCAGGTCTGGCAGCATCTGTGGAGAGAAATCAGACAACGTTTTTTGGATTAGATTCCCTCCAGTGTGGAAACAGGCCCTTCGGCCCAACAAGTCCACACTGACCCACCGAAGAGCAACCCACCCAGACCCATACCCCCCTGACAAATGCACCTAACTCTATAGGCAATTTAGCATGGCCAATTCACCTAACCTGCACATCTTTGGACTGTGGGAGGAAACCGGAGCACCAGGAGGAAACCCACTCAGACACAGGAAGAAAGTGCAAACTCCACACAGAGAGTTGCCTGAGGCAGGAATTAATCTTCTAGGAGAAAGTGAGGACAGCAGATGCTGGAGATCAGAGCTGAAAATGTGTTGCTAGAAAAGTGCAGCAGGTTAGGCAGGATCCAAGGAGCAGGAGAGTCGACGTTTCGGGCATGAGCCCTTCTTCAGGAATCGTCGACGTTTCAGGCATGCCCCTTCTTCAGGAATCGTCGACGTTTCGGGCATAAGCCCTTCTCCTGAAGAAGGGCTAATGCCCGAAACGTCGACTCTCCTGCTCCTTGGATGCTGCCTGACCTGCTGTGCTTTTCCAGCAACACATTTTCAGCTGAGGCAGGAGTTAAACCTGGGTCCCTGGCACTGTGAGGCAGCAGTGGTAACCACTGAGCCACCGTGCCACCTCAATGAGTCCAATGACCCTTCTTCAGAACTGATGGTAGCTAGGAAAAGGTTGTTTTTTATGTAGAGGATTGGGTGGGGCCGGGGGTAATTGGTACATGATAGGTAAAGATAGAACCCAAAGAAAGAGAAGAACAGTTGGGTGGAAAAAAAAGTGGGTAACGGTCAGCCAAGGAAAACGAACAGGGACTTAATGGCTAACAATAGGTAGTGTGTAATACCAGACCATGTGAGAACAAGGCCTGGTGCATGGGGTTGGGTAAGACATGGGAGAAGGTGCCTCAAACCATAAAATGTTGAACTCAATACTGATCCAAAAGGCTGTAGTGTTTCCAAGCGAAAAATGAGGTGCTTTCTTTCAACTTCACTGGGACACTGCAGCAAGCTTAGGGCAGAGATATTGGCCAAGGAACAAGGTGGTTGAACACATATTTGAATTTGCTAACTTCTCAATATTGGTTAATTTTGCCTCATTTATAAGCAGTTTCCTAATCTCCTTCTACCTGATAGAATCGAGATGGGAACAATTCCTGACATGCAAGTTATCTGACATCTTGAGCTTGCTGCTTCAAGAGCAGTGACTGACATCTCAGGACACACTTCATGGGCAATAACTGCCACATTCACCATCTACTGATGTTTGCATTGCACCTCAAGTCGCATCTTAGATCTATGTGCAAGAACAGTTCTATACTTCAATTCAATACTTTGGAGTGCACTGGCCTCTATTATTGTAATGCTGTTGCTAGGGCCCTTGCTCACAGGTATGAGCACCCAACTCGTGTATTGGACCAGGGTACATCGCAGGGATCCTCACTAACTTTCTTCACCATCACTCAGTTTACACCAGTTTGGATATTCATAGCATTTTGTCTTGTTTTTTCTTTTCCTCTTATCTCCCTCATAGATGCACTGTAAAAACATCCAATCTAGATGCATCACATCATGGTATGACAACTGCTCTTCCCAAGATTACATGAGACTACAGACAGTCATGAACACAGCCTGGTCCATCACACAAACCAGCTCTCCATCCTTCCACTCCATCTATACTTTCCTATGCCTCAGGAAAGCAACTAACAATATCAAACACCCCTCTCAACCCAGCTATACTCTCTTCCACCCTCTTCTGTCAGGCAGAAGATATCAAAGTTTAAATACACATAAGAACAGATTCAAAATACTTTTCCCTGTTGTTATTAAACTTTTGAATGGACTTCTTAAATGTTAATGTTGATCTCTCTCTGCACCTTCTCTGCAGCTAAATTCTGCACTTTGTTCTGTTACGCTGATACAATTTGTCTGTTACAGTCTGCCTGTACAGCATATAAAACAACACTTTTCACTGAGTCTGGGTACATGTGACAAAAATAAATAAAATCAATCAATCCGTAAGAGCTTAGAGGCTGGCAATGCTTATGTCTTGACTTGCCTTTTAACACAGCCACAAAACTAAGCAACTTGTTATGATTGGAAGCAGTCTTCAATCAGGGGATATTTACACTGCTGTATGGCCTCACAACCCAACAATGTGCCAGAAGCTTATGTTGCAAGTTCTTCAACCAATTGATCATATCTCAGAGTCTAAGGGGAATAATCCTCAGTCAAGTCAAGGGAGACACTATGCAGTCAGGAAATCCCAGCATTATAAGTCAAGGTCAACATCCACTTAACTGACCTGGGGTTTGAACATGAACAGTTGGCCGCATGGTGCAGTCAGGGTTGGGGGCCCACATAAATGTGGTCCAGGGAATGGGCTACAGACAGTCCTGCAGATCCAGTGCCCCGCTCCAGAGTTTAACAGCAAAACAGTCAGCAGCACAGATATCAGTCAGGGACCTAGTCACACATCAGTTGGGACTGATCGGAGTGGTAGAGATACTAAGAAAATCAATTGTTGAGATTGGAGGCAGCACACTGTGATACAGAGGGAACAACGATTATGAAGGAGGAAACCTCAGTATATAAGGGAGAGAGACAGTAATACATTGGAGAATATGTGTTATTGCAGGATCAGTATTTTTCAGTAGACACCACCATTCTGGGCTCAACTGGAAGACTGTGCAGCACAGTGATGAGCTATGACTGAGCTGTAGGCCTGGGGTTCAGGGGATGATGCTGAGAAATTAAGTTATAATTCAAAGTATTAGGTGGGAATATTTAGAAGCTCAGTTTTGATGTGCTTAACAGGGAGTGCAAGGAAGAAAAGCAGACGGAGATTCAGGGAGCACTTTGATTCCTAGGCTGTATTTGTGACTCACTGTGTCAAGTTGACCAGCATTGCCTTCCATACTCATGCAACTTGTAAATGCACAATGGAAATGTAAAATGACTGCAACCACATCTAATAGCATGGGCAGAGTAAATGCTTATTTTTCTGTCTGAAATTGTACCTATGAATAATGTGAGGCCCTTCAAGACAAAACTGCGTTAATTAGGCATCACCGTCCAAGTTCAAGTCATCTATAATCTTCGCACCATACACATGAAAAGCATGCATAACCAAACTTTGTCATATTATTGGTTACTACAGATTCAAGGTAGTCACCTCTGTGAAGCAGAAGTAATTGCAAACAACTTTAAAATTGGAACCTGTAACTTACTTTATACAAATATAATCCAAGAACTCAAGGTTTCGCAACGACATGGAACTTGTTTTCTCTCACCTTGAGCTGTACCATAACACTATATGAGATTAGAATGAGATCATTCAGCCCATCGTGTCTACTCCACCCATATAAAGGCCATCACTTCACTCTGAGACTGTGTCCTCAGGTTCTAGTCTCTCCTACTCATGGAAACATTTTCTCCACATCTACCCTGTTGAGGTTTTTCAGTATTCTGTAAGTTTCAATAAGATCTACCTCATCCTTCAAAACTCCATCCAGAGTCCTCAACTGCTTCTCATGTGACAAGCACTTCATCCCATATTCATTCTTGTAAACCTATGTGGACTCTATTCAACACGACCACATCCTTCCTTTGACATAGGGCCTAAAACTGTTCACAAAATTCCAGTGGGGTCTAACCAAAGCGTTACATACCCTCCCTGTTTTCTCAATGGCACCTATTCCTCCACCTATCTTTGTGTTATCTGCAACTTTAGCAACAGTGCCCTCAGTTCCATTGCTAATGGATAATGTGAATCACATCCAGGCTGAGATGAAGAAACCAATTGGTCAGATGATGATGGTATTTGATGCATAGCGTGGGGGAACCTTGAAGTGAACTCTAAGTAGTTCCACATAACTCTAGCACTCTATACTCTGCCCAACTGGGGATATTGGGCATTACCTTCTGCATGAAAGCACTGAAATACCAAGTGCAGAAAGTCAGATAGGACTTAATTAACACACGTTTCCAATAGATAAGAAATTGATGCGGTGATGGCTCAATGACTGTAAATTTATTGTTAGTCAAAAGGTGAGCAGTCCTTGTCTGTTCCCAGAGGCAATTGATGCTTATGTTTAATTATTGTTTGCTTTGATTGTTGAGAAGCATATGAGACTGCTGACATCACATGGGCATTAGATGTAGCTTGAGAAGTCCCTGTGAAACTAATGAGTGAGAGGTACAATTGTGAGGTGGAAGCAACCTATTCTGGCATTGGAGATAGGAACAAGGAGAAGCTTAATCAGATGTAATTTCCTGCACTGCAGAAGGCCAGAAAAGTAGGGTGAGGGGCTGCCAGAGAAGGAAAGCACTACCCAAATCATCAGATGTTATGCACAAGAGTCATCTACCCATGAATAACAGAAGACCACGGCTGTAAAAAACAGTACCTACCCAGGCAGCTGACCGCAGATACTTGTGTCAAAGTGCTCTAAAGCCTCAATACCATGTTAGGGACTTTCTATAACCACCAGGGTCAGCTTCACCCTAACACTTTAGGTATCATTCATCATGCCAGGAAAGACCTATGTCTCACAGTCAGCAACTCATCATCTCATTAGGTATGAGACAGAAACTCAGTATATAAAACGGGCCTGCAGCTTTGCCATTGTCAATGACTGTCCAAAACTATAAAGTGATCATCATACATACCCAGATAACCATCATGGCACCAACTGACCAGCAGATTGATTCTTGAATATAAAACCCTTCCACTTGAATGTCCAGCTGATCTGTGAGAGCAGGAACTGCACCGTAGGAGCTATGTGTTTGTGTCCTGAGCACGTTTGTAATCCAAGGCAACCACATTTGCTGTGCAGGTCTACAGCAGTCTCATATGCTTCTCAACAATCAAAGCAAACAATAATTAAACATAAGCATCAATTGCCTCTGAGAACAGACAAGGACTGCTTACCTTTTGACTAACAATAAATTTACAGTCATTGAGCCATCACCGTACCAATTTCTTATGTATTGGAACCGTGTGTCTATTTAGAGTGGTTGAACTGGACGCTGGGCTACAGACACTGTGGTATCCCTGGGAGTAAGAAAGTTATTTTCCCACTTTTTCAGAACAAAGCCACACCCCTTGAACAAGGGTTTTCTGATTTGGTCAGTGGCCAAAGTCAAGGTTCTGTGACTGAGGCAAGGAAGGATATTGATACGGTACAAGTGCCGAAATTTCAGGGCTTACGATTATCCAGCAGTTCTGAGATTCTTGTAGAGTAGATAGGCAAACTGTTAATGACACTGTGGTGCAAGAAAACATTCAGATGAGAGGAGTGAACACGTATTAGTGGTAGTAGATATTGTGTATTTGGTAAGTATGGTTATGCTGGACTGTCATTTTAAGAGTTCGATCACATGGTATCATTGGTTATTTTGGGAAGAAACAGCTGAGTCTAACCTTGCTGCCGAGAGAGGGTACACCTCTGAACAAAGCTTCGGCTGATTAACACTTCATCCTTCTGTCCTTCTTGAAAAATAACACAAGAAAAAAACTATTGACAAGGATAAAGACAACTTTGAGATCCATGAGGTCAATCCATTGATTCAATCATGGTTCTCCCACAAGATCTCAGAGGCACATTGACAAAAATTTTAAAAATCAAAAAATGCCTTTTGCTACACCAAAGTATTCAACTAGTTAAGAAAAAAAATCAACCCAGGAAAGTGGTGAAAAATGCAGGATAAGCTCTCCACATCCTCCATCCTGAAGTACCCAACACAAAAGAGAATGCCTTGAGTCAGGGTGAGGCTTGGAAAGAGACAGGCAGCACTTTATTTCAAATAGGAAGAGGAAAGGTATGTGGAAGCTAGCCATTCGGCCCATCGTGTCCACACCAACCCTCCAAAGACCATCCCACCCAGACCCAATCCCTACCATATTCCTGCAATCCCAGTCTGCACATCCCTGAACACTATGGGCAATTTTGCATGGCCAAACCACTTAAACTGCACAACTTTGGACTATGGGAGAAAAACTGAAACACTCTGAGGAAACCCACATAGATATAGGGAGAATGTGCAATCTCCACACAGGCAGTCACTTGAGTGTTTAATGAAACCCAGGGCCTGGTGATATGAGGCAGCAGTGCTAACCACTGAGCCACCAGGCTGCCCCACAGCATCATTATCTGATGAATAAGTTTGTAGATTGGTGGAGTTGTGATTAGTGAGAGAAGTTGTCAAAGGATACATCAGAATACGGATTAGTTGGAAAGTTGGGTGGAGAAATGGCAGATGGGGTTAATTTGTTCATATATGAGGTGATGCATTTTGTGGGGTCAAACGCCAGAAGAAAGTATATAGTAAATGGCAGATCACTCATCTTGGGGGTCAAGTCCAGAGCTCCCTGAAAGTGGCAACTCAAATTAATAAGGTGGGAAAGAAGGCATTTAGCATGCTTGCCTTCATTGGTTGAGGCATTGACTATGAAAATTGGCAAGGCAAATTGCAGCTGTGTAAGACGTTAATTGGGTCACATTTGGAGTATGGTGTCCAGCTCTGGTCACACTTCGAAAAGGATGTGGAGACTTTGGAGAGCATGCAAAAGACATTTACCAGGATGTTGCCCAAATCGGAATATATTAGTTATAAGGGGAGGTTGGATAAACTTGGATTGTTTTCACTCAAAGGTCAGAGGCTGAGGGACTGAGTATATAAATTTGAGAAGCATAGATGAAGTGGATTGTCTGAGTCTTTTTCCCAAGGTGGAAATGTGAAACAATAGGAATCAAATGTTTAAGGTGACAGCAGGAAACTTGAAGTCGCTGTGCAAGGCACGTTTTCTTTCACACAGAGAATGGTAGGTGCCTGGAACATGCTGCCAGGACAGCTGGTAGAAGCAGATACGGCAGCAATGTTTCAGAAGCAATTAGCAGGAAGATAGAGGAATACAGACCATGTGCAGGCAAATGGGATTGACATCATAGCCGACACAGAGACGGTGGGCCAAAGGCCTGTTCCTGAACTGTTCTGTTGTATGTTCGACTTTGTGAGGAAAGTGAGAATTACAGATGCCGGAGACCAGAGTCGAAGAGTGTGGTGCTGGAAAAGCACAGCGGTCAGGCAGCATCCGAGGAGCAGGAGAATCAGCATTTTGAGCATAAGTTTTCCTGATGAACAGCTTATGCTCAAAACGTCGAATCTCCTGCTCCTCAGACGCTGCCTGACCAGCTGTGCTTTTCTTGCACCACAATCTTCGACTATGTTCAACATGTAATCCCCTGTCATTAAAGAAAAGCAGGAAATTGTGGTTGTGGGGCCATGTAATGAAAATACAGAGAGCTGGAACTTCTACATAAAGACTTGCTATTATTTTAGTCGACCTAATAAAATTGAAACAGATTGTGTTTTCCTCATATTCCTGAGCATTATGGGGGCAAAATCTTTTAATCTACCTGAGGAGCCTGGTACAGCTCCTGCCTGAAACGTTGATTTTCCTGCTCCTCGGATGCCGCCTGACCTGCTGTGCTTTTCCAGCACCACTCCAAACTTGACTACAGCCACAAAAGCCAGGTCGTAAAACATATGAAGGTATACAAGAACCCTCCAGAACCATTTTTCACCAAAATCATTGTTAATTGCTGAGAAGGTCAGATTCCACAAATGCATCAGTATGATGATGGTGAATCAATCTTCCAGATTGTTGCAATTTTATGAAGTTATCAGAATTCTACAAATTTGGAAACAACTTAAAATATGAAATCAGAGACAGACTGATATTGGTTTAAGATACATGGATCCATAGAACAAGGCAGCACAGGAACATTTCTCTGGAGTACCTTGTCTGCACTGACCATGATGTCATTCCAAATTCGTCCTATCTGCCTGCACATGATCTGTATCCTTCTATTCCATGCCTGTACATTGACTGTCTAAGTGCCTCCTAAACATTGCAGACATATCTGTTTCTACCACTGTAGCACATTCCAGGCATTAAACATCATTTGAAAAAAAAGATCCCAGCACTGATCCTCATGGAGCATCACTAGTCACAAATTTCCAGTCAGAAAAACATCCTTCCACAACTATCTTCTGTCTTCTATGACCGAGCAAATTTTGTATCCAACTTACCATCTCACCATAGATTGCATGTGGCTTAATCTTCTAGGCGAACCGAGCACAAGGAATCTTGTCAAATCCTTTAGCAAAGTTCATGTAGACAACATCTACTGCCCTACCTTTATCAATTACCTTTATCAAAGTTTGTGAGACAACACCTCCCCAGCATAAAGGTTTATTGAATATCTCTAATAAGTAGACTTTTCTCCAAATGCAAGTAAATCCTGATCTTAAAAGTCTTCTCCAATGATTTCCCTTTTAGTCTCAGCAGCCTATAATTTTCTGGATTATTCCTGTTGCCCTTCTTAGACAAAGGAATGTTGGCTATTCTCCAGCCTCCTGAGACCTCGCCTATGGTTATAGATGAAAGTAAGATATCTGTCAAGGCCCAGCAAGCTCCTCCCTTGCCTCGTTCAGTATCCTGGGGATAGATTCTATCAAACCTCGAGGACTGATCTATTTTAATGCTTTTCAAGGCACCCACAGCTCCTAATCCTTCATATCAAAATGTCCAAGAATATCAACACTCTCCTTCCTAATCTTACCATCATGTATGTCCTTCTCCTTGGTGAATACTGATGTGAAGTACTCATAGAGTTCAACTCCATGCCGAACAAGTTTCCCAAACTAAATAGTCCCACATTTCTGCATTTCCCCCAAGCCCCTTAAAACCTCTCCCATTCATGAACCTGTCCAAATGTGATTTCAAATGTTGTAACTGTACCTGCATCGATCACTTCCTCTGCAGTTTATTCCACATACGAACCACCAGCTAGGTGAAAATTTGCCCCTGATGTCCCTTTTAATTCTTTCTCCTCTCACCTTAAAACTTTGTCCTCTAGTTTTGAACTCCCCTACCTTGGGAAAAGACCTTTGCTATTCACCTTATCTTTTTCCCTCATGATTTTATGAACTTCTATAAGGTGTAGAAGAATAAAATGTTTTGGAAGACAGCATGAAGGATGGAGTAACTTGAGGGTTAAATTTAATATTGCTAATAGCTAGTAAGCAGAAAACTGCAGCATAAACAAGCAGAAATCTTCTGGCCAGGATCCATGGGAAAGCAGATGACCTGGGAAAGAGCAGACAGTCCCAGTAAACTGCACAAGCATTCACTTCCAATGAGTTAGGCCCATTATCACAATTTTGTTCTTACTGCTTTGCTGAATAGACACGTAGAGATTTCCCCGTGTTTATGTTATAAAAAGATTGTTTTGAATTGCTTGTTGGAGTTGTTACCTATAATGTGATTAGATACTCTCCTTTTGCATGCAAGAAAAATAAAGATTACTTTGGACAAAGGAATCATTTGTCTAACTCTTGTTTCAGATTGATAAAACTTTGAAACAGGTCACCCCTTAATCTCCTCTGCCAGTGGAAAAATCCCAGCCTATCCAACTTCTCCTTATAACTCAAACTTTCCATTCTAGCAACATCCTGATAAATATTGTCTAAACCTTCTCCAATTTAATAGTATCCTTCCTATAGCAGAGGGACCTGAACTGTACACACTATTCCAAATGTGGCCTCACCAACGTCCTGTACAATTTCAAAGTGATGCCCCAATGCCTCTACTCAATTATCTCAGCAATGAAGGCAACTATGCTAAGTGCCTTCTTAACCATCATGTCTACTTGTCACCTAACTTTCAAAGAATTATGGACCTGAAATCCCTAGGCCTCTCTGTTTGACAACACTACCCAAGGCTCTACCATTAATTGTATAAGTCCTGCCCTTGTTCATCTGACCAAATGTAACCACTCCTCAGCCCATTGGCCCAATTAATCAAGATCCCTTTGTAATCTTAGACAACTGTCTTGTTTGTCTATTATATCACAAACTTGTGATTATCATTGTGATGATAATATGGTTTGAAGAGATGTGTTTATTTATGAACAAATGACCAAGTTACTGAGCAGTCAGCTCAAAGTCAATAGAGTAAACAGCTCTTGTGAGGCCTTGGGATTTTTTAAAGTTGGAACAATGGAAGACTGAAAGGATCAAAATAATTGTGATCAATGGATAAGGGCATTGAAAATAGATCAAACATATGACACTCTTACAGGACAATTATTTTGGCGGGTTTCAAAAATTCACTTCCTGAAATAATGAGAACTCATGTGGAAGAGCAGAGTTAGGACTGCAAGATCAGTAGTGAAAATGGCAGATGATGGTTCATAAATTACAGGTCAGCTTCCGACATCAATCTCTGAGGGACAGAAATTGAGAAAAAGGGAAAGGGAGATCTCAATGAAGACAGTCAAGATAGTTTACAACAGGGTACAAAGGTAACCCATGAAGCGGAAAGAGAAGTAAAAAGGCTCAGGTGTTTTCGCTTTATGAAACTAGGCCTTAAGAAGTCGCAGTGTTGGTGGTTTCAGAAAAACAGATGTGGAAAAACAGGATAGGTCAGTGAATTTTGTTGAAGTGGCAAAGGAAAGTATAGTGCAAGTTAAAAAGCTGTAAAAGAATGAACAATCTGATCAGGGGTTGTTGGAGAAGAAGCGTCAGATTTCTTTAAAGCATAGGTAAGGTTTACTCAGGCATGCCAGGAGGGATACAAGAAATACAGGAGCAAGGCAATCTTTGGTGGTGAGAGATGACAAGAATTGCAATTCAGAAGGAGTATTGCCAGAAAAGTGGTAATATGTAGAATTCATCATGAGAAACACTGATCTATTAAATAAAGTAAGTTTGGAAAGTTTGATGAAAAGTGGTGAAGTGGTGGTAGGAATAATAGAGAAATTCTCAGTTCCAGAACCACAGTTTATCTTTGGTAATGATCCATTTAGGTCACAGGTGGGAGGGATACCCACTTGTGGTTGAAAAGCCAATGGAAAATCAGGCAACTGAGGTATTACAAGAAGTATATCCTGGGAATTTCCTGACTCTGGTAACACGATCACAAAGCCACAGGTAGAAACAGAAGGAGAAATCAAAGAATAAATATAAGGAATTTGACATTCAATTATCAGAAACTATGTTTGCTCAAATAGTTGACATAAAAATAAGAATAACATGAATATTTCTAGTTCAGAGAAAGCTGAATTAGAACAGAAGGAGGAAAAACTAAATCAGTCGTGTCAAAAAGAATACATGAAAGAAGAATCTGAGTGTATCCTAGAATGTTACTATCTCAAAAGTGAAGTCTTGATGAGGAAATGGAGACCATCACATATTCAGGTGGATGAGAAATGGGCAAAACTTTATTACGTTGTATACCCAGTGATCAGAGAAAGGAGGTATTGAGGATAGCACGTGAATTGCCAGTAGGAGATCAATGGGAGCAAGGAAATCTCAAGCCAAAATACAAAAACATTTTTATTGGTTTGGACTGCACAAAGATGCAGTTGAATTTTGCCAGACATCTCACACATGCCAGGAAATTGCAAAACATCAGGCAGTGATAAAGTCAGCATACTTGATACCCATTCTAGCAATTGAGGAATCTTTTACAACACTATGTCGATCATAGAACACTGCAGCACAGGAATAGGCCCTTTAGTCCACGATGTGCTGAACATGACATTAAATTAAACTAATCACATCTGCCTGTCTTTGATCTATATCCGTTCATTCCTTGCATATTCATGTGCTTACTTGAAAAGTCCCTTAAATGACCCTATCGTATCTGCCTCCACCACTACCCCTCACAGTGCATTCACTGTCTGTGTAAAACTCTTGCCCCTCACATCTCTTTTGAACATTTTCCCTCTCACCTTAATTTCATGCCCCCTAGTATTAGACAATTCAATTCCGGCAAAAAGATTCTGACCATCAACACCATCTATGCATATCATAATGTCCTAGACTTCCATCAAGTCTCCCCCCAGGCCCCGACACTCCAGAGAATACAACCCAAGTTTTTCTAGGCTCTCCTTATAGCTCATACCCTCTAATCCAGGCAGCATCCTGGTAAACCTCTTCTGCACCCTCTCCAAAGCCTCCACGTCCTTCTTGTGATGTGGTGACTAGAATTGAATGCAATACTCTAAGTGTAACCTAATCAACATCTTAACAAGATGCAACATGACATTCTAACCCTTGTTCTCAATTCTCTAACCCATAAAGGAAAACAAGCCACATGCCTTCTTTACTAACCGATCTGCTTGTGTGGCCAATTTTAGGGAACTCCAAGATCCTTCTGTACATCAATGCTTTTCAGGGTGCTGCCATTAACTGTATATTATTTCTTTACATTTGATCTCCCAAAATGCAGCATCTCACATTTATCCAGATTAATTCCATCAGCCATTTCTCTGCCCATGTCTACGACTGATCCATATCCTGCTGTATCTTTTGACAACCTTCTACACTATCCACAATGACACTGATCTTTGTATCATCTGCAAGCATACTAACTCACCCATCTACATTTTCATCCACGTCATTTATATATATTGCAAGGAACAGAAATCCCAGTATGCATCCCTGTAGAACACCACTTGTCACAAACCTTCCACCATTACCCTCTGTCTTCTTTAGGCAAGTCAAGTCTGAATCCAAGTGGTCAAGTCATGTATATCCCATACATCTCAATCTTTTGGATGAGTCTAGCATGAGGGACCTGTCAAAAGCCTTACTAAAATCAAGGTAACCAACATCTACTGCTCTACCCTCATCGATTACCTTGGTCATCTCTTTGAAAAATTCAATCAAGTTAGTAAGTTGTGGTCTGCCCTGCACAAAGCCATGCTGATTGACTCTAATTAGGCCATGCAGTTCCAAATAAGCACAAATCCTATCCCCAAGAATTCTCTCCAATAGCTTCCCAACCATCGTTGTGTGACACACCATTTTATTGTTTCGTGGATTATCCCTATTTCCCTTCTTGAACAGAAGAACAACATTATCTAGTTGCCCATCCTCCGGGATCTCTCCAGTGGCTGACGAGGATACAAAGATTTTAATCAAGGCCTCAACAAACTCTTCTCTTGTTTCTGTCAATAACCTTGGGTAGTTACCATCATGCCCTTGGACTTACCCACTTTAATGCTCTTCAAGCGATCCAACATTGTTTCTTTCTTGATCTTAAAATGCCTGGCATATTATCATTCTCCACCTTAATCTCACTATCCTCCATATTCCTGGGTGAATACCAATGCAAAGTACTCATTTAGGATCACACCCACATCCTCTGCCTCCAAGCACAAGTTTCCTCCTTCATCCTTGATTGGTGCGACCTTCTAGGAGAAAGTGAGGACTGCAGATGCTGGAGACCAGAGTTGAAAAATGTGGTGCTGGAAAAACACAGCAGGCCAGGAGCAGGAGAATTGATGTTTCGGGCATAAGCCCTTCTTCAGGAATGAGACTGGTGTGCCAAGCGAGCTGAGATAAAAGGTAGGGGGGACAGGAATTTGGGGAGGGGTGCTGGGAATACGATAGGTGGAAGGAGGTGAGGGTGAGGGTGTTAGGCTGGAGAGGGGGTGGGGGTGGAGAGGTCGGGAAGAGGATTTCAGGTCAAGAGGGTGGTGCTGAATCTGGGGGTTGGGACTGAGATAAGATGGGGGCAGGAGAAATGAGGAAGCTGGAGAAATTTACATTCATCCTGTGTGGTTGGAGAGTTCCTAGGCGGAAGATGAGGCGCTCTTCCTTCAGGCATCATGTGGTCAGGGTCTGGCAATAGAGGAGGCCAAGGACCTGCATGTCCTTGGGGGAGTGGGAAGGGGAGTTAAAGTGTTCAGCCACGGCACGGTTGGGTTGTTTGGTGCAGGTGTCCCAAAGGTGTTCCCTGAAACGTTCCGCAAGTAGGCGGCCTGTCTCCCCAATGGAGAGGAGACCACATCGGGTGCAGAGGATACAGTAAATGATGTGTGTGGAGGTGCAGGTGAATTTGCGATGGATTTGGAAAGGTCCTTTGGGGCCTTGGAGGGAGGTGAGGGTGGTGGTGTGGGCACAGGTTTTGCATTTCTTACGGTTGCAGGGGAAGGTGCTGGAAGTGGAGGTTGGGTTGGTGGGGGGTGTGGACCTGACGAGGGTGCCACGGAAGGAGTGGTCTCTCCGGAACACTGATAGGGGAGGGGAGGGAAATATATCCTTGGTGGTAGAGTCTGTTTGGAGGTGGTGGAAATGATGGAGAATGATACGATGTATCCGGAGGTTGGTGGGGTGGAAGGTGAGGACCAGTGGGGTTTTGTCCTGGTGGCGATTGGAGGGGCGGGTTTTAAGGGCTACCTTCTCCCTCATTCTCGTCTTGTTTCTAATATATGTACAGAATGCCTTGGGATTCTCTTTAATCCTACCTGCCAAGATCATTTGATAGTCTCCTCTTGCTCTCCTAATCCCCTGCTTGAGTTCTTTGTTGCTTCCTTTATATTTTTCATTGTCCCTGTCTGATTTTAGCTTCCTAAATCTTGCATATGGTTCTTTATTCTATTTGACTAAATTCGCCACCTCTCTCATTATCTGAGGGTCCCTTACGTTGTCTTTCCTCCTGACTGGAACATGCCAGTCCTGGACACTGATCAGCAGGAGTTTAAACAACTCCCACATATCAAATGTGGACTGGCCCAATAACAGCGCTTCCCAATTAACACTACCTAGCTCCTGCCTAATACTGATGTAATTTTCCCTCCCCAATTAAGTACCATCTGAAAGGTTCTGACTTATCCTTATTGATTAAGCAAAAGTGAGGACTGCAGATGCTGGAAATCAGAGTTTAGATCAGAGTGGTTCTGGAAAAGCACAGCAGGTCAGGCAGTATCCAAGGAGCAGAAAAATTGATGTTGATGGGCAAAAGCCCTTCAAAGTTGCCTTAAAACTTAAGGAGTTGTGATCACTGTTTCCAACATGGTCTCCCAATGAAAGGTCAGACACCTGGCCAGGCTCATTAGCCAATGCAAAGTCCAATATGTCCCTTTCTTTAGTTGGACAATCTACATATTGTTTCAAGAATCCTTCTTGGGGACACATAACAAATTCTGCTCTGTCTAAGCTCTAAGGGAGTCCCAGAATATATCAGGGAAGTTAAAGTCATCCACTATGACAATCCTGTTTTTCTTGTTGTCTTAATTGATTACATAGAACCCTCAGCATAAACAAAAAGTGGGTATCAATGTTTGTTGATCATAATTGTTGTGTCTACTAGATATCCCGAGCCATTCCATTACGCAGTATCATGAGTACATATATTGTAGAAGATTGGCTCAATTTTTTAACTGGATATGGACTACCAACAAAAATACAATCAGAACAAGGTTCAAATTTTACATCAAAGTTTTTGAAGGAAGTTATGGATATCTTAGGAATAAAATAATTCAAATCCACTGCATACTATTCAAAATTGCAGGGAGCTTTAAAACGCTGACATCTAACTTTAAAGGCCATTTTGAGGATCCCATTCAAGACTATTCAGAAGATTGGGATAAAGGAATTCCATTTATGGTTTCTGTAATTAGGGATGCCTTAAATGAATTAACTAAATTCAGTCCACTTGATTTCATTTTCAGTCATGAGGTGAGACGACTTTTGAAATTAGTGAAGGAAAAATTGTTAAGTCAGAGTTTAGAGACCATCTATCTAGACTATGTGTCAAACTTTAAGGAAAGATTATATGGAGCAAGTGAGTTGGCTAGACAGCAGTTGAAAGTGGCATGTGATAAACCATTCTGAATTTTGCAAGTCAAGATAAAGTATTAGTGTTACTCCCAGTGTTAGGTGAACCTTTAAAGGCAAGGATTAGTGGGCCTTATCAAATCGAGAGGAAATTGAGTGTGGTGAATTATTCGATAAGATTGCAAGAAAATCTCACAGAGTGTGCCTTAGATTAGATTAGATTAGATTAGATTACTTACAGTATGGAAACAGGCCCTTCAGCCCAACAAGTCCACACCGACCCACCGAAGTGCAACCCGCCCAGACCCATTGCCCTACATTTACCCCTTCACCTAACACTACGGGCAATTTAGCATGGCCAATTCACCTAACCTGCACATTTTTGTGCCATGTTAATATGTTCAAAATGCATTTTGATAGGGACAGAAAGCAAGAGTTTAGCAAACTGTGTTAATAGTTAAAACACAGAATGAAGAACCAAATTCAGATCATTTTGAATTGGCCATTCCACAAATTAACTTGGGTAGTGAGAAAGTTCTCAAAGGTTGGGATAAATTATTGAGTTACCTTCCTGATGAAAATCAACATGACCTGAAAGAGTTATTACATACAAATGGAAGAAATGTAGGAATAAGCTGGGAGATACTCATTTGATTATACATGATGTAGATATAGGTAATACTGTTCCAATAAAGCACATCCTCATACATTTAACACTCTAAAGTTGGCACAGGTTCACAATGAGATTGAACACATTATTAAAGTGAGTTGCAATGACTGGAGCCCACTCGTAGTAATGGTGATAAAACCAGATGGTACCCAATGATTATGTGTAGACTATTGCCACATCAATGAAGTTACAAAGTCTAATTCACATCCTATTCTGTGATTGGAAGATTGTATTGATAGGACAAGCGTCTTATGTTTCTAAATTGAACTTACTCAGATGATACTGGCAGGTACCTTTATCTAAAAGAATAATGGAAATTTGGCTTTTGAGACACTGAATGGACTGTACCAGTTTAAAGTCACGCCATTTGGTATGAAAAATATGCCAGCCACATTTCAAAGACTAACCAATAAAGTCATTTCAGAACTACTCAATTGGTGCACATCAACGATCTGATGTCATGCATGGAAGGAACATTGGGAAGCAGGCTTGGTGATAAACCTGGCTAAGAGTGAGTTCCCAAAAGCCCAAGTCACATTCTGGGGTCATGTGATTGGACATGGACAGATGGCCTCATGGGTCATTGGGGAGTTTCCCATTCTACCTATAAAGAGGCTAATACTATGATTCCACGACTGCTTTTCATCAGATATTGCACCGAATTTCAGCAACCTCGTTCCTCCATTGACTGACTTTTGAAGAAGTGCAGAAAATTTCAGTGGATGAAGGAATGTCAGAAGGCACCTGACAAGCCTGAAAGTTGTGTTAACCACTGCCCCGTGTTAGCAACACCTAATTACGCAGGAACATTCAAAGTGGCTATCGATGCAAGTGATGTGCATGGGTGCCATAAGATGAGACAATAGGAAGAGTTATTGGGTATTTTTCCAGAAAATTGAATAAGATGGAGGATGGGAAAAATTTCAGGCTGCAAGAGCTACTTCTTTTTTTTTGAGTTATTTTAGGTTTTGGAGGTGATTTCCTCGAATTCCAGGAGAAGCAATTACGGTTTTATATGCTGTTGCATTGTTTTAGAACTTTGGGGGGAGAAAAAGTCAAAACAACAGCAGTTTGAAAAGGGAGATGAGCAGACAAAGGAAGCACATGGTGAGGACAGTGCAGGGGAGAGAGAGAGAGAGAACCTGCACACTTACTGCCTTTGCTGTTTTTGAATTCATGGACATTGAATGCTGGACATTGGAGTGTGTCTGGGAAAATTAACAAACAATGAATTTCACAGCTAATCTTGGAGAAGCCTGTTTCAGCAAAGTTCACATCACAGAAACAGATAAGTTAATCATTGTTTTAAGTCTGTGCAATAGAAAGGCTGCAGTAGTGAGTACAGTGGGTTCTTCTTAATTATACATTTTTGGAGATATGTCCCTTGATTAAACTTAAAAGATAAGCCATTACTATTAATTTAACCTGGGGTAGTGTTCGTAGAGGAATAAGATGGTATTATTTTCTGGGTCTGTAGATTGTGAAGAAAAAAAAATGGCCTTTGCAATGATATGTACTTCCTGTCAGATGTAGGAGTTTAAAGAGAGTTTAAGAGTTAATGCAGATTATATTTGCCATAAATGCTGTTGGATGTGAATCTTATCAGATCGAATGGATCAGTTGGAGAGACAGTTAGAAGCGATAAGGAATTTGCAACAGCAATAGTGGTTGGCAATCATAGGAAGGGGAGAAAGTCTCAGATACAGTCCCATAGATGGGTTAACTCCAGAAGGGTAAGAGAGGTAGGCAACTAGGGCAGCAGTCTTTTGTGACTATACCCATTTCAAACAGGTATGCTGTTTTGGAAAATGTGGGGTGTGATTGATTCTCAGGGGAACGTAGCAAGAACAGCCAAGTTTGATTGATTACTTACAGTGTGGAAACAGGCCCTTCGACCCAACAAGTCCACACCGACGTGTAACCACCCAGATCCATTCCTCTTCATTTAACCCTTCCCCTAACATTACGGGCAATTTAGCATGGCCAATTCACCTACACTGCACATTTTTGGATTGTGGGAGGAAACTGGAGCACCCGGAGGAAACCCACACAGAGACGGGGAGAACGTGAAAACTCCACACAGTCAGTTACCTGAGGCGGGAATTGAACCCGGGTCTCTGGTGCTGTGAGGCAGCAGTGCTAACCACTGTGCCACCGTGCTGCCCATATTACTGGTATTGAGACTGGCTCTAATGCAATGAGGAATACGTCAGCTTCCAAGAGATCAATTGTGTTTGGGGATTCTGTACTCTGAGGTACAGACAGACGTTTCTGTGGCCAGCAGAGAAAAAGCAGAATGGTGTGTTGTTCCCCTGGTGCCAGGATCAAGGATGTCCCAGAGTGGGTGCAGAATGTTCTCAAGGGGGAGAGGGGCCAGCAAGAGGTCATTGTCCACATTGGAACCAATGACATAGGAAGGGAAAAGGTTGAGATTCTGAAGGGAGATTACAGAGAGTTAGGCAGGAATTTAAAAAGGAGGTCCTCGAGAGTAGTAATATATGGATTACTCCCAGTGTGACGAGCTAGTGAGGGCAGGAATAGGAGGATAGAGCAGATGAATGCATGGCTGAGGAGCTGGTGTGTGGGAGAAGGATTCACATTTTTGGATCATTGGCATCTCTTTTGGGATAGAAGTGCCCTGTAAAAGAAGGATGGATTGCACCCAAATTGGAAGGGGACTAATATACTAGCAGGGAAGTTTGCTAGAACTGCTTGGGAGATTTTAAGCTCCCAGGATTTAAGGTGGTGGTGGGGATCCCAGGGAGATATTGAGGAAAGAGATCAATCTGAGGCTAGTACAGTTGAGAACAGAAGTGAGTCAAACAGTGAGGGCAGGCAGGGACAAGGTAGGACTAATAAACTAAACAGTATTTATTTCAATGCAAGGAGCCTAACAGGGAAGGCAGATGAACTCAGGGCATGGTTAGGAACATGGGACTGGGATATCATAGCAATTACAGAAACATGGCTCAGGGATGGGCAGGACTGGCAGCTTAATGTTCCAGGATACAAATGCTATGAGAAGGATAGAAAGGGAGGCAAGAGAGGAGGGGGAGTGGCATTTTTGATAAGGGATAGCATTACAGCTGTGCTGAGGGAGGGTATTCCCGGAAATACATCCGGGGAAGTTAATTGGGTGGAACTGAGAAATAAGAAAGGGATGATCACCTTATTGGGATTGTATTATAGACCCCCTAATAGTCAGAGGGAAATTGAGAAACAAACTTGTAAGGAGATCTCAGTTATCTGTAAGAATAATAGGGTAGTTATAGTAGGGGATTTTAACTTTCCAAACATCGACTGGGACTGCCATAGTGTTAAAGGTTTAGATGGAGAGGAATTTGTTAAGGGCGGACAAGTCAAATTTTCTGATTCAGTATGGGGATGTACGTACTCTTGGGAAATATGGCATGGCAGGTGACTGAGGCATCAGTGGGGGAGCACTTTGGGCCAGCGACCATAATTCTATTCATATTAAAATAGTGCTGGAAAAGGATAGACCAGATCTAAAAGTTGAAGTTCTAAATTATAGAAAGGCCAATTTTGACGGTATTAGGCAAGAACATTTGAAAGCTGATTGGAGGCAGATGTTCGCAGGCAAAGGGACAGCTGGAAATTGGGAAGCCTTCAGAAGTGAGATAACAAGAATCCAGAGGAAGTATATTTCTGTCAGGGTGAAAGGGAAGGCTGGTAGGTATAGGGAATGCTGGATGACTAAAGAAATTGAGGGTTTGGTTAAGAAAAAGAAGGAAGCATATGTCAGGTACAGACAGGATAGATCGAGTGAATCCTTAGAAGAGTAGGAATATACTTAAGAGGGAAATCAGGAGGGCAAAACGGGTACATGAGATAGCTTTGGCAAATAGAATTAAGGAGAATCCAAAGGGTTTTTTACAAATATATTAAGGACAAAAGGGTAACTAGGGAGAGAATAGGGCCCTTCTTCAGGAATGCCCGAAACATCAATTCTCCTGCTCCTTGGATGCTGCCTGACCTGCTGCGCTTTTCCAGCACCACATTTTCAGCTTTGATCTCCAGCATCTGCAGTCCTCACTTTTCCCTCAAAGATCAGCAAGGTGGCCTTTGTGTGGAGCCACAGATACTAAATGAATATTTTGTGGAAAAGGATATGGAAGATATAGAGTGCAGGGAAATAGATGGTGACATCTTGCAAAATGTCCAGATTACAGGGGAGGAAGTGCTGGATGTCTTGAAACGGGTAAAGGTGGATAAATCCCCAGGACCTGATCAGGTGAACCCTCGAACTCTGTGGGAAACTAGAGAAGTGATTGCTGGGCCTTTTGTTGAGATATTTATATCATCGATAGTCACAGGTGTGGTGCCAGAAGACTGGAGGTTGGCAAATGTGGTGCCACTATTTAAGAAGGGCAGTAAAGACAAGCCAGGGAACTACAAATGGTGAGCCTGACCTCAGTGGTGGGCAAGTTGTTGGAGGGAATCCTGAGGGACAGGATATACATGTATTTGGAAAGACAAGGACAGATTAGGGATAGTCAACATGGCTTTGTGCATGGGAAATCATGTCTCACAAACTTGATTGAGTTTTTTGAAGAAGTAACAAAGAGGTTTGATGAGGGCAGAGTAGTAGATGTGATCTATATGGACTTCAATAAGACGTTTGACAAGGTTCCCCATGGGAGACTGATTAGCAAGGTTAGATCTCCCAGAATGCAGGGAGTACTAGCCATTTGGATAGAGAATTGGCTCCAAGATAGAAGGCAGAGGGTGGTGGTGGAGGGTTGGTTTTCAGACTGGAGGCTTGTGACCAGTGGAGTGCCACAAGGATTGGTGCTGGGTCATCTACTTGTTGTCATTTACCTAAATGATTTGGATGTGAGCATAAGAGGTACAGTTAGTAAGTTTGCAGATGACACCAAAATTGGAGGTGCAGTGGACAGCAAAGAGGGTTACCCCAGATTACAACAGGATCTGGACCAGATGAGCCAATTGGCTGAGAAGTGGCAGATGGAGTGTAATGTAGATAAATGTGAGGTGCTGCATTTTGGGAAAGCAAATCTTGGCAGGACTTATACAATTAATGGTAAGGTCCTCGGGAGTGTTACTGAACAAAAAGGCCTTGGGGTGCAGGTTCATAGCTCCTTTATTGGTCAGAGTATTGAGTACAAGAATTGGAATGTCATGCTGTGGCCATACATGACATTGGTTCGGCCACTGTTAGAATATTGTGTGCAATTCTGGTCTCCTTCCTATCGGAAAGATGTTGTGAAACTTGGAAGGGTTCAGAAAAGATTTACAAGGATATTGCCAGGGTTGGAGGATTTGAGTTATAGGGAGAGGCTGAACAGGCTGGGGCTGTTTTCCCTGGAGTGTCAGAGGCTGGGGGGTGACCATATAGAGGTTTACAAAATTATGAGGGGCATGGATAGGGTAAATAGACAAAGTATTTTCCTTGGGGTTGGGGAGTCCGGAACTAGACAGCATAGGTTTAGGGTGAGAGGAGAAAGATATAAAAGAGACCTAAGGGGCAACTTTTTCACACAGAGGGTGGTACGTGTATGGAATGAGCTGCCAGAGGAAGTGGTGGAGGCTGGTACAATTGCAACATTTAAGAGGCATTTGGATGGGTATATGAATAGGAAGAGTTTGGAGGAATATGGGCCAGGTGCTGGCAGGTGGGACTAGATTGGGTAGGGATATCTGGTCGGCATGGACGTGTTGGACCGAAGGGTCTGTTTCCATGTTGTACATCTCTATGACTCTATAAGGAATATTCCATAATTAAGAAGACCTTAAGTTTGGTGTTGGCATGGCAACGTTTCAACATTTATATTGTCAATAATGTGTCTGAGACAATTGTGTAAATAGGTCATAACCTCTTAACAGTTTTGGAAAACATTCAGGATACACATGCCAGACTGTTTAGACAGAGCTTAAATATTGCAGCCATTCAATTTGAACATTATACACATGGTAGGAGGCAAGAATGCAATTGCTGACATGTTGTCACTACTTTGATGAAGAAAGACAGGCATTTGGTAGCAGGGAAAAAAAAAATCAAACTGAAATGGACTATAGCGAAAGATGTTTGCATGCTTAAGAGCCAAATGTAATATATATATATATATATATATATATATATATACACACACACACACACACGTTATGGTGTACTGATAGAGTAAGATTAAATGTTTTTCAAATTGAAGCCATTTCTGTATATTGATAGTTTACCTTTTACAAGTGGGGGTGATGTGACAATAGTATAGCTTTAAGAGGTGTATATTGTCCTTTCTTTGTGATCAAAGGTTGAGACAGAGGTGATGAGCAGTCTGCTCAAAGCTAAAAGACACTCACATGTCAGATGTGAATTTACCCTCAAATAGCTACCCCCAATCTAATTTCTCCGGTTCCTGCTTAGTAGTGTTGTAATTAACTTTCCACAATTTAGCTTTTCTCCTGAGGACCAGTCTGACCCTTATCCGTAACTATTTTGAAACTTAATGAATCGTGAACACTGTTCTCAAAATGGTCATGCTCCAAAACTTCAATCATCTGGCCAGGCTTTTTCCCCAGTACAATGTCTCATATAGTTCCTTCCTTCATTGGACTATCTGTGTATATTGTTTCAAGAAACCATGTTGGATGCATCTAACAAATTCTGCCCAATTAAAGGAGTCCCAGTCAATTTTGTTAAAAACACCCACTTAAATGACCCTGTGGTTTTTATCTCTTTCAATTTAGGATGTAGGCTTGCTCGCTGAGTTGTAGATTTGATATCATACCTACAGCTCAGCGAGCAAACCTACATCCTAAACCTCAACCTGAGCTACAAACCTTCACAAACCTTGCATCTCTTTCAATGATTTGTTTACGTATCTGCTGCTCTATCACTGGCTGGCTACTGGGAAGCTGTCATCTCTATCACAGTTATTGCACCTTCCTAACACCTCCAAGATCCCTCCAAGATGTCCTCTCTGAGTATAACTGTAACGTTCTTCTTGAACAGTAATGCAACTCCCCCACCCCTTTTACATCCATCTCTATCTTGCTTGAAACATCTAAATGCTGGAACGTTGAGCTGCTCGTCCTGCCCTTCTCTCAACCAAGTCTCTGTAATGGCTCCCACATCATAGTCCCATGTACGAATCCAGGTTCTAAGGGTCATCTGTTTTACCTTTTAGACTGACTATGTTGGATTAAATACACTTCAGTTGAGCGGTGTTCATTAACCTGGTCCTACCTTTACTTCCTATTACACATACTTGACACCAGGTTATGTGTGACTTTTAACTTTGTACACCCCAGTTTCACACCGGCATCTCCTAACCTTGACTTAACATTGACCTGCTTTTAAAGTACTTCACATGTTGACCTGTTGCTCTGTCTCCCACACTCCCATCCCACCACACATGTTTAAACCGCTCACAATGACACAAGTAAGTCTCCCTGCAAGAATGTTGATGCTCCTCCAGTTTAGGTGTGGCCACCTCTTTTTCACAGGTCCCTCCTGACCTGGAAGAGATTCCAATGATCCAGGTATCTGAAGCTTTCCCTCCTACATCAACTGTCTAGCCATGTATTCAAGCTGTATTATCTTATTGCCCACACACACAATTCAAAGCAGGCAAGGATAAAAGAGGTGAAAATAAGATTAATTTCTAAGATAATTGAAGGCCTGACATGCTTGAAAATGTCTCTTTCTGAAGTGAAGAGGTTGAATCTCAAGGTCATGCTCGGCAGTTGCAGTAGCTTCTGTGGTTAACTGGGTGATTCTTTCTGCCACAAGTGAACTGAACAGGATTTGGGAGGTAGTGAAGTCTCCTTTGTTTCACTTTTGCAGCAGTGCAGGTCGTGGCTATGAAAGGACTGCTTCAGTACAGCAGCCTTTCAGCATGTTTGCTTTGATTTCACAGTTGACGACAGTTTATCTCAAATGGTATATCTCTCTCAGCTCTTCCTGGGCTGTTTCAGAATAAAAAATGCTACTCACAGCTTTTTTTATATACTTCAAAAGTTAAAACCTTGGCTATCCCAAAGCTGGAGAATCGTGTTTCCATATTGAGTCTTGAGTTAACCCAGGCATGGGGAACTGGAAAATCTTGTAATCAATATAATTTACTCTTTCAATAGCCTTGGCTCTTAACATGAGTGACTGTCACTACCAGGCTCTTTCAGTGATGGGAGGAGTCATTCAGATGTCCAGGGAAAATACTGTTAAAGAGTTTTTGTTTGCCATTAAAAATACCCATCAAATTTCAAAGGCCACTTGTGATTTCCTCCCAGGATGACTCCAGACTAGTCCCAATGCCAGGTGAAATCCACAAATGTAGACATATGACTTCAGGGAGCATTTGTTCAACCTATTGGCCTGAGAATTTAATTGAGGAGAATTTCTCTGATCCTCTCCTTGGTGATACTTTATTCCTCAAGGCCAATTAAGGATGAGGAATGGCTAGTGACAGCTCAGCTACATCTTGTGACTTTTTTTAACAAGTTAGACAAATAGTGCAGGAAGTTCCAGAGATTCAGGATAGGTGGTGGTGGAGTACAAATATGTTGTTGATGTTAAGGAAGAAGGCTGTAGAATGCAGGAAGATGTCAATGAATAGTCAGATGAGTAGAGAGATAGAAAATGCAATTCAATTTAGGGAAGTGCGGTCCAATGCATTTGGAGAGGACAAAGAAAACAAGAGCAAAATGGTAGGATTCTGAGAAGCATGTAGGAACAGAGGGACCTTGGAATGCTTAACCAGGCATTCCAGATGATATCAATAAGATAGATAAATTGGTTAAGAGGTCATGCTGGATACTTTATTAACCAAGACACAAAATATCAGAACAGGGAAGATATGCTCAGTGTGCCACAAACTTTCTAAATTCAATTTTTCTCGTAATAGTTCAGCTATCCAAAAATGTTTGACAAATTTTTACATAGGAGAGTATTAGTGTAAATGAGAACACATAAAAGTGCAGGAAGTGTCTTGATTTGAATTGCAAAGTTATTTGTGTGATAGGGAGAAGAGATAGTTGTAGCAAATAGAATTAAGGATAATACAAAGAGTTTTAACAAATACACTAAGGACAAAAGGGTAACTAGGGATAGAATAAGGTCTCTCAAAGATCAGCAAGGTGGCCTGTGTGTGGATCCACAGGTGATGGATCATCTCCCGCAGGAGATGCATCAGTATTTACTGTGGATAAGGACATGGAAGATATAGAATGTAGGAAAATAGATAGTAACATCTTGAAAAACATCCATATTACTGAGTAGTAGTTTCCCCCAGACCCATGGTGTGTGTGTGCAGTTGTGAGACGCAGTGAAAGACAACAGGAGTGCAATTTCCACCATCAGGAAGAAAGGAAACACCAAGGTGGCCAGTGACAGGCAATGCCCTTCTCTTGAGAAGGCAATGCTTAAGTGTGCTCTGGTTATATCAATTTTTTTCTCCTCCAAAACTGGAACGCAACAGTAGCCACAGGAATATACTGGCTATGGCCCAGCCAGCACTGAGACAGTCCTCACATGAGGAGGTTCTAATCCCGTAATTATATATTTTTAAAACATCAAAATGGTTTTACTTCATTAACATTTTTAGCATCACATTTGCTGAATAACATACTTAAACGTTTCTGGTAGTTGTATTATTTTTCCCTCCCCATCACCCATGGTGTGTGTGTGTGTGTGTGCAGGTGTGAGACACAGTGACAAACGCAAGGTGCACAAATCTTTATTCACTTTCCACCACCAGGAAGAAAGGAAACACCCAAGTGGCCAGTGACAGGCAGTGCCCTTCACATCAAAGAGCAATGCAGATTGATTAAAAAAAGTGAAGGGAGGGCAGGGATTAAGTCAAAATAGAATTGGAGGGGGAAATAAAGCACTCCACTCCCTGCGGTGCCCACCTCTCCCTGACCAGATCAAGGGTGTAGGTAGACACCGTGTGCTCCTTCTCCAGGCACACCAGGGTTCGAATGTGGCTGTGAAAGAGGGGCAGGCCATTGGCCATAACAACCCCCTCCATGGCCCGCTGACTCGACCTGTTAATGGCTGGCCAGGTAGAGGAGATGGGCGGTACTCCAGCTATACCCCCATAACTCCTCCAACAGAGAGTCCACCTGCCACGGACCAACCAGTAGTCCGGAACATTTGGTCCAGTTGATCCTGGCAGAAGACGCTGCCGAGTACACGGCCTGGCACTCACGCATCCTCACCAGGTCAGCCAGGTCGGTGAAAGTGAGGAGCACGTCATCAGCGTAAGCAGAGTGGACCACTCCTGTGTCCGCACCGTGGAGAACCAGCCCTGACAAACTCCTCCGCAAGAGGCAAGGGAAAGGCTCCACGCACAGGGAATACAGCTGGTCAGACAGGGAGCAGTCTTGATGTACTCCTCTCCCAAAGCGAGGGGGCGCCGTCAGGGACCCGTTAACTTTAACCAGACACTCTGTGGCGATGTATTGAAGTTAAATCCAGGTGACAAATTGAGTCCTGAGCAGATATTCATGACCGACCCTGTCGAACGCCTTCTCCTGATCGAGAGACAGGAAGGTGCTTAGCAGACCGGCCTGTCGACAAAAATGGATCAGGTCCCAGACCAGGTAGATGCTGTCATGTTTCATCCGGCTAGGGACCATGTAGGACTGGTCTGGGTGAATCATGTGGGCCTGCATAGAAGCCAGATGAAACTACAACACCCTACAGAAAATTTTGTCATCTGTGCCGAGGAGGGAGACCAGACACCAGTTCTTTAAGGAATGAAGGTTCACCCTTCTTTGGCAGCAAGATGGCATGGTGGCTCAGTGGTTAGCACTGCTGCCTCACAGCCCCAGGGTCCCAGGTTCAATTCCAGCATTGGGCGACCTTCTGTATGGAGTTTGCACATTCTCCCTGTGTCTGCATGCGTTTCCTCCCAAAGTCCAAAGATGTGCAGATCAGGTGATTTGGCCACACTAAATTGTCCATAGGATAGGTGCGTTAGTCAGAGGGTGGGTTACTCTTTGGAGGGTCGGTGTGTAGGTAATCTAATCTAAAAAAAGAGGAGGGCAACTCTCTGGCAGTTAGATATTCCCCCAGGACCTGTATGTAGTCACTCCTCAGGACATCCCAGAATGCTCTGAAAACTCCACAATCAGGCCATCCAGCCCTGTGGACTTGCCCCTCGAGAGGCCTCCTTCTCTTCACACACTCCCTGCAGGGCCGGGTCCACATCTGGCTGACTGAAATGTAACTCCAGATCAAACACTCCTTCTCCAACTCCTTGATCCTGAATTTCCACCTCTTTGTCGACCCCCTCACATACTCCTGACAGAAAACGAGGATGTGAGCCTTGCCCACTTACTTCTCCAGTCAGCCCAGACCAACAAAATGAGTCCTGGAACCACTCGTCCTCCAGCAGCAGTTTGTTAAAGTGTCAGTACGTGGGCCCGAATCGGGCACTGAACGAAAGGAGTTCTGCCCACACCAGGTGATGGTCCACGCATGGCACCTACCTCATGGAGGTCGCTGGAAAGTAGCAAGCTTACGCCCGCGAAGCATACAGGCGTCGATTCTGGACGGTCTAAGCCCAGGCCTCATGAAAGTGAAGACAATGGAGTCAGGATGAAGATTCCACCAGACATCCACCAGGTTGAAGGACTTGACCAAGTCCCCCAACCTGTTCTCTGACCCCAAACCAAGACCAGGCACTCTGTGGTCCCTGTCCTTGAGGATGCAGTTAAAGATCCCCCCCCCACCAAGGACGATGCACTGGCCTTCGTCAATGGAGGCAAGATGAGTGGACTCTTCACCGTAGAAATGCGTTTGCCTTGGTCCGACCACAGGAGCTCAATACGTGAAGCACCGCTGCCCCCCAGCCGAACTGCCAGGTGAAGCAAATGGCCTGGCATAGGCTCCCTGACCCCCAAGATCTCTGTCTGAAAATGCAGGACCAACAAGATAGCCGCCCCGCCAGATCTGCGGGTGAGGCGGCTCATGTAGACACCCCCCTTGCCATTCCAGGAGCCAGGTGGCTTCATCTCCTGGGGTAGTGTGGGTTTCTTGCAGGAAGCACACTGCATACTTTCCATCCTGAAGGACCGAGAAGGTTTGGAATCTGTGCTGTGGCTTCCTGCTGCCATTGATGTTGAGGCTGGCTATGGCTGTCTTCATGTCAGCACTATTGTGCAACCACCACCAATATAATTAAATTATTTACATTTACTGGGAGGACAGGGGTGGGGGCGCACAGAGGTTCCTTGTCCTTACCAGCAGTGCACCTAGCAAGTTCCTGACTTGCTTTCACTCATTTGTGTCTAGCCCAGGTGCCTGGCGAGCAGTGTGGGCCGGCTAGTACACTTGCTCAAAGGAGCTCCAGCGGTTGAATGCCTGTTGGGCTCTATCCCGGCGACTTTGAGTTTCCTCGACAAATGCCTAGAGTTCCTCAAGGGGAATGAGGTGGAGCTCGGTGGGAAAGGGGGGGCACCTAGGATTCAAAAACCTCGAAGGATACAGGACTTTGCTTCATCCCCCGTGCCCACGATCAAACCCAAACCCTCCTCCAGGAAGTCACCCTCGGTTGCCAATCCCCCCCCCACCAAGAATGGGGGCTGGTTTGGCACCATCAACTGGACTTAAACCCCCAACGATACCACCCCCAAGGTCACCGGTGGTAACTTCCTCAGTGCACCCCTTCCCAGAATGCCTGAGATTGGGTCATTGGGTGGTGGAGGCTCGGGGCCCCGCTCCTCTCCTGACACCGGGATGTCTGGCTCCTTGGGGAAATGGTCCTTCCCCCAGGGCCAAGGTGTCTGGAAAAACAGTCTGGGAGAGGGGGGTGAGGATAACACCGTTTTCCCGTCCCTCGCTCGATGACCCAGCAGTATTGAAAATACTATGGTCTGTGCCGTGGCCCACATTGGTTTCTAGTTCTTCCCTGGGGGCTGGTGAAATGGGAGCAGAAGGACCTGCTGCAGCCGCCAGGGGTTCAGGCAGGTTAGGCTGCGGTAGGGGGCAGGCGGGAGATGCCGTGGGCTCATTCCTTGGGGTGGGACAGCACCGTTGGATGCTATCCCGGTAAGTCTCTCCCCTCCAGGGAGCAGCGCCTTTCCCCAGAGAGACAGGGGTATTTTATGGGCTTTCCCCTCCCTGCCCACCTTGGTGTTCATGGACCCTGAGGCTCCTCCCCTCAGCCTCTCCAGGAACACTATTGTCTGGAGGAAAGCAGGGAGAGCCTGTTGTGTCACCTCTTGTCATGTGGTGGTGGTGATGAGTGCCCAGGAGCCAGAGCGATGGTAGTAGCAGCAGCAGCAGAAGCCCCAAGGTCAGAGCCAGGTTCCGGCTGAGTGGGGAATGGCTCAGGAACCTCTGGGGCCAGGTTCCCCTGGAGTTGTCATAGTGAGGCAGGTACTAATCACGTGTTCAGGGAGCAAAGATTCCCAGGGGATTGAAGCCATGGGGAAGGGTTCAGGGATTGGGTCAAGAGGTATGGATATTACAGTGAGGGTGGTCAACGGGGCAAGGTATGGGCTCAGAATCGGGGAGGTGGGGGTCAAGGATCCCATGCCAGGATGATGCTGGCGTGGCCACAGAAGCATTTTCATGCTGGGTGGGGCAAGGTGAGGGTCCTATCTCAAGTGGTTCCATCCATGGTAATAGGCTTGGCACATTGTGTCTTCTTCCTTGCCTTTTGTCGGGCTGGATGCTCGTCCACTCTACCCGCCAGAGGCCAAGGTACCAGCGGCCCCTGGCTTAGACCCTGCTGATGAGGTTTGTGGTGTTGCCCTGGGGGAGGGGGTGTGGGTGTGGCGGTGCCACCTGCGGCTTTGCTGGGCATACCTCTAGGTGGGGCAGTTCTTTCTGATGTGCCCCATCTCATGGCACAAGTGGCACCACATGCCATTTGCTGTCCAGAGGATGTGGTAGGCCATGCCCTCATGGCGGAGGGTAATTGAGACCTCAGTGACCTCCTCCTGGGCCAGTCAAATAAACACCTGGCATTAGAATGAGTATAAATGTCGGAGGATGGGGTCCTTCAGACCAAGCAGGAGCGGTTGGACACCTGACCAGATATTCCCCAGTGTTTGAAGGTGAGGGAGAAGGGGCTCGCTGGCAATGGAGGGAGTGATGTTGGATGGCACAACCCTCTAGGCAGTGACCTCCAATGCGTCGACAAGGAGGAAAGTCTGCCGATAGTGATCCCCTTCTCCACGGTCAGGTGAATTGCCAGCTTGGTCCTAAGGAAAAATGCAGCCTTCCCGTACAATTGGGCTGTAGCGACAATGGCCAGTGAGCCGACCACACTAGCCATGGCCTGACTTCAAACCTTGATGGTCATAATGAGATGGGGATGGGCCTTAACCCCCCCCCCCCCCCCCCCCCCCAGCGCTTAGTCAGGTACCTGAAGGGTGTTGGGTTTGTAGCAGGGGCTGAAGCAGCCGGGCCTAAGGCAGCGGTTACCCCCGGATAGGTGCGGCTGGGGCCTGTTGCCTTGGGGCTCGCCATGCTGTGCTGCTGGATGGTAAACTGGATGCCCAGGCAGCGGCAACAACAATCTCCGGTGTTGTAGGGCCCCAAGCAGCCACAGCACTCCGGGGAGTGGGGAGCCCAAGGCAAATCCCAGGCAGCAGCAATGGAGGCAGACCCCAGGTGTAGGCGAGACCCAGGTAGCAGCATGGGTGGGGTGGGGCGGGCACAGGCAGCAGCAGCTGTGCTGAGGTATAGGCAAGCCCCAGGCTGCAGCAGCAGCAGTGTTGAGGGTAGCTGCTGGTGCAGCTGAGCACAGCTCAAAAGTAAAGGGAAAAAAAAACAAAAGGAAAACAAAAGAAAACCAAAAAGGAACAAATATCTCCTTTTGGAAAAGGGGGAGTAGGGAGAAAAGGAATACTCTCCTCCTCCAAAACAGAGTACCAACAGGAACACACTGACTGTGGCATCAGTATAGAGTCAGTCCCCGAAAACTGAGGACACCCTAAATCTCCTGGTTATATCCTTTTGTTAAAATTTACTTTACCCCACACTACTGCCTAACAGCAGTAGTGCTTATATTTTCTCCAGCACCTATGTCGTGTGTGTGCAGGTATCACACAGTGAGAGACAACAGATGTACAAACCTTTATTCAATTTTTGCCATCAGGAAGAAAGGAACACCAGGGCGGCCAGTGACAAGTAGTGCCCTTCTCATGAGAAGGCAATGCCTCAGTGTGCCCTGGTTATATTATTTATATTTGCACAAACTTGGCTTGTATTCATTTGCCAAAAAAAGAGAATTTAAAATTGATCTGACTATGGTGATCAAAATGTTAAAAGAACGTAGTTTCACCATATCCACCCTATTTTCTGTGGTGAGGGAATAGAGAACTGAAAACATCTGTTGGAATTTTATGTGGAGGTAGTGGCCATTCCTCATTCTGTAAAAGCCCACCACTGCTTATTCAAGTCACCCCACAACAACTTATTAGCCATAGGGTCAGTAATTGGCCTACGGCAAGATTTTTTCCTCTGTCAGAGGGAGTTCCTGCCTCCAAGAGGACTGAGCAATCAAGTAAAAGTAAAACACTGCAGATACTGGAAACCTGAAACAAATATAGGGAATGCTGGAGAAATTTGGCAGATTTGGCAACATCCATAAAAAGGGAAACTGAGTTAACATTTTGAGTCTAGTATTGCTCTTCGTCAGGACTCATCATTATAAAAATAGAAGTAGTCCTTTCAGGAATGAAATGAGGAAGTATCTTCCACACATTGGGTAATGGAAGTCTGGAAACTCTGTCCAACAAGTTTGTGGCTACTTGTAAAATGTTATGTTTTAGGAATGAGATACTTCAATTTTTTTTTGCATCATGGAATTAAGGAATACAGAGCAGAAATGGGTAATTGGAATTACAATGGCAATTAACCATGAAATATTGGCAGCAGATTCAAGGAACTAAATAACATGGCAGGGCTGAATTTTGTGATTTTTTTTGGCTGAGTTCAAATTACACTGAATTTTTTTCAAGGGATTTCCATCTCAAAGTTTCTCCACAGCCAACCGCAGAGAGTGCCCTGCTATTGCTGCCATCTTGAAAACCAGTGCCACAGCCACTGCCTCAAGTCTTGTGCTGGCACCATAACTGAGTGGGTAGCACTGCTGCCTCACAGCGCCAGGGAGCCAGGTTTGATTCTACCATTGCCCATAATGTCCAGGGATGTACAGCCTAGGTTGGTAGGTCATGGGAAACAAAGGGTTACATGGTGGGGCGTGCGTCTGGGTGGAATACTCTTCAGTGGTTCAGTGTGATCCAATGAGCCAAATGACCTGCTTCAACACTAGGGATTCTATGATGGTTCCCCACACTCCAGTGCCATTTCTCTCTGCTGGGCCAATACTCACTGCTGTCGTGATCTCTCTGATGGGTCACTCTCCTCTGTGCTGGGCTTGCTCTTTCCAAGCAGATGACTCCTACCACAGCTGCTGCATATGCTAGGGAGGCCAGACCCACTCTCACCCTGCTGAAGACAACAAAAGGCCTGCAAAGACAAAAAAAAAGAAAGAGAGCAAAAGGAAAGCACAAAAGCAAAAAGCGAAAGTAAAAAGAGAAAAAGAGATCAGACAGAAGCAGAAAGCCCCAAGCTAGGAACTTGGACACGGTACCACTGCCCTGCTGCCATCTTGGACAGCTCATAAAATTGCATATCAATGAGGTGAGATGATACAATGCTAAGGATGCTAATGCATACCAATATATACAAATCAACCACTCACTATTCATTAGTGAGAATTTAATCACGTTGTTCAACATCCGGTTGGAAAATGGGGCATTTTGTTCTTATAGAACATAGAATATAAAACATTACAGTGCAGTACAAGTCCTTCGGCCTCAATGTTGCGCCGCCCTGTCATACTAATCTGAAGCCCATCCCACCTACACGATTCCGTGTATGTCCAATGACGATTTAAATGCACTTAAACTTGGTGAATCTACGACCGTTGCAGGCAAAGCATTCCATACCCTTACAACTCTCTGAGTAAAGAAACTACCTCTGGCATCTGTCTTATACCTATCTCCCCTCACTTTAAAGTTGTGTCCCCTCGTGTTTGCCGTCCCCATACTTGGAAAAAGGCTCTCTCTGTCCACCCTATCTAACCCTCTGATTATCTTGTATGTCTCTATTAATTCACCTCTCAAGTCTTCTCTCTAACGAGAACAGCGTCAAGGCCTTCAGTCTTTCCTCGTAAGACTTTCCTTTCATACCAGGCAACATCCTAGTAAATCTCCTCTGCACCCTTTCCAAAGCTTCCACATCCACTGTACACAATACTCCAAGTGTCGCTGTACCAGAGCTTTGTACAGCTGCAGCATAACCTCCTGGTTCCGGAACTCAATCCCTCCATTAATAAAGGCCAAAACACTGTATGCCTTCTAAACAACCCTGTCAATGTGGGTGGCAACTTTCAGGGATCTGTGTACATGAACACCGCTATCTCTCTGCTCATCTGTACTCCCAAGAATCCTACCATTAGGCCAGTACTCTGCATTCCAATTACTCCGTCCAACTTGTATCAACTCACACTTGTAAACATTAAACTTCATTTGCCATCTCTCAGCCCAGCTCTGCATCCTATCTATGTCTCTCTGTGACCTACTACATCCTTCATCACTATCCAAAGGCTCGGCAATCTCTTCCCTTGCTTCTCAGAGGATCATAGGATAGATCCCATCCGGCTCAGGGGCTTGTCTATTTTCACATTCTGCAGTATTTCTAATACCTCTTCCTTGTGAACCTCAATCTCTTCTAGTCTAGATGCAAGTATCTCTGTATCGTCCTCGCCAACATTTTCATTTTCTATAGTGAACACTGTTGAAAAATATTTATTTAGTGCTTCCCCTATCTCCTCTGACTCCACACACAACTTCCCACTATTATCCTTGATTGGCCCTAATTTAACTCTCGTCATTCTTCTATTCCTGACATACCTATGGAAAGCCTTAGGGTTAATCCTGATCCTATCCGCCAACAACTTCTTATGTCCCCTCCTGGCTCTTCTGAGCTCTCTTTTTAGGTCTTCCCTGACTTCCTTGTAACCCTCAAGCGCCCTAACTGAGTTTTCACATTTTGTCCTTACGTAAGCCTTCTTCTTCTTGACCAGGGATTCCACTTCCTTAGTAAACCACGGTTCATGCATTCTATGTCTTCCTCCCTGCCTGACGGGTACATACTTATCTAGGACACACAGGAGCTTTTCCTTGAATAAGCTCCACATTTCTAATGTGCTCATCCCCTGCAGTTTCCTTCCCTATTCTATGCTTCCTGAATCTTTCCTAATTGCATCGTAATTTCCCCTCCCCAGCTGTAACTCTTGCTCGGTGGAGTACACCTATCCCTTTCCATCACTAAAGTAAACCTGACAGAATTGTGATCGCTGTCTCCAAAGTGCTCACCTACTTCCAAATCTAACATCTGGCCAGGCTCATTACCCAGTACTAAATCTAAAGTGGCTTCACCCCTTGTTGGCCTGTCTACATACTGTGTCAGGAAGCCCTCCTGCACACACTGGACAAAAACTGACCCATCTATAGTACTCGTACTGTAGTGATCCCAGTCAATATTTGGATAGTTGAAGTCCCCCATGACAACTACCCTGCCTCTCTCACTTCTATCGAGAATCATCTTTGCTAATGTTTCCTTTATATCGCTGGTTCATGCATTCTATGTCTTCCTCCCTGCCTGACAGATACATACTTATCTTGGACACACAGGAGCTTTTCCTTGAATAAGCTCCACATTTGTAATGTGCTCATCCCCTGCAGTTCCCTTCCCCATCCCTGGGACTATTCGGAGGCCTATAGAAAACTCCCAGCATGGTGACTCCTTCTTTCCTGTTTCTAACCTCAGCCCATACTACCTCAGTTAACGAGTCCCCAAACATCCTCTCTACAACTGTAATATTGTCCCTGATCAACAATGCCACACCTCCCCCTCTTTTACCATCTTTTCTGTTCTTACTGAAACATCTGAATCCCAGAACCTGCAACAGCCATTCCTGTCCCTGCTCTATCCATGACTCCGTAATGGCCACAACATCGAAGTCCCAGATACCAATCCACGCTGCCAGTTCACCCACTTTATTTCGGATGCTCCTCGCATTGAAGTACACACACTTCAACCAGGTTCTCGCTTGCCAGTGTCAGATACTTGATTTGGGAACTCCCTACTCTCATCCTCTTCTGTACCTGTCCTACAATTTTGGTTCCCATCCCCTTGCTGTATTAGTTTAAATTCACCTTAACAGCTTTTGCAAATTTCCCACCCAGGATATTGGTACCCCTCTGGTTTAGATGAAGACCATCCTGCTTGTAGAGGTCCCACCTACCCCAGAAAGAGCTCCAATTATCCAAAAACGCGAAACCGCCCCTCCTGCACCATCTCTGTAGCCACGTGTTCAACTCCTTTCTCTCCCTATTCCTCACCTCACTAGCACATGGCACAGGCAGGAATCCAGAGAAAACAACTCTAGCTCCCTGAATTTCTGCCTCAAGTCCCCATCTCTCTTCTGACCTATGTCGTTGGTGCCAATGTGGAGCATGACTTGGGGCTGCACTCCCCTCCCCCCGAAGGATCCCAAAAACACGATCATAGACATCACGGACCCTGGCACCTGGGAGACAACACATGAGTGAGTCTCTCTCGTCCCCAGAGAACCTCCTATCTGTCCCCCTAACTATCGAATCCCCAATGACTACTGCTCTGCTCCTCTTCCCCCTTCCCTTCTGAGCAGTAGGCAACCCACTGCTTTCCCCTGGTAAGGCATCCCCCCCAACAGTATCAATAACGGGATACTTATTTGCAACCACGCAAATATAAACTGTTCTACTTACCAGGAGTCCTTTGCTCGCTCCTCCCTCGGTAGCCCGAAGGTAAGAAGTTTAAATATACTTACCTACCTTCCCGGCAATCACCTTGCACCAATGTCACCTCCTCCCCACTCTTGCTGCTCTGAAGTGGACCGCTGGCCTGAAGGTAAGAAATTTAAATATTAGTGGGAATTTCCTCACTCCAGCCCTTATGGATTTCTCTCAATTTTCTTGGCAATGCCCATATTTTTCAGGGTTCAGAAGGTTCTGTACATGAAGTTTTATTTTAATTAGTAACCCTTGTTCTGGCATCTAGTGAATTCTGGGTTTCATCTGAAATGATAACCATAATCCAGGCATGAATTAGCTCTGCCTTCAATCTCTCGTATTCGTAGGCTTCCATTACTCTATTTAGAATGTGACCAATTATGAACAAATTGATGCTTTCCACAGGTTTCTATTCTCTCTAATTATGTTTCAAGAACTATTATTGTAGGAATTTTAAATTTCAAAACATATACTGGGACTGCCATAGTGTTAAGGGTTTAGATGGAAAGGAATTTGTTAAGTGTATACAAGAAAATTTTCTGATTCAGTATGTGAATCTTCCTCCTAGAGAAGGTGCAAAACTTGGCATTTGATAAGGTTCCCCCTGGTAGGCTTATGAGGAAAGTCAGGAGGCATGGGATAGTGGGAAATTTGGCCAGTTGGATAGAGAACTGGCTAACCGGTCGAAGTCAGACAGTGGTGGTAGATGGTAAATATTCAGCCTGGAGCCCAGTTACAAGTGGAGTTCCGCAGGGATCAATTCTGGGTCCACTGCTGTTTGTAATTTTTATTTATGACTTGGAAGAGGGAGTCAAAGGGTGGGTCAGTAAATTTGCAGACAATACGAAGATTGGTGGAGTTGTGGATAGTGAGGAGGGCTGTTATCAGCTGCAAAGGGACTTGGATATGATGCAGAGCTGGGCTGAGGAGTGGCAGATGGAATTCAACCCTGCCAAGTGTGAGGTTGGAAGGACAAATAAGAATGCGGAATACAGGGTTAACGGTAGGGTTCTTAGTAAGGTGTAAAAAGTGAGGTCTGCAGATGCTGGAGATCAGAGCTGAAAATGTGTTGCTGGTTAAAGCACAGCAGGTCAGGCAGCATCCAAGGAACAGGAAATTCGACATTTCAGACGTTAGTAAGGTGGACGAGCAGAAGGGTCTTTGGGTCTATGTTCATAGCTCTCTGAAAGTTGCCACTCAGGTGGATAGAGCTTGTAAGAAGGCCTCTGGTGTATTTGCGTTCATTAGCAGAGGGATTGAATTCAGGAGTCATGAGGTGATGTTGCAGCTGTACAGGACCTTGGTAAGGCCACATTTGGAGTACTGTGTGCAGTTCTGGTCGCCTCACTTTAGGAAAGATGTGGAAGCTTTGGAGAGGGTGCAGAGGAGATTTACCAGGATGTTGCCTGGAATAGAGAATAGGTCATACGAGGATAGGTTGAGAGTGCTAGGCCTTTTCTCATTGGAACGGCGAAGGATGAGAAGTGACTTGATAGAGGTTTATAAGATGATCAGGGGAATAGATAAAGTAGACAGTCCGAGACTTTTTGCCTGGGTACAACAGAGTGTTACAAGGGGACATAAATTTAAGGTGAAGGGTGGAAGGTATGGGGGGGGGGGTGTGAGAGGTAGGTTCTTTACCCAGAGAGTGGTTGGGGCATGGAACGCGCTGCCTGTGGGGGTGGCAGAGTCAGAATCATTGGTGACCTTTAAGCGGCAATTGGATAGGTACATGGATAGGTGCTTAAGCTAGGACAAATGTTCGGCACAATATCGTGGGCCGAAGGGCCTGTTCTGTGTTGTATTGTTCTATGTTCTATGTAATCTTGGAAAATAAGGCAGGGCAGGTGACTGAGGTGTCAGCGGGGTATCACTTTGGGGCCAGCAACCATAATTCTATTAGTTTTAAAATTTGAAGTTCTAAATTGGAGGAAGGCTAATTTTGACGGTATTAGGCAAGAACTTTCAAAAGCTGCTTGGGGGCAGATGCTTGCAGGTAAGGGGACTGCTGGAAAATGGGAAGCCTTCAGAAATTAGATAACGAGAATCCAGAGGCAGTATATTCCTGTTAAGGTGAAAGGAAAGTTTAGATTTTTTTTTAGACTTACAGTGTGGAAACAGGCCCTTCGGCCCAACAAGTCCACACCGACCCGCCGAAGCGCAACCCACCCATACCCCTACATTTACCCCTTACCTAACACTATGGGCAATTTAGCATGGCCAATTCACCTGAACCCGCACATCTTTGGACCGTGGGAGGAAACCGGAGCACCCGGAGGAAACCCACGCAGACACGGGGAGAACGTGCAAACTCCACACAGTCAGTCGCCTGAGTCGGGAATTGAACCCAGGTCCCTGGTGCTGTGAAGCAGCAGTGCTAACCACTGTGCCACCGTGCCGCCCCAACCACTGTGCCACCGTGCCGCCCACGGTGCTGGGTCCACTACTGGGTGCTGGGTCCACTACTTTTCATTATTTATATAAATGATTTGGATGTGAGCATAAGAGGTATAGTTAGTAAGTTTGCAGATGATACCAAAATTGGAGGTGTAGTGGTCAGCAAAGAAGGTTACCTCAGAGTACAACAGGATGTTGATCAGATGGACCAATGGGCTGAGAGTGGCAGATGGAATTTAATTCAGATAAATGTGAGGTGCTGCATTTTGGAAAAGCAAATCAGAGCAGGACTTATACGCTGAATGTAAGAATTAAATTCTACTTTAATGCAAGGAGTATAGTGTGTCAGGCAGATGAACTTAGGGCTTGGATTGGTGCCTGAGAGTATGATGTTATTGCAATCACAGAGACTTGGTTGAAGGAAGGGCATGATGATTGGCAACTAAATGTTCCAGGATATAGATGTTTCAGACAGGACAGGGAGGGAAGTAAAAGGGACAGTGGAGTTGTATTGCTGGTCTGGAATGATATCACGACTGTGCTAAAGGAGGACACTATGAGTAATGAGGCATTATGGGTGGAGCTGAGAAATAAGAAGGGTGCTTATTTTTTTGGGGCTGTATTACAGGCCTCCCAACAGTGACCGTGAGGTAGAAGAACAAATAGGAAAGACGTAAAGACAATAGGGTAGTGGTGATGGGAGATTTTAATTTTCCCAACATTGACTGGGATACACTTAACGTCAGAGGTCTGGATGGGGCAGAATTTGTAGGAAGCATCCAGGAGAATTTTCTAGGGCAGTATGTCAATAGTCCGACGAGGGAAGGTGCCATATTGGGCCTGGTATTGGGGAATGACCTAGGCCAGGTGATAGAAGTTGCAGTGGGGGATTTCTTGGGGAACAGTGACAATTCTTTAAGATTTAGAATACTCGTAGACAAAGATGAGAATAGTCCTCAGGGAAGAGTACTAAACTGGGCCAAGGCCAATTTTATCAAAATTAGGCAGGAGCTCAGAAATGTGGATTGGACACAGCTATTTGAAGGGAAGTTCACATTGAAGGGAGGCTTTCAAAGATAGGTTAACGATAGTGCAGGATAGGCATGTCCCAATGAAGGCAAAGGACAGGAAAGGCAAGATTCGTGAACAGTGGATGACAGGAGAAATCGTACAATTAGCCAAGAGGAAAAGGGAAGCGTACATAAGGTCTAGGCAGCTAAGAACAGAATGGGCCCTAGAGGAATATCAGCAGAGTAGGACCAGTCTTAAATGAGGAATCAAGCAGGCTAAAAGAGGTCATGAAATAGCTTTAGCGAGCAGAATTAAGGAGAATCCCAAAGTGTTTTATTCTTATATAAGAAGCAAGCAGGTAACTATAGAAAGGATTGCTCCACTAAAGGATACTGAAGGAAGGCTGTGTGTCGAACCTGAGAGAATGGGTGAGATTCTGAATGATTAATTTGCATCAGTGTTCACTGAGGAGGGGAACATGATGAAAATTGAGATTAGAGATAGAAGTTTGATTAGTCTGGATCACGTTGACATAAGTAGGGAAGATGTGTTGGTTAGGCTAAAGGTTATTAAGGTGGACAAATCCCCAGGACCAGATGGGATCTATCCCAGGTTGCTGAGGAAAGCGAGAGAGGAAATAGCTGGGGCCCTGACAGATATCTTTGTGGCATCCTTAAACACAGGTGAGATGCTGGAGGACTGGAAGGTTGATCATGTTGTCCCCCTGTACAAGAAGGGTAGTAGGGACATTCTGAGTAACTACAAACTGACGTCAGTGGTGGGAAAGTTGCTGGAGAAGGTACTGAAAGATAGGATCTATTTATATTTAGAAAAGAATGGTCTTATCAGTGATAGGCAACATGGTTTTGTGTGGGGGAGATCGTGTCTTACCAACTTGATAGAGTTCTTTGTGGAAGTGACCAAGTTGATAGATGAAGGAGGGGTGTTGATGTTATATATGTGGATTTTGGTAAGGTATTTGCTAAGGTTCTCCATGGTAAACTAATAGAGAAAGTGAAGTCACGTGGTGTGCAGGGTGTTCTAGCTAGGTAGATAAAGAATTGGTTGAGCAACAGGAGACAGAGAGTAGTAGTTGAAGGGAGTTTCTCGAAATGGAGAAAGGTGACCAGTGGTGTTCCACAGGGATCAGTGCTGGGGTCACTGCTGTTTGTGATATACATAAATGATCTGAAAGAGGGCACTGTTGGTATGATTAGCAAGTTTGCAAATGACATGAAGATTGGTGGAGTAGCAGAAAGCATAGGGGACTGTCAAAGGATACCGGAGGATATACATAGACTGGAGAGTTGGGTGGAGAAGTGGCAGATGGAGCTCAATCCAGACAAATGTGAGGTGATGCATTTTGGGAAGTCTAATTCTAGAGCGAATTATACAATGAACAGAAGCGCCTTGGGAAAAGTTGATGAGCAGAGAGTTCTGGGAGTGCATGTCCATTGTACCCTGAAGGTCGCTGCACAGGTGGATAGAGTGGTCAAGAAGGCGTATGGTATGCTTGCCTTCATTGGACGGGGTATTGAGTATAAGAGCTGGCTGGCCATGTTAAAATTGTACAAGATATTGATTTAGCTGCATTTAGAATACCGTGTACAGTTCTGGTCGCCACATTATCAAAAGGATGTGGATGCTTTGGAGAGGGTGCAGAGAAGGTTTACAAGGATATTGCCTGGTTTGGAAGGTGCTAACTATAAAGAGAGGTTGAGGAGGTTAGGTTTGTTTTCATTAGTAAAAAGGAGATTGAGGGGGGACCTGATTGAGGTTTACAAAATCATGAAGGGTATAGACAGGATGGATAGAGATAAGCTTTTTCCAAGAGTGAAGGATACAATAACGAGAGGTCACGCTTTCAAGGTGAGAGGTGAAAGGTTAAAGGGGGATACATGTGGCAAGTACTTTACACAGAGAGTGGTGGATGTCTGGAATGCGTAGATTCATTTAAGATGCGTCTGGACAGATGCATGAGTAGGTGGGGAGCAGAGGGATACAGATGCTTAGGAATTGGGCGACAGGTTTAGACAGTAGATTTGGATCAGCTCAGGCTTGGAGGGCTAAAGGGGCTGTTCCTAGGCTGTAAATTTTCTTTTTCTTTGTTCTTTATCCTAAGGAGTGTCACTGAACAAAGAGACCTTGGAGTGCAGGTTCATACTTCCTTGAAAGTAGGGTCACAGGTGGATAGGATAGTGAAGAAGGCGTTTGGTATGCTTTCCCTTGTTGGTCACAGCATTGAGTATAGGAATTGGGAGGTCATGTTGTGGATGTACAGGGCATTGGTTAGGCCACTGTTGGAATATTGCATGCAATTCTCATCTCCTTCCCATCGGAAGGATATTGTGAAAATTGAAAGGGTTGAGAAAAGATTTACAAGGATGTTGCCAAGGTTGGAGGATTTAAGCTATAGAGAGAGGTTGAACAGTTTGAGGCTATTTTCCCTGGAGTATCGGAGGCTGTGGGGTGACCTAACAGAGGTTTATAAAACCATGAGAAATATGGATAGGATAAATAGACAGTTTTTTCCCTGGGATGCGGGAGTTCAGAACTCGAGGACGTAGGTTTAGGGTGAGAGGGGAATGACGTAAAAGGGACCCAAGGGGCAACATTTACACACAGACAGTGGTATCTGTATGGAATGAGCTGCCAGAGGAAGTGGTGAAGGCTGGTACAATTGCAGCATTTAAAAAGCATCTGGATGTGTATATGAATAGCGAGGGTTTAGAATGATATGGGCCAAGAGGTGGCAAATGGGATTTGATTAGGTTAGGATATCTGGTCAGCATGGACAAGTTGAGCCAAAGGGTCTGTTTCCATGCTATACTTCTCCATGGCTCTCTATCACAGTATGCATTGAGTGCCCTCAATTCTTGTTCATTTCATGTCATTTTTACCAACGTCCAGTTTTGCAGCTTCATAATTCATGATGGTTCTCCCTGCACATACCAATTTACAGACCTGATCTTTTTGTCTCTTTTTTCGAAGCCTGAGCTATTCTGTACCATGTAAATATTTTATTTCAAACCTCCCATCCCAGAATCTGGTGCAGAGCTTCAATCACTTTGAATGCCTTTCATATTAACCTCTTGAGCTCTGGAGCTGCTCTTTCAATGGTGTTTATTGTTGTCTCATTGCCTCCTATTTCGGGTTGGTTCTCACTGCAGTCTGCTCTCCATGTCTGGTTTTCAGCTGCCTACTGTGCACACATTTCCACTAATGTCTTTGTGTATCGGGAAAAATTCTTTTTTTAATTCTTGGCAACAAAGTTTACTTTAATACCTGCATTTCATACTTTGTTTAATTTTGGGTTTTTTTTCTGCTGCCACGTGTTTTATCATGTGTCAGGGATCTAACTGCAATTAGTCTCCCAGGTACTAGTTCTTGAGCTCAAGGTGTTTTCCATAAGAACTCTTTATTTTCAGCAAAGTAGGTACATGCGTTCTGTTTTGTCTCTTGGAGTGGTTCTGCTTTCTCAGTTCTCTCTACATAAACTGACATCATGATTATATATAACGTTAGCACAATATATTCTGCTGATGTCTTATTACATGAAGCTATTTAAAACATCCAGATTATGTAAAGGATACAAATTCGATGCAAATTATTTTTATCACTGATGTTCAAATTAAAGAGTCCTTTCTCTACTTTATGATGGCAATCCAATTCGTTGTGTTAAAATATCATAAAATTGCCAATTGCACTCAGGACATGATATGGGAGTCAAAGTGATGTATTTGTCAAATAATAATAACACCTGGCATCAAGTAGTATTAAATATTTCGCTGTCACACCTCATTCAATATCTTCATTCCAATATTGGATACAGAAAACATGTTTCACACCCTAGAACACATTATCTCCAAATTCCATGAGCAGTTCTCAAGGTATTAGCACGCATGGTTGTGTCATTTTAACTCCACCTTTTTTGATACAATATGTTTAGAGACCTGGAACCGTATACATTGCACATTGCCCACCATGAATGAGCAAAGTCTGACAGTAGATCTCGAACAGCTACTCTTGAGGAGCCAAATAAAAAGAGAAATGATGCAGAAACACACAGCAACATTCTAATTCATAATCAGACATCTTTTGGTTGTAAGCATTTAACATCAAGTATAATAAGTTTATTATCATATTTTATCCAAACATTCAGCTACACACAAACTAAAACTTTTGCAATGACAAGTGCTGATTACGAACCATGAGTATAGAAATGTACAGGAGACAAATAATGTTCATTTTTAATCTGTGAAGTTTTAGTGCTCTGAATTGCAGTTTTAAATCTGAACATAACATGTTTCAAGCTGTCCTTGAGCTAAAGGAAAGTTTTGAGGAAGTGGACCATAGATTTTCTAACTGTTCAGTCAAGTTTGAATGCACTGTAACTTTTTCCTGTGTTTCCATTTTGGTGCTTCCTTTGTAGGATAATGAAATATTCAATGGCACTACATCACTTGCAAACTATACCTTGATTGGATTAAAGTTCCAAAGGATTATTGTGTACTTAAAAATAATTAAGGACCATGAGAGTGACACCTAAAGTCAGAAAAGGTGAGTTCATTTTCAGTATTCTCCAGTATCGTATCTGAAAGGATGAGCTAATCGATTAGCGTAGGAATTTGCAGAATAACTTCCATATCTGTAGCTTTCCAGTCCTTCGGTCCGCTCCGTTTTAGAGGGCCCTTCCTGTTGATAGAGTGTGGCTGATTTGATCATGTTGTTATCTTCCTGGAACTTTGTCTCAGGATAAATGGTAGGAGATATGTTGTCTGCTAAGTGATTGCAGTTTGGAAGATTTTTGGCATCACAAATATTGTCATCAAACTTAGTCATGGGTTTGTAAGTTTGATAGGAAACTTTTGTAGTTGTAGTTATGATCGTTTGTAAAGCCGGAGGGTTTGATCCAGTGCCACCCAATCTGCAGGGGTATTCTCCATTGTAGTAATGACTTGAATTGGGTATGATATGGCTACACTCATTCCTATCTCCATATCCTCCTTTCAATATCTGCTTCCACCCATGATGTTTACTTGGCCCATCAAAGTTTCGATCATGGACATTCAGGGTGCCCATACCGTGATGGGATCCATTAAGTTGCACACACATCTTTCCTGAGTCAGTTTCAGACTCTACGTTACCAGAATCTTTATAAAGGGTGGAGTAAGAGTTGGAGCCCATATAACCAGGCACAGTAAAATCATAGCCACAGGAACCTCGGGGAACATAAATCCTTGGGTTGGAGACCTTCTGAAGTGGGGAGGTTGTTTCCACAAAACCGCTGCTGGGATCATAAGCAGGCTTGAAAGGCTCCGAATTTTGAAATGGTGAATAATGATGTGATGGAATAGGAAAGCTTGATTCTGCTATTATGCCAAATCTGTCTGGAGCTTCCATACAAGGCAAGTGGTGAAGGCTGCTGAAGGGGCCACCACTGTCATGGTATCTACTTGCCTGGAAAAAAACAAATCACGCAATATTAACCTATAATAAACAGTCAAAGAAATCAAGAGCATTTATGCTTCACATTTCAGAAGTTTTGCATGTTGAGAGATTGCTAGTAATGCTGCAATTCACTAGTGTATTATTTTTGTTTCTATATAAAGTACATACATTTCTTTCCAGAAAATATTCTAGAAATAAATATGAATATGTACAAAACATTAACAGTTTTCTAGCTTATCAAAGCTTTATATTTTCAGTCTCCCTTACTCCCTTATCAATCTGGTGATATCACACTATTAACAAGGATTGCCGTACAACTTGAGAGATAATTTCTGCTATTCAACCATAGTGGTAGAGACGGGAATTAAAACTAACAACAAACTGCAGGATATGCTAAAATCAATCTGTATTTTCTGAACTATGTTACTTCAAAATTTCCAAACTCATAAATAGAATAATCAACTCAATAATAATTGTTTGCAAAAAATTGCTCCATGAAGCTTAATGAAGTTAAAGCTTCCAGAGGAAAGTGTCAATTTCCTGTGGGAGAAAACCAAAATGAGCAGAAAGAACTGAAATAGTACTTTGAACAGAAATCGATTTCATGATACAGGAGTCAAATTTATTCAACATGGAGTTTGCTTAAGGTTGTGTTTTAAGTTGCTCTTTGTTGCCAGTTATGAGAGAGACAGAGCTGCGCAGGTAGACAATATCCATTAGATTAGACTTACAGTGTGGAAACAGGCCCTTCGGCCCAACAAATCCACACCGACCCGCCGAAGCGCAACCCACCCATACCCCTACATTGGTGACTAAGTGCCAAACAATAACAGGGCTAGTAAATGGTCCATTGCTCTGACCTATATTTTAGTCACACAAGTAGTGCTCACTTCAGAGGAATTTCAATGGATGAGTAACAAATTAACACCAATATACTGCTCAGGTCTGTATTTAATTGTCATAGGAAGAGCTGATTTATGAACTTTTATGACAATGGGCATTAAGTACTTTCTGGACTCATGTGTACCCTTTGCACAACTCCAATCAAACCCAGTGCAAATATTATACACACATATCCCCTACTTACAACTCTTACAATAATCCTCCAATTGAAACTTGTGAACCAAAAAGAAACATCTACAGCCTCATTATGAATACTTAGACATAAAACAACAAAAACAGCCATTATGTCCAGTCATTCCATTTGAGTATTTATAAGCTCTAATTGTTTTGAAGTTATAAATGTTATCAGTCATTCATTTTGAAAAACAAGTGATTAGGGGTTAGAAAAGCTATCCAACAACTCCTGCTGCATAGTACTGCCATATGACTGAACAATTGCTGAATATCTTAGCCCACCGCAATATTACACCAAAGTCTGAAAAAAAGTTCTCCCGATGAGTCCCCTACCTCTGGTTCCATATGCCTTTTCTTGTGTGAAAAGTGTGGAGAGGACATTTGTCTCTTAACAGCACTTCTCCTTGCTTCTGTTTCTGATTTACTCTCTGGTCTTGGATGATCATGGACGCCTTTAGCCTGTGTATTTAAGATATAAATTTGATCAGTCAGGGCTTTACGTAGCCCCTGAGCTATAGTATCAAAGAAAACTTTCTTTCCTATTAAAGAGAAACAATTTGTGTTTAAAGTTAGCCATTATTAAGCTGATCTAGTTTCACGGTTTCACTTCATAGTTTCACCGGATCATACATTGTTAAAATGTAGTTTACAACATTTATTACCATTTTTCAATCTCAATAAATATTAAAAATGGACATGATGTAATGGCGGATCATATTTAACCACCTGATTCAAAAAAATGAAACCTGGTCATATTGGGTAAAATTGTTAAAATTGTACCTTTATCCAGCAGCAGTACATTTTAGGAAACCACACATATGCTTCCTGTGACTTTTCCAAAGATATGGAAAGTTTGAAAGTGTTGAAGGCAACAGAGTTGGAACAGGGCAATCGAACTGATTGGATTATTCTCGGGAACCAACTTGATCTCAATGAATCAAATGGCCTCTGCTATGCTGCAATGATTCCATGGGCTGACATCAGTCAGGATGACAGCCTGACAGCAGGCTGGAAAGTTGGGTGTAATCCCATTTCAGCCATTGCCTAGAGTCTCACTTCAATTTTGCAGCAACTGCTTAACATCAAGTCTCCCATCCCTTTCAACGATGAAATGCCACCCTGAAAAATGTTGGTCGGTCACTTGCAGGTTTGGCTGCTCTTCAGTCCCAGCAGTGCCACTGGGAGTGGCTTTCATTGCTAGAACTGAATTTAGCTCTCAGCAGCATTTTGTACTTTCCCCTGGGACCAAGGTAATGTGTGTTGGGATTACTGAGGCTAGACAGGCATACCTTGGTGACAAGAGAGATGCACTTGATGAAGGCACTGGAGAGTTTTTCCATGGGAGGGGCCTTAGCCACTGAGGTGCCCTTGATGGTCCATAGACTGGTAGAATATTAACAATACTGGAAAGAGACCCTACTTTTAATCAGAATCCTATGATCCTCAAAATGATCTCTCAACAAAAAAAGCCAGCCTCAAATCTCCTTGCTACTAAGAGAATTCCACAGTATTGGGATTAGGGTGGCCCTCTATCCTCTATAAAATGTTCTTTTTATAGTGTTTTCTTGATATTAGTTACAACCATTTTATAATTTTAATGCCTGTGATCTATTAAAAAACTGAAATGTGACCAGAAAATTTTGGAAATACTCAGCAGGCTAGTACATGTTTGTGGAGTACACAAATGCAGGTTGTTCTGCTATAACATGCATTACCATTGATGCGAATCTGCTGTAACGCGATTGATGAACTGGGGACACTGGTTCTAAAGCACGAACCTTCAAAATGTGTGTTGGCTGTAATGTGATTATATTGCCAATACTATAAGTGCTGTTCCTAAAACGTGATTCTTCTATAATGCAGTGTTGCACAAGAACACAACCATTGTGTTTCAGAAGACCTATCTGGATGTGAAAATAATTTACACTTTTTGATTAAGTCTGAGTTGTGAAGCATTCTTTGGAGAGATTGCTGGTGCAAAACCTAATGGGCTTTCTCACAGTATCTTCGGAAAAGCACCACATTAATTATTTATCTTGTCCCTGTACCATTTATTTTACTATACTCTGTTCGCAGAACAACTCACCACTAAGCCAACATCTACTGAATGACCAGCATTCCTTGTGGCCATACCATCTTTAAAAGGTTTTGTGCACTCATTTAAGCACTGGCATTCTGAAGCTACCCTGCTCAGTCAAGCATGTGTCCAGAGGATGCCAGAAAAAGGGAAGTTGGCACTCTAATTCTGTGCTGCAAAGGAGGGAAGTTCTCATCCCAGAGGATTGCTAGAGGAAACCACAGCACGACATGATATTTGTAAAAACGTCCAAGGTTACCACCTAGATCAGTGTTATGTTCATGGTTCAGAAGAATGGATAGCAGTACCGTAAGAAGGTCAATTACCTTCTCTGCTGAGCCAGGATAAATGTCTCTCTGCCATCTTACATTCACTCCATATCATTGCTACTGCAGCCACCTCCCTCAAAGGCTCATGCTTCACTATCTCACTGTTGCCTATAACATTTTTCCCTAGTCACTTTCACCTTCTCAACCTCACACAATAAAAATCCTACATGGCCTCTGCACTACCTTCTCACTAGCTTCGAACTCCTCAATACCTTTCACCCACCATCATCAAGACTAACAGCTGTGCCACCTACTTCCATCTTACTGAATCCCTTTCTTTCTCTCATTGCAGAGAAGACTGACAATAATAGAGCAGAGAGAGCCCGTATGGGTGAACAGATGCCAGACAATAGGCTTTTCCTATGATGAGAGAATTCTGGTCATCACAGGAAAGGACTTAGGACCACTCATTTGAGATGTTGCAAACAACAACCGGGTAAGTACGACCATTCATTCTTCTGCAACTCTCTCAATAATCCCTCTGTCAGCCTTACTAATTGCACCACTATTTCCCAACACTGGCTTTGATACCTTCTCTCTCTTGTATCTTGAAGGTACCACTAGCACATCTAACTGTGGTGAAATGGTTAGCTTCCCCAGAAACTACCTCCTTGATCTCTGAGGACAGGAGTACTAAGATCTTGGAGGAATCACAGGCAAGGCTGCCTCCTGCAACATCCAGTTCCAATACTCATACCTCAGCTGGAACAGTAGCCTTAAAATTTGGGCAGCACAATCTGATGAGCACTTCACTGTGAATGATCAAGGAATCAACCTTTCAATGTTGTGGCACTTAAGAGAACTCTGGAGACCAGGTTTCTGGTCAGCCCCAGGCAGTGGTGTTGACAATCAGGAGCTTTGAGCACATGCGCAGGAAGGAGCAGAAGTTACTCACAAGTTTGAGATGCAATGGTCCTTATTTCCCAGAAACTGTAGTAGGGCCGTAATTTGTGTGATACAAAGCTATGTCCAGCACTCTCTATTTGCTGAACAGGCACACACACCTGCACTCCATCATCCCAGCCTTTATCTTCAGAGGCCTTTGAGCCCTCTACCTACACCCTGCCTGCCTCCTCCAACCCTTCATGCTGCTCACGTTAATCAACTTGTATCTGGCAAGAAGACTTTCAACGTGATTGGCTTGCCCAGACACAAACATCCTCAGATCCACTTCACCAAACCTTGAGGTCCACTGGGCTGCACTGATGAACAGGCTCCCTTCACTCCAGATGCAGAACCAGGAAGTACATTTAGATGTTGCAGAAGGGAGAGGAAGAAGAAAACTTATTGAAGGCACTTCAGTGACATGGGTGACGATGCACGGTGTGTTATTTTTCACTTGTTTTATAAATGGGATTAAAATAGCACACTGCAATACAGCAAGATATACATCGACCTCACTGAGGAATGCCTGTCCTGCTGGTTAGCATGATTGTATGACTGCCAACTGGAAGTCAGGGCATGGATGGTACAAGCATGAAGGTAGACTCGAGGTAAGCAAAAAAGTAATCAAGCAGACCTCAGCTGCATTTGATTAAAATATTCAGCCGAGTGCCCGTCTTACTTGCAAAATGTCCCTGCTGCAACCGTTCAATTCTAATTACCAATGCATCCTGTAACGGAAGTCTGAGCTTACACAGACTCTGCCAGTACATCAGAGAGTTGTGAAGAGTTAGCAGATTCCAAACATCAAACTGCATGGATGTGAGATGCATGCAACTCTTGCCCGTGGATTGTGCTGGGTGATTTAGTTTGGTCAAACACAACATGAAGATTACTTAATGCAAGTGGCAATTTTAATTCACTAGAGGTTTCCTTGACATCCAACTTGTTTGACAGGTTTGGTAAAATAGGTTCTAGAATCATTGAATCCCTACAGTGTGGAAACAGGCCATTAGGCCCAACAAGTCAACATCAAGCCTCCGAAGAGTAATCTACCCAGACCCATTCCCCTATCCTATTATTTTACATTTACCCCTGACTAGTGCACCTAATGTACACATCCCTGAACATTATGGACAATTTAGCATGGCCAATTCACCTAACCTGCACATCTTTGGATTGTGGGAGGAAACCGGAGCACACAGAGGAAACCTACACAAACAGGGGAGAATATACATACTCCATACAGTCAACTGAGGCAGGAATCAAACCCAGGTCCTCAGCGCTTTGAGGCAGCAATGCTAACCACTGAGCCACCATGCTGCCTGTAGGTTCTAGCAAGGTAAGATTCTATATACAGTGCATGCAGGGAAAAGGAGCATGGAAGTATCATGAGTTTGCATCAGATTATAAGGCCCCACATGGCTGAGTGAATCTTGCATTGCAATGGGTAAAGTCTTTTGAACTTAGTTTTCAGTAAGTTCCTCAATCTAAACTCCTCTCATTTTCATGAGCCATGGAGGTGCCAGCACAACTACAATAAAAATTGTAGTTCCCCGCAATGAAGCTGGCTCGGCAGAGAGTGGAAAATTGCAGACTCAATGCCTGAAAACCTATCCTGCAAGAACCACAACGGTGGACACCAAAAAAGTAGAATGGAATCCTGGAATTGGGTCCTGTGAACCACATTTAATTTCTGTACCCTTTATTCTGACACAGATGGAGACATGAAAATTGAAGCTTACATTTATTTATATTAGATGCACAATTTTGCTTTCTAATAAGGAGTTAACTATTAGCAATGAAGGTGGGAACTTCAAGACTTCAGATGTTCTTAATTTCCATGAATCCATTTCACAAGATTCAGAATTTTTATAAATTGGATTACTAGTAGTTTATGCAATTATATTCTTTGTAATTTGGTTACTCGGCATCTGAGTGAAGTAGAATCACAAGAACATTGTCACTGATCGTTAATTTATTCATAATATTGTCGACAGCACATTCTCTGCTGGCCAATGTTTTGCATCATAGTTTGTTAACAAAAAACTAACAATTTTCTGCAGTAGTGAAAAGGGAACAGTGCAGGCTTATAGTTCCTAAAAAGTGGAGCCCCAAGTAGACAGGATTGCAAAGAAGGCATTTGGTATGCTTTCCTTTATTAGTCAGTACATTGAGTATAGGAGTTGGGAGGTCATGCTGTGGCTGTACAAGACATTATCAAGATTTACAGGGATGTTGCCAAGGTAGGAAGGTTTGAGCTAAAGGGTGAGGCTTAATAGGCTGGGGCTGTTTTCCCTGGAGGGTTGGAGGCTAAGGAGTGATTTTATAAAGGTTTATAAAATCATGAGCATCATTGATATGGTAAATAGACAAGGTCTTTTCCCCAGGGTGGGGCAAACCAAAACTAAAGGCCATAGGGTTAAGGTTAGAGGGAAAAGATTTAAAAGGGATCTAAGGGGCAACTTTTTCATGCAGAGTGTTGTGTATATGGAATAAGCTGCCAGAGGAAGTGGTGGGGGCTGCTACAATTGCAACATTTAAAAGGCATGTATATGGGTATATGAATAGGAAGGGTTTAAAGGGATATGGGCCAAATGTTGGCAAATAGGACTAGATTTATTGAGGATATTTGATCGGCATGAATTAGTTGGACCAAAGGGTCTGTTTTCACATCTCTATAACTCTATAATAATTATCAAATAAGAAACAACATGTTTAAGGAATTTGATACAGCGATATAATAGACAGGTGTTTATTATTGGACTGATATTTCTCATATCAGTCCAATGCTCTGCTGTGCTGACTAAAAATAAGGGGTAGGCCACTTAGAACAGAGTTGAGGAGAAACTTCTTCACCCAGAAAGTGGTGGGTGTATGGAATGCTCTGCCCCAGAAGGCTGTGGAGGCCAAGTCTCTGGATACTTTTAAGAAAGAGTTGGATAGAGCTCTTAAGGATAGTGGAATCAAGGATTATGGGGATAAGGCAGGAACAGGATACTGATTGAGGCTGATCAGCCATGATCATAATGAATGGTGGTGCTGGCTCGAAGGGCAGAATGGCCTACTCCTGAAACTATTATCTACTGTCTATTGCTGTGGAGATGCCTGAAGCAGATAAAGGAAATTGTCAGGTAGTTTGACAGTTAGTGGCTGCCACAAATTTCTAGTGATCATTTTTAGTAAGATTGGGATACAGACAGACTCTAATCTCATACCTTTAATGCATTGTCCGAGCTGAGCTGTCACCTTTTTATATAACACCTTAAGTTATCTTGGAATGCGATTTGAAAGAAGTTCTGGGATTTACATATTAATGAACCGAAACCTGCAACCCATTCTAAAAGGTGAGAGACTTAACTGCAATCAGATTTGTTTAATATATTGTATCAGTTGCGTGCATGACATTGTGATCTTTCTCTATAAATTCTGTGTCTTATGATTCTCTCCACAGTTACCTGATGGAGGAGCAGCGCTCTGAAAGCTAGTGCTTCCAAATAAACCTGTTGGACTATGACCTGGTGTTGTGTGATTTTTAACATTGTCCATCCCAATCTAACACCAGCACCTCCACATTTTCATTGCCCAGGCATAGAATATAGAAACAGGGAAGTCTCGCTGTAACTTTATAAAACATTGATTACTCCATAGATGGAATACTACGTGTTGTTCCGTTGGTCACACTGTTGGAAGAACATGTTTGCACTGGAGAAGTTGCAAAGCCAAGTCACCAGGATGTGGAGAAGTCTCAGCTGTGAGGAGAAACACAAGAGGCTGGGTTTGTTTTCCTTGGAGCAGAGGAGGCTGAACAGGGAATCTGATTTGAGGTATACAAAATTGTGGTGGCACGGTGGCACAGTGGGTGGGCGGCACGGTGGCACAGTGGGTGGGCGGCACGGTGGCACAGTGCGTGGGCGGCATGGTGGCACAGTAGTGGGCAGCACGGTGGCACAGTAGGTGGGCGGCACGGTGGCACAGTGGCGTGGGCGGCACGGTGGCACAGTGCGTGGGCGGCACGGTGGCACAGTGGTTAGCACTGCTGCCTCACAGCACCAGAGACCCGGGTTCAATTCCCGACTCAGGCGACTGACTGTGTGGAGTTTGCACGTTCTCCCCGTGTCTGCGTGGGTTTCCTCCGGGTGCTCCGGTTTCCTCCCACAGTCCAAAGATGTGCGGGTCAGGTGAATTGGCCGTGCTAAATTGCCCGTAGTGTTAGGTAAGGGGTAAATGTAGGGGTATGGGTGGGTTGCGCTTTGGCGGGTCAGTGTGGACTTGTTAGGCCGAAGGGCCTGTTTCCACACTGTAAGTAATCTAATCTATAAACAGAATAGGTCATGAGAATCTTCCTCTCTATGGTGGATGTGTCTAAAACTAGATGCAAAAGTTCGAGGTAAGGAGTAATGTTTAGAGAATATCTGAGAAGGTTTTTTCAAACAGAGAGTGGTAGAAATATGGAATGTGCTGCTTGAGATGGTGGTTCATTCTGGTATTCTGGCAACATTTAAGAAGCATCTGGACAATTACCTAAAATACCAGGGCATACTAGGCAATGGACCAATTATAGATAAATGTAATTAGTGTGGTTTGTTATTTGTTGGCTGACATAGCTACGATGGGTTGAAGTTTCTATGCTGTATGACTCTATCAAACTATAAAAATCCTTTGAATTCCCTGATTCAAATGGATACTTTTAGAGATTTCCAGGTGGAGAGGAATTGCCCAATAGAATCTTTAGTTGCCTAGGCAATTTTTTGGAGACTATGATGAGGTTCTGTACAGTCCCTAAGCACAACTCCTACCTCTGCTGGAATAATGACTGACCAGTGTAAAATGCAGGCCCTAGTTTCTCCACATTAAACTTAATCTGTCAAATGTCCAGCCATTCCATCACTCTGTTTACTTCTTCTTGAAGTCTGTCATTATTCTCATAAACAGTTCACAACATAATAGTTTATTAATACATATGAAGAAAAGCACCAGGCAATTTCACTGCATGCAAAATCATTTCCTACCCCTACCTGATTTTTTTTTCTGTCATTCAGGAGAAAGTGAGGTCTGCAGATGCTGGAGATCAGAGCTTGCTGGAAAAGCGCAGCAGGTCAGGCAGCATCCAAGGAACAGGAAATTTGACGTTTCAGGCATAAGCCCTTCATCAGGAATGAGGAAAGTGTGTCCAGCAGGCCAAGATAAAGCCAGTTTCCTCATTTCCCCTCCCCCCACCTTGTCTCAGTCGAATCCCTCAAACTCAGCACCGGCTTCCTAACCTGCAATCTTCTTCCTGGCCTCTCCGCCCCCACCCCACTCCGGACTATCACCCTCACCTTGACCTCCTTCCACCTATCACATCTCCATCGCCCCTCCCCCAAGTCCCTCCTCCCTACCTTTTATCTTAGCCTGCTGGACATACTTTCCTCTTTTCTGTCATTCAGCCAAGTTTCATTCATAGGCTTCAATTCTGCATAAAAAATCCAGCCACGCTTGACAGGGTAGATTCAGGAAGGATGTTTTCCCCAGTTTAAGAGTTCTAGAACCAGGGTACACAATCTCAGAATACATTTGCCATTTAGGACTGGGATGAGGAGGACTTTTATCTCTCAGTGGTGGTGAATCTTTGGCATTGTCTACCACAGAGACTATGGAGTTCAGTCATTGACAATATTCAAGATGAAGATCTATAGATTTCTAGATAGTTAAGATGTCTAGGTGCATGAGAATAGGATGGGAAAAATGGCATTGCCACAAAAGCTTAGCCATATTACAGCTGAATATGGACCGGACTCGATGATCAGAATGACCTAGTCCTGCTCCTGTTTATTTTAATTCCTGTGTCCACTGGAAACATTTTGAAGTGCTTTATCAGTCACCATTTGGAAATCCACGGACACCATATCAACGGCATTATTCTGGTTAGGTCTTCTGTTACCTCATCAAAAAAATTCAAGTTAGTTACACACCATTTGCCTTTTAAAAGTAAATATAAAATATACTGGAAGAGATACTCCACAGATCTGACAGTTTTTTTTCTGCAGAGAAAATCAAAGTTAACATTTCAAGTTGTAACCATTCATCAGAACTTAAAAAACTGATTTTGCTTCTTTCTCGACAGACAACTTTTCTGACCACATTTCAAGAAATCTGCATTCTCTAAACCCTTTATAGTATGATTATCCCAATTATGGGGAATCTGGGGGAAATGTGGAAGTTGAAATCCCTCTAATATAATTTCCCTATTATTAGTTTTACACATCTCGGTGAATTATCTAAACTGATTGTTTGGGGGTCTTTAATACATTCCTATCAATGTGACTGCTTTCTCTAAAACCCTTTATACTGTTTATTAAGTGTATACAAGAACATTTTCTGATTCAGCATGTGAATGTATCTACTAGAGAAGGAACAAAACCTATTCTTGGAAAATAAGGCAGGGCAGGCAACTGAGGTGTCAGCGAGGGAGCACTTTGAGGCCAGTGATCATAATTCTATTAGTTTTTAAATAGTGATGGACAAAGTTCTAAATTGGAGGAAGACTAATTTTGACAGTATTAGGTAAGAAATTGCAAACGTTGATTGGGACAGATGTTTCAATCCAGTTCAGCTGCCGACCATTCTGCTTGTAGAGGTCCCACCTTCCTTAGAAACAATCCCAGTGACCCAGGGATCTAAAACATTCCCTCCTGCACCAGCAACTGAGTCATACATTCATCTGTTATTTCTGTATTCATTAGCACATGGCACTGGGAATAACCCAGAGATTATAATCTTTGAGGTCCTGCTTTTAATCTATTGCCAAGCTTCCTGAACTCTGGATGCAAGTCCTCATCCTTCACTTTACCAATATTGTGTACCTTGACCACTGTCTAATCATCTTATCCCTTAAGGATGTCCTACAGCTCCTCAGTGATATCTTTTAGCCTAGCACAAGGGAGGCACCACACCATATTGGAGTTCAGTCTACAATTGCAGAAATGCCTGTGTTTTCTCCAACTATTGAATTCCCTATCATCATCATATTCCCTCCTTTTCTTTTCTTCCACTCCTGTATAGTCAGGCTGATTATAACACCAGAAAGTTGGCTTTGTTTGCATTCCCTTGATGATCCAGCACCCTCATCAGATTCCACAATGGAAAACCAGTTATGAGTGAGTCCCCAGGGGACTCCTGCACTATTGACCTGTTCCTCTTTGACTGCCTGCTGGTCACTTATTCCCTTCTTTCCTCCAGTAACCCTGGATTTCTTATCTTTCTCCAGAACTAACTGCAACATTTTTGATCATTTTTTCATACAGAGGGTGGTGCACGTATGGAATGAGCTGCCAGAGGCTGGTACAATTACAACATTTAAAAGGCATCTGGATGGGTATATGCATAGGAAGGGTTTAGAGGGATATGGGCCAAGTGCTGGTTAATGGGACTAGATTAATTTAGGTTTTCTGGATGACATGGACAATTTGCACTGAAGGGTCTGTTTCTGTGCTGTACAGCTTCCTGACTCGATGACTCCAAGATTGCCCTTATCCATTGCATGTGCCCACTTGCCAAAGAACTCAATCAAATTTGTCAGATATGACCTGCCCTTGACAAAGCCATGTTGACTGTCAAGTATTAATTATTTTTCTGTAAGTGTACATTTACCTTATCTCATACAATGGCTTCCATCCCTTTAGTCGGGACTGACTCGGACACCATCCCAGTCTTTCCTTCCCTATCTTTACATAATACCTTGAATCCAGGAATATTTACCGACCAGTCACACTCATGTTTTTTGATCAGGTCTCGACAGTTAATTCCTGTGCATCCATTTGCGTCTGAACCTCAGCAACTTCATTTCCTATTTTGCATATTTACGTATAAGTACTGCAAACTCATTTAATGCATTCCTCTTCATCTGCCCCTACCTAATATTATTTCTCACTCTTGTGTTACCATCTCACACAATCCTCTATGCATGTGGCTTCTCTCTTCTAATGCTCCTTTCCGAACACTTTCCCATCCCAAGTTAGTTTCAACTCACCAAGCAAGTTTTCTCATGTTATCATCCCAAACTTGCATCATTAACTAGGCACAACATCACAATAAAGCACTTTCTTATCTGACACTAATCAGATTCTCACATTACTGCTGGGACACCTTGGGATTTCTGGCACCAGCACCATTTTTAAAAGGCTATAGTGCACACGTTCAAGTGCTCGCAGTATGGACCTGTTCTACATGATTCATGATACTAGCCCTGGACATGGCACAAAAAGGAAAATTTATGTGCTGTTTAGCTGGCAGGGATCTGAGGGTCCTGGCGGATTGGACAGTGTAGAGGTTTTTCACAAGGGTTGGTCGGGGAGGCTATGCCTCCAAACCTGGCCAGCAGTTCAGGCAGCATCCGAGGAGCAGGAAAATCGACGTTTCGGGCAAAAGCCCTTCATCAGGAATAGAGGCAGAGTGGCTGCAGGGTGGACCTGGGAGTTGCAATGGGAGAGGGACTCCCTGAGATTCTTGTAGAGAGAGGAGGAAAACTTCTTCAAGGCAGACTTTTGCCCGAAACGTCGATTTTCCTGCTCCTCGGATGCTGCCTGAACTGCTGTACTTTTCTAGCACCATCTAATCTAGAATCTGGTTTCCAGCATCTGCAATCCTTGTTTTTACCTATCCAAACCTGGCCAGCCTATTCCCAAATATCTCCCAGCAATGCAGCAGGAAGGTCAATCATGGTCTCTACTCTGCAAGGATAAGTACCACCACCTTCTCTCTGCTGCCTTGCTTCATTTCTTCTCCCGCGTCCATCGAGTCAGGAAGCTGTACAGCACAGAAACAGACTCTTCAGTGCAAATTGAGCATGTCATCCAGAAAACCTAAATTAATCTAGTCCCATTAACCAGCATTTGGCCCATATCCCTCTAAATCCTTCCTATTCATATACCCATCCGGATGCCTTTTAAATGTTGTAATTGTACTTCCACTCTTTCTGTCACATGCTTTCTTCACTCATTCTCACCCACAACCTCCCTGCCCCCGCCCCAAACTACTAAACTTGCATGGCCGCTATGCTCTCTATTCACTCACAATCTTACACCCATCTGCACCAGCAGTACAAGCTGCTGTTGGTTACTGCCCTTGACTAAAGGGAGTAGCTGAGGACTACTGCCCTTAGATTTTGAGAGATGGCCATTTGTTTAAAGCCCGTGAGGCATTCTTGAGGTATACACTTCTAGTAAATGATGTCGGTGAGAGATTGACATAGCACTGTCTAATACTGCAAAATGTCCACCCTCTTAGCTGCTCACTGTTGGTAATCATGATAAGCTGCCAGGCTTTCTTTCTGCACTGAACAGCAAGGCAGGATAGAGGTTCTGTGAGTCTTTAAGTCCTGGCTGAGGCAGCAAAGCTCAAACAGGCAATTCTGTGAGCAGTCAAACAAGGGCAAAGTAAGTAAATGCTAAGAGAATGAGCAAGCAATCCTGAGATGTTCTCTGATCCAGTCTGTAAAATGGGTGCCTGTCTCATGTGCAAAGTATCCTTACAGCAGCATTACAAGTTAAGGTGCTGGTGTATTCCAAATTGTACCACAGAAGTGCAGAATTGCACTGCACGTAGACCAGAGAAGAACTACAGTAATATTATGAGGTTGATATATGTCAGATGCCAATGGCCATGGATAGGGGTGTGTGGGGCTGCTGCACATGGGGTCTATCATAAGATGCTGCTACTGGGTATCCAAGATGGAGGTCCAGTGGAGAAAATGGTTAGCTGGAGTCATTAGATATCTGCTGTAACTTTCAAGTCAGAAATTCTCAATATCTACTTTCTATCAGGCAGGTGGGTGAATTGAAGATTGCATATTAATAAAGTAAGTTCAGGGAATAATGAGGTTAATAATGGGTAATAATCCCATACTATTACACCTCTCCTGCTTCATTGTGAAAATCATGTCTCAAAGTTCTGACCTAAGCTGTCAAGTGACATTTTTTGGCCTCAATCTCAAGAAGAGCTTTGCTCAAAATGACACCCAACTTTCCTAAATTTCTTGTCACAACCTATATTGTTTATGGGCTGGGAGAGATTCCATCCAATGTGTTTATAATTATTCGATTACTGAAAATTTTGTGTCTAAATATCACTCACCTGGAAAAATATGGCTTTGGTATCAAGTCTCCAAAAGTTTGTGACTGGATAGCCACTGTGACCTCGACAAGATATCAGCTCCAGTGCTGAGTTGCAGTTCGGACATACTCTTTCTGTGAAGCATAAAACTATACATTAGGATTTTTTTGTAATATAGGAATGTGAATTTGAGGGAACCACTACCTTATTTGTGTTGTTCACATTTTCTGGTTCTGTGCTCCTCGTTGAGAGCACTGGCAGCACATGTCAAAGATTCAAAGTGTTATCCATTTCCATCAGGTGAGGCTTTACCCCAGAAGATTCATTTCCAAGATTATTTCCCACGAAATGGATATAAGAAAAAGATAATGTAGCTATTGTGGACTAAATCCCTTTACTTCTGCACTAAAAATCAATTAAGATTTTAAAAGTTAAACTAAAAAGTGCTTCATGCTATTCATATTCAAATACAGCATGTTGTGTGGCATGCTGTATTTGTTTATTGGTAGCTTTGTCTCTGAATCAGAAAGTTACAGGTTGAATTTTCACTTCCAAATTGGATCACACAATCTCAATTGCCAATTCATTACAGCAACAAGGGAGCACTGCAATGTCTTCTCAAACAGCCCCTAATTCAAGGATCCACCTGCTGCCTCATGTAGTGATTGAAGATTTTATGTTCACTTAGGTGAAGAACTGCAAGGGTATTAATTCATTTTGGAATACAATCAGAAACAATAATCATAAAACGGTAATAAAAATCCATATGGGTGCAGGTTCAACTGAAATTTTCAACATTGAAATTGTAACATTTTTATTCTGTAACGAGTATTAAGTAAACTTGACAAGACCAAAGGCAGATAAATTGGTTTGAGCTCAGGTCTAACTGAATAGCAGAACACTCATAAGCATAAATGGCATAGATGTGTGCACAGAATATAATTCTAAAGTTTGCAGATGGTACAATACAATGAATTAAGTAATGAATGTGACAATAGCAGACTTGAGCAGGATAAGATCAGAAGAACTTAGAGGTGCAAATTCACAAATCTTTCAAAGAGGCAGGGCAGACTGAGTAGATAATTAACAAAGAATGAACGGGCATTTGACTTTGCAAATAAATGTGTTGAATACAAAAACAAAGAGGTTGTACCAAATTTTTACCAATGTTGAGCATTGTGTTCAATACAGAGCACAACATTTCAACCAAGACATCAAAGCCCTGGGTGGGGTATATATCAGGGCTCAGGGAGCTCTGTTCTGTTGAAAAAATTGGAGATGTTGAAATGGTTAAGGAGACTTAATAGAGGTATTCAAATTTATGAAGCTTTTTGATAGAACAAGTGGTGATTTCCTCTGATAAGTGGACCAGTAACCAAATGTTATGAATTTAAAGTAATTAGCCAAAGATCAAGAGAAAAAATAAGAAATTTCTCCACATATTTCTCAACAATCCTCTATCCAAATAAGTGAAGGAATCAGATTCAACAGAAACACTTGCAAGATTGGTGGTCTATTTTGCAGGATTATGTAGAAAGCTAATGTAAGGTACTATTTTGGATGGCTGTCTCAAAAAAAACCTGGAGAGTCATGGAAGGCTAAGGTACCACCATCTGTGCTGTATAGTTATTGATTATTCCTTGTGACATGGTAGTGTCCCTATCTCTGGACCAAGAGGCCTGGACCAAGTGCTGCAAGCTCCAGAGATATGTAATAACATCTCTGAACAGGTTGATTAAAAATATTTTTGAGGGGTGTCTGACCTTCGCACGTTCTTATGTACCAGAACCAAAGTTTATTCTTCAGCAATACTGTACAAAACAGATTATTTTAGATTACTTACAGTGTGGGAGCAGGCCCTTCGGCCCAACAAGTCCACACCGGCACACAATCCACCCAGACCCATTCCCCTACACCTAACACTACGGGCATTTAAGCATGGTCAATTCACCTAACTTGCACGTCTTTGGACTGTGGGAGGAAATCGGAGGAAACCCATGCAGACACGTGGATAATGTGCAAATTCCACACAGTGAATCACCTGAGGCGGGAATTGAACCGAGGTCTCTAGTAGTGTGAGGCAGCAGTGCTAACTACTGTGCCACCATGCCACCCAGGTTGTCGGATCATTCAGCTTGTTGCTGTCAGTAGAAATCAGCTATGCTATGTTTTCCTATATAACTGCAGTAACCACATTTCAAAAGTAATTACTTGGCTGTGAAGTCATGTAAAATGCAATGCAAGACCAGGTTTAACATCCAGCTACTTCATTAGGCAGTCTGCTCATAAATCTCCGAGTTGCTGTGAAATTGTTGCTGGATGTTTCCTCTGTTCTCGAAAGTGCAGTTGACACATTTGATAGCATCAACATCCTGGGGCTTACTATTGTCCAGAAACGGAACTATACTAGCCATATGTATCTATGGTAACAAGAGTAGGCCAGAGGCTATGTAGCTGCTTGTAACTCACCTCCTGATTCCCGAATGCCTGCCCATCACCGACAAGGCACAACCAAGAGTGTAATTGAATACTTCCCACTACCTGGATGAATGCAACTCCTACAACACTCAAGACACTATCCAGGAAAAAGTAGCCCATTTGATTGATATGCATGCACAAACATCCATTCCCTCCACCACTACTGCTCAGTAGCAGCACTCTGTATCAAATACATGATGCACGATTGTAATTCATGAAATCTCTGTAGACATCACCTTTTAAACCCATGGCCATGACCATCGAGAAGATTTGGATTTAGATTTTAGTGTCATGTGTACTCAAGTACAGGGGTACAGTAGTACTGTGAAAAATGTATGATGATCCATTCCTGGCACCATCTTAGATACAAAGGTAATGAGGTGTCACATCTTAGGTATGAAAATAGAAAAACAATTAAAAAAAGTTTAAAAATTCATCACTATAGTTCTTCTTAGTATAAAGCAGAAAAATTAAGAAATAAAGTAAAATGTTAAACACTACAGTCCTTTCTAAAGCCATAGGCCTGCAGTCACTCCATGCTGAACTTTCCCCATGAAGGCTCATTCTCCCCCGTCTGGGCATGCATTCGCTCACACTGGGCAAAGACCTGCCCGGGCTTGTCAACCGCTACGTGATCAATCCCCATTTTGCACGCCAGTCATGTTGCCACCAACCACCACTTCACTCACCATCTGCTTCACCGCCGACCACCACTTCACTCACCATCTGCTTCACCGCTGAACACCACTTCACTCACCAGCTGCTTCACCGCCAACCACCACTTCACTCACCAGCTGCTTCACCGCCAACCACCACTTCACTCACCAGCTGCTTCACCGCCAACCACCACTTCATACACAAGCCACTTCGCCCCCAACATTGCTTCGCTTGCTGGACGCTTTGCTGCTGATTTCTTCTCACTGCTGACTGCCAACTGGGCTCATGCTGGGCCCCAGCCACTGTCATGCTCCATTCCTGCCACCATCTCCATTACTGAGCTCTCCCGGAAGGTAAGCAAAAATGGGCGGCACGGTGGCACAGTGGTTAGCACTGCTGCCTCACAGCGCCAGAGACCCGGGTTCAATTCCCGACTCAGGCGATTGACTGTGGAGTTTGCACGTTCTCCCCGTGTCTGCGTGGGTTTCCTCCGGGTGCTCCGGTTTCCTCCCACAGTCACAAAGATGTGCGGGTCAGGTGAATTAGCCATGCTAAATTGCCTGTAGTGTTAGGTAAGGGGTAAATGTAGGGGTGTGGGTGGGTTGCGGGTCGGTGTGGACTGGTTGGGCCGAAGGGCCTGTTTCCACACTGTAAGTAATCTAAAATAAAACACTAAATGCTAAGACAAGAAGAAGGGAAAAAATGAGAAAAGAAGTAAAGCAAATGGAATAGATGCTTGGCACTGCCTACTCCGCTGCTGCCATCTTAGGTGCGTTTCAGGGCAGCGGATAAAATGGAACATTATCCTCTGCAAGTTCCCTTCTCAGTCACTCACCATTCTGATTTGGAAATATATCAGCACTTCTTCAGTGTCACTGAGTCAAATTCCTGGAACTCTGTCCCCTGTAGCATTGTAGGTCAATCTTGTGGCTTCAAGAAAGTAGCTCAAGTGCAGCTAGGGTGGTTATTAAATGTTGATCTAGCCAACATTCTCCACATAAATAAAAAAAACAAAGTTGGCAATTTATCAATGTCAATGTAATTCAAGAAACAGATCTCAGTCTGGTTTTCTAGTTGATGAAGATCAAGAAACATTTACATTGCTATTCATACGAATTGCACACCATGGCCTACCAGGAAATCTAACTGGAATCCTTAAAGTTATGAAAAAAATGGTTAATCAATTGGCTGTCACCTCTGGGATGGATGCTCTGCACAACTGTCCAAACAGAAGAGAAAATGTTGTCTTTTGCTCACTTGATATATAGTCGTTCATCAGGACTATACCTAAATTCACAATCTCTGTTCCTGGTATAAAAACAATGCCATGGACTTTGAGGTTAAAAAAAATAGTAATGAGACTATCAGTACTAATGTGTTTAATGTAAAACTCATATTGTCGTTGGAAATTGGAAAGTGACTTCCAGTGGCCTTCCACATGTAGTTAAATATGAATATCAGGAAGTTGTTTTCCAATGTGGCCTCTAGAAACTTTTCTATGCTGGTATCTTACTGACCAACGCATCACATAAACACATGGCATGAAGTTATACTGACAGATTATAATATTAACTGATCTAAGTAGAAAAGTTAAGTTCTGTCCATTACAATATAAGCAATTTTATTATAAGCAAAAACTTCTCTGCCAATGAAAATATATTTTAAAAAAGTAAAGTCTTATTCCTTTAAATTTTAGTAATTGTTGTGGCTTTTAAAAAACTATAAAACTTTTCAATTTTTTTCTGTAGAAACACAGAATTTTGGAGTACAAAAAAAAAGTCATTCAGACCATTTTTTAAAGAAGCACCAAAGGGCATGCTGATAGAGTGGTGATGTGGCTAGCAATTCAGAGGCTACAGGTAATGAAATGTGGATTCAAATCCTACCACAGCAACCAAGGGAATTTAACTTCAATGAATTAATAAATCTAGAATAAATTGCTAGTTTCATCAATATCCATTAATCTGTCAGATTGTCAGTTCAAATGTAATTGACTCTTAAGTGTCTCTGAAATAACTTGTCAAGGCACTCAACTATTTCAAATTGCTACAGGAGAAAAGTATTGTAGAGGCAGAATTGAGTGCCTACATTAAAGCAGGTTTGGACGTGATGTGAGCATTTAATTTGAATGGAGGCATGCAGCTTGGAGTCACTGCTATCTTTCTGCTACTTCCCAAAGTCCATCTAGAGTGGGAAGGCCAGTGGATAGATGTCCAATCCTGGCACAAAGTACTGCCCAATTGACTTCTGCATCATCACTGGTATTCAACCAATGATGGGAGGAGCAATCACCATGCAAGAAGCTTGAAAAGCAAATACTGTCAAGTTTGCTTGCTAGTGGTGGGAGACCTTATTCAAAGGGTCTCAGTTTCTAATTAGAGGAACTAGCATTGGTAAGGCTGGATGACCTCGCTAAAAATCATCATCTCTACCCCATTACACCTCTACAATAGGTAAGCCATTTCCTCAATTCCCTGTTCCAAGATGGCAGGTTAGGCAGTGTTCAGTCTCCAGATGGCTGCTCCTCCTTTCTTTCCTGACCTTTTTATCTTCTATCATTTTCTTTTTCTTCACCTTCTTCCTGTTGGCAGCACAGAGAAGGTAACATTGCAGAGGAGAGCAACTGGAGCAGGACTCCTGGTTTTTGTAGGCCTAGAGCGGGGACTCCAGGTGTTGTCAAGGTGGAGGCTGAAGCAACAGCTGTGTGGTATGTTCAGAGTGGGAACTCCAGGCATTATTGAGGCAGTAGTGGCAGCAGATCCAGGGACCCCTGGTTGTGGTAGGCCTGGAGCTGGGGTCTCTACATTATCGGCAAGGTGGCAGCAACAGCAGAGCCAAGGGCTCTTGGCTACTGGGCAAGTGTGGCTCCAGCACAGCGGTAAAGTGAGGACTAGATTAGAATGGTGCTGGAAAAGCACAGCAGGTCATGAGGACTTGGAGGAGCCAGAATCAGGAATTCCTGATGGGGGGCTTTTGCCTGAAACATTGATTTTCCTGCTCCTCAGATACTGCCTGACTGGCTGTGCTTTTCCAGCACCACTCTAACCTTGACTCTAATCTCCAGCATCTGCAGTACCCACTTCTGACTAGAAAGTGAGGACTGCAGATGCTAGAGATCAGAGTCGAAGAGTGTGGTGCTGGAAAAGCACAGCCAGTCAGGCAGCATCTGAGGAGCAGGAAAATCAATGTTTCGAGCATAACCCCTTCATCAGGAATGAAGCTGATAGCTCAAGGAAGCTGAGAGATAAATGGGAGAGGGGTGGGGCTGGGGGAAAGGTAGCTGTGAATGTGCTAGGTAGATGAAGGTGAGGGGTGATAGTGATAGGTCAGAGTGGAGGGTGGAGCAAATAGGTGGGAAGGAAGATGGACATCTAGGACAGTTCAAGAGAGTGGTGCCAAGTTGGAAGATTGGATGTGGGATAAGGTGGGGGGAGGGGAACATGGTGAAATCCACATTGATCCCGTGTGGTTGGAAGGTCCCAAGGCAGAAGATACGTCATCGTGGACACGTTGGCAAGATTGGCCCAGTGACGAAGAAGTGGTGCCAAAACAGTAGCAAATATGACATTGGTGGGTACGGTGCAGGGCGGCAAAGAGGTGGAGGCATGGCTGTTAGTGGTCAGCTGGCTCAGGACGTATGGTGGGGGCATTGGAACAAAGATGGACTCTTTCAGCTTTGTCTTTTTATTCTTAAAAATATTCAAATGGTGCCGGATTGTGGCGACAGTTGGATCTTTTCACTGCATTTTACTGTGTTGTTCATTGTAGAATTCAACTGACAATAAATCATCATTTAAGTGAATCATCATTCAATTATGCCCTCACTCACCTGTGTCTTGGGTTCTCTCACTGCATCTCTGGTAAGTGCACTGCCAACAACTACCACTGATGAAAGGGCTCCTGCCCAAAATATCGATTTTCCTGCTCCTTGGATGCTGCCTGGCCTGCTGTGCTTTTCCAGCACCAATCTAATCTGAACAGCTACCACCACCCTAGTTGGCACTGCTTACAATGGACAATTGCCAAACTCTGCTCTATGGCAGTTCTCTGGGCCAAAACTTTTACCCCCTGCATCTTTGACATTGGGGATATCCTGTTGCTCCTGATGATACCATTGCACTGGCCCCAAAAATTATTTTGTGTATACTTGACATGTCCTTAGCATATAGGTCACTCCCATGACCAGTCAGCCTCAATTTCCCAACCCACAAATCTCTGTATTATTTACTAATATTTATAACTCGGTGTATGTTATTAAATAGGTGATACAGACTGCCCGTAAAACCTATAACTGTTAACAACATGCACTCTTTGTCATGGATGCTGATAACATTTCAAAGTGGTGACCACCCACACTCACAATGCAGTTTACTTTCCTAATCAGTCAATTCCCATCCTGATGAGGGATCGCCAGACTCAAAACATTCTATTTGTTTTCTCTCCATAGATGCTACCAGATTTACTGAGTTCGTCAGCAATTACTGTTTTTATTACCAAAAGGGCTAAGTTTGGTTGAATCAATCATAGCGTTTCAAAGTAAATTTCACAGTGGTTAAAGAAAAATGGTCAGAAACAAATATTAGTCTTAGTTCAGTAACAGCAGTCTCAATCAGAGGTATGTGGCTTAAAGTGAGAAAACATTGCAGTGCAGTCATGAGGGACTTTTTCAAAGGGTCACCTTTTAGATGATAAATTAAAACAGTGCATTGTTTTCCCTTGTAGATGAATATAAAATATCCCATGATGTTATTCAAAGCAGGGAGGGGTGCTATTCTTGGCATCCTGCCCAATATCAGAATCAGAGACTTTTTTCCCAGGTTGGAAAGGTCAATACCAGGAGGGAATAGGTTGATGGTGAGCGGGGTTAGGTTTTGGGAAGGTGTGTGGTGAAAATCTTTCAGACTGAGTGTGGTGGCTGCTTGGAATGCATTTCCAGTGGAGGCGGTGGAAGCAGGAACATTAACATTGTTTAAGGCATATCTTGGGCAATAAGGAATGGGTCTAAATAAGGCATGGATTTGGAACAGGCTTGGTGGGCCGAAAGGCCTGTTCCTGTGATGTATTGTACTATATTGTATTGTATTATATATATTGAGCCTTAAAATAATATCATTCGAAGAAAATATTTACTAGCACCTTACAATCAGCATGCTTACAGCTACTTATAAACACTTTTGAAGGGTTTTCAATGGCTATGGTTATTGGAGATCTCTTTTAGCATGTCACTTCCATTGGGGAAGTGTAACACTAAGTAGGGCAAGCAAAATGTATCCCAACAATAAGTTAGATTAGAGAATCCTCTCTGAGACATGAAAGTTGAAATCATGATGTATGAACCAGAATTATTTGAATTCAACACAAAATAAGTAAAATAAAGGGAACAAAAGAAAGGTAACATTGTAAGAGGTAAGGAGATAAAAGAGATGGAAGGAGTTAATCTTTTCAAATCTTAATCAATAATTTCATTCTTAAGAAATTAGGCTCAGTCTTTTACAATTAGATTTTTTTGTCAGAGATTTTGTTTGACAAGACTTATCACACAGTTGTTTTTACATGAGGAAGGATTTTAAATGACACAGTTCCCATCTCAGTAAGTCAACAGGGAAAGCAGATACCAGCTGCCAACACTGATTTAACATTGGTTTGTTAGGCACAAGACTTGGGCCTCCATCTAGCGAGGAAGTCCTGCCTTACAATGTTGGATGGCCAGTAGCTTCAGTTCACAAGGGAAAGCAGCAACAGCATAGGGACAGAAGGTAAAACTAGGGTATTGGCAAAGTCTGGTTGGCAAGTCTTAGTGAGGGGAGTGACAAGTTTTGGTGATCACATTTGAGAGTCTGGGTGAGGCGTGGACAATGGGTCAAGGGAGGATTTATGAAGTTTGACAGTGGGGGAAATATGCCTCCGCTGGGCATAGGGACTGCAAAAGGATTTCATCCTGTTACCCAACACACGCCATCCAGGAAAAGCAGTGAGGTGCCCACTTACTGTGGGCCTCCTCCTATTGTAAGTAAAATGGTGACATGGAGAGGTGAGGTACTTTACTGCCTGTTAATTGGCCACAACAGCCTCAATGTCCTCAAGGCTGGGTGGGACTCCTGAATCCTGCAGCACCGTACTATCCCATTGTAAAATGACACACAGCAGTCCAAGAAGTTAGAAAGGTGCTGAGAAAGCTACCTGATGCATTTTACAAGCCTTCTTACCTTCAAACCAGCATAAAATTCCTCCCACTGTCTTAACTGACAGTTCTATTAATTGATTGTTGTAACATTTTTGATGTTGCATTAATATGAACTTACTTGGTTCATTATTTTTGCAACAATATTGCTATATGTTAGTAGTAACACATAGTGATATTTTACCATGAACTTTAATGTCTACATGTTCTCCAATTCACAGATATATTAATCTCATTCTTGTTATCTGCACTTTTCCATGAATTTAACCTTTGCAAGTTTTGTTAAAAATGCTAGCTACTTGTCTCTTCCTTTAATAATACAAGGTTGATGAAAATTATCTTCAGAGTAGGTTATTGTTTCCAAAATAGATAACTATATAGGTTAACTCCCAGATTAAACAAATAATTCAGTGAAAATTGTCTGCAAGGTGATGATTTTATTTATCAATCTTTACAACTTCAAAACCTTGCAAAGTACTTTAAAGCAATAACATACCTTTTGAAATGTAGTCAGTATTGTAACTGCAGGAAACATGCAGGACATAGCAAGCTCCCACAAGTAGCAAAGTGACAGTGATCAGATAACCTGTTTTTTTGTGATGTTGATTGAGAGATAAATATTGATCATAATGCCTGGCATAATTTGCCTCCTTTGCTTTGGAAGCATGTTGTGGATTATTTTCATGTGAAATGGCAGTAAAGCCTCCATTTAGTATCTCACCTAAAAGGGGGCATATCCATAATGTGACATTAGTTACTTATGATTATATATTACCTGCAACCGCTACATAAATTGTTAGCTGATTAAAAAGTGTTTTCACAAGAGACAAAGGCTCTTTCTTACTGCAGTGAGAAAATTTTGGGACTAGAATAGTTAAAAATGAACCATTTAAACACTAATATTAAACAACCTTACAAAAGGCTTAAGTCTGGTTTGTAAGTGAAATGACTCAGAATCAAGGTAGGCTGAAATTTCTATTAGCATGAATGCAAAATGGGCAGATTGTAAAGGATGCTATAGCTTTGCAATTGCTCAGCTTGTACTCCTGCCTAAGGCAAATTTCTACCGAGTTTTAAATCAGATGCAAGACAAACGTTGTAATTACAAAGTATCCAAACTTGCATTGTTTTATAACTTTGCTGAAACTTTCGTGTGAATGTAGCTGGAACCCATATCTGGGCTCAACAAGACATTGGAAAATTTCCTGGTGAAAGGAGTCTCATTCCACATTTCCATTCATTCCACTCCTTTAGAATCATTTTGGTTTGAACACTCAAACTACACTACACATCATTGGTACTTATATAAAGCTAAATTCAAAGTATACGTATTTGTAAACACATCTGATATGCAATTCTCTAATCACTCTCTGATCATTTTGATTTTTTTTAATAATTCACAACATTGCAAATATTGTGAATGATCCTTTCCCATCCTTTGCCAAATGTGCTTGAGGCGTGAAGGTTTCTGGGAATCTTCAACATCAACTCTGAAACTTGAGATGTCTCATGACTTCAGGTCAAAAATATAAATCAAAGCCCCTATTGATCCTAATGTACTGATCATGTTAATTCATGAATCAGTCTATCTCTATGCTGAATGAAGTTAAAAATCACACAACACCAGGTTATAGTCCAACAGGTTTATTTGGAAGCACTAGCATTCGGAGCGCTGCTCCGTCATTACGTAGCTGTGAAACAGAATGATAAGACACAGAATTTATAGCAAAAGATTACTCTGTCATGCAACTGAAATCATATACTGTATTGAACAATCATGTTTATGCTGAATTGTATTTGCATACTAACCAGTCAAAACTGCAAAGGCAGAATTACTGATCCCAAGACTAACAGATCAGAACAACTTTTGAGTCCTGTTTAGTCAAGAATGATAGTTGCCTGACTGAGCACCAAAAGGAAGAGACTTAATCAAAATTCCCATCTTCAATAATCATTGGACCCAGCACATATATGTCATTATTGTTTCTAACACCTTACCCACCACTGGTGTTAAACTGACCCGCTAGTAATTGTGAGGATTGTCCTTACATCCTTTCTTGAGAAAGAGTATTACATTTCCAATCTATAGCCCAATGGCTTCTTCATCCTGTCTGGGGAATATTAGGTTTTGTCACCAAGTATGTCCGGGAAAGATTCCTGACTCAATCTATAGATAGGTTGGGCAGCATCCAGGGAGCAGGAAAATTGATGTTTTGGGCAGGAGCCTTCATCAGGAATGAGGCTGGAAGCCTTGGACGTGGGGAGATAAATGGGAGGGGGATGGGGCTGGGGAGAAGGTAGTTGAGAGTGCAATAGGTGGATGGAGGAAGGGGTAAAGGTGATAGGTCGGAGAGGAGGGTGGAGCGGATAGGTGGGAAGGAAGATTGACAGGTGAGACAGGTCATGAGGACGGTGCTGCGCTGGAAGTTTGGAACTGGGGTAAGGTGGGAGCAGGGAAAGTGAAGAATCTGGTGAAGTCCACGTTGATGCTCTGGGGTTGAAGGGTTCTGAGGTGGAAGATGGGGCGTTCTTTCTCCAGGCGTCAGGTGGTGAGGGAGCGACAGTGGAGGAGGCCCAGGACCTGAGTGTCCTCGGAAGAGTGGGAGGGGGAGTTGAAATGCTTGGCCACTGGGCGGTGGGGTTGATGGTGCGAGTGTCCCGAAGATGTTTCCTGAAGTTCTCTGTGAAAAGGCATCCAATCTCCCCAATGTAAAGGAGACTGCATCGGGAGCAACGGATAGAGTAAATAACATTTATGGAAGTTCAGGAGAAACTTTGATGGATGTGGAAGGCTCCTTTGGGGTCTTGGAGGGAGGTGAGGGGGGAGGTATGGGCGCAGGTTTTGCAATTCCTGCGGTGACGGGGGTTGGCACCAGGAGGGCAGGGTGGGTTGTTGGGAGGGCGTGGACCTGACCAGGTAGTCACAGAGGGAATGGTCTTTGTGGAAAGCGGATAGAGGTGGGGAAGGAAATATATCCCTGCTGGTGGGGTCCATTTGGAGTTGGCGGAAATGTCGGTGAATGATGTGGTTTATGTGGAGGTTGGTAGGGTGGAAGGTGAGGTCCAGGATTCTGTCCTTGTTGTGGTTGAAAGGGTGGGGGTTGAGGGCGGAGGTGCGGGATCTGGATGAGATGTGTTAGAGGGCATCTTCAACCACATTGGAGGGGAAATTACAGTCTTTAAAGAAGGAGGCCAGCTAGTGTGTTCTGTGGGTGAAACTGGTCCTCCTGGGAGCAGATACGGCGGAGGCAGAGGAATTGGGAATATGGTATAGCATTTTTGGAGGAGTTAGGGTGGGAGGAGGGAGCTTTGGGAATCGGTAGGTTTGTAAAAAATGTTGGTGTTGAGTCGGTCATCATTGGTGGAGATGGAGAGGACCAGGAAGGGGAGGGAGGTGTCATAGATGGTCCAGGTGAATTTAAGGTCAGGGTGGAATGTGTTGGTGAAATTGATGAACTGCTCAACTTCCTCGTGGGAGCATGAGGTGGCACCGATGCAGTCATCAATGTAGTGGAAGAAAAGGTGGAGAGTGGTGCTGGTGTAACTACAGAAGATGGATAGTTTTACATATCTGACAAAGAGACAGGCATAGCTGGGACCCATGCGGGTGCCCATGGCTATCCCTTTTGTTTGAAGGAAGTGGAAGAATTTGAAAGAGAAATTGTTGAGGGTGAGGACCAGTTCAGCCAAACGAATGAGAGTGTCAGTAGAAGGGTACTGTTGGGGAAGTCAGGAGAGGAGGAAACAGAGGGAGGCCCTGGTCATGGTGGATGGAGGTGTAGAGGGACTGGATGTCCATGGTGAAGATGAGGTGTTGGGGGCCAGAGAAACGGAAGTCTTGGAGGAGATGGAGGGTGTGGGTGTTGTCTCGAACGTATGTGGGGAGTTCCTGAACTGGGGGAATAGGACTGTATTGAGGTAGGTGGAGTGGAGTTCGGTGGGTCAGGAGCAGGCTGAGACAATGGGTCAACCGGGGTGGTCAGGCTTGTGGATCTTGGGAAGGAGTGCTGGGTTCCCGGACTATGAGGTTGGAAACTGTGTGTGGGAGATCTCCCGAGGTGATGAGGTTCTGTATGGCTTGGGAGATGATGGTTTGGTGATGGGGTGTGGGGTCATGGTCGAGGGGGCGGTAGGAGGATGTGTTTTTGAGTTGGCATCTGGCTTCAGCGGTGTAGAGGTCAGTGCGCCAAACTACCACTGCACCCCCTTTATCCGCTGGCTTGATGGTGAGGTTGGGATTGGAGCAGAGAGAGAGGAGGGCTATGCGTTGAGGGTAAGAGGTTGGAGTGGTGGAAGGGGGGAGCTACTTGGAGCTACGATGTTGAGGCCATTACAGTGACTTGGACATTACGGGGTTGGTTGTTGGATGTTCCGGGATTTAGATATTTCAAAAGGAATAGAAAGGGAGGGAAAAAGGTGGGAGAGTAGCATTGCTAATCGGGGATAGTATCACAGCTGCACAAAGGGAGGTCATCAAGGAGGGTTTATCTACTAAGTCAGAATGGGTGGAAGTTAGAAACAGGAAAAGAGTAGTCACTTTATTTAGAGTTTTCTCTGGACCCCTCAAGAGCAACAGACAGAGGGAGAAGCAGATTGAGAGGCGGATTTTGGAAAGGTACAGAAGTGACAGGGTTGCTGTCATGGGTGTCTTCAACTTCCCTAATATGGATTGGAATCTCCTCAGTGCAAATAGTTTGGATGGAGCAGATTCTGTCAGGTGTGTCCAGGAAGGATTCCTGACTCAATATGTAGATAGGCAGGAGGCTGGAAGAACACAGCAAGCCAGGCAGCATCAGGAGGTGCAGAAGTCAATGTTTCAGGTGTAACCCTTCTTCAGGAGTGGGTGTAGGGGGAGCTGCAAATAAAGGGGGTGGCAGGGACAGGGTGGTGAAGTGGGGATAGGTGAAGACAAGTAGAGGGTACGACCTGGTTGTCAATGGGAGGAATGAATCTGGTTGGTGGCAGGGAGCAGTGGAAGGGAGAGGGAGGGAGAAGGGAGGCTATTTGAAATTGGAAAACCCAATGTTGAATCCTCCAGGCTGTAGGGTGCCCAGGTGGAAGATAAGGTGCTGTTCCTCCAATAGGCACTTTAGTTTGTTTTGGCAATGGAGGAGGCCAAGGATGATCATGTCGGAAAGGGAGTGGTTGGGGGAATTGAAATGGGCGGTGACTGGGAGGTCTGGTTGGCCTCTGTGGGCCCGGCTGAGATGCTCAGTGAACCATTCCCTAAGTTTCCGTTCAGTGTCCCTGATGTAGAGAAGACTACATCGGGGACATCTGATGCCGTAAACTAAGTTAGAACAGAGGAGGGTGAACCTCTGTCTCACCTGGAAAGATTGTTTGGGGCCTTGGATGAAGGTGACGGGGTGATGTACCGACAGGTTTTTCATCTTTTCTGGTTGCAGGGGAAGGTACCTGGGGGTTCGGTGGTGAGGGTGGTGTAAATCAAGGACTAATGGAGGGAACGTTCCTTGCAGAAGGCAAAGAGGGATGGGGAGGGGAAGATGTTCTTGGCGGTGGGATTGATTTGGAGTTGGTTGAAATGTTTGAGAATGATGCATTGGATGCAGAGACCAGTGGGGTGGTGGGTGAGGACAAGGGGGAATATGTCTTTAGTGCATTGGGAGGGGGTAGGTTTAGAGCAGTGGAACAGGGAATGGAGGTGGTGCAACAGAGGCTGTCTGGATGATGGAGGAAGAAAAGCATGTTGTTCAAAATAGGTGGACATCTGGGAATCTGGCAAGTGTCCTTGTCCGAGCAGATGCAGTGGAGGTGGAGGAATTGGGGGAATGGGATGGAGTTCTTGCAGGATACTGGGTGGGAAGAGGTGTAGTCCAGGTATATGGGAGTCTATATTTTTGTAGTAGACATTCATTTGGAGACTGTAGCTGGAGATGAAAATGGTGAGGACAAGAAAGGGGAGGGTGGTATAGATTGGCCGACGAGAGCTGAGGCCGTATCGGATCTGATGCTTGGCAACAAACCAGACCCGGTGTCAGATCTCTTGTGGGAGAGCACTTTGGTGACACTGATCACAACTCCCTGACCTTTACTATAATCATGGAGAGAGATAGGAGCAGACAGTATGGGAAAGTAATTGGGGGAGGGGGAATTACAATGCTATTTAGGCAGGAACTGTGGAGCATAAGTTGGGAATAGATGTCTCAGGGAAATGCACAACAGAAATATGGAGGTTGTTCAGGGAGCACTTGCAGCAAGTGCTGGATAGGTTTGTCCCACTGAGGCAAGGAAGGGATGGTAGAGTGAAGGAACTTTGGATGACAAGCAATGTGGAACACTTAGTGAAGAAGAAGAAGGAAGCTTACTTAACGTTGAGGATGCAAGGATCAGACAGGGCTCTAGAGAGTTACAAAGTAGCCAGGAAGGAACTGAAAAATGAAGAGCTAGAAGGGGGCATGAAAAGCCTTGGAGGGTAGTATTAAGGGAAACCCAAGGCATACTACACTTATGTAAGGAACAAGAGGATGTCCAGAGTGAGGATCAGGCTGATCACGGATAATGGAGGGAATTTGTGCCAGGAATCAGACAAGGTAGGGGAGGTCCTGAATGAATACTCTACTTCAGTATTCAGGAGCGAAATGGACCTTGATATTTGTAAGGACAGCATGATACAGGCTGATATGCTCGAACAGGTTGATGTTAAGAAGGAAGATATGCTGGAAATTTTGAAAAACATGAGGATCGGCAAGTCCACTGGGACAGACAGAATATACCCAAGGTTTCTATGGGAAATGAGGAAAGAGATTGCTGCACCTTTGGCAATGATCTTTGCTTGGTCACTGCCCACTGAATTAGTACCAGATGATTAGATGGTGGCAAATGTTATTCACTTGTTCAAGAAAGGGAATACGGATAACCCTGGGAATTACACACCAGTCAGTCTTACATCATTGGTGGGCAAATTATTGGAGAGGATTCTGAGATTTAGGACTTATGATTATTTAGAAAAGCATAGTGTGATTAGAGATAGTCAGCATGGTGTTGTGAGGGGCGAGTCATGCTTCACAAGCCTTATTGAATTCTTTCAGGATGTGACAAAACACATTGATGGAGGTAGAGCAGTGGATGTGGTGTATGTGGATTTTAGCAAGGTATTTGATAAGGTTCCCCATGGTAGGCTCAGTCAGAAAGTAAGAAAGCATGGGATAGAGGGAAGTTTAGCTATCTGGTTACAGAATTAGCTGGCCCATAGAAGACAGAAGATGGTAGTAGATGGAAAGTATTCAGCCTGGGGTTCGGTGACCAGTGGTGTTCCTCAGGGATCTGTTCTGGGACCCCTGTCCTTTATGATTTTGATAAATGAGTTAGATGAGGAAGTGGAAGGGTGAATTAGTAAGTTTGCCAATGACATGAAGGTTGGTAGACTTGTGAATAATGTAGAGGGCTGTTTGCAATATGACATTGACAGGATGCAGAACTAGGCTAAGAAGTGGCAGATGGAGTTCAACCTGGAAAAGTATGAAATGATTCATTTTGGAAGTTTGAATTTGAATGCAGAATACAGGGTTAAAGGCAGGATTCTTGGCAGTGTGGAAGAACAGAAGGATCTTGGGATCCACATCCATAGATCCCTGAAAGTTGCCACCCAAGTTTATAGGAGAAAGTGAGGACTGCAGATGCTGGAGATCAGAGTCGAGAGTGTAGTAGTGGAAAAGCACAGCAGGTCAGGCAGCATCTAAGGAGCAGGCGAAGCAGCATTTCGGGCATAAGCCTTTCGTCAGGAAGGGCTTTATAGGGCTGTTAAGAAGGTGGATGGTGCGTTAGCTTTCATTAGCAGGGAGATTGAGATTAAGAGCTGCAAGGTTATGCTGCAACTCTATAAAACCCTGAATAGACCACACTTGGAATATTGTGTTCAGTTCTGGTCACCTCATTATCGGAAGGATATAGAAGCTTTAGACAGAGTGAAAAGGAGATTTACAAGGTTGCTGCCTGGACTGGTGGGTATGTCTTATGAAGTAAGGTTAAGGGAGCTAGGGTTTTTCTCATTGGAGCAAAGAAAAATGAGCAGTGACTTGATAGAAGTGTACAAGATGATGAGAGACATAGATAGAATGGATAGCCAGAGGCTTTTTCCCAGGGTGGAAATGATTTTCATGAGGTGGCATAATTTTAAGGTGATTGGAGGAAGGTATAGGGGAGATGTCAGAGGTAGGTCCTTTACACAGAGAGTGGTGTGTGCGTGGAATGCACTGGCAGCAGTGGTAGTGGAGTCAGATACACTAGGGACATTTCAGCAACTCTTGGCTAGGCACATGGATGATAGTAAAATGTAGGGTATGTAGATTAGTTTGATCTTAGAGTCAGATAAAAGACTGGCATAACATCAAGGGCATGTACTGTTCTGTATTCTATGTTCTATAACATTTCTGTTATCTCCACCATCACTTCCTTTAGCAGCCTGGGATGAAAGCCATCTAGACTAGACTTTTTATCCATTCTAAACATAGCCAACTTTTCCAGTATATCCTGCTTATCAAATTTAGGTTATCAACACCCTAACTGTCTCAATTTTTTACTTTTATCTTAACTGCCATTCTGTTCTCATATTCTCCATTTCCAAATCTTACTTCAATCTTCACTTCCCCTCTTGATCTATTGTACCCTGGTTATTGCTTGAAGAAATTACCTAAGGTGCACCTAAGAGTCAGAGATGTACAGCACAGAAACAAACGCTTTGGTCAATGCGTCCATGTCAACTGGTTATCCCAACTTTATCTCGTCCCATTTGCCAGCACTCGGTCCATATCCTTCTAAACCCTTTCTATTCATTTACCCATCCAGCCTTTTAAAAGCTGTAATTGAACCGGCCTCCACTATTTTCTCTGGCAGCTCATTCCAAACACGGTTCATTATATCCTCTATTGCCCTTATCATCCAATGACTTTGGTTCTCCCACCTTTCCTCTTTTTGGAATGTACCTAAATTATACCAGTAACAACGTCTCCTTACAAATCACTGTTGTGTTTTTACTTCCCTTTCTCTAGTTCCATCTTAGCGGAAAGTGTGTTGCTGGAGAAGCGCAGCAGGTCAAGCAGCATCCAAGGAGCAGGAGAGTTGACGTTTCGGGCCTGAGCCCTTCTTCGGGAATGACGAATGCTCTGATCTCCAGCATCTGCAGTCCTCACTTTCTTCTAGTTCCATCTTACTCTGGCTGGAGCTTGTCTTATCACATTAAAGTTAGACATCTAACAATTCAGAGGGTCTACTTTGGATTATTCCTTCTTCTTCTCCATTCCTGACATAAACCTTATGAGATAAAGAGTTCCCTTGTAGACCCTTGATCCACTTCATCTATCTCATACCATTGCACCAGAAACAGAAATATCTCCTTCGTAATTGAATCAAGAAAATACATTGAGTGAAGAGGGGCCTGCCAGAGGAGAGGTAACATTAATTTCCTTCAATGTCAAGCTACCAAAGAGACCATGCTAAACCGATTCAGAAGGAATCAAAGAAGATCTTCCAGTGGCTGGAATCATCCCTATACTTGGTAATAACCAATCATCACAACCCCAGGATGACAGTGTAGAAATTCTCCAGTATTCTTGGTCCACCCATATTCAGTTACTTCATAAATGGTGACATTCCCTACATCACAATGTCAAGAATGAGTCCATTCAAAGATGATGTTCAACTTCATCTGCAATCCCACTCAGGAAAACAACCATGTCAGCCTATGGCAGCACTTAAACATCATTCAGTAAGGCCTCAGATCATAAATGACAAGTAACATTCACAATAACTAAGTATCAGGCAATTGTATTCTCAAAGAAATGAAAGCTCAATCACATCCTGTAGAGTTGAACTGCATGTTAACCAAGTTTCTACCATTAATATTCTGTTGGGCAGATTATCATTGAACAGAACCATAACTGGGCGAGCAAACTGAAAATCAGAGCTACGAGACCTGATTTGATATTGGTTACTCATTAATAAGGAACCAATAATAAGTACAGTTTCCACACTGTAAGTAATCTAATCTAACCTTCCTGGTTTCTCAAAACATCTCCACTATCTTATTTGGCAACAGTGCGATAAATCAATAGCTATCCATTCAACAAATCAGGGTCTCAAAAGGAAATACAATTCACCAAGGTTTTTGAACAATACTTCCAAACACTATGGCTCTACTTGCAAGAAAGTTAAAAATAACAATAATGTGGGAACACTACTTGCTCCTCTCTAACCTGAATTTATATATTACAATTTCTTCAGTATTGATGGGCTAATATTCACCAGAATTTATCAGTGTAGTAAACAAAGACTGCAACTATTCAACAAAAATAGGCAGTACCTTTGCAGAACAGCTGCTGAGGTGTCATAAAAGAATTATTTTAAATCTTCTTCCCAAACTGTTCACCACAACACTCACCATTTCTGAAAATACGACTGAAGAAAGATAACTGAATAAACAACGATATATATTAATCAAATTTGCAGTTTCCATATATCTCAAGAGATTAATATGAACAGTTTAGATTAAGTATGTTAGGAAAATCTACTTCCATGGATTGGTAATCAAAGGAAATCAATTTTAGATTCCATCAGAAGTAACAAGAGATAACAATTGTTTTCAGATAGCAGGTTGATTGGACATGGAATGAAACAGAAGGGAGGAAAATAGTTCAGCATTCAAAACTGAAATACTTAACATCATTTGGGAAAGGGCTTGGGAATGGATCTATGTTTGTAGCTGTTTCACTGGCACAAGCGTAATGGATTGTACTTGAACCCATAAGCTCTTCAAACTACTCAGTTTTCTTTTATAATAACACCTGCTTGTCCTCTACGTACTAGCATTCTATCAACCATTTCTCCCTGGACTATTATGAGTCACAATGTATGTGTTGCATCAGTATTCACTAGTGAAAGGGATGATATGGGTAATGAAATCATGGAGAGGTCTGTGATACAATTTTAAAAATTAGTATAGACAGGGAGGAGGTTCTGAGTGGTCTGGCAGGCTTAAAAGTAGATAAACCTCCAAGGCTTGATGAAACTTATTCCAGGTTGTTGACTGAAGCAAGGTAGGGCACTTGCAAATGTTTTCTATTCCACTCTGGCCACAGGAGATATGCCAAAAGGCTCAAGGACAGCCAATGTGGTACTATTATTCAAGAAGGGAGCAAGGAATAAATCAGAAACCACAGGCTGATCAGTCTAACCTTAGTAGTAGGGAAACTATTGGAAACATTTCTGAGGTACAGAATTAATCTGCATTTGGAGAGGCAGGCATTAATCAAGTGCAGTCAACATGACTTTGTTATGGGGAGGTCACATCTGACCTCTATTCCTGATGAAGGGCTTTTGCCCTCCAAAATGTTGATTTTCCCGCTCCTCAGATGCTGCCTGACCTGCTGTGCTTTTCCAGCACCACTCTGATCTAAACCCCACATCTGACCAACTTGATTAAACAAATTAAATTAGCTGAGTTCGCCAATGACAGAGACCTAACAAATGAATTTCAGTGCAGAGAGATGTGAAGTAGTGCATTTTGATATAAGAAACACAGAGAGACAATACAGGCTCAATGGTACAACAGGAGTAGAGAGACCTTGAGGTTCATATACATGACTCTCTAAAGGTGGAGAAAGTGAGGACTGCAGATGCTGGAGACCAGAGTTGAAAAATGTGATGCTGGAAAAACACAGCTGGCCAGGCAGCATCCGAGGAGCAGGAGAATCGACGTTTTGGGCATAAGCCCTTCTTCAGGCCATTCCTGAAGTGAGCTTATGCCCAAAACATCGATTCTCCTGCTCCTCGGATGCTGCCTGGCCTGCTGTGTTTTTCAGCATCACATTTTTCAACTTTATTCTCTAAAGGTGGCCAGGTAAGTTGAAAAAAGTTGTTGAAAAGGCTTATAAATAGGTTTATAAATAGAGGCATGGAATGTAAAAATAAGGAAGTGATGCCACACCTCTACAAATCATTGGTCAGACCACACTTGGAGTATTTTGTTTAGTTCTGGGTACCTTATTTAAGGAAGGATGTTAAAGCCCTGGTGAGAGTTCAAAGAAGATTTACTCCATTGTTACCAGAAATGAAATAAATTAAATACAAACATAGATTAGAGAGATTGTGATTATTGTCCTTGAAGCAGAGAAGATTAGAAGGTGAATTTATTGACATGTTCAAAATATGATAATTTTGACAGGGTAAGGAATGATATTCTGTATCCATTAATTAATATGTCAGACGCTAGTGGTCACAATTCCAAGACTCACTAGCTTTCGGTGTGCTTCCAATTAAACCTGTTGGACTATAACCTGGTGTTGTGTGATTTTTAACTTTGTACACCCCAGTCCAACACCGGCATCTCCAAATCATGTATATTTGAAAGTGATGAATTTAGAGGCTACAGAGTTGAGCTGGAGAGTGGGACGGGGTGGGTAGCTCTTTCAAGTGCTAGCACATACAAGGTGGGTTGAATGGCCTCCTTCTGTATTGCAAAATCTATGAGTGACAGGAAGCAGCGGGCAATGTTAAGGGGTGCTTTCCAACTAAACATCTATGTCCAGTGAGGTCCCACAGAGGTCAGTGTTGATATTAGTTCATGCTAACCATGCAACTTGGCACTCATTTGCTCACCAATGTGAACATGATCTTACTGTTCAAGTCTTGGTTGGAAAATTGGATTCTTTGCTCTCAATGCTCTGAAACTCCTCACTGCCATTCTCACTCACTTTTCCCAACTTTTGCATCAATTCCCACATTGTTCAGGGGCTTGAAGGATTCAATTTACAAGGATGCTGTGAAGGTTGGAGGGTTTCGACAATGGGGAGAGGTTGAATAGTCTGGGGCTGTTTTCCCTGGAGCATCGGAGACTGAGGGGTGACCTTATAGAGGTCTATAAAATCATGGGGGGCATGGATAAGGTAAATAGACAAGGTATTTTACCTGGGGTCGGGAGTCTAGAACTACAAGGCATAGGATTAGAGTGAGAAGGGAAAGATTTAAAGGGGACCTAAGGGATAACGTTTTCACATTGAGGGTGGTACATGTATGGAATGAGCTGCCACAGGAATTGGTGGAGACTGGTACAATGACAACATTTAAAAGGCATCTGGATGGGTATATGAATAGGAAGGGTTTTGATGGATATATAGACCAAGTGCTAGCAAATGGGTCTAGATTAATTTAGGATATCTGGTTAGCATGTACCAGTTGGACTGAAAGGTCGGTTTCCATGTTGTACATCTCTATGACTCTCTGACTCTATTAACATCTAACCACTCTACAGCTCAAAAATACAAGTTCATTTGTTGACAATGACCTCAAAATGAGGACAGTATACAGGTAAATATTGTGCTAAGTCAAATGGCACAGATGCTGACAACAAATTCACATTATACAAAGCTTTGACATAGCCAAGGAAGGCCTGGTGTAAACTGATTCACCTACAAATGTGCTCATTGTTAAAAAATAAAATCTTAGTGCCATGGTAAATGTATAAAAATGTCTGTTTTTTATTTGTTCATATCTTATAAAGTACCATATACAAGTAAAAGATGTTACAAAATGTCTAGAATCAGTTCTGGCAAAGCTTACTTGGATGAGTGCAATACAGTCCAGCGTGTCATCAATATTTTTCATGAGTTTGTGCTGCTTGCAAAATCCTAGAACATTTCTATCAACTTTATGGCTCAGCTAGTGAAACAGGCAGGTGACTGGATGGGATTCAATGGACTCTTCAAGCTCCTCGGGATCTTTGGTCGAAGAATTGCTTTATTTATCAGTTCTGTTGTACAGCGCACAGTGTTGCAAAATGAGCCTTATCATCAGGTCAGTTGGCATCAACCTGCTCTTCCTCATTGTAAGCATCTTGAGCAGTCTTGGCCTGTTTGAACCCTGTGTGGCTTAAACAGCTTCCATTTTCCACATTTTCATCACTATAGGTTGTGAGTATTTTCTTCTTCAGCTGCCTTTGAACCATGTCAGCACAACTTCTTCAATAGCAGGCTGTTCTCAGACTTCCATAATGGCAGGAATTCTTGCTTGTCAAACTGTTCCAAGATGTTCATCTTGTACTTCAGGATGGTTGACAAACTCAATGATGGAATCTCCTATTCCTTTTCACTTCACATTTTGGTGGTCCACTGGCATTATTAACTTTATTTTGACTCTGATTTTATTTTTACTTTTTCACAGGTATACCCATATATGCAGGATACTTGCACAGAAAAATCTCAGTGTTGAATGATGTCTTGCATGCAGTCCGTGCCCTAGCAGGCCTAACTCCACTCCAGCGGCACAATGATATAACAAGCATTCGCAAGTTTGGCTAAGCCAGTGTTACTATTCTGGAACTTCAGCTTGCTGTGGAATTCAAACAATCAGATTTCCTGTTTTGCAGGTAGGAATAACTGACATCTTCACTGCAAATGGAGTTGTGGATTATCCAAATTTGACTCATTGCAATTTCATTGTAACTCCAATCTTGCAAGATCACATTATAGAAGATAACAGCACGTCCACAGGATATCCTGTACTCCACAGAAACCTACTTTTATATTTCTATTATTAATTTTGAGTAATAATTCCCTAACTTTAAAGTTTGGTCGTTAATGGACTGGGACCTGTAGCGGGTGGTTCATTTATGGAATGAACTGCCAGAAGAAGTGGCAGATTCAGGAATAGTTACAACATTTAAAAGGCATTTGAACTCTCAGCCTCAGCACAGACCCAGTGTGGCAAACTCTGGACACGGCATGGTGATCTCTCAGCTTGATGTGGCATCCTCTTGGCCCGGCGTGACATTGCAGACTCTCAGTGACTCGGCATGGTGTTCTCTCAGCAGCCCTGTGTGGCCTCAGCCTGGACTCTGGCCTCAAGATCATTTCAGAGCTGTCTCCCAGCCTCACAAGCCTCAAAGTGAAGCCCACATAGTCTGGAGTAAGACCCAGTGTGGACTGGGTTGGTACAATTGTATTTCTGAACTTTTTATTTCTTTATTTTTCTAATTTATTCCTATAATCTGTAATGCTAGACCTTTTATTTCTTTATTTAACTTTTCCCCCAGCAATCTGTACTTAGGAATCTATATCTTTGTATCTAAGATGGCACTGAAATGGTAACTTGTCAACTTTTCACTGTACTCATGAGTACATGTGACGATAAAGTTAATTCTATTTCTATATTTTGCTGCAGAGCACATTCCTTGTTTCTTATTTGCTGACATCAAATTACCTTGATGTGGAGGTGTCGGTTTTGGACTGGGATGGACAAAGTTAAAAACCACACAACACCAGGTTATAGTCCAACAGGTTTATTTGGAAGTGTTGCTCCTTCATCAGGTAATAGTGGGGCAGGATTATAAAACACAGACTGTATAGCAAAAGATCACTGTCTCACAGTGTCAACCTGGTGTTGTGTGATTTTTAACTTTGCTCACTCCAGTCCAACACTAGCATCTCCACATCTAGAGGAGAATAATAATTACTTAAATTTCTTCTGATTCATTTAGTTTTAAGGAGAAGCTAATAATTTCACTGTGATTATTATATGAGGGCATCTGTAATCCAAGGCAAGGAAGGAATATGATTAGAAAGTGAAGAACCATCTCAAAGCATAGAAAACTGAGCACCAAACAAAAATCACTCCAAGTCCATCTGCTGAGAGGATACGATTTTAGAGCAGAGAAAGAGAACTCTGAAAAAGCAACTTCCTTCACATTAAGTATTCTATTAAGATAGTTTAGAAGATCCTACGGCACCACATCTAGTAAATTGGTGCATAATTGTTTTCTTTTTAATTAGCAGATTCAGTCTACCTCCATCCCTTTCTGATGTTGTACCTTTCCTTCCTCCCACCAAACCTTTGTTTTGTTTTCAAACAGCCCCCATTGCTCTTTGGTGAGTGGAATATTTGAGTAACATTCTACTAGCGAGAAGGGCAAAAGCAGCAGATGTGTGGGAGCGCCACCTTTCTCTTCTAAGCTACATACAATACTGGGTTAAAACTTTACATAATTGTCTGTTGGTCAAAATTCTGGAATTCTCATCCAAAAAACAATATGGTCTTCCTAAAGCCCACGGAGAGCAGTGGCTCAAGAAGTGAGCTCACCACCTTCTCTTGGGCAAATAGGGGATGGAAAATAAATGATGACCTAGCCAGCTGCCCACAACCTTTGAACGAATATATTAAAAGTACTTTCCAGCAGGCATTCCCTTTCCTGATGCAAATCTAGTTCAGTCTGTTAGAAACTTGAGCTCTCCTACAAATAATTTTATACTAATCCAACAATATACAATGCCAGACTGTGGGTTACTCACTCTGCTGTTTTTGACGAGCTTTGTCACAGATAGCCGGTCTGAGCTGTAATTTGCTGCCATTAGGCAAGGTGCAGTTTCTGGCGCAGATCACCACTCCAAGGCAGGACTTTTTCAGGATCTGGCAGTTGTGGTTGTTAGTGTTCCTCATGGCCCAGCCGCTAAGGTGTCTCTGCGCATTTTTATCATCTGCAGTGTAAATATATCGCACATAGCCATCTGTCCATTCCTGGAACGTATCAAACTGCTTTATGTCCTGCCAGTTACACACAAAAAAGGATTAATTTTCAACGATGGAAGGCAGCAGAGAAACAATATTATTGAGAAAAGCAAACGTGGACAGATCTTTTCTGAACCCCATACCACAGGCACACTTATTAGACCAAATTTAGATTATGACTTGATCAATTTTAGATCTATTTATTTACCAATCTGCGATCGCTCTAAACTAAATCTAAACGATCAAATTAAAACCGGCTTACATGTGTTTTATAAGAGGATGTCTAAAATTTATTGCAAATTTTATTAAATTGCAATTGTTGCAGTTCAGAACATCCGGATCCAGTCCGAAATCATAGTCTTTCTTTTTAAACTACATTAGATTTCGAATTATTGAGCACTTTCAAAGGGACGAACTGTAAACCCGCCAGTAAACAGCAAATGGACATGATAAAGGCGCAGGAACGGAACCGTTGGACGGAAGCCACCAGCTTTGGACCTTCTGATGAAGGGTCACTGGACCCGAGAAGATGTCACAGATGCTCCCAGACCTGCTGGGTTTCTCCAGCTATTTCATCTCTGGAAAGATCGTGCTTCTCTGAACTGAATTTTAGGACGAGTCTGATTCTGTCTCTACCCAAGAAGTTAATTATTTCAAAATGTTTCCAGTTTAACTTTTGAAATTAAACTGAAAAACAATCAAATGCCGTCCTTTGAGATGAATACAACATGCACAATTATATATATTTTTAAAAGCACAAAAAAGTAGAAGCAAGTATTTTCCAAATTGATCTCCTCGATCAACTTCAGGGATTTCAAGATCCGTTTAAGGAACGATATTTGACTGTAACTTCCACCAATCCAAGTAGAAATACCAGATGTGAACGCGTTCTCTTACAAGACGAATATTTTACAAGAGTTACCTGGGGCAGTTTGGGGTCGTTAATGTCCCAGGTGATTTTCATCCCGTAAGAACACACACAGTCGGCATCTTGGTACTGACTCCCTTTGGACATTTTTTTTCCTCTCTGGGCCAGGAATCAGCTCCACTCAACGACTGAAGGTGACATGGGCTGGCCCCGGACTCCACTCGCACTCCGGTTCATGTACTGCACAAAATAAACGGCAGGGTGAAGCAATCGTCAGAGATACTGGGGGTAGGGATTAACGGTGGCAAAATAAACACGGAATGAGAAAATAAAGTTTTTAAAAAGTTTGACAGGAAGTGCTCGTGTTCACGGAAATTGGCAAAACGTAGGCATTTGAATCCCATTTGATGCCGTGTGGAGTGTAGAAGGTTTCGCTGTAGCGCACCCCGCTGTGCAGTTCTTCATCTGAAACCTTGGATTAATGAAGACGATCTGAACAGTCACTAGAACCTCGCGCTGATACAGGATACACGCTCTCTTTGACACGGTTGGGTAGGAGTTGAACACCAGCACTAGCTTTCATGTCAGGTGAACCGTGTTGATGACCTGCGAAAATAGCCTGTTCTAACCTACACGTAGATTCAGTCAGTTAAACAAGGCCCGCCTGCCTGCGAGTGTCTCAAACACTGCACTCTATAGAGACATAATCAGCCGCAAAGCGAGCAGGAATTAACCACAAATTCAAAGTTAGATTCCACATCAAAATAGAATTAGCAGGAATCTTGAAATAGCAATGTAAACCTGACTTACTGGAATTCTGATACGATACGATTATTTATTCCTTAACAGCCAATATAAAGCATTAATAGCACGGAGGTCACTATGCCCTTCCAAATTGTCTGTCTGACGTGGACTATACACAGATATCATGATATGGATAGAATATACGGTGATTTTTAGATAAATGTTTAAATATTGTGAAAGTACCAAGGAAAATGAATGTCCGTTCATTTCACAGTAGACCGAAGTGTAATGTGAGGTCTATAATTGATTGTTGGGGCGTTTCAGATTATTTTATAGGTTATCTTGAACTGGAGATGACACTGTACGTCTTAGTCATCGCGTGCTTGTGGTATTTTTGTTTCTTGTAAATCTGAGTTCAGTGATATGGGTAAGATGCAAGATACAGGTTGTTACAAACTAAAAAGGCGAGAAATTGGATTATTTAAACAGTTAAACTTCTCCTTTAAAAGGTTAGATAGATATAGATTTTTATTTAAAACCGCACAATTGAAAAATAGAATCAACTAAATTTCTGCAAGTTGTTTGTTAACTGGGAACTAGTACTTGAAAAATCAGTATGTACTAATTAGAATATTTAAATCACATCAAACGGGGTCAAGTGGGGATGAGGTGGAAAACATTCCTCATGCACAGAACGTTGTGCATTTTGAAAGTAAAGGGTGTTTTGCCCTTTCCCTTATTTATATAACAACATTGCTAAACACTGCTTCACTTTGTCTGATTAGGTAGGAACCTTTCCGAGTGTAATGGATCAAACAGAGAAATAAGCAAACCCGTTGTCTAATTGTTTTGTGTAAACCTCAGATTGTTCAGTTTATGAATCAGAAAACCTGTTCTGACGGAGTAGCCAAACTTGTTCCTACACTTGAGTTTGGCAGAACATTTATGAGGTAGTCTGCATATCTAAGTGAAACTATGGACTATTCACGATTTCTTTAGCCACTAACTAGCATGGCTCGTCCGGTTGGATCAGTTAGCTAAACAACTGATTTGTAATAGACTGTGGGTTCGAGTCCTCCACCAGCTGAGGTTACCATAAAGGACTGTCCTCTCTAATCTCTTCCCTTGCCTGAAGCATGGTGACCCTCAGGTCACCTCACCATTAGTCTTCTCTCCCCAACGGGAGACCAGTCCTATGGTCTGGCAGGACCACGGCGACTTTACTTTTGAAACAGAACATCGAGGTTTTATTTAAAATAAATGAGGAAAATGTGCCTGTTAGAATGAGAGGAACATTGAACATTCTGCAGTTAGTCCTGAACTGGGTGATCATATTCCACGAAATCGTTGCAGACATTCGACACGAACATTGAACAACTCCGACCCAAGCTTACGCCCTCCTGGCGCGAAAAGGTGACCAGGAAAGGGAAGTCAGAGCGTTAACTTCTGAACATTTCATGATCTGAGTTATCTTCTGTATTGGTCTGCTCGCCGATCTCCTTCAAGGAATCTTCACATTTGACGTAAAAAATAAACAATTATTTGCCTCAAAAATACTGATCATTATTGAACAAAATACTAACCAGTATTCACACCAAATTGGATCAAAGTTGAACCCAGGATAAAACAATATTTTTGTCCAAGAAATTTTAACGGATACTGACCCCAAAATTAAATCAGAGCCAAGTATGTGAACGTACCCCGGATACTGAGGGAAAAAAAATCCTGAAAGGCAAGATCCTCTCTGATTTAACCAAACAATGGAACCGAGCTCACAACCTTAACATACAACCACAACATTTTCATTTGCCAAGTACCACAAACATCCAAGCACTTTAGGATTCCCGCCACGGGTCTGACTCTAATTCGGAGTACACTAGGTTGGGAAACATCGTTTTTGGTCTTCGTCGCATTAGTTAAACAGCATCGATTCAAGTTGACGGAACAATAGCAAAACAAGGAAGTCTTCTTGAAATAGAGAAAAAAAATCCTTCAAGGAAATATTCAAGGAAGTGATCTAATTTTTTTTGTACAGTAAACGGCCACCCTGCTCAAATCTAAGGTAGATGTTATAAATAAACCCATCTTGAAAAAAATAAATTGGCATCGCGCTGTTCTACAGCATCCTGAATTATTAACGATTTCTTGTAAATCGATGAGCTAATATTTCCAAGTATTTTAAATTCTGGAACAATCAAATTCGTCGAAGAAGGGAGAAAGCGATAAGCCTTTAAGATTGCAGTTACCGAAGAGCAGTGAAGGCAGCTCCAAACCGCGCAGTTACAAACTTCTAAAAATACAAATTTAGGCACATCGCTTTTGCAGCGGTATCGCATCAAAAGAATAGGATAAGAGGAAAACAAAATTTTACCGAACGTGAAATGTTTAAAGACTTCAATTATGGGATTGTCCTATGGCGGCAAAATCATTAACTGGTGACATGAGCAAGGAAGCATGAGAATTCCATTAAACGCTTTCAAAATTATATTGAAAAAATATATTTCGTTCTGTATTTAAGCTTTAACATAAAGTATTGAGTCACATCAGTTAGTTAATTTTTTTTTGTTCTTTTGTTCTAAATAATTTAGGATTCTGGTGCCAAAACAGAGCTGTAAATTGTCTGCAGGTGACGATAATAATAAACAGCACAAAGTCGAATTGTTGAAATTATCAAAAGTAATTCAAAATGTTTCCTCACTGAGATAGATTAATATCAGTACAATGAAAGCAAATGGGAAACATATAAATTTTCAAATATTCGGAATTTTCTACAAAAAAACGGAGGTAGCTAAGATTAATTAAAGACTTGTATATTTTTTTTCTAACATCATATATTTTAAACCTCATTGCTCTGTATTTTAAATGAAAGGAAATTATGAGCAACATGTTTTTGTATGGACCTTTCCAAATCACACTAGGAATAATATAATACATTGAAGAGTTTACAACTGTGAGAATAAAACTTCAGCAAAGACCAAAGAACGATACTGCACAGGAACAGACCCTTCAGTTCTCTAAGCCTGCACTAGCATATTTTGCCCTTCCATATTAAACCATATTCATGTACAGGATCCGTATCCCTCTCTTCTCTTCCTATTCATGTATTTGTCCAGTTGCTTCTTAAATGCTGTTATTGTGTCTGCAACCATCACCTCCTCTGACAGTACGTTCCATGGACTCACTATTCTTGGAGTGAAAACTTTGCCTCACACATCTCTTTCAAACATCTCCCTGCACCTTGAGCCTGTGTCCCCTAGTAATTGTTCCCTCCAGTCTGGGGAAAACCCTTATACTTGCCAATCTATCCATGCCATTCATAATCTTATAAACTTCTATCAGGTTGCCCCTCAACCTCCTGCGTTCCAGTGAAAACAAACCCAGTCTATCCAACCTTTCTTCATAGCTAGAATCCCCCATACCAGGCAGCACTCTGGTAAAACTTTTCTGTTATCTCTCCAAAATATCCACTAACTTCTGGTACTGTGGTGACTAGAACTGTACGCAATATTAAAGTGTGACCTAATTAAAGTTGTTTAAAGCTGCAGCATAATTTGCTTATCTTTATACTCAACACCCTTTCCAATGAAGGCACCATGTCATTGTCCTTTTTTACTTACTTATCTATCTGTACTGCCACCTTCAGTGATTAGCCTGCACACCCAGATCCTTCTGCATAGCAATACACCTAAGGGTTCACTGTATAATTTCCATTTGTACTTAATCCTCAAAGATGCATCACCTCACATTTGTCCCAATTAAACTCCATCTGCCATTTTCTATCCATGCCTCCAGTTGATCTGTATCCTGCTGTATTCTCTGACAATCCTCCTCATTATCCACAACTCCAGCAATCTTTGTGGGGTCAACAAACTTAATAGTCATACCAGCTGCACTTTCCCCCAAATCATTTATGCAGACTGTGAACAGCAGAGGCCTCGGCACTGATTTCTGTGGAACACCATTCCATTTCAAAAATCATCTGTCCACCACCATCTTCTGTCTCCTATGAATAAACCAGTTCTGTATCCATCTTGTCAGCTCAACCCTGATACCATGTGACTTCACCTTTTGTACCAGTCTGTCATGAGGGACCTTGTCAAAGACTTTACTAATATCCATATAGACAACATCAACTGCTTTTCCCTCACCAATCATCTGTGTCACATCCTCAATCAAGTTAGTGATGCATGACCTTCCACACACAAAACCATGTTGTCTTTCACTAATATGTCCATTTGCTTCAAAATTCATGTCGATCTTGTCCCTGAGAATCTCCTCCAACAGGTTCTCTATCACCGATGTGAAGCTAACAGGCCTGCATTTTCCTGGATTATCCCTGCTACCCTACTTAAACAATGGAACCACATTGGCTATTTTCCAATCCTATGGGACCTCACCTGTAGCCAATGAAGACACAAAGATATCTATCAGGTCTCCTGTAACATGTTCTCTTGCTTCCCATCAGGACCCATGGAGTTATTTACCTTAATAATTTTTAAGATACTCAACACCTCTTCCTTTTTAAATAGCAACTTGGCTGAGAAATTCAACATTTTTTTCCCTGAGCTCAGCCTCCATCAATTCTTTCTCTTTGGTGAATACCAGCACAAAGTATTCATTTAGGACCTCACCTACATTTTCTGGCTCCACACATAGATTCCTCCCACTCTTTCCACAGTTACCTCTTGTTTTATCTATTTGTTTTATCTATTCTCCTCAATTCTATTTGTTAATGACTTTTCATGACCCCTTATAAGCCTTCTAATTCCTTGTTTAAGTTCTTTCCATACTTATATACTTAAAGGCCTTCCTCAGTATCCATCCTCCTAGATGTATGCTTCATTTTTTATTTATATGAATCTCATAACATGCCTGGTCATCCAAGGTTCACATAATTTGCCATACCTAGTCTACATTCTCGCAGGAATGTGCAGCCCCTGAACTCTTCTCATGTGCCATCTGAAATATTCCCACATAGCCAATGTGGTTCTACCCTCAAGCAGCTGCCTCTGGTCAACATTCTCCAGTTCCTGCCTTACATTGTTGCAGCTCATCTTCCCCTAATTTAACACCTTCACCCGAGGACTGCTTTTATCCCTATCCATGAGTATCTTACTCATTATGATCAGTACTCCCAAAATGCTCCCTACTGAAAATTCACTTACCTGAATGGACTCATTTCACAAAACCAGGTCCAATATAATCCTGTGTCAAGAAAGCTGCCTGAATGTTCCTTTCAAATTCTGCCCCATCCAAGCCCCGAGCACATGTGAATCCCAAGCAATATAGGGAAAGTTAAAATCACTCACCACAACAACGCTGTTAATTTTACCTTGTTCCGAAGTATGTCTACATATTCTCTCCTCTATCTCCTGCTGGCTATTGTAGTGTACCCCCAGCATTGTGATTTGACCTTTCCCATTTTTGAGTTTCACCCATTCTGCCTCGGTTTTCGAGTTCTCTGATGCATCTTCCCTGGGTAGAGTTATGTGATGCACCTTTGCCAATAATGCAACCCCTCCACTGCTTTTCCATTTCCTTCTATCACATCTGAAACATCTAAATTCTGAGACATTCAGCTCCTAGTCCTGTCCCTCTCTCAGCCAAGTCTCCATGATTGCAATAATGTCACAGTTCTAAGTCGTAACCAAATGTTACCCATCTTGCCTATCATGGCTCTTGCATTGAAACACATGCATTTGAGACCACCTCCTCTGTCCTTTCAGGCAGCATTTCCCTGTTTGTTCCTGTGCTTAGTCATATTTACCTTGGTTTCTACCTCTCCCTCAAATTCTATATCTCCTGCCCTCCTCCTCTGGTTCAGCAGTTTATCAGTCTAACCTGAACATTGAGATAAGTTACTTTTCAAAACATGCTCCAACATAATCTTTAAAGCATGCACAGATCAAAATATTTATCCTAGAGATCTGGAAACATAGGCATTTATTAACAAGTCACAATGCAGTAAAATGGAACTGCATGCATCTGCATGTTTGAAACAAAGAATTTCATATTCTAAGTTTAGTGGTCTGAAGTCCAATATGAACAAAACTAATGCTAAGCTGTTGACTGTAAATCACAATCAATTTGGGATGGCATGATGGCTCAGTGGTTAGCACTGCTACTTCACAGCATTGAGGACCTGGATTTGATTCCAGGCTTGGGTGATTTTCTATGTGGAGTTTACACATTTTCCCCATGTCTATGTGAGTTTCCTCAGAGTGCTCTAGTTTCCTCCCACAGTCCAAATATGTGTAGGTTAGGTGTCCATAGTGTCCAATCATGTTCAGGATAGGTAGCTGTGGTAAATGTGGTGTTATGGGGATAGGGAGGGCACTGGGTCTGGGTGGGATGCTCTTTTGGAGGGTTGGTGCAGATTCGATGGGCTGAATCGCCTCTTACCACATTTTAGGGATTCTATGATTCCACGTATGTTTAAATTTGAACAACATGCATTGTATTTTTGATTGAATGCTTATTTATATATCATTTAAATTTGAATGCTGAAGTTATGCATTCTCCCTGCAATGAGGAGACATGAATTTTGAGAAACCTTGACGAACATCTTGACTTAATTAACAAATTCTTTTTGTGAATGTCAAATGATTATAATGATTATTTAGTAGCATGTTTCAAATATGACATATTTCAGTGCGCAGATTAGATTGTTCAGCTTCTGGAGTTTTATTCTATCAGTTTTTGAGGTCATCTAAATATTTGGATATGCAACTCCACCGGTGTAAAACGCTGTTTACTGAATGTTGCTGACAGCTCCCATGGATATGCAGAAATCTGTTCAGGGCACTCTGTGTTCCTTGTATCTGTATTCCTTTTGTAATATCATAACAGAGAGTCTGCAGTTCTGTATGCTCTTATAACATTTAAACACTCAGCACAATGGCCAAAGCTTAACTGATCCAGTCTAAGACTTAACAATCTCTAAACTCTGTTTCACAATGGACCATGAATTGTACTGCATCCTGGAAACTGACTGTTGCCACTTGCCACAAGTGCAATCAAGAGTTGGAAATCACTCCAAACGTATAATAACCATTGAAAAGAATTGGTGCCTCACATTACTTATGTAATATGAAATAATTTAAAAAAAAATATTCTTATGGAATCAAAAGAAAGGACACTGAAATTTGTATTCATTATCCTTAATGTATATTCAGAGAAGTACTTCTATTTTCACAGATGCTGCTTGATTTGCCCTGTTACAAGAGATAAATTATCTGAGAGAGCAAATTTAATTTTCTTCAGAATAAGATAGCAGAAAGCATTCAAACTTAGACTACAATCCTAATGTTTTCTAATGAAATGACATTGTTGAAATGCCATGAGTCTTCACTATAACTGGGAGAATATATCATCTAAGTTTGAACTCAGAGACAATACCATTTATATGAAATAAACACAGAAATGCTCGAGAAAGTCAGTAGGTCTGAAAGCATCTGTGAAGAGAGAAACAGAGTTAATGTTTTGAATCTAGCATTTTATGTAATTGTTCCAGATTTTCAACATCTGCAGTATTTTGCTTTAATACCTTACCAATGGCCCTGAATTAATACCTGTAAATTGAAAACGTTATTTATAAACTTCAGGAAGGGATTATCTTAATGTATACATAAAGTGTATACCTAGGTAATACATTTTGATTCTTGGTCATACTTGATCGTAAATATTGATTTGTACCACACTGAGTTAAATTGAAATCCAGCAAATGAATAGAATGCCAAAACGAACGCAATCAAATGTTTACACTACTTTTCCTATTCATCCCTAATGACTTATAGAGTCATATAGAGTATTACAGCACAAAAGAAGGTAATTCATCTCATCAAACACATGTCAGCTCTTTGTAAAGCATCCTCTTAGTCCCATTACTCTAATTTGTTGCTATCATGTGGTCTCACCAGTGACTTATAGAGGAGTAGGATCGCTTTCTTGTTTTATACTCTATGCCTCTATTTATAAACCGAAGGATTCCACAAGCCAGTTTAACAACTGTTTTAACTTGCCTGACAACCTTCAGATAATCATGCATGTGAGCATCATGCTCTAACACTATTCTCAAAGACTAAGTCTGTATCATCTCTGTGTTTCTTCTAACAAAATGCATTACCTCATATTTCTGTACATTGAAATTAATCTGCCAGTTGTCTGTCTATTTGGCTGACTTGTCAACTTTCCTCTGAAGTCTCTCAGCATCGCCTCATAATTCATGATTCTTCTTAGTATTAAAAAAAGTACAAATAAACCTTTCATAATTCTGTGCTGACTGTCCTTAATTAACTCAAAACTCCAAACACTTGCAGATTTATTTCTTGGTTATTGTTTCTATCTTTGGAACTCCCTGACCTAGAAGGACGTGGAGGAGGATGGTTTAGATTACTTACAGTGTGGAAACAGGCCCGTTGGCCCAACAAGTCCACACCAACCCGCAACCCGAACAGACCCATTCCCCTACACCTAACACTAGGGGCAATTTAGCATGGCCAATTCACCTAACTTGCACATTGTTAGATTGTGCGAGGAAACCAGAGCAAACCCACACAGAAACTCCACCCAGAGAGTCGCCTGAGGTGGGAATTGAACCCAGGTCTCTGGCGCTGTGAGGCAGCGGTGCTAACCATTGTACCACCATGCCATGAGGTGTTGAACATAATCAAAACTGAGATTGATAGACATGTTAAAAACATCAAGAGATACAACAATTGTGCAGGAAACTTGTGTTAAAGTAGAGGATTATCTATGATTTGATTGAATGGTTGAGTGGGCTCAAAGGGCTGAATGGTTTACTCCTGCTCTTTTCTCTTATGTAAGCACTTATGGATGATAGACTTTAACCTGACCAGCCAGTAATTATTAGAAATGGTGTTTTACTATATCTTGGCTAAGGATACACATTTGCCTCTTTCTATGGTATGTCTTCAAAATCTAGGGAATATTGGAAGCCCTTTACTTCCTCTTCGTTTAGCACCTTCACTCTCGAATGCCAGCCATCTGGACCAAATGACTTATCTACTTTAAACATAATAAACCTTCCACTAAATCCTTCCTTTTTTTGTCATCCCATTTCATTACCTCTAGTGTCTCTGCTTTTCATTCTTAATAAGTACCAATGGAAATTACTCATCAAAAATTCTAATCTTGCCCTTAATTGGCTCCCTATTACTTGCAATTTGAATGTTAATATAAAACTTCTGGCTCCCCTTTGAAGGTGACTGCCATCATGTTCCCACATTGCCTTTTAATCAGCGGTGTTTTTCTCCTCAGTGCCCTCATCAGTTTCATGTATTTGACCCTGATTTTTGCTTGAACACTTCACCTGACATGCATCATATTCCCCTTCTTTCTGCTTACTAATTCTATGGCTTTGAATCCCTGGCTTTCTACCCTTGCTGGAATATTACACTTTGCACCTGAAACCTCATTTCTTTCAAGATCATCCATTGTTCTATTAGAGCTTTTTTTTAAACCCCCTCTCAACTTTTGCCTCTGTTTTACTCTAAGATCGCCTCTTATCTCGATCAATTATAAGCTCTGGTTTAGATCTTCCCTTCCTCTTCTCCATTACTAATCTAAACTTTATGCTGCAATAATCACTCTTACCCTCTGCAGCTTTTTTTAAATGCAAGCCACTCCTTTAACGTAAGGAAACACATGCTGATTTTATATACTGCATTGAGCTTAACAAACAGTGAATATGTTTTACTGATATTGACTAGGGCAACTGAATAAACTCTCCTGCTCTTAATTGAGAGTTATTCAATTTTCTGTGTTCACATCATGCAACAGGCAGGGCATGACTAACATTTTGTCTGGGAGACTCCAACTCTGCACGCCCCCAGCGGTATACTCAAGAATCAAGTCTCTGCAGCGGAACTTCAACCCAGAATGTATTGATGTACAGGATTGAACATGACCACTGACCAAGGTTAGCGGGCACATTAGCTCAGTGATCTATACAATATAAACGCTGGCAATTATTAGCTTAGGGTTACTGCTTCATTGAAGATTGTTGGCGTTACTTCAATATTTTTAAAACAGGTGATCGATTTAGGGAAAAAAGACTTTACCTCGCTAAGTATAGCACATGGTAACATCTGCAAATGTGTTGCTGGTCAAAGCACAGCAGGTTAGGCAGCATCTCAGGAATAGAGAATTCGACGTTTCGAGCATAAGCCCTTCATCCCTTGACCGGAGGATTGGTCAAGAGATTAGTTAAAATGAGGAATGCGAGGTAGGGTCTCAGAAGCCTGTAGGTAATTACGGAGGTTAGGGCCGAAGCAGCTGAAGGCATCTGAGATGAAACGATTATATTTAAACATCCGCAGGAAGCCTGAATTAGAGGGACGCAGCTATCATAGAGGGTTCGGGATTGGGGTGGGGGGGGGGAGGTTGGGGAGAGTTGTATCGGATGTTTCTTTTGGATGGGGACTTCACTCAAAGCCGCCACCTTCCGGAGCCCAAGCTGTGTACAGGAATCTCCCTTTGGATGCTTTCGCTGAAATTCGAGAGATTCCAACAACAACTCTTTGGTTCTTTCGTAATTTAGTTTTGTTCTAACATTGGGAACCAATTTTTGTGTGATCCAGTGGGAATAACGTCTTGTTTCAGATTGTATTCTCGACACGGAAAAGACGGAAATACATTAAGACAGAAATACATCGCTGACATGATCAGTTACATGTCAAAACGGGGTTATTGTCCCGAACCTTCCTAACCACAAGAGAAGCGCACACAGACATGTACCGCAATTGTGTATTAGACGGAATCCGATCTCTCACACATTGCACCGTACTTACCCCGGGAATTTGAATATCACGGGCGAGAGTTCTGCTGTTTTGAAAGGTTACTGGATCCAGTTAAGTCTGTCTTTCCCCCCATTGAGGCTGCAATACCTGTAAGTTTCACCAGTAGTTTCTGTTTGAGATTTCCAATATCCATAGTTTTTTGTTTTAGTTTGGAAGAATTACGCTGCCCGCCCCCCACCCAGAATGTGACCCACATTGATCTCAGTGTTGGAGAGTTGGGCCCGATATTTTACAAACGTTTATCCCCAGACTCTCCGGCTGCTAATTACGGACTTAACACAATTGGAGCTGTACCAAAAAGACGTAAAACAACATTTTAAAAATCTGGGTAATTGGGATCCTCATAAGATATATCTGCAATTACATTTTAAAGTGTGGAAATAAAGGCAGGAACTCGGATATACTCTGCAGAACAATTGCCCAATTATAAAATTCTCTATTAACAAAATATCCCAACATAATATTAAAGATGTGATAGCACCAAACCTTACCTTGAAATGTTTCATCCGCTTCTCCGTTAGATTTACTGAGGTATAACCGTAACTGGTGTCGATTACCGGGAAAGAAAGCCGTTGTTTTAGGAAATCGAAGCAAAGTTACTGGTCCTCAGTGACTTGACGATTCTGATATTTCAATCGAGCTTTTGAACGTGTTCAGTTTCTATCGTAACAGTAAAATGGTTGGTCATTGTAACCGAGCTGGAGCAGATCAACTCGGTTCATGGACCAGAAAGAAAAACTGAAACTTTTGGGGGAAAAAAATAACAGACGAATGCAACAAAATAAAACAAAGAGCGGCTGATACTGTAGAGATCTGGAACAAATAAACACAGACATTACTGGAGAGTATCAGCAACTCTAGAAGCATCTGTGGGTAAAACAGTTAAACTTTCGAATCTAGTGATCCTTCTTCAGAAGTCTAAACGTTAAGTGTTTCTCTCTCCACACGTGCTATCAGACCAGCTGAGTTTCTCCAACAATTTCTGCCTATGTTTGTTACGAAGGAACGCAATATTAGCTTAAATTTTGACAAGTTCAGGGAGACAGAAAACAAAACAATTTAATGCCTGAACCGGACTGCCCGGAGGAATAGTGTTGTCAGACTAACTTTCTAACAAGTTTAAGCACTGAGGCAATACTACATCATAACGATAAATATCAGGATGTATAGCACATAGATCGTTTCCCGGTAAGCTAGATACAATGGAACTGACATAGAAAGGTAGGGAGGAAATAAAATGATTCGACCCAGGATCTGAAGGTGGAAATATCCAGGTTCCTACTCTTGCGTTTCATTGAATTATATACTTTTAGAAAACTTTGAATAGTTAATCTGAATCGAGCTGAACTAAGATGATTTCTCGATATATAAGTAAACCTGAGAATGGTCGAGCTATTTTATGTAACCAAAAACATCACGGGGTCGGCATTTCCAAATGTTAATCACTTTTAAAATGGAAAATATTGGGCAATTTGAACATTAAAACATTGAGTATCGCGTACGATATTAATCAGTGAATGCTGGATGCTGCAAGCTCACTGGGTTGGGATTCCGATCAAAGAAGCGCTGAAATTATTCGCAGAAGAAGCAAAATCCATCACCGTCAAAAGTTCAAAGTAGCAGATTATCGAATTCATAATGTTGGCATTGTGTTTTTTTCATTTGATTCATGTTCACTTTCAAAGTCTCTAGTGCCCAGAGAATATTTAAACCTTTTGATAAATATTATATTTACAGAAGGGCTAAACTAGCGAAAATGGTGTGTGGTTTATCTCGTTTTTCGCGCAGACAAACGACTTTTCTTCATATCATTGCATTTTAAACCGTCGTTATTGAAACCAACCGAATACATTGGGAGTGGGGTGGGGGATTGGAACACAAAATCAGCTATTAAAACTCGTCATAAGTCCAGAACCAGGGGTCACGGTTTAAGGCTGGGTCGGCCATTTAGGACTAATGTGAGGAGAAAGATGGAATGTTTTAAACACAGAATTAGACGTAGATCTTCAAGACAAAGGGATCAAAGAATATAGCGAGAAAATGGGAACAAGGTACTGAATTGGATGATCAGCAATGATTATACTGAATGGCCGAGTAGGTTTAAAGGACTCACTAGCCGACGTGTGTTCCTATTTTCTAAGTTTCTCGGAAGCAGTGGTAGGAACAGCCAAAATGCCGCTGGAAAGGGAGTTCCGTCACGAGGCAATATTCGATAAATTGCCTAAAATCAAATAATCAACGAATCTCCAAATGGACGAAAGTGAGATGGAGGGAGAAAAATGTGTCATGCTCCAGATAAAGCTTAGAGCCCAGGGAAGGGAAAATAATTTCACCAATAGAACAATTAAAATCAGGATCAGAGCGGAGATGCAGATAACCTACAGTTTTCTGGAGCTAGGGGAGATTAGAGTTGGGAAAGACATGAAGAGAGGAATTTGAAAACAAGATGTGATTTCTAAATCAAGATGTTGTCTGACTGGGATCCAGAGTAGATCAGTAAGCACAGGGCTGATAGGTCTCTGTTAGGACCTGCAGGTAGCAGAGTTTCAGTTGACCTCAAGTTTATAAAGGCTAGAATCTACAAGATTAACCAGGAGTCAGAAGTCTATTAGAATAACAGAGGACTGATTAAGGATTTCAGCAACAAATAAGTTGTGAAAGCGACAATTTTGGGCAATATTAGGTAGATGGAAAAAAAGGATTCATAAGTCAATCAAAAAGTGAAAGGGCAGACTCTCATTTATACCAGAAATGTTGGTAACAGCCACACCAGCACAAAAGACAGGAAATGTTAAATATAAAATGGAGCTGTGCCCAAAGCAACTAACTTCTATGTTTTCAGCAATCTTTTACTTCAGCTGAAGATGTAATTAATGCAGTGGATCCAGTCATAAATTTGGCCATGCACCCAATTTGAAATTGAGAGATGCTGCAGATTCCATGGCTTACCTTAGGGTATTTTATTATGTAAAAGGCAATATATAAATAGAAGTTCTTAATTCATCAAATTACACTCACCCTTTTAGTCACTTAGGCAGGTACCATTATAAAGCATCATCAAATCAAAATGTGTTCAATTTCCCCCAATAAAATGACTGTTACATATTAATGAAACTATTAAATGGTCCAGCATATCTTTCTCAAGTCATTTTCAGTTACTCACAGGAGGAGGACCGGATACTCCAATCAAATACAAGTATATATTTTGTGGTGAACCCAGTTTTGATAAAACTATATAAAATTAGCATTCTCAAATACAGCAGGTTTTTTTCAATAGGAAGAATAATTGAGACAAAGTCATTCCAATGTGTTACGTGAATGCAATGTATCATTACAGCTACAGAGCACTGAGTAAAGCAGGCTCAGAGGGAAATAGGTCAGATGGAGAGACAAAGTGGGAAATTGAACTATCAGATGAGTAGATCTTAATAAAAAGATCGGTTGAGGTCAAGAGACCAGATTGTGGGATCTAGATAGAATTAAAATATTGAAGCTGGAAGAAAAGATCTGCAGTATAGGGAGACCAATAGCTCAAGAGATGTTAGAAATGAAGATGTTGTAAGAACAGCTCAGTGTTGTGTGACCTTGAAGTTTATTAAGGTGAGGCTGTACTGGGATAAAGCTGAAGTGTTTGCAGAAAATAAATTCCAGTGGAATTGCTTAATTGTGCATGACTGACAGTTCTATTTCAACTCAGCTGACCGCACAAGAGTTGGCAAACCATGTTGCAGCTATATAACATCCTTGTTATACCACATTTGGAGTACTGTGTGTAGTTTTGGTCGCCACATTTCCAGAAGGAAGTGGAAGCTTTGGAGAAAGTGTAGAGAAGGTTCACCAGGTTGTTGTCTGGTTTCAAGGGCATTGGTAATGAGGAAAGGTTAAAAACACTCGTATGGTTTTCATTGGAAAGATGGCAGCTGAAAGGAGACCTGATGGAGGTTTATAAAATTATGCTAAGTGGGATAGGATGAATAGTCAGAGGCTTTTTTCAGTTACAACAGGACACAGGTTCAAGGTGAGAGGGGTAAAGTTTAAGGGAGATGTGCAAGGGAAAGTTTTGTGCAGAGTGTGGTAGGAACCTGGAACACAATATCCGAAGAGATGGTGCAAGCAGGAAAATTGGCAACATTTAAGAGTAATATGTATGGTGGGAGTAGAGGGATAAGACTAAATAAGGGCAGTAGGTTTGTTTTTTAGTTTAGTTAGGGCATGACGATCAGCACAGTCTGGGTGGGCTGAAGGCTCTGTTCCTATGATATCCTTCTCTTTGTTCTGTTTGGTCTTTGTTCTAGTTTAGCAAATCTTGGCAAATGCTTTGGAAGACATTAAAAAAACATTCAGGATGTGTTCAGCTGTGTTAATTTATGTTAAGCTAAATTAATTTAATGGGAATTAAATGAAGTAGGAATTTACAATCAGATAGGTTTCATGGCCTTTGCTGTTAGAAAAGCTGCAATAAATTAATACATTCTACAATTTAGTAGATACATACGCATGCTTATTTTATGTACTTGTTTCCATAGTTTTTTAAAGAATGTTGGTTAATCAATGTCTAAAACAAAGTCTAATATGATAGATTCATAGAGTCATAGAAATGTACAGCACAGAACTGATACTCTAAATTCGAAATTAATCTAGTCCCATTGGCCAACATTTGGCCCCTATCTCTCTAAACTCTTCCTATTCTTATATCCGTCCAGATGCCTTTTAAAATGTTATAACTGCCATCTCCTCTGGCAGCTCATTCCATACACACACTACCCTCTGCATGAAAACATTGCCCCTTAGGTCCCTTTAAAATCTTTCACCTTAAACCTACACCCTATACTTTTGGACTCCCCTACCCTGGGGAAAAGACCTTGATTATTCACCCTAACAATGCCCCTCATGATTTTATAAACCTCTATAAAGTCACTCCTCCGCCTCAACACTCTGGGGAAAACAGCCCCAGCCTATTCAGCCTCTCCCTATAGCTCAAATCCTCCAACCCTGGCAGCATTCCTGTAAATCTTTCCTGAACATTTCAAGTTTCACAACATCTTTCCTATAACAGGGAGACTAGAATTTAATGTAACATTCCAAAAGTAGCCTAACCTACATGTAACATGACCTCCCAACCTCCATACTCAATGCTTTTACCAACTAAAGCAAGCATACCAAACACCTTCTTCACGACACTGTCCAGCCATGACTCCACTTTCAAGAAACTATGAATCAGCACCCCATAGCCTCTTGTTCAACAACACTCCCCAGGAGCTTACCATTAGTGTATAAGTCCTGCCTTGATTGGCCTTTCCAAAATCAGCACCTCACATTCATCTAAATTAAACTCCATCTGCCACTCCTTGGCCTATTTGTTCATCTGATCAAGGTCCCATTGTACTTTGAGGTAACCTGCTTCACTGTCCACTACACCACCAATTTTGCCGTCATCTGTAAACTTATTAACCATAATTCCTATATTCACATCCAAATTATTTATATAAATGACAAATAAAAACCTGTGCACCCAGTCTCAATTCTTGCAGCTGGTTACAGGCTTCCAGTCTGAAAAGCAACTCTCTACTGCCACCCTCAGTTTCCTCCTTTTGAGCCAATTTTGTATCTGTCTAGTTCTCCCTGTATCCCATGTGATCTAACCTTGCCATATGGAACCTTGTTGAACACTTGTTGAAGTCGCTCTACTGTCATCAGTCTTCTTCGTCACTTCTTCAAAAACTGAATCAAAAGTGAGATTAAGAGAGTCAATAGACAGTGTGTTCCCATTAGGGTGAAAGGTAAGGTGAGTAAGGAATGCTGGATGAGTAAAGAAATTGAGGTTTTGGTCAAGAAAAAGAAGGAAGCATATGTCAGTTATAGACAACAGAGAGCAAGTTCCATAGAAGAACATAAAGTCAGTAGGAGTATACTTAAGAGGGAAATCAGGAGGGCAAAAAGGAACATGAGATACCTTTGGCAAATAGTGTTAAGGAAAATCCAAAGGTTTTATAAGTACTTATAGGGCAAAAGGGTAACTAGAGAGAAAGCAGAACCCCTCAAAGATCAGCAAGGTAGCCTATGTGTAGAACTACAAGAGATAGGAGAGATACTAAATGTGTATTTTGCATCAGTTTATACGGTGGAGAAGGACATGGAGGATATAGAATGTGGGAAAATAGATGGTGCATTTTGAAAAATGTCCATATTACAGAGGAGAAAGTATTGGATGTCTTGAAATGCATAAAAGTGGATAAATTCCCAGGACCTGATCAGGTGTCCCCTAGAGCTCTGTGGGAAGCTAGGGAACTGATTGCTAGGTCCCTTGCTGAGATATTTGGATCATTGACAGTTACAATTTAGGTGCCAGAAGACTGGAGGTTGGCTATTTAAGAAAGTGGTAAGGAAAAGGTAGGAAACTGTATACCAGTGAGCCTGACATCGGTGTTGGGCAAGTTGTTAGAGGAAATTCTTAGAGAGAGGATGTACATGTATTTGGAAAGGTGAGGACTGATTAGTGATAATCAGCATGGCTTTGTGCGTGGGAAATCATGTTTTGATAACTTAATTGAGTTTGTTGAAGAAGTAACAAAGAGGATTGATGAGGGCAGAGCAGTGGATGTGACTTGTATGGTCTTCAGTAAGGCATTCAACAAGGTTCCTCATGGTAGACTGGTTAGATCACATGGAATACAGGGAGAACTGGCCATTTGGATATAGAACTGGCTCGAAGTTAGAAGGCAGAGGGTGGTGGTGGAGGGTTGCTTTTTAGGCTGGAGGCCTGTGTCCAGTGGTGTGTCACAAGGATCACTGCTGGGTCCACTGTTTTTTGTCATTTATATAGATGATTTGGATGTGAATATAGGAAGTATAGTTAGTAAGTTTGTAGATGACACCAAAATTGGAGGTGTAGTGGACAGTGAAGAAGGCTACCTCAGACTACAATGTGATCTTAATCAGATGGGTAAAAACAATGACTGCGGATGCTGGAAACCAGATTCTGGATTAGAGTAGTGCTGGAAAAACACAGCAGTTCAGGCAGCATCCAAGGAGCAGGAAAATCGACGTTGCTGGCAAAAGCCCTTCATCAGGAATACAGATGGGCCAAGGGCTGAGGAGTGAGTAATTTAGATGAATATGAGTTGCTGCATTTTGGAAAGGCAAATCACGGCAGGACTTATACACTTAACGATAAGGTCTTGGGCAGCATTGCTGAACAAAGAGACCTAGGATTACAGGTTAATTGTTCCTTGAAAGTGGAGTCACAGGTAGATAGGATAGTGAAGAAGGCATTTGGTATGTTTTCCTTTATTGGTCAGAGTATTGAGTACAGGAGTTGGGAGGTCATGTTGTGTTGTGGTTAGGCCAGTTTTGGAATATTGTGTGCAATTCTGGTTTCCCTCCTAAAGGAAGGATGTTGTGAAACTTGAAAGAGTTCAAAAAATTTACAAAGGTGTTGCCAGGGTTGGAGGGTTTGAGCTATAGGGAGAGGCTGAACAGACTGGGGATGTTTTTCCTGAAGTGTCGGAGGCTGAGGGGTGACCTTATTGAAGTTTATAAAATTACGAGGGGCCTGGATAGGATAAATAGACAAAATCTCTTCCCTGGATTGGAGGAGTCCAGAACTAGAGGGTATAGATTTAGGGTGAGAGGGGAAAAATTTAAATGGGACCTAAGGGGCAACATTTTCACACAAAGGGTGGTGCAGATATGGAATGATCTGCCAGAGGCAGTGGTGGAGACTGATACAATTACAACATCTGGATGGGGAAGGATTTAGAGGGATATGGGCCAAGTGCTGGAAAATGGGAGTGGATTAATTTAGGACATCTGGTCAGCATGGACGAGTTGGACCGAAGAGTCTGTTTCCATGATGTACATCTCTGTGACTCTAAAGTAATGACATACGATTTCCCACACCCACAGTCATGTTGAATATCCCTGATGAGTCCTTGCCTTTCCAAATACATGTAAATCCTGTCCCTCAGAACCCATTTTAAGAACTTACCACCACTGAAGTCAGGCTAACCAGTTTACAGTTCCTCAGGTTTTCTTTATCGCCTTTCTTAGCCAGGCACCTCACATGTGGCTATCGATGGTACAAATATCTATGTAAGGGGCCCAACAATCACTTCCCTAGCTTTCCACAAGGCCCACAAGGTTCTAGGGTACACCTGATCAGGTCCCAGGGATTTATCCATCTTTATGCATTTTAAGACATCCAGCATCTCCAGCTCTGTAAAATGGACAATATTTAAGCTATCACAATTATTTTGCTAAGTTCTCTAGCTTCCTTATCCTTCTCCACCATAATCACTGATGTGCAATACTCATTTAATGTCTCACCCATCTCATGCAGTTCCACGCACAAGCAGTCCTGCTGATCTTTAGGGGGCTCTACTCTCTCCCTAGTTACTCTTTTGCCCTTAATGTCACTGTAGAATCTCTTCAGACTCCTCTTAACCCTACTTGCCAAAGCTATCTCGTGTCCCCTTTTTGCCCTCCTGCCTTAATGCTCTTGTAGGAAGTTACTCGATCCCTCCTATCTATATCTGACACATGCTTCATTTCTTTTCTTGACCAGAGCCTCAATTTCTCTAGTCATCTGGCATTCCCTATACCTACCAATCTTGCCCTTCACACAATCAGGAACAGGAGAAAGTGAGGACTGCAGATGCTGAAGAAGGGCTTATACCCAAAACATTGATTCTCCTGCTCCTCGGATGCTGCCTGGCCTGCTGTGTTTTTCCAGAACCACATTTTTTAACACTATCAGGAACATACTATCGCTCGACTCTTGCTGTTTCATTTTTGAAGGCTTCCCACTTTCCAGCCATCCCTTCACTTGTGAATATCCACACCATCCCCATTAACTTTTGAATGTTTAGATTAGATTAGATTAGATTACTTACAGTGTGGAAACAGGCCCTTCGGCCCAACAAGTCCACACCAACCCGCCGAAGCACAACCCACCCATACCCCTACATTTACCCCTTACCTAACACTACGGGCAATTTAGCATGGCCAATTCACCTGACCCGCACATCTTTGGACTGTGGGAGGAAACTGGAGCACCCAGAGGAAACACACGCAGACACGGGGAGAACGTGCAAACTCCACACAGTCAGTCACCTGAGTCGGGAATTGAACCCGGGTTCAGGCGCTGTGAGGCAGCAGTGCTAACCACTGTGCCACCGTGCGTTATTGCCTCATACCATCAAAATTGGACCTCTTTCAATTTGGGATTTTAACTTTTAGATCAGGTCTATCCTTTTCCATCACTGTTTTAAAACAAATAGAATTATGGTCGCTGGCTCCAAAGTGCTCCTCCACTGACACCTCAGTCACTTGCCCTGCCTTATTTCCCAAGAGAATGTCAAGTTTTGCTCCTTGTTCAGTACATCCATATACTAAATAAGAAAATTTTCTTATACACACTTCACAGATTCCACTCCATAAAAGCCCTTAAATCTATGGCAGTCACAGTCTATGCTTGGAACATTAAAATCTCTTCCCATTATAACCCTATTATTATTACAGATAACTGAGATCTGCTTACAAATTTGCTTCTCAATTTCACACTGACTATTGGGGGCCTATAATACAATCCCAATGAGGTGATCATCCCTTTCTTATTTCTTAGCTGCACACAAGTAATTTCACTGGATGTAGTCCCCAGAATATTCTACCTAAATACAGCCATAATGTTATCCCTAATCAAAAACACCAGTAATCCTCCTTTTCTGCTCCCTTTTTATCTTTCCTATTTCATCTACACCTTGGAACATTATGCTGCCAGTCCTGTCCATGCCTGAGCCATGTCTCTGGAACTGCTATGACGTCGCAGTCCCATGTTTCCCAACCATGCCCTGAGTTCATCTGCCTTCTCTGTTACACCTCTTGCATTGAAATAAATGCAGTTTATCAGTCCTACCTCATTCTTTGCTTTGTAACTGCTTGCGACTGTTTAGTTTACTCCTTTTCCCAATTGTACCAATATCAGACTGATCTCCTTTCTCACTACATCCCTGGGTGTTCCCCAATCTCTCCACCACCACTCATCTAAATCTTCCCAAGTAGCACTGGCAGATCTCCTTTACAGTATATTAATCCCCCTCCAATTCAGGTGCAGCTGTTCTTCTTATGCAGATTACTTCTACCCGAAGAAGATTCTAATGATCTAAAAAAAGGTGTATCCTTCTCCCCTGCACCAGCTCCTCAGCCACACATTCATCTGCTCTATCCTTCTATTCCTACTCTCACTAGCACGTGGCAATGGGAATAATCCAGTTTTTATTAAAAAGTATGTCTACGAGGGTAATCTCCTGCCTAATTTCCTACATTCTGTCCTCAGAACCTTGTCCTTTTCTCTTGCCTATGTCATTGGTACCAACATGAACAACAAACTCCTGCTGGTCACTCTCCCCTCTGAGAATATTTTGCACCCTCTCAGAGACATCCTTCACACTGGCACCAGAGAGACAACATAGCACTCTGATATCTCACTGTTGGCCACAGAAACATCTGTCTGTGCCTCTGACTAAAGAATGCCCTCTCACAATAGATTGCTTGTACTCCTCATTACAGTAGAGTCAGTCTCTGAAAGTCCCCTGAAAGTCCATCACCCCGTACATTTTCAAGAACAACACAATTGCTTGAGATGGCAATAGCCACAAGACACTCTTGCGCTATCTGCCGACTTTTCATATCTTCCCTAGAGGTAACTCATCTACCTGACTATATCTGTGGTTTTTCTACCTTCCTGAAATTGCCATCCATCACAGCCACTGGCTCCTGTATATTCCTCATTGCCTCTTACTGCTACACGAACCAATCCATAGGATTCACAACAGAACACACTTCCTGCAGACATAATCATTGGGAACAATAAATTTCCCCTTAATCTCCCACATTTGACAGGAACAACACGTCATTCTACTAAAGGCCATCTTTGCACCTTAACAATTTACAGACCCAGAAAATAGCACAGTTTTACTGCTCTAAAACATTGCTATAGGATAACTTAGTCCCTACATTTTATATTTTTAAAACAATGTTATTTATTTTTACAAATTACAGTACAATGGCTCGAATGGTAGATATTGCTGCCTCACCGGGCCAGGGACTTGGGTTCAATTCCACCATTGGGTAATTGTCGGTATGGAATTTGCACATTCTTCCTGTGTTACCGGGATAGAGAAGGGGTGTATAGGTCTGGGAGGGTTGGTGTGGACCCAACGGACTGAATGGCCAGCTTCCACACTGTCGGGATTCTGTGGTTATATTCCATGATGCTTTGACATTATCACCATACTTGAAAGCACAGAACAGTGCTAATAGGAGTAATTATCAGTATTATGGCAATACTATGGCCTTAGGAGGGGTATGTTGTCCTTTCTTTTGAAAATGAAGAGATGCTAAGTCAGAGGTCGCGAGTGATTTTCTCCAAGCCAGTAAAGTAAGCAGCTTGTGAGGCCTTGGAGACTTTTTATTTTAATTGGAATAATAGAAGCAGAATGAATGGGATGGGTTAAGCTCCCACAGAACTCAGATTTTAGTTTAACTTTCAGTAGCTGTTGGGGTTTGGAAACTGCTATATTTCTGTTCCTGCTACAGCAAAACACTTGAGTTTTCATCTGATACTCTTCCCTCTTGGGCTGGATGATTGCACATAAGACAATGTATTCCGTTAAATTTGCCTTTGCAAAGTGTGTGTTTCTGGAATGTTATTATATTGGAACAGTTGTTTGGTAGTTATTATTATGTTCGTTTTTCAGTAGAGTTAAATTATTTCAATTCTTATTTCTTTTGTTTGTATTTTCACTATAGTGTAAGAATAAAGTGTGTTTTTCTTCAAACCTAGTAGTTTAACCAAATTGCATCTGGAATACATTGCCTTGCACCTGCCTTTAAAAATAAGAAAAAGTTGGTATCTAGTTTATCTTACTAATATATTTTGAGGGTGTTTGGTCTGGTCCATAACAGACTGACTTTCTCTTTGCAATCTGAAATCAGGTCCAAGATGGCAACAGGGCAGGACGCTCCAGCTAGTGCTTGTCTGCTCTTTCCATTCTTGGTCTATATTTTATTTGTCTCCTGTTAGTTTTTTTAAATTTCTTTTTCTCTATCAGTGATGAATCCTGACCTCTGGCGATGATTCCTGGCCTCCAATGACTGACAACCTGTGTCTTGGCATAGCGGCTTCCTGGCATGGCATGACAATCTTCTGGCCTAGTGCAGTGCCCTCCCATAGTGGCCTAACAACGTGGCACCTTCCTGTCCTAACACAGCAGCCTCCCAGAGTCGCATGGCAACCTCCTGGCCTGACACAGCAGTCTTCCGGCATGGTGTAGTATGATGACCTAACAGCCTAGCATAGCAGCCTCCTAGCGTGGCATCTTCCTGGCCTGACATGGTGGTCTGTAGTGATCTCCCAGTCTCATGATCTTCAAACTGAAGCCAGGTGCAGACTGGAGACTAGGTGCCAGTGTAGGCTGGGTTGGAAAACCATGGTTTTGAACTTTTATTTCTGCAATACTGGACATTTTATTTTTCTATTTTCTCAGATCTTGTAACTAAAGAAACTGTATCTCAGTACCTTTGTACCTAAGATGGTGCCATAAGTGGCGACATATAAACTTTTCACTATATTCATTGAGTATATGTGACAATAAAGGCTAATTGTAATTAATGTTTTCAGGAGTTGTGAGGGCCTCAGAAGCTGTGAGGGCAAAATGATATTCTAGTCATAGAGAGCAATGAAAGCAAGCAAAATGTAAAGCATCACAATCGTGCAGCACAAAATGAGCGATTTCACTTATCATAATGGTGTTGCCTATTTGAAAGTGCTACCAATTTCCCCATTTTCTGTTGTCATTTTCCCTCATATGCTTGCAAATTTGTCTACAGATTTATATCTAGTTTCTTTTTGAAAATGACTTCTGCATCTACTTAAATTACCATTCTAGGAAGTGGATTTTTGATCATAAAACTCATAATAATCTTTTCTACTTGTTTTTCCTCCCCCCTGCATTTTTCCAATTATCTTAAATTTGTATTCTTTTACTACCGAGCTTAGTAACAGCAAAAAGTGGTCCTTCCAATTTATTCTAATCAATATTGCAATTTTTAACATCTCTACTCAACTCCCCTTGAACTTTGCTGCTTTAAGAAGAATAATCATAGACCAATGTATGTTTCCTTTCAGTTTGTGTACCAAATGTTCATCACTACTCTTTTGCTTTTGGTGCCTTCGCCAATCACACTATTACTGCCTTTTAATCTTTTAATTCTAATCAAACTTCAATTTAACTAACACATTCATTATGTGAAACTTTTTCCAAGCGCTTACTGAATGTTCATATCTATTAAATGTATTTAATTTTATGAAGATAGTGGGTATTAACTGGGGAATTACTTATGCTCCTCTTAATAAAAATAATCTGAAACTATGAATATCATGTTAATGATGAGACTGTTTGTCATGTAGATCTCTATGTATTAAATATTTATATGTCTGTGAATGATTGGAACTATTTAAATCTTTTCATAAATGGTTCTCTTGAGCATACCTTTGGTTCTTTACTCTTCATTGAAGTACTCAGCTGGGTTTGTCAGACATCATCCAAGATGTCGAATAAAATGTCCATACCTTTTTCACTGTCCAAATGACAAACATGTCTCATAAAATATTTAATTCTGATTCTAATTCACACATGTAGGGATAGGGATCTTTTGACTATGGGGTCTTTGATTGGAGTTGCTAACCTGGGCCAATTAGGAAGCCCTGGATGACCAATGTAAACCAGGGATTTAGAATCTCCTCAGCTCAGGGGACAGACTCCAAGCTGGCTGGCCACAGTGTACTGTGCACATGTAAATAAAGGACGAATTGGTGATAGGATACTGGCCTCTATGCAGTTCTTATAGTGGCAACAGGAGAAAACAGTACATGCCTGAAAAGTATTCACTCACAACAGTCATTTGGGAGTTGGGTTAGCGTTTAGAGTCATAGAGTCATAGAGATGTACAGCATGGAAACAGACCCTTCGGTCCAACCCATCCATGCCGACCAGATATCCCAACCCAATCTAGTCCCACCTGCCAGGGCCCAGCCCATATCCCTCCAAACCCTTCCTTTTCATATACCCATCCAAATGCCACTTAAATGTTGCAATTGTACCAGCCTCCACCTCATCCTCTGGCAGCTCATTCCGTACATGTACCACCCTCTGCGTGAAAAAGTTGCCCCTTAGGTCTCTTTTATATCTTTCCCCCTCACCCTAAACCTATGCCCTCTAGTTCTGGACTCCCAGATCCCAGGGAAAAGACTTTGTCTATTTATCCTATCCATGCCCCTCATAATTTCATAAACCTCTATAAGGTCACCCCTCAGCCTCCGACGCTCCAGGGCAAACAGTCCCAGTCTGTTCAGCCTCTCCCTGTAGCTAAAATCCTCCAACCCTGGCAACATCCTTGTAAGTCTTTTCTGAATGCTTTCAAGTTTCACAACATCTTTCCGATAGGAAGGAGACCAGAATTGCACACAATATTCCAACAGTGGTCTAACCAGTGTCCTGTACAGCTGCAACATGACCTCCCAACTCCTGTATTCAATACTCTGACCAAGAAAGGAAAGCATACAAAATGCCTTCTTCACTACCCTATCTATCTGTGACTCCACTTTCAAGGAGCTATGAACCAGCACTCCAAGGTCTCTTTGTTCAGCAACACTCCCTAAGACCTTACCATTAAGTGTGTAAATCCTGCTAAGATGTGCTTTCCCAAAATGCAGCACCTCACATTTATCTGAATTAAACTCCATCTGCCACTTCTCAGCCCATTGGTCCATCTGGTCAAGATCCTGTTGTAATCTGAGGTAACCCTCTTCGCTGTCCACTACATCTCCAATTTTGGTGTCATCTGCAAACTTACTAACTGTACCTCTTATACTCACATCCAAATCATTTATGTAAATGACAAAAAGTAGAGGGCCCAGCACCGATCCTTGTGGCACTCCACTGGTCAAAGGCCTCCAGTCTGAAAAACAATCCTCCACCTCTGGCATCATGCCTTTATTTGGGAAGCTTGACTTATTCGATCCTGCTGTCGAAGATTGGGCCCAGTATGTGGAAAGAATGTGATATGTCTTCTGGGCTAATCGCATTGGGGCAGCTGAAAAGCCACAAATAATCCTTCAAACTGCTTGCAGACCTGCAGCAGTTTCAGTTATATGGGGCTTTACCTACCCAGAGGCACCAAACACTAAAACCTTTCAAGAGAAGGAATATTATGAACCCAAACCTCTTCTAATTCTGCGACACTGTCAGTTTTATTTGGTTGTTAGAGAACCTGGGGAATCCATATTGGGAGTTTTGATGACGTTAAGACAAGCAGAGGCATGTGATTATGGTTAACACTGAAATAGATGCTGAGAGAACATTTAGTAACTGGGATTAATGGTGTAACCATACAGAAGCGCCTACTAGCTGAAGTCCAACTGAACCCCAAACAGGCACTACATCTGGCTTTGTCATTAGAAAATGCAACCAGTGATGCATGGGAACTACAGAGCATCCCAACGAAAGTGGACCCCCTCACCTGTCAAACTGAGTTTGGGGAACACAACTTGAGTGTAGACAACTGCAGAGCCTCACACAGGGCAATTTCTGAGCATAGGGGCCCTAGGACAGCCAACAGCAGAATCTTACAAGAAAAATGAGCCTCGGCCAAGTTTTTAAAAAGTTCTTCAGGATCTGGACTGGCAAGCCATTGTAGTTGCTGCAGGTCTGCAGACTGAAGACAACAAAGGAGTCCTATAGGGCCTGACTTGAGAAAGAAAATCAAAGACCGCTACCCAGTAAATTGCACACCCTAGAAAGTTCCCTACGTGTGGGTTCGAACAATTCAATTACTTAGCAACATCCAAATTGAAACAAATTAAGATGAATGTTGTTAAATGGTCACCCAGTTCCGATGAAAATTTATATTTACGCAGCTGTATTTATGGTTACAGACCGTGTCTTTAACAAGATTTGCTCGGACCTCCAAATCTGAAGTTTGCGCAAGACCTTAGCCAGACAGAACATATACTGGGGAACCATTGCAAATTAAGACTACAACTTTGTCTTCTAAGAAGCAGTTGGTGCAGTTACCACTGATGGTAGTAAGAGACTCAGGCCCAAGCCTATTGGGTTGGAATTGATTGAGAAAGATTCACGTGGATTAGTTCAACATTTTTCGATTAGAAACTGGCTGCCTCAGTGAAGTGTTAGTGAAATACCCAGTAGTTTTTCAGGAAGGGCTGCCAGCCCTGTCCATCTTTGACTATCAAAGGGGCCAAAGTAAGTTTACATGGTGACCAGGAAGCAATGTCAGGATTTTGCAAGGCTCACTCAGTGCCATTTGCCTTGCGGGCAAAAGTTGTCGAAATCAGGAGGCTGACAGTAAAGGAATCATCACAATAGTGTAGTTTGAAGAATGAGCAGCACCATTGTACTGATTGTGAAGCCTGATGGCTCAGTTTGACTTTATGGGGATTTTAAGCAAATGATAAACCGCTTCTCACAGCTGGATAAATAACCAGTGCCTCGCACAGAGGATTGTACACAAAGTTGGTGGAGGGGCTTTTCTATACGAAGCTGGGCATGAGCCATACCTTGCTGCAATTGCGACAGGATGAGGAGTCCCAGGCATACATCACAATTAACACCATAAGGGTTTATAACAAATATAAAGACTGCCATATCAACAGCCTGTGCCCTTTTCCAGTGGACCATGGAAAGCATTTTACAAGAGCTACCCCAGGTTGCTATTTATCTGGATGACATGCTAATAACTAAAGACCACTTGGAGAACTTGGAGATAATGCTTGAACATTTCTCCCAGATTGGGGTACACCTTAGAGCTTGAAGTCTTTGATTGACATTGTTAACCAAGGCTAATCATGAAGCCCTGGCTGACCAATATAAAGAGGAACTCCTGATGGTGGAAATTGAATAATGATTGGTACACCTGTTGTCTCTCACTGTCTCTCACACCTACACACACACACACACACACACACACACACAAACAACAGGGGTGCTGGGGAAAATAGAAGCACTACCGCAGTTAGGTGGTAGTGTGGGGTTAAGAAGAAAAAAAGAGAAAAATGTTAAAAAAAGGAAAAAAGATACAAACAAGGGATTTAGAATCTCCTCAGTTCTGGGACTGACTCCTAGCTGACTGGCCACAGCCAGTTTACTGGTGCTGGGATACTGGTCTCTGTGCAGTTATTGCACTTCCTAGAAAAAAGCTATCCAACAGAAAACAGATCATGAGAAAATGAGGCACGTAAAAAAGGCAGTGAAAAAAAGGAGAAAAAAAAATATATACACAGGATATTCCTTCCTGATGGTGGAACGTGAATAAAATCTTATGCTCTCGTTGTTCATTCACTGGATCTTACATCTGCACACACAACATGGGTGCTGGGGGAAAGAAAGAAGCAAAAAATACACAAACATGAATTTTCTTTATGGTGATAGAACATGAATAAATTTTTATGCACTTGTTCTTAAAACATAGAACATGGAAAATAAAACATTACAGCGCAGTACAGGCCCTTCGGCCCTTGATGTTGCGCTGACTTGTAGGACCAATCTGAAGCCTATCTATCCTACACTATTCCATTTTCATCCATATTTTTATCCAATGACCATTTAAATGCCCTTAAAGCTGGTGAGTCTACTACTGTTGCAGGCAGGGCATTCCACACTGCTACTGCTCTCTGAGTAACTACCTCTGACATCTGTACTGTCTCTATCACCCCTCAATTTAAAGCTAGCCATCACATCCGAGGAAAAAGGCTTTCACTGTCCACCCTATCTAACCCTCTGATTATCTTATATGTCTCAATTAAGTCATCTCTCAACCTTCTTCTCTCTAACAAAAACTGTCTCAGGTCCCTCAGCCTTTCTTCATAAGACCTTCCCTCCATACCAGGCAACATCCTAGTAAATCTCCTCAGAATCCTTTCCGAAGCTTCCACATCCTTCCTATAATGTGGTGAACAGAACTGTATACAATACTCTAAATGCAGCCTCATCAGAGTTTTGTGCAGCTGTAGCATGACCTCATGGATCTGAAACTCAAACACTCTACCAATAAATGCTAACAAACCATATGCCTTCTAAACAACCCTATCAACCTGTGTGGCAACTTTCAGGGGTCTATGTAGATTAGATTAGATTCCCTACAGTGTGGAAACAGGCCCTTCGGCTGAACCAGTCCACACCGACCCTCCGAAGAATAACCCACCCAGACCCATTTCCATCTGACTAATGCACCTAACATTATGGGCAATTTAGCATGGCCGATTCACCTAACCTGCACATCTTTGGACTGTGGGTGGAAACCGGAGCACCCAGAGGAAACCCATGCAAACACGGGGAGAATGTGCAAACAATGTACACAGACACTGAGATCTCTCTGCTCACCAAGAATCTTACCATTAGCCCAGCATTCTTTATTTCTGTTGCACTTTCCAAAGTGAATCACCTCACACTTTTCCACATTAAAATCCATTTTCACCTCTCAGCCCAGCTTTGCAGCTTACTTATGTCCCTCTGTAACCTGCAATATCCTTCAGCACTGTCCACAACTCCACTAACCTTAGTGTCATCCGCAAATTTACTAACCCATCCTACTATGCACTCATCCAGGTCATTTATAAAATGACAAACAGTAGTTACCCCAAAACAGATCCTTGCAGTACGCCACTAGTAAGTGAACTCCAAGATGAACATTTCCCATCAACCACCATCCTCTGTCTTCTTCCAGCTAGCTAATTTCTGATCCAAACTGCTAAATCACCCTCAATCCCATGCCTCCTGTATTTTGTGCAGGAGCTTACCATGAGGAGCCATATCAAATGCTTTTTCTGAAAAACCTACTGTGGGGCACCTTTCCAAAAGCTTTACTGAAATCCATATACACTATACCAACCGCTTAACCCTCATCCACCTGCTTGGTCACCTTCTCAAAGAACTCAAAGAACTCAATAAGATTTGTGAGACACGACCTACATTTCACAAAACCATGGAGAAAGTGAGGACTGCAGATGCAATCAGATCCAACCTTCCACTCGGCACCGCCCTCATGACCTGTCCTACCTGTCCATCTTCCTTCCCAACTATCCGCTCCACCTTCCATCTGATCTATCACCATCATCCCCACTTCCATCTATCTACTGGATTCCCAGCTACCTTCCCCTCAGCCCCACCCCCTCCCATTTATTGCTCCACCCCTCCCAGCCCACAAGCCTTATTCCTGATTAGGACTCTTACCCAGAACGTTGATTCTTCTGCTCCTTGAATGTTGCCTGACAGGCTGTGCTTTTCCAGCACCACACTCCTCACAAAACTATGTTGACTATCCTTAATCAACTATTCTTCTCAAGATGATTATAAATCCTATCTCTTATAACATTTATCAACTCTTTACCCATAACTGAATTAAGTGTTGTCTCTATTCCCCTTTTTGAACAACATTTGCTATCCTCCAGTCTTCTGGCACTATTCCTGCAGACAATGATGACATAAAGATCAAAGCCAAAGGCTCTGCAATCTCCTCCCTGGTTTCCCAGAAAATCCTATGATAAATCCCATCTGGCCCAGGGGACTTTCTATTTTCACACTTTCCAGATTTGCTGATACCTTCCTCTTTGTGGAATTCAATCCCATCTAGTTTAGTAGCCTGTATCTCAGTATTCTCACCAACAACATTGCCTTTTTCCAGTGTGAATACTGACAAAAAATATTCATTTCGCACTTTGCCTAACTCCACATACAACTTTCCACGACTGTTCTTGACTGGCCCTAATCTTTCCGTAGTCACTCTTTTATTCCTGATATATCTATAGAGAGCTTTAGGGTTTTCCTTGATCCTATCTTCCAACGACTTCTCAGTTCCCTCCTGGCTGTTCTTAGCTCTCTCTTTTGGTCTTTCCTGGCTAACTTGTAACTCTCAAGTGCCCTAACTGAGCCTTCACGTTTCATTCTAACATAAACCTTCTTCTTCCTCTTGACAAGAGTTAAACTTCTTTAGTGGCCTGTTTCCACACTGTAGGAAATCTAATCTAATCTAAACCAAGGGTCCTTCACTCGACCACTTCCTCCCTGCCTGACAGGTACATACTTAAAGACACGCAGTAGGTGTTCCTTGAATACGGTTCACATTTCTATTGTGTCGATTCCCTGCAGTTTCCTCCCCTATTCTGTGCATTCTAAATCTTACGTCATTGCATCATAATTGCCTTTTCCCCAGGCAATAACACTTGTCCTGCTGTATATACCTATCCCTTTTCATTGCTAAAGTAAACATAAACAAATTGTGGTCACTATTTTCAAAGTACTCACTTACCTCTAAATCTAACACAGTATCAAATCCAATGTGCCCTCGCCCCTTGTTGGCCTGTCTACATACTGTGTCAGAAACCCTCCTGCATGCATTAAACAAAAACTGACCCATCTAAAGTACTCGAACTATCGTATTCACAGTCAATATTTGCAAAGTTTTTGCAAGGTTTGCGAAGGTTTGTAGCTCAGGTTGAGGTTTAGGGTGTAGGGTTGCTCGCTGAGCTGTAGGTTTGATATCCAGACGTTTCATTACATGGCTAGGTAACATCATCAGTGGTGACCTCCAAGTGAAGTGAAGCTGTTGTTTCCTGCTTTCTATTTATATGTTTGTCCTGGATGGAGTTCCAGGGGTTTGTGGTGATGTCATTTCCTGTTCATTTTCTGAGGGGTTGATAGATGGTATCTAGATCTATGTGTTTGTTTATGGCGTTGTGGTTGGAGTGCCAGGCCTCTAGGAATTCTCTGGCATGTCTTTGCCTAGCCTGTCCCAGGATAAATGTGTTGTCACAGTCGAAATGGTGTTTTTTTTTCCTTCCATGTGTAGGGCTACGAGGGAGAGAGGATCGTGTCTTTTTGTGGCTAGCTGGTGTTTATGTATCCTGGTGGCTAACTTTCTTCCTGTTTGTCCTACGTAGTGTTTCTAGCAGTCCTTGCATGGAATTTCGCTTCACTTGGAGGTCGCCACTGATGATGTTACCTAGCCAGGTAATGAAACGTCTGGATATCAAACCTACAGCTCAGCGAGCAAACCTACACCCCATTTGGAAAGTTAAAGCCCTCATAACAACTACCCTGTCACCCTCACTCCTATCAACAATCATCTTTGCTATCCTTTCATCTACATCTCTGGAAGTATTCGGAGGCCTTAGCAAGGTTTGAGAAGATTTGTAGCTCAGGTTGAGGTTTTGGATGTAGGTTTGCTCGCTGAGCTGGAATGTCCATTTCCAGACGTTTCATCACCATACTAGGTAACATCTTCAGTGGGCCTCAGGCAAAGCATTGCTGAAAATTCCTGCTTTCTATTTATATGTTTGGGTTTCCTTAGGTTGGTGATGTAATTTCCTGTGGTAATTTTAATTCCTGTGATGAATCACTTCCGGTTCCTTTTCTCGGGGGGAGGGGGGGGTGGTAGATGGGGGTTTAACTTGATGTGTTTGTTGATAGAGTTCCGGGTGCCTATTTGGATGCCTATAGAGAACTCTATAGGGTGGCCTCTCCTTTCTTGTTTCTAAACTCAGCCCACACTACCTCAGTAGATGAGTTCTCAAACATCCTTTCTGCGATCATAATATAATGACACATTGATTAACAGTGCCACACCACCCCCTCTTTTATCACCTTCCTTAATCATATTGAAATATTTAAATCATGGAACCTGCAATGACCATTCTTGTCCCTACTCAGTGTCTCCAAAATGGCCACAACATCAAAATTCCAGGTAACAACCCATGCTGCATGTTCACCCACCTTATTCTGGATGTTCCTGGCATCGAAGTAGACACACTTCCTGCCTGCCAGTACACTCCTGCAACCTTGAAACCTTATTTCTGACCTCACTACTCTCAACCCCCTGTACACTGGAGCTACAATTCAGGTTCCCATTCCCTTGCTGAGTTAGTTTAAATCATCCCGAAGAGCTTTGGCAAATGTTCCCAAATGTCCCTGACTGTAACTCATCTGCTTTTTTCTTACACCTGAGGTGTGACTATCTCCCTGTAACTCCTCTCAATAACCCTCTCTGCCTCTCGGATGATCCACACTTCATCCAGCTCCAGCTCCAATTCCCTAATGTGGTTTTCAAGGAGCTGGAATTGGGTGCACTTCCTGCAGATGACATCAGCAGGGACACTAATGGTGACCCTTATCTCCCACATTTTGCAGGAGGAACATTCAACTGCTCTAACCTCCATTCCTACTATTCTAAATTCCTGAAGAGACGAGAAAAATAAAGAATTTTTAAAAGCTAGTCACTTCACCAATCCAGTGCACAGAACCTTTTTTTTGGTTAGAGGAAGAGGATGGTTGGGAGACTTTACCTAAGTAATGTTTTGGATAATGCAACCGCTCAAATATATTACTTCACTCATTAAGCAGTCCCATGTCAGCTCCTGCTCAGCGTGCACTTGCCTATTCACAAGGTAAGCTTTTAAAGCACTCACTGACGTTCCCAGCAGCACCCTAGTCAATGCTCCAGCTCTTCCTGCTGCTGAAACAAAAATAGGAATTTACTGTGTCTTACACCTGCACACAGAATAAAAAAAAGTCAACAGGAACGTCAGGGGTTATACTCACTCTGAGAAAAAGAAAAAAAAATGTATAAACAGGAATTTCACCCAGCATTGGCCTTGTTGAGAAGGACACTGCTAGTCACTGGCCACCTGGGTGTTTCCTTTCCTCCTGCTGGTGGAATATAAATGAAAATTTACACACTTGTTGTTCTTCACTGAGTAAAAAAAATATAAACAGGAATTCTGCTCCTGGGCCTGGCCAGGCTGGCCATTAACAGGCTGAGGCAGTGGGCATGGAGAGGTCATTATGACTGATTGCCTGCCCCCATTCTGCGGTTACGTTCGGGCCCGGGTGTCCTTGGAGAAGGAACACCCTTGAGGTTTTCAGGGAGAAGTAGACACCTCAGGGTGTCGAGTGTTTTATTTCCTCCTCTGATTCTATTTGGTTTTGAACCTTGCCATCTCCTTCAGCTTTTACTTCGACTTCACCTTCACATTTTAATCACTTAGGCACTGCTCTTGGTTAATGAGGGCACTGCTGGTCACAGTGTTCCCTTTCTTCCTGATGGTGGAATATGAATAAAGGTTTCTGCAGGAGTTGTTTTTCCACTGCATTCTACACTTGACACACACATGACATGGGGGCTGGGGAAAATACACACTGACACTGTTTGGCGATGGTGTGGGGTTTTATAAAAAATATAAACAGGAATTTAGAATCTCCTCACTTCAGTAGACTGGCTGGCCGCAGCCAATGTACTGTGTACAAGTAAATAAAAGGTGACAGGGTACCAGTCTCTGAGCAATTATTTCAATGTAGGAATCAAAAATGACAAGCACAGTTGTGTTTTGCTTTGGATAGGAATGTAACCAATGTCTACATATGCACTTCATTTTTCCATTGGTGATTCAGATTTCAAGAACATTGGAAGGTAATTACTGTGCGCTTCGACAATTTAAAGTTGCTTTATGCCTGTTTTAACAATTGTCACTCAAATTATTTTTTTTTGTCTGAAACATGGTTTCCAACCTTCATTTTTTTTTTGCAACCATCTTTTCTGTCAAGTTTTATTCTAGAAATCAGATAATGAAGTATATAATTGAAGCCAAAGTTTACACATTTTTAGAAGAATTTACTTGTAGAAGTACATGTTGCTGCTATACACCTCCTAATCCAACAGTCACAGTTTCCATTTGTTCCAATTTATAGGATCACACATGAAGTTTCAGATAATGCAATAAGATATAATTGGTATACAATTAACATGCACAACCGAACTGTCAGCCAATCACCACTGTCTTGGATTTGCACTTCTGTAGTTACCAGATCATAATTTTCCACACTCCTTAAAGTGAATGGACAGAACCCAGTGACCAAGTGGCCATGCACAGAAGCTGAAATATTCAGCCCATCAGTTCTACATTTCAATGAAGACAAAACAGGTGTTGTAAAAGATGTACCAGAGTACATTGGATATTCTATATTTTACTTTTCTATGCAAATATACCAATAAGGAACAAATAAAGTATGTAAATTACTTGGAATCACAAAATTAGCCTTTATTAATACCTGATTTAAATTGTACACAATCCCTGATTCATATGCATTTGAATTCCCTGTCATAATTACCCATTTTTATTAATCCATGTTATAGTGTCACAATGATAAAATACAGATCGTTATTCTTTCAAATTTCATCAACCAATTTAAAAGAATTTGGGATTGACAGAAAAAAAATGTTAGAATGAACTAGGATATTCCAAACAGTCAGTCACCTGACCTGAAGGTAGCCAAACTCACAGGAATAAATTGGAAAACACTATGTAAGGGATAGCCACCCAGACATGTCATCTGGGGCTCAGGTGTTTTTCCTATAGGTATTTTGGAAACAAAGAGTTAGATTTAAAACTTGTCAAGCAAAGAGTAGAATGGACCATCACCTTATGGGCAGCATGGAAGGACAGTGGTTAGCACTGCTGCCTCACAGCACCAGAGACCCGGGTTCAATTCCCACCTCAGGCGACTGACTGTGTGGAGTTTGCACGTTCTCCCTGTGTCTGCGTGGGTTTCCTTCGGGTGCTCTGGTTTCCTCCCACAGTCCAAAGATGTGCGGGTCAGGTGAATTGGCCATGCTAAGTTACCTGTAATGTTAGATGAAGGGGTAAATGTAGGGGGGTGGGTTGCTCTTCGGAGAGACGGTGTGGACTTGTTGGGGCCAAAGGGCCTGTTTCCACACTGTAAGTAATCTAAAAAAAACTAATCTTAAAAAAAAGTTTAGGCATACTGCAGTAAAAATGTTCAAAACCTGCATTCTGCTATTTTTGAGCTTTTTCATTAAGATTCTTAATACGTTTTAAACTCTTTGGTTCACATCCTCTCCTTGGAACTCTTCTTTCTCAATGAAATGATTTTGTGTATTCTGAAATATCTCCTTAAATAACTGGCACTGATTCTTTATTGATCCACCCCTTAACCATTGCTGATTCTAGTTTTGAACTCTAGATTTTGACCATTGAATTTAAATTCCACCAAGCTATCATGGTGGGATTTGCAGTCATATCCCAAAGTGTTAACCTGATCCTCTAGACTACCAGTCAAGTAACATTATCACTATGTCATCACTCCCATGTTTATTCAATGCTTACCTTTTTTGTATTACTCAATTAATCATTCAGCGCAATGACTCTTAGTTCTCTGAGAAATCATTGCATACAAATCAAAATGCACTTCAAAAGAAATTAATTACCTATAAATACTTGATGCATCCTCAAAATAAACTCAGGTTTCTTTTTCAAGACTAATGGAGATATTCAGAGTCGAGAGTGTGAGACAGCATCCAAGGAGCAAGAGAATGGACCAAAACGTCGATTCTCCTACTCTTTGGATGCTGCCTGACCAGCTGTGTTTTTCCAGCACCACACTCTCGACTCTGATCACCAGCATCTGCAGTCCTCACTTGCTACTAATGGAGATATTCACTTTGGCTGCCTGACACTCTTTAGCAAAGTTAGCTGCATGAGTGATCCTATCAAAACAGCATACAATATCCACAGATGTGTAAGAATTTCTGATAAATGATGGATGGTGCAGGGCTTGGATTTCAAAGCTGACATTAAGATCAGTAATACTATTTAAGCATGTAAGGTCATTGAATATAGAACATAGGACCGTACAACACATGATGTCAAATTAAACTAATTCTTTCTGCATGCACTTGGTACATATCTCTCCACTCCTTGCATGTGCTTATCTAAAAGTCCCATAAATGCCCCATCCTAACCACTTCCAGTACCACCCCTGGTAGTAATGTGTTCCAGACTTTTAACACTATGTAAAACAAAACCTGCCCCACATACCTCTTTTGAACTTTCCACCTCTCATCTTAAATGCATGTCCCCCGGTTTTAGACATTTCAGCTGGGGAAAATGATTCTTACCATCAGCCCATCTATGCATCTCATAATTTTATTGACTTCTGTTCACAGCCTTCACTGTTCCTGAGAAAATAACCTGGCATTTTTCTCGCTCCTCCTTATAGCACATCCCCTCTAATCCAGGCAGCATCCTGGTAAACCTCTTGTGCACCCTCTCCGGGCCTCCACATCCATTCTGTAATGTGGCGACCAGAATTACATTAACCAAAAAGTCTTATAAAGCTGCAACATGACATCCTGACTCTTGTACTCAATGCTCTGACCAATAAAGACCAGCATGCCAGATGCCTTCTTTACCACCCTACCTAGTTACGTGGCCACTTTCAGGAAACTATGGACTTCAACTCCAAGATCCCTCTGTACATCTGTGCTGTTCAAGTTTCTGCCATTAATTGTATATTTTTCCTTAACATTTGATTTCCTGAAGTGAATCCAGATTAAACTCCATTTGTCATTTCTCCACCCATATCTGTAAATTATCTATATCCTGCTATATCACAATATCCACAACTCCACCAATCTTTGTATCATTTGCAAACTTACTAACCCATCCATCTACACTTCTATTCAAGTCAACAGCAGAGATCCCAGTATTAGTCCATGTGGAACGCCACTAGTAAACCTCCAGCCAGAAAACAAGTCCCTTCGTTTTCTGATTTAATTATTTATTAATTGTTCCCCTTTAAAAATGGGTTGGTTTGGTCACTTTAAAAAAAGTGTAAGACTTGGAGAGATTCCCAGTCTGTCCTGACAACATGCCAACTCAATGTCTGAGCATCTGATCAGTTATTAAAATTTCTATGTGTTGAAGTGCATTTGTGGAGCTTTCCTGTAATGCACCTGTTGATTGAGCTCCTGAACAGCGTGGGCAATGGTGAGAAAGTTGGGAGAAGTACATGAGATCAGCAACAAGGAGCAAGCAGCAAACAATCCCATTTTCTAAACAAGTGTTTAACAGTGAGATTCTTGCTAGTGGATGGTGAGCAAAATGTTTGGCTGTATTACTATCTTCATCAAAATGTCATCTCACGTCACTGATGTGCAGTTTCCCATTTTCCCACCTGCAGTATAGAAACTGGACAGTAACAGTTCCCATTATGAAACTCAAAGCGGTATCCTGCTGACTCCAACTTTCTGCTTGGTCTTCTTGCCCTCCATTAATCACTGACGTCTCGGAGTATGCTCCATGCGCAGCAACCACGCGCACCCAACCCCACTCTTACACATCCACGACGACCACCAGGCTGGGCTGTCAATGACATCTGCTGAGAACTGTTCGGGACAGTTATCACTTGGCTGGACACAGTTGAGGTTTAAAGGTAGGCCCGTACGGAAATCCCAGGAGGTCCCAGCAGTTGCCACCTGTGGTAAGTGGGAGAGTCTGAGTGGAGTGCCATACATTATGCCTAATTAACGAGACGATTTGAGAAGATAGCGCAAGAAAACATGCTAGGGTTAGTGAAGTGAAATCCTCTACGAATCTCGCCAAAAATGACACTTTTGGTAAGATTCGGCCGCACATAACTTTTAGTGATGTGGAAGTCGTTGCTTTCAGGGGTCCTCTGAGCAGAGATGATCAATAATTTCAAAAGGAAATGAATTTGAAGAAACGTAATATGTAGGATTATGGGATGTGAATGGATATTGAACAGTTATTATGCTGAAATGACTCCCTAATTGACTAATCTCTTCCGACTTTATCGGCTGAAGCACTACGACCGCAGAAGTGCCTATCCTTTCCTGCTGTATTGTGTTCACCCAATCTCAGTACTGCCTTTATTTTCCTCCTTAGATTTCTAAATCTCTCTTAACCTGATGGATTCCTCACTCTGAAAGTTCAAAACACCGATTCCAACCATCTACTTCTCTTCCCAATGTCATTGTCCCATCACCCACACCACTGTAAAAATTATGGATTCAATTCTTTAATCTGCTTGATTTTATGATAAATGATATGTATTTCAGGTAACAATGCAGAGATTATTAACTTGGAGGTTATGTAAACGAATTTGGTCCTTCACTCCCCACACACTCGGCAGAGCACATTCTTCCTAGGCTCTGTCTATAAACATGATTCTGAAATAGACCTTGAGGACTGGATCTTCTCTCTTCCACTCAAGGTTCGCATTCAGAATTTGGGTGGGGTGGAGGATTAGCAATGCATGATTTGGAAAGTTGGTACTCCTTTAGTCTGGAACAAAGTAATATCAATATGCTGAAGACGAGTTCGAAGTTATTACAGCTGACGGAGTCAAAAAGCGGACTGAGGCTAAGACAAAAGCGCCTCCATGTCCGATAGCTAACCTGCTTACGAGTGAGTGGGGAGCAAACCATTTTATCAAAATATAAAGCTGCATTTATTGTAGTTCACTAACGTTTGGGTTGTGCAAGACCGATTCGGCACTATTGGTGTCATGGAGTAGTTTGGAATTTGCCTGTTTTTGGAAGCAATTGAAATCTAAACTTCCCGAATGTTGTTTTGAAGTAATTGTTTTCTGTCGTACCTTCTGGATATTGTTGACTAATGTTTGAAATGATCGAACTTGTTCGTTTTATTATAATAAAAATTTGTCAGAATACTTTACACGACAGTTCAGCTTTTAATTTTGTTTTAGGGATGATTCAGTTTTGGCCAATTTATTTTGGATGGGGTAAAGTGATGGTTTTAGTTTTAAAGTAAAAATAAGTTTAGACATCAAAGTAAATGTGAGAATTGTAGGACGTTATTTAGAAAACACTCAAATCTATTTATTAGACTGTTGAAACGTGGCTGAGAGTCAAAAGTATTTAATTATAAAGAACCCTGTAATTTTGTTCAATCTGAACGGCAGTTGAATTTTAAAATCACCTATTTTGATGGATTGGATAATTGGATTTCTTCCTGGTGTCCCACTTGCACACGTGCAGCTTTTTTCCGTCTGATTAATCGTTAACCATCTTCGAAAAGCCAGGTGTCAAGCATTCAGTGCAATAATTTTCTCTTTAAAGTGAGTTGTCTAAGTCGACTTGTTCTTTAATGGCTTTCTAGTTTAAACTTTGAAATGTATTTTAGTTTCAAATTAAATATTGTGGAGAAGATCAGTCTACTTGTCAGTGGATCGATCTAGAGTAAGATTTTGTATCTAATGCCTGTTGAGTACAATGGACCATATCATTTTTTATGTTCCAAACCAACCTTGCTGCCGCCTGATTTATCCAACCAAAGCGCGACTTTATTCGTATCTCCCTCATTTTTACTAGTTTCCCCTGAAATGTAGCTATGCTATTTCTTTCAATACTTCCTGTGACAAGTTTCATATTGCAACAGCAGATTTCTAGTTGAAGAGAATTTACGTGAATGTATTGTTAGACTACACAGCCTTCATTTTAGACTTATCCGCTGATAAGAGGTAAGGGGATAAGGGGAAAGAGAGATGTTTTAAATTGTAGGGGCGATTATTCTCTGGCATGTAACCAGGCATCCCGTATTATGTCTTGAAATGCAAATTGAAACCTGATATTATTATAGGGTAAATTAAACAAATCATAGTAGGATAGATCCCCAAATTTTCTATTTGAAAATATTCATGGATGCATTTTATTTGCAATGGACGTTTTATAAATTCCATTTGAAAAGAACGATGTGGATATTTGGATACGCCACACTTTATAACAGTGAACATTTCGGTTTTCCGTTGAACGAAATTTGAAAAAATCAAAACAATTTACTTCATTTTGCGTTTTCAACACTTACTATGTTGTGTTTATTAAAACATTCTTTTGTTTATCCTCAATCAAAAATCAATACCAGCTGTTAGTGACAAGATAATAGAAGCGATCAATGTACTCGTTAATCATCAGAATAATTCGAAACGAATCCAGCTACACTAGAGATTTAACAATAAAATAGGCATTGCAGATTACACTTTCATGTTGCACTCATCAGAACAAATTCTCAAGAAGTATCAATGTATGAGGCTTTCATCAAGCCTAAACATGTTCTGCTTATCACACAGTGAAGCAAGACTGACAGTAAGTATGTACCTTTTAGCCACTTGTAACAAGCAAAGTGTTGGCTATGCCCGACTGGTTTTTGCTTGCAAAACTCAAAGGTATGATTCTATGATTGACAATCCTAAATTGGTTGAGTGTAATTCTTCATTTAGATTTGCATACACTGCTCTTTTTACAAATCTAGAAAATCCATGACCTTATTCTGTGGTTTTTTTTTGCCACTGGGGACAGAAACGATGCTTCTACCATCTGAATCAATTTGACTGGTTGAAAATTTAAAGATTGAAAAATACATCAGTTACCTGCTGTATAGCTAACAACCAGCACTGTCCTCTCCTACAACGTGTGCTCCTTATTACTTGCAAATTGTCCTGATTATTGCAAGATGAAATGTTTTGACTGTTTTTCACAATATACAGATTCTATATTACCAAATGGCAATGAGTGACATAAATAGATGAGGTGGTGGTTGCGAAATCCTCATTGTATCCCATCGTCCTGTATTTAAGATTTTTTTCTCTTGCAATATTGCTGTAATGAGTTGTGTACAACATTGTAAATTGAGAATGTGTCAATAATTTTTCACACTGTAGTTGATTTTACATATTGTTTTCATTCACTGGATTGTTATTGCTTGTATTTATTCTAATTTAATGTTTTATGTCCTAATGCTACACAACATATATTTGAATATTATTTAATGCTCATACAGTATTGAATGTGGAGCAGCATTTAAATGCTTAAATGCAAATCACAGCATAGATCAAATCCTAACTCTTATGCTGAAGTCTCATCATCAATATTCTCTAACCAACTGTTTAGAGATGTTGCACACAACTGGAACAGGTGAGATTTGAACTCTGGCCTCCAGGCTCAGATAGGAATACTGTCTCTGTATTAAATATCATTGTATGCTGGTTGGTGTAGTACTGGGCTCTCTTGTTAAAGAAACTGTCTAAGCAGAAATGCTCGGTCAAGGTCATCTGCCTTGCCTGTGGGTACTAGACTAAAACCCAAGGCATTTCATAAAGTTAAAAACAGACTTTGCAATAATACAAACAGAAATTTCTGGCAAAACTCAACATTTGTTGAGAATCTGAGGGGGGAAAGCAGAGTCATTATTTCAAGTCACTCAACTTCAAACATTGTCTGCTTTCTCTCTTGATGCTGCCGGATCAGCAATTTTTCCAGAAATTTGTGTTCTTGATTTTCAGCATCCACAGTTCTTTAGTTCGTTTGTTTATAATCCTTGCAATATCCTGGTCAAGTAGTCAACTTTCAATATGCTATTGTGTTTAAGGCTGACTTTATTATAATGGCACTTGTATCAGTTATTTAGAGTCCAGCAGTGCAATTGTCTTGCCATGCAGTTTTTTTGGTCATTTAGTTGTATAGAGATGTGCAACAAATGGTGACTTTGATTTCCCTACCATTCTCATTTGGGGGCTGGGGGAAGATTCCATTATTCAGTTACCACCAGTACTCTCCTGCATTTAATTCCATCCTTTCACCTCTTCAAAATGGCTGACTAATCTCTTTAAAAGGGGATGGAGCACCGTTTGTAGAAATGGAGAGTCCATTGAATCCCTTGATATCGCACCTTCAGGTGTTTTAAATGGTTTCAACCAGATCTGATTTCTAAGAATGAATCTTTGCATGTTGCCTGTCTTTAATAAAGTTCACTAGTATTTTTTGAATGTAAACTTTTTTCTAATCCTGCCAGGAAGAAGAATTGTACTGGGCAAGTAAAGGAGTGACTGAAATTATGCCAGTCAAAAAGGAATTAATGGTAAGATTTCTCATCACTGGTTCATAATTGTTGTTAACTTTTAAAAGGTACGATCAAGATTAACAGTAGATATTTAGGGGAATCTGGTTAAGAAACTGAAGCAACAAGAAGCTTGGAGTTAATTACAATTAAGATAAATTTTATTATCTTCAAGATCAAGTTGAAGTGTAAATACTGAACAATCTTCCTGGAACTCTCGGTAGTGTTATGATACGATGGTGAGCCCCTCTGTTAATTAAAACCAAACACCCACAAAAGCTCACCTCCCCTCAACCTGTTAAAATGAATGACAGAGAACTTCCAAATTCCATTATTTAAAGAAAATAATAATTTATTTTTAAACTTCTAAAAGCAAACATTAAACAACAAGTATTCACAACACTAAGCCACCCTTCCTGTTAACTGCTTACGATCTGCCTCCAACTCTATAACAGTTTGCTGTTCCAATAAGACACACTTATTAAAATTACATCAATTAAATTTCAAAGCAACACAGTCTGTCTTCTATATCTTCTGGTTATCGATCTACCTAGGTGTTGTCTGTCTTTTTTATTGTGTATATGTTTCACGTGAAAAGGTACCTTTCGGTTGTGTTTTCTAATTTCCTTGAGAGCAAGATGCTTGACAATTAGGTCGACAGGAACATGGCAGTTGCTTTCTGACCAATTTTCAAAATGTCCGCATTCTTATATTCTTCCACATCAGATCATCTCATTCATTTGATGTTGGCAAAACAATAAATTCAAACTTGATTGTGTTTTAGTATCCTGTGGCATAATTTAAACTGGTTAAATTGGAATTGATGTCAAAATAGCAACCAAAACTCTTCCCTTGCCACTATCTGAGCCCCTCATTTTGTACATCTCAAATCATCTCTGTCCCCTCTTCTAAGGAACAATTTTCAAACCTCCTTTTAAATATCCTCTGCACTCAGGAATTATGTTCTTCATACCATGTCTTAACCAAGATTGCATGCAACCCCAGGTGTAGACGAGCCAGTATGATTTATCGTCTCAATCACTACATCCCTGCTTTTGCTTTTGTATCTTGCTCAATGAAGGAATGCATACTGCATACCTTGCTTTTTTTCCTACCACCTCAGAGACCTGTGAATGTGTCCAAGCTCTCTTCCTTCACCCTCCTGCTTATTATGTATTTGTTTGCTTTATTTACCTTTTCTAAATGCTTAACATCTCTGTTCAGGAGTGAATTCCATTTGTTACTTTTCTGTCTCAAACTGTTGAAAGCATCCTCCAGTTGACAGCAGTCTTCACACTAACAGTTATCAGCCTATCTTTTGTGATTTGCACATTTCCAAATCATGCTTCTTAATTTGTTTCATTTTTTCAATATACAATTAGATTAGATTCCTTACAGTGTGAAACAGGCCCTTTGGCCCAACAAGTCTACACTGACCCTCCAAAGAGTAACCCACCCAGTCCAGTTTCCCTCTGACTAATGTACCTAACACTATGGGGCAACTTAGCATGGCCAAGTCACCTAACCTGCACATCTTTGGATTGTGGGAGGAAACCGGAGCACCCGGAGGAAACCAAACAGACACAGGGAGAATGTCCCCACAGACAATTGTCCGAGGCTGGAATTGAACCTGGGACCCTGGTGCTGTGAGGCAGCAGTGCTAACCACTGAGCCACCATGCTGCCCCACGGTGAGCAAGCAATTCAAAATGGAGCCCTATCGAATATTCTGGAAAGTACTTTCAACTTGCAAAATCATCTGCTAATCATTGGTTTATGGTGAGAAACCGCAGGCCATTTTGGATCCAATTTGCTAAATACCCCTATATTCCATGAGCTTTGTGCTCAGACTAGTCTGCCAAGAGACCCTGTTAAATACCTTACTAGAATCCATGTAGACAACATTCACTGCACTATCTCACTAACAATCCTTGTTACCACTCTATTAGTAAGACCCATCCTTCCTTTAACCAAACCATGCTGACTATCCCTGATTAATCTGTGCCTCTCTGAGTAGCACTTAATCCTATCTCAATATTGTAATTTGTCCACCAATACTGTCAGGCTGACTGACATAAATTCTTAGCCCATGCGTTGCAATTTTACTTTTGGGTAATGATTATTATAGTATTCGCAGTAGGTTTCCTGATGAAGGGCTTGTGCCCGAAACGTCGAATTTCCTGTTCCTTGGATGCTGCCTGACCTGCTGCGCTTTAACCAGCAACACATTTTCAGCTAATGATTATAATATTTGCAGACCTCTAACCCTCTGGCACTTCTCCTGTATTTAGTGAGTATAGGATGATGTTGTTTGAAATATCTATTTCCTCCTAGTCTGTCGACCTTGGATACAATTCATTTAGCCCATTTTCAAGGTGGTTATTTCTTTCGGTATGTTCCGTCTCATTATTCTTTAACTAAAACGTTAGCATCATTCCTTCACTTTGTAAAGACCAAGTATTTAAGAACACCACCAACATTTTCTGTATCCATACACCAGTCACCAAGCACATCTAATAGGTCTAACTTTTTCCTCAGTTGTCACCTTGTTCTTTTAGGTAAGTATCTTTTGGTTTCCCTCCATTGTTACCAGTCAATAGGTTTTCATATCTTTGCTTTTCTAATTTTCTTTTTACCTGTAAAACCTTCTATACTTCAGGAAACTTAATTTTTTTTAGATCATTTCCAGCCTTTTTTTGTTTGTTCCTTTATCTTGCCCCATATACTACTGGATAGCTAGAGCTGACAGTATCACTTTTTTTTCTTTGTGGAGACTTGTTATACTTTGAAGTCTTCCATGATTTTCTGCTGACTTTTTCCTTCAAGGAACTATGACCAGCTCACATTTGCTAGATCATCTCAGCAATCGTAAAGTTTGCCTTCTCCCAGTTGAGAGCCTCTATTCCTGTTCTTTCTTTCACTTTCTTTCCAGAGTGATGCTAAATTTTAACTCTATTATGATCACTGTCACAACAAGTTATCCACCTGAGAAACTTCATTTCCTAAAACTGCCTCGTATATTGGGCTTATGTACTAGGTAAAGATTTTTTGTGCCCCATGCCTTTTGTGATGTTGGTATCAAAGTTGATTATTTGAATAGTTGAAGTCCCCAAGTAGTTATACCCAATTAGTTTGCACTCAGAAGTCTTTTGCTCTTCTCCCCCACTATATGGGATATATACACATCTGGAGGTGTGACTGCCATTTTTGTTTGAGCGCAACCCTTATGGACTTCATTTAGTATATTATGCCCCCTCATCTGTAATTGATACTTTAATCAATAATACTGCCTGAAAATTTTCTTTTAAGGGATGTTGAGTTATGATTTCTGTCCTCCTATGGAAGAGATGACATCTAGGTCATATTTTTAAAATGGGTCATTCCATTTCGAATCGACAGCAGATGATCTTTGTTTAAAAGTTGGGTATCTTTGGGTACTGTTTTCAAAGGTGCAAGTAGATTCATGAATTTTGAAAGACAAAAATAGCAGATCCATTCTGGCCTTGACTCCACTTCCTGCCTACCTCCAATAATCCAAGATCCACTTACATGTCAAGAACCTGAATTGTGCAGCAAGGTTGATGAATTGAGCTTCCATGCTGGTTCCATGATTCCTCCTTTCTTCTACCTCACCCCAGCCACATCAGGAAAAGATCTCCCACATTCATTAGAAACAGGGGTTGGAGATGTAGTATTGTCACTGAGTAATCCAGAGGCCCAGGCTAATGCACTGAGGTTCAAAAGTGGAAATTGCATCTTGGCTGAAATTTCAATTCACTCTGGATAGAACTGAGTTGAAAATATGTTTGGTTCACTAATGCCCTTGAAGGAAGGAAAGTCTGCTGCCCTCCCCTGGTCTGACACCGGATCCACAGCAATGTGGTTGATTTTTCTGAGAGCCAAGCAAGCCATTCTTTTATCTAACTGCTACAAATAGAATAAAACTAGACAGGCAACATTGCATCGATTAAGGCATCAGAAATGAGGACGGTACGTTTGACATTGTGAAGTCCTCCATATGAACATGTGGAGGCTTGTGTCAAAATTAGGAAAGCTGTTTCTGTAGAGTAGGCAAAGCAGTGAATGTTTTTAAGGAGTTATCGTTCTTGCGGTTAAAGGGTATGCAAAGAAAGGAGGAATCTGGTATTGGATTGAATAATTATCAGTTATCATATTGAATGTCGTCCCACTTTGTTTCCTATGTTCTTATGATTAGGCAGGCAGCAGCCTAAGAGAGCCACACTTGGTATTATACTTGGCAGACAGTACTACAGTCACCACTAACATTATCCTTGGGTATACCCTGTCCCACTACCTGATGGTGGCATAGTGATAGGAGGAGTAGCCCTGGGAGCCCTCAACATTGACTCGGGGCCATGTGAAATCTCACTACACCAGAGCAAACCTGGCCAAGGGAATCCCTTCCTTGATTATTTCTCCTCCATGATGAACACTATTTGAAGGCTGCAGCAAGGCTGCCAACAGTACAGAATGGACTGTGTGAGACTTCAGCGTCTTTTGGTAAAATTACCAAGAGTGACTTAAGGGTTTGCCTTTGCTTTGCTCGTCTTCTGTTTTTGTTTATTCCTTTTTTTTGCTACTAGTTTTGCTTTTATCTGAGTTTCCTAGTTTAAACCCTCTCCAACAGTGCTAGTACCTCACCCTACTAGTACCAATCCTGCTAGGATACAGTCCATTCATTTTGTACAGGCTCCCCCTAGCCCAATGCCTGACACATGTGATGCATTCCTTCACACACCAATTGTTCTTTTTGCCATGTGTTTGTAGTGATTGGAACAATATTAACCAGGTGGACCTCATAAAATGAGTTGGGATTGTTAAATTGGTCCAATCAAGCAATATATGAGACTGCTTTTGGGGATCACCTACCTGTGATATTGTCCATCATCCACTAGAAAATATTTCACAAGTCTATCCCAGGTTGCCATATATCTGGATGACTTGCCAATAACTGGAATGATCAATAAAGACCATTGAGAGAACTTGACAAAGTGCTTAAACTTTTCTTGAAGGTGAGGGTAAGCCTTAGGAGAGCAAATGTATTCCAGGCACCACAAGTGACCTACTTGAGCCACAGAGTTGACAAGACCACGTTACACCTGTAGAAGATCAAATGAGGGCAATCAAAGATGTTCAAACTCTCGTGTCTGTACCAGTCTTTCATTGGGTTGATGAATTATCACAAAATGTTCAATGTACCCTGGCGCCCTTACTTTTGCGATTGATAAAGGGTCTGCCTTGGAAATGATTTGGTGGCCAAGATTTAGCCATCACGGAAGTGAAAAAACAGCTTTTGTCTAAGGTGTTGGCACACTAAGATCCCAAATAAGATGCCTTCCTGTACAGTATTGCCATGTTGGCTCACTGGTGGCCCAATGACGAGGAACACTCTATGCTTCCCTGGCATTTGGCTATTGCTGAAGGCAAATATGTTCAGGTAGCAAAGGAAGATTTGGCGTCATCTTTGTGAGAAAATTCCAGTAATGCTTTTTACAGATGTAAATTTGTAATAGTAATGGGCCACAAACCCATGCTAGGGCTCTTTGGAGGACAGGGCCATGCCGTCCATAGTCAAATTCAGTTTTTATTCTTTCCTGAAGTTGGAAATCTCTCTGGGAGACTAGGTGACAAATGCAGATATCTTGAGCCTCCTCCCTCTGGCAGATTTATCAATGGCAGCACCACACCGTAAGAGTCCACTCTTGTTTTAAACTTTTCTGGACATGCTTTCAGTTACGGCTGACAATATCTGACTATGGACACAAAAAGATCCAGCCCTGCAAAACTAAAACAGCTGGTGATGGGGGAAACAAAAGGGCTATTATAACCAGAATTGAAACCCCTCTGACCCTGGTGAGACCAGATCACCAGAGAGGACTGTGTATTATTATGGGGAGCAAGTGATTGTTCCAGGCAAAAGTCCCCACCAGATACTGGCTGAACTTTAAAGTCATCTAGGGGTTTCCACTGAAAATGTTGGCAAGAAGTTGTCTGGTGGTCAAGATTGGATGCTGACATAGCTGAATTGGTGGACAGCAACCAGAGTGCCAACAAGGACAAAAATCAGACATTGCTGCCTGAAGATTTTTGGTTGAGATGCTCTTGGCGCAAGAGGCGGGCTATGGTTGAGTACATACTGCTGGTATCTGAGGCAGAATCAAAGGAAGTGCCTCAGGAAAACCTATAGGAAAAAGAACAGGCCCAAATCCCAGGGCTTAGAGGGGGAAGGAGCTAATTTTGGGATTGGAATGGTATCAGCCAGGTGGATCTCATAGAATGCATTCCCTGACTGGGGCTGTTAATCTGGGTGAGTCACTAAACACACGGGTGTACAAAACTAGGCACAACAGGTCATTCTGCTGTAATGTGACAGTTGTTTCTCTACAACCTCTCACTATGGCAAACCACTGTAGAAGATCACTAATATAAAATTGCTATACCCATTCCATAGAATTCCATGCAATTTGTCAATCGTGTTAGAGCCAATTTGTGCTGGCGAAATACTTGGCGAAAATCTATGCTGCCCCATATTAGTAGCGTGGGGGATGAGGAGAAAATATTTTAAACAGGAGATTCAGAACTTTCTCTCTCTAGGGACTGATGCTAAGCTGACTGTGCACAGGTAAATAAAGGGTGACTCAGTAACTGGATACCGGTCTTGATGCAATTATTTCAATGGGGTCCGGAAAAAACAATAATGACTGAAGAACATTCACTCATTAGTTAATTTTCCTTATTGTTAAATAATAAAACCGACACACCGGCTCAGTGGTTAGCATTGCTGCCTCACAGCACGAGGGACCCGAAAAATAGAATTCTGATCGTAAATAATTTCAGCAAATAAAAATGCTAGCCTATTGATGACCACATAAAATTATCACTGTTTTCTTAACAAGCCCTTGGTTCACTCATGTCCAAGAGGGAAGAAAATATATTACTTGGCTAGTTTGTGTCAGTCCAGACCCAGAGTGGTGTCATTCTAAAATGTCTTCTGGATAGTTCTAGATGAGCAATGAATTTTCGCTAAGCCAATGACCTCAATGTCTCCTATACGATTGAGTTTTTTAAAAAAATCCCTGCAGGCAGGAATCGCTGGTCTTCCCAATCCTTACTTCTGCCCAGAAAGTTCTTTTATTTTTCTCTCCTAAATCAGTTTGCATATATGTGTAAGGAGATTAGTGTTTTAACTAGTTAGGTAGTGACAGTTCACTATTGTTTACCTGTGGTTAAAATCTATTTACTTTGTGTTATGACATGGGGTAAAACCCCTTGCTAATTTAAGCTTGCAATGCAGGAATGATTTAACCCATGCTGTAATCTGTTTAAAATTAGAGAGACCAAGAACTATTCCAAAGGTCACTATTTAAAGTAAAAAATAACAACTTTTATTTCTTTTTAAAAATGTAACAGAGAATAGTTAACTAAAACTGTTTACAACTCTCTCTAACCTATTTTTTACTTTCCCTTCTATAATACTGGTCGGATAAAACCCCCAATTAAGGTTTACCAAACAAATGTCAATTTCAAAACCAAGCAGTTGTCACATCATCTTCTCTTTGTATCATTCTCTGTCATCTTTTCTTCTTCTTGGGGTTTCACAGGTTGTTGATAGGTAAAGGTACCTTTTTGAGTGCTAATCTGTGGACAGTCTACAGATATTGGTAGCTTGGCAGTTCTTCCCCCAAACGTTCAGTTTGTTTCATATTTTATACTCCAAAGCACTGGATCATTTTATTGGTTTTAATATTGTCAAAATACCAAATTCAAACGTGATTGGCATTTCGTATCTTGGGGCATAATTTAAAGTAGTCTAATTTGAATTGGTTTTGTCTCATAGCAACCAGGTACTGCTAGCTGCTGGACCAAATGTTATGTTCTAGATTTTCCAGTACATTCTGTGCCTCTAAGTCCTTGCTAGCTTTCAACTCTCTGTAAGGTACAGTACCCCTTACACCTTCATACATTTGTTATAAATAGCAATTGTTGCTAAGTACAGAAACCTAGTCTGTGTGTTGCAATGATTATCACTCCTTTCCAGAGGATAAGTAATTACCACTTTGAGAACCCTCCCCACAAATGTGTAATACTATATTTCTTCCTTGATTTTAATTTATTCATTAAAAAGTGACCTCCTATTCTTTTGTTAATTCCTTAATGATTTCAACTGGTACTTTAAAGTTCAGGACATTTGTTTCAGAACAGATTGAAGCACTTGTGCCAGCAATTGAATCCATTGTGCTGCTGGTTAAGTAGCTGCATCAGTTGTTGAAACGTTGGTTGAGTGTATCATGAAACTGCTTCTTATGGATTAAATAAGTATTACTATATTTTTTTAAATTTGAGTTTTGAGTAACATGATTGTGGTTATGATTTGGAGATGTTAGTGTTGGACTGGGGTGTGCGAAGTTGAAAATCATAACACCAGGTTAGAGTCCAACAGGTTTTAATGCAAGGAGTGTTAGAAGTAAGAGTGAAGAACTTAGAGTATGGATCAGTACTTGGGACTATGATGTTGTGGTCATAACGGCGACGTGGGTTTCGCAGTGGTTGCGAGATATTCCAGGGTTCAGAACATTTTAAAAAGAGGAGGGGGTGTAGCATTGCTAATCAGAGAGTGCATCACAGCTAGGTGAGTGAAGATCTGTCTACTGACAGGAACAGCAAGGGAGTAGCCACCTCCTGGGACATTTTCTCCAGACCCCCTAATAGCAGTATAGAGATTGAAGAGCTCATAGGCTGGCAGATTTTGGAAAAATGCAGATGTAGCAGGGTTGATGTTATGGGTGACTTCAACTTTCCCAGTATCAATTGGAATCTCCTTAGTGCAGATGCTTTGGATGGAGCTGTTTTTGTCAGATGTGTTCAAGAGGGATTCCTTAGTATGTAGACAGGCCGATGAGGGGAGAGGCCATTTTGGATTTGGTGCTCGGCAATGACCCAGGACACATGTCAGATTTCACGGTGGGAGAACACTTTGGTGACAGTGATCACAACTGCCTCACCTTTACCATAGCCTTGGAGAGGGAAAGGAGCAGTTACCCAGGGAAGGGAAAGGGAAAATAGGATCCTATCAGACCCAAGTTTGGAAGTACAGACTGGGAGCAACTATTCCACAGAGAGGGCACAACAGACATGTGGAGACTGTTTAAGGAGCAATTGTTGCGAGTGACTCTCTGATCCTCTGAGACAGGCAAGAAGGGGTAAGAACCTTGGGTGTGAAGAACAGAGGGGCTTCTCATCAAAAGGAAGAAGGCAGCTTACATAAGATAGAGGAAGCAAGGATCTAGCACAGCTTTAGAGGATTACAGGCTTGCTAGAAGGGAGCTCAGAAATGGGCTGAGGAGAGCCAGGAGCAGGCACGAAAAAAGCATGGCAAGAAGGATTAGGGAGAACCCAAAGCATTTTATTCATACGTGAGGAATAAGAGAATGATCAGGGAAAAGGTAGGGCCAATCAGAGATAGTGTAGGGAACTTGTGCGTGAGCTCTGAGCAGATGGGCCAAGCCCTAAATGAGTTTTTTGCTTCAGTTTTCACTCAGGAAAGGAACCTTTTATTGTGAATTAGAAATTTGAGGAGCTGGGAAACAGGCTTGAACAGATCAAGATTGATGAAGTTGATGTGCTGGAAATTTTGGCAAACATTTTAAGATTGATAAGTCCCAGGCCCAGACCAGATTTATCCTAGGCTGCTTAGCCTTTGATGAAGATCTTTGCTTCCTCACTCTCCAAGGGAGTTTGAGGGAGGTGAATGTTGTTCCTCTTTTCAAGAAGGGGAATAGGTAAATCCCTGACAATTACAGACCAGTTAGTCTTACATCTGTGGTCAGCAAGGTTTAGGAAAGAATTCTGAGGGATAGGATTTATGACTTTGAGAAAGCAGAGAGTCAGCATGGCTTTGAGAGGGGCAGGTCGTGCCTCACAAACTTTACTGAGTTCTTTAAAGAGGTGATGAGACAGGTCAAGCAGTGGACTTGGTATATGTGGACTTCAGCAAGGCATTTGATAAGGTTTCCCATGGTAGGCTCATTCATAAAGTCAGGAAGTATGGGATGCAGAGAGATTTGGCTATCTGGATTCAGAATTGGCTGGCTGACAGAAGGCAGAGAGTGATTGTAGATGGAAAGTGTTCTGTCTGGAGGACAGTGGTGAATGGTGTCCCAAAGAACTCTGTTCTTGGGCCTCTACTCTTTGTAGTTTTTATAAATGACTTGGATGAGGAGGTTGAGGGGTGGGTTAGTAAATGTTACTGATGACACAAATGTTGGCGGTGCTGTTGATAGTCGAGAGATCTGCTGCAGTGTGACATAGACAGGGTGCAGAGCTGGGCTGAGAAATGGCAGATGGAGTTCAACACGGATAAATGCAAAGTGTGCATTTTGGAAGGTCGAACCCGAATGATGAATATGGAATTAAAGATAGGATTCTTGGCAGTGTGGAGGAACAGATGGATCGTGGTGTTCAAGTACATAAAACTCTCAAAGTTGCCGCCCAAGTGGAGATAGAGTTGTTAGGAAAACATATGGTATTTTGGCTTTCATTAACAGGGGAATCAAGTTTAAGAGCCGTGGGGTTTTGCTACAGCTCTACAAATCCCTGGTGAGACCACACTTTGGAATATTGTTTCCAGTTCTGGTCGCCCTACTATAGGAAAGATACGGAGAGGGTGCAAAGAAGGTTTACCAGGATGCTGCCTGGACTGGTTTGCCTTATGACGAGAGGTTGAATAAGCTCAGACTTTCCTCTCTGGAGAGGAGGAGGAAGACGAGAGGTGACTTGATCAAGGTAATGAGAGGCATGGATAGGGTCAATAGCCAGAGACACTTTCCCTGGGCAGGGTTGACTGGTCCGAGGGGTTGTAGTTTGAAGATATTAGGAGAAAGGTATAGAGGAGACGTCAGAGGAAGGTTCTTTACGCAGAGAGTTGTGAATGCATGGAATGTGTTGCCAGCTGTGGTGATTCCTGATGAAGGGCTTTTTGCCCGAAACGTCGATTTCGCTGCACTTTGGATGCTGCCTGAACTGCTGTGCTCATCCAGCACCACTGATCCAGAATCTGGTTTCCAGCATCTGCAGTCATTGTTTTTACCACATTTAAGCAACTGCTGGACATGCACGTGGGCAGCAGTGAATTGAGAGGGGCGTCGGTTAGGTTATTTTGTTTTAGATTAGGAATAATTCTTGGTACAACATCATTGGCTGAAGGACCTGTTCTGTGCTGTACTTTTCTATGTTTACTTGGAAGCACTACTTTCGGAGCTGTGCTCCTTCAGGTGATTGTGGTGTGTAAGATTGTAAGGATTCACTACGTTTAACATCTTAAATGGTTCCTCCTTCAGGTTACTAGACTAAAATGTGTCTCTTTTATTGCAGCTTTGTTCGCTCATTGAAGGTGCCTTTAATATCAATGGATTTCAAGCCTTGGAGGAATTTCTGTCAAATGAAGCTGAATATCCACCTCAGAAATGCAACAAGCCATTTGTAAACAAGCTTGATAAACTAGCTCACAAGGTATGCACCTTTCCTTACAGTGCCATTATTTATTAATAACACAGTTCTCCTGCTAACTCAGATTACTTGTTGCAGCTTAACGTTCTGTTTTTCAGGAAATGGACAAAAATCAGTTCACAAATGTCTCATTACTGTTGAAAGCCTTGCAGAGGTTCTGTAAAGAGGATCTGGAGGATGGTCTCTGTTGTCTAATTAAACATGGACTTATTCAGAAGATAAGTATTTATAAGCAACAAAACCTGCCTTCTCAATTTAAATTTAGTTGGTTGAATTTTTATTCTAGAGTGGCAAAAATGTTTTGGAGAAATGGCTGAATGCATGCATTTCATATTTAGGACAGTGGGGTAGCTGATTTTTATCGTAGTGGCAGAAAATAAAAGTCTATTTGAGTCCTTAACTTAAAATAAAAATGAACTCATGGAGAGAATTTAGCAAATGGCAGTCAATTTGCTTGAAGGCATGTACACAAAGTGAAGCACAAGCATAAGTTGATCACTTATTAATCTTCTATCCATAAGACATAGACATAAGAGTGGAAGTAAGGCCATTCGGCCCATTGAGTCCACTTGGCAAACTGCTGTGTTCAGCAATTCACTTTAGTTTTACATATGCATTTCTAATTTACTGGCAATCTTTTTGTGCCTTTTGCTATTTGAAATTCTTTACTCTTACTGACCATGCTAACCTCAGCAGGACTATTGGTGAGTAAACAGATGCCGATGAAAGTATTAGTATGATATCAAAACTTTTTAATAGACCAAAGACCTACTTATTTATCATTGTTGCTGAACTGCACAAATGGGATTGGGGGGGAAACAAAGAAAATTTGCACCAGGAGCGCTATAAAATGATCAAACTTATTAATGTAACAAGCAGGATGTGTGGGGATAAGAGAACCTGCCAAGGAAATCACAGCTAACATTGGAATAACTTATTGGGAGGGGGTGAGGAGAATGGAATGGTCAAAAAGAAACAAAACCATTGAAGACCAATGTGGGTGACACCATGGTCAAGATTTCTCTTTTTAAGAAATTGAATGACCTATTACATTTTGAAAGAAGAACAAGTGAATCACTGCTTCACCTGGAAGGTGAGTTTAAGCTTTGGAAAGAGAAAGCTGGTGAGTGGACAAGTGTTGCATCTTCTGTAATTGAAAGAAGGTGCCATAGGGGAATGAGAGTGTGTAAGGAGTGAACCAAAGTGTCATTTTCAGCACTGTTCTTCTGGAATAATGACTGCGGAGAGGAGGTGAAGACGCTTGTGTGAAAATGGTAGAGAATAAATCTTTGAATTCAGAGATTGCTATAATGAAGACAAGGTGAACACTGTCACTGTTATGGGACTGAGGGGAAAGGATAAAGGCAGAAATGGAAAGATAGGCTGGACACAGTTGAGGGATCTATCAACCACAGAGTGGGTGGGGGTAATCGTTAGTTGAGGAAACAATTGTGATGGTGGAAGTTGGCATCATTCGAGGAAATTAGGACAATGGGATGGAATTATTAAAAGGAGCAAGTGTGAGAAATGTTTGAGATAACTGTAGGAGTTAATGGGTTTGTAATGTATTTTAGTGGGTAGTCTAATCCAGAAATGAGAACAGAATTAGAGGAAGGAAGAGAAGGTGTTAGAGATGGACCATGTTGAAGATGGAAATTGGAAGCAAAATTGATAAATTTCTCTAATTCTGGCTGAGAGTAGGAAGCCGCACTGATGACATCATTGTAGGCAGAAAGAATTCTGAGTGGGGACTCCTAAGAATGGAATAGAAAATATCCTGGGACGGGCCAAACAAAGACGTGCATGGGAATTCCTAGAGACCTGACATTCAAATCAGAACTCCATTAACTAACTGAATTTGGACTCCATTTGCCAAGCTCTCTGAAACAGAACTGGAAATGATATCACCCACCCCAACAAACCAAAACACGCAAATAGGAAGTGGGGCAAAACACTGATGCTTCACCAGAGGATCACTGATGATGTTACCTAGGATGGTGACAATGTCTGAAATCAAACCAATCCAGCTTAACAAGCAAACCCACAACCTGACAGAGGGATAAACTAAGTCCTTTGCTGATTAGAGAGCATTGAGAATCGAGCAAGGGACAGTGAATACCTGACCAAAATGGGGTTAGAACAAGGGATGGAATCAGGGGACGGTAGAAAGATTGAGGGTTATGGATACCTGCCGAATTTGTTGTAGCTGGAATTCCTTGTTGTCTGAAAGGAAGAGAGGAAGTTTCCTGTTTGAATGTCGAATGAGCCAACTCAAAAGTGGAACTCCAGAGGTAGGAGAACTCTCTAGCGTGAGGCAGTGATGCAGAGCATCATCAATAATGTGCACATTGCAGTGCATGGCCCAGTGTAGGTCTTGGGTTGTGGCAAAACCAGCTGTCTGAGCAGGGTTTTACATCATGGTGGTAGCTTTAAATATTGACTGGATTTGAAAAATGAAGGGTGAAACTTCAGTTGGAATCAGAGTACAAACTAGAGTCCGTCACTAAGGAATGAGTTGCTTCTGTGGCAATGTGTTTTGGGAAATACATTGTCAGAGCTAAAACAGAAGTATTAATGGTAAAAATGAAAGATTAGAGCAGTTGTAGAGTAATAGCAGAACAACTTCAATGTAGGAATAGGGAAGAAACTGCTGTCCTTATCATCTAGTCTGGCCCATATGTGACTCCAGACCCACAGCAAAATAGTTGACTTTTCGTTGCCTTTTGAACAATTAGAGATGAACAATGAATGCTGGACTAGACAGTAACACCCACAAACACATGAATGAGAGTTTCATTTCAAAGCGTTCTAAAAGCAAAAGCTTATAGATGTTGGAAATCTAGGGGGTGGAGGAATGTGCGGGGAAACAAAATTGTTGGACAAAGTCAGCAAGTATGGCAGCAATTTGAGTCAGATTATATCGAATTGAGCATTTTGGCTGAATTATCAGCCTATATTTTTCATCTCAAAAGAACTGAGATTAATTCTCCAAATACTTCTGGGATGGTCAACCAAAAACATTTTAAATTTTTTTACAAATACTGCATGTATATACACAAAGTATGATAGTAAGTTGCTAATTAAGAATGAATCACCTAAGGACTACTTTGTAAAAAGTATTTCACATTATGTAGAAATGATCAAAGGCCCAATCTATGCCTCCTTACTGATAACTGCAGCTAAATGTACCCAGAATTGTTTTTTGCTTTGAGAATAATTACCAGGAAATAAAATATTTTGGAACCGAATTTTATTTGTTTTACATGCTCCTCTGGTTTGAACGAGCAACTGAATTTATGAAAACTACAGAACTAAAATCTAGCGAAGCACTTATGACTCTTATTGAAGACATGTTTGATGCTGTTTTGGTAGGTATGATTCTGTTGCTAACAATTCAGTTTTCTGTATTACATCTTGAAATTTGTGCAATCATTGCATTTTCTTTTTGGTTTCTCAGGCAATATGCAAATGCAGTAGTGAAGGTAAGATTGCTACTCATCAGATCAAAATTATTTACTTACAGAAGTAATGCAAACAGTCTGAAATATCAATAGACAATACTGAAAGTGCTCTGATTTATAGCATCTGGGAAGAGTAAGCGTTAATTTTTCAGGAGAAGTCTTGTTTTGGAAACCATGAAGTCAATGTGAAACATCAATTCTGTCTGCAATGCTGAAAGATCTGTTGAGTATTTTCAGGCTTTTTTTTGGGTCATTTACTTGGTTTATGGCAATCTATATCAGAACCACTTAAGGCATTTTAGCATTCTATTGTATGAAATGTATCCCTGTGATGGAAAAGAGCTAAAATTTCAGAAAATGTATTTGATTTATTCTTTTATGTTGGGCTTGAATATTGTCATATACTTGAAATACATTTTACCAGCCTTAGTCCAGTGCTTATCAGTCTTCTAATGCAGAAAGATGTTGACTCTAATTTTTCTATTGTGAGCAAATAATCCAAATTAGCACTTTGGAGTACAGTTTTAAAGGAGTATTCCTGTACTGCATCGCCTTTTGGATGAGGTGTTAAAGTTTTGATCCCATTGCCTGCAAAAGGATTCATAAAAAAATCATGGGATTTCCTCGAAAATGTAGCATGCAGTGGACATCACAATGAACTAATCATTTGTTTCCTTCACATTTTCATATAGGAAGCTCCTAGGTCCAAATTGCCAATCAGCATGTCTGCATAACAGCACCACATCAAAATTGTTTTTAGTTACAAATTGCTTTAGGATATCCTGAGACTGTTTGACAAAGCTATATAAATGTTTTAAATATATAAAATGCAACAAGATCAAGACAATATCTAGGCTTGAGCTGACAAATGGCAAGTAACATTCATGTCAGACAAATGCCAGGTTATGACCATCACCAATTAGACTCCATCTAAACACTGGTCCTTGACATTGAATGGTGTCATCACTGAATCGCTGCAAATGTGTTGCTGGTCAAAGCACAGCAGGCCAGGCAGCATCTCCGGAATAGAGAATTCGACGTTTCGAGCATAAGCCCTTCATCAGGAATGAATTGCCCCATACTTCTCTATCAATATTTTGGGTGTTATCATGGACCAGAAACTCAACTCAACTCAACTCACCATATAGAGGCTGATGGGTGACCTTTACAGAGGTTTATACAATCATAAGGGGTGTGGATAGGATAAATAGACAAAGTCTTTTTCCTGGGGTGGGGGAGAGAACGAGAGGGAAAGATATAAAAGGGGCGATGTTTTTGTGCGGAGGGTTGTTCATGTATGGAATGAGCTGCCAGAGGAAGTGGTGGAGGCTGGTATAATTGCAACATTTAAAAGGCAATTGGATGGGTATATGAATAGGAAGGGTTTGAAGGTATATGGGCCAAGTGCTGGCAGGTGGGACTAGATTGGGTTGGGATATTCAAAGTTTGAGAAGATTTGTAGCTTGCATGCTTGTTGTTGTCGTTCTGTTCGTCAAGCTGGGAATTTGTGTTGCAGACGTTTCATCCCCTGTCTAGGTGACATCCTCAGTGCTTGGGAGCCTCCTGTGAAGTGCTTCTGTAATCTTTCCTCCGGCATTTATAGTGATTTGTATCTGCCGCTTCCGGTTGTCAGTTCCAGCTGTCCGCTGCAGTGGCCGGTATATTGGGTCCAGGTCGATGTGCTTATTGATTGAATCTGTGGATGAGTGCCATGCATCTAGGAATTCCCTGGCTGTTCTCTGTTTGGCTTGTCCTATAATAGCCACAAAGGTATACAGGAAAGCCACACACACAGCCCAAGTCCTGAACTACGAAAGCAACCACCCCAACACACACAAAAGAAGTTGCATCAAGACACCGTTCAAAAGGGCCACAACACACTGCAGTACACCAGAACTGCAAAAAGAGGAAGAAGAACACCTATACAATGTATTCGCCAAAAACGGATACCCGCGCAATTTCATCGACAGATGCCTTCGAGAAAGACAACGGAACGAGGACATGCCGCAACCCAAAGGACTAGCCATACTACCACACGCCAAGAGCATTTCTGAACTGACAGCCAGACTACTGCGACCACTAGGACTCACAACAGCACACAAACCAACAGCCACTCTTGGACAACAACTCACCAGGACGAAGGACCCGATACCCAGCATGAGAAAAACCAATGTCGTGTACAAATCCCATGCAAGGACTGCACAAAACACTACATAGGACAAACAGGAAGATAGCTAATGATGCGCATCCATGAACACCAACTTGCCACGAAACGACACGACCAGCTATCCTTAGTAGCCACACACGCGGATGACAAGCAGCAGGAATTCGACTGGGACAACACTACTATTATAGGACTAGCCAAACAGAACAGCCAGGGAATTCCTAGACGCATGGCATTCATCCACAGATACAATCAATAAGCACATCGACCTGGACCCAATATACTGGCCACTGCAGCGGACAGCTGGAACTGACAACAGGAAGCGGCAGATACAAATCACTATAAATGCCGGAGGAAACATCACAGAAGCGCTTCACAGGAGGCTCCCAAGCACTGAGGATGTCACCTAGACAGGGGACGAAACGTCTGCAACACAAACTCCCAGCTCAGCGAACGGAACGGCAACAACAAGCATGCAAGCTACAAATCTTCTCAAACTTTGAATATCCCAACCCAACAAAAACTTCCAGCTGGCTCCCAAGCACCGAGGATGTCATCTAGACAGGGGATGAAACGTCTGCAATACAAATTCCCATCTTGGCGAACAGAACCACAACTAGGTTGGGATATCTGGTTAGCATGGATGAGTTGGACCGAAGGGTCTGTTCCTGTGCTGTACATCGGACTCTATATAAACACTGTGGATACAACAGCAGGTCCAATGCTTGGAATACTGTGGTGAGTAACTCACCACCTGCCTCCCCAAAGCCTGTCCACTGCAAGGCACAAGTCAGGAGTGTGATGGAATACTCCCCACTTGCCTGGATGAGTGCAGCTCGAGCAACATTCGAACCTTGACACCATCCAGGGCAAAGAAGCCTGCTTGATTGGCATGATTTGGAGATACCAGTGTTGGACTGGGGTGTACAAAGTTAAAAATCTCACAACACCAGGTTATAGTCCAACAGGTTTAATTGGAAGAACTAGCTTTCGGAGTGTCGCTCCTTCAGGTGGTTGTGGAGTACCACTATCACCTGATGAAGGAACGATGCTTCGAAAGCTAGTGTGCTTCCAATTAAACCTGTTGGACTATAACCTGGTGTTGTGTGATTTTTAACTTTGCATGATTAGCATTATATCACAAGCATCCACTTCCGGCACTTAGTAGCAGCAGTGTGTATTATCTGCAAGATGTACTGCAGAAACTTACCAAAGAGTCTCAGACAGCACCTTTCATACCTATGTTCACTTCCATCTAGAAGGACAAGGGCAGCCGTAAGTTTCCCTCCAAATGATTCACCATCCTGATTTGGAAGACTATTACCGTTCCTTCACTGCCACTGGGTCAAAATCTTGGAATTCCCTCTCAAATGACATTGTGGCTCAACTCTCAGAAAATGGGACTGTAACAGTTCAAGATGGCAGCTCCCCACCACCTTCTCAAGGGCAACTAGGGATGGGCAATAAATGCAAGCCAACAATTTTTTAAAAGGTTGCCTTTTATAATTACAAGTCTCCTGCTTGAAACACAACATAAATCTGTACCACTTTTGCAATGGAGTTTGCATCATGTGAACTGTTTGCATCTGTTGGTACTGAGATACATTTTGCACAGCTAATTTTTGTTGCATGCTTTCTACACTTGTGTAATGCTTCAATAACTTATTTCCTAATCTAACAAAGCTTGCTGTCCAACCTTTATTGAAAAGTAATTGCGTTGTTTTATAGAAGAATGTTTTTTCTTAACAACTTCTCATTTTACTTGAGGTTCAAAGTAAAATAAAAGGAGTGCTCCACAAATCTAGCTTTCTGCTGTGTGGGATAGATTTTTATCTGAGTGGAGATGTTGTTATTTTTTGGTGTTTTAAAGCAGACAGTATGTCTGACACTAGTGAAGATAGTGATGTTTACCTAAGATGGTTGAATGTCAACTAAACTGTTCATCTTGTTCCTATCTGTCAACACTGAAGTCACTGTCATGATCAGGCAGGCAAAATTGCCAGAGATTTGGTGACAAAATATTGGATGGGAATACTGTGGATTTTGGTCAGTAAATGAATGCTACAATGATTGGGTAAAATTGCTGTGTATGACCATGACACATGAGCTTTGATAATTGAAACTTTCTCCAATGTACAGATAACTAGAAATTGGAAGTGACACTTAAAACTTTGGCAACTTGTTACTTGCTTTTGTTCTAATAGGCAGGACTCAACTGATGGACACATTTGTGTTGCAATTAGGACATGGGGTGACCGATTTTCGTCTTAAAATTTCTGTACGCCTAGAGGTAGGTATCATATCTTTCATGTAATTATTTTCCCATAAACTATGAAGCAAATAACTTTTTTTTTGTTTCTCTGTAACCCTATTTAGGCCATAAGAACATTTAACTCCATGCTTGACTTAATCTCCCGTGAAGGGAAAATAAAATTTCACTTATCTGAGGAAGCAAAAAGTCTAATGTAAGTATATTTAAGAGATCACGCTAGGTTTATCTCTGTGTGTCCTATACAATTATTAAATGTCCTCATTTGGAAGGGCCCTCGATTGTTAAGACTTTAAATTCAAACCCTAAACTGAATCTATGATACTGATGGTGATCTCTTAAATGAGACGATGCAACCACATGTGTCAATTTGAAGAGATTTCTTGGTACTAATTATCAATCATGTTCTGTCTGATATTTACCCTCTGTGACCACAAAGTTGGCATTCAGTTCTTATTTACGAGCTTGCTGTAAGCTAGGAGTAATGATTAGTAGTTGGTAGCATCAAGCATGTTTTATATGTTCCCTGCAGGATGGTGTTTCCATCTGAATGCAGCTTTTGTCCTTGTAGACGATTAAAGGTTACTGTTTTGGAATATGCTCTTACTGGAACTTTAGTGCATTGCAGTGATAGGGTATATCTGCTCCTGGTGTAACTAGATGGAGTGAATGTTTGAAATGTTGGATGGGCTGTTGATCAAGTTAACAGCTCTGTCCTGGATGGTGTTGGAGCTGCATTCATTTCATTTTTAATCAAGTGGAGGTATTCCATCACACTCCTGTCTTGTGCCTTGTAGATGACAGGTTTTGGGGAGTCAAGAGGTGAATTACCCCCCTCAGGATTCCCAATCTCTCAGCTGCTGTTTGGCTACCTAAAATTATGTGAGCACACCTAGTTGAATTTCTAGTTGGGTTAATACTCAGAATATTGGGAGTGAGGGAATTGGTGATGCTATTCTTGCTGAATGTTAAGGAGTGATGGTCATTGCCTGTCACTAGTTTGCATGAATGTTACTTGCTACTTCCAAATCAACCAGGTACTGTTTTATATGAACATGGGACAGCTTCAGTACCTGAGGAGTTGCATATAGTACTGGCCATTGTGCAAACACAAATCCAATAGTTTGCTTTTGACTTTGGAGGAAAAATGGATCCATTTAGGGTAGTTGGCCTGAAGTCGCCACCCTGAGCAACTTCAGCAGTGATGTCCAGGGACTGCAATGAGTTGAATGGCTTCCAAAAATCATAACCATCTTCCTTTTGTAATAGGTATGATTCCAACCAGTGATGATTTTTTCTCTTCCTGTATTATAGGATTCTATTTTGTTTGTGCCCATTAAAGCCATGTTGAAATGCTGCCATAATGTCAAGGGTGATGGCTGTCACCTCCCCTTATCTGAAGTTGAGCTATTTTGACCATCTTTATATGAAGACTGTCATGAGATCAGGAGCACAGTCTAAAAGCTTGGCACCATCCAGAGCAAAGCAGCACATGACTGACATTGCTGCTGGGTCAAAAGTCTTGGTTGCATTCCAAATGGCATTGTGGGTCAACCCACCGCAGAAGACTGCGGTGGTTCAAGAAGGTGGCTCACCACTATCACTGTCTCAAGGACAAATAAAGATGGATAATTAATGCTGACTAGCCAACAATGCCCACATCTCAGAAATAAGTAAACCAATGTTAAATTTTTGATCTGACATGACTCTAGCTTTTATTTTATTGTGTGATTTGCATGTTCTGCTTGTTGATGCATGAATCCCCTGACACCTCTTGTGTTGTTGCTGTCTTTGTGTGTCATATTGACTTTCTACCTCCCTCCAACTCCCCTAAATTCTTTTGAGCCCCTTTTAAATAACAATGAACATGCCTAGTTTACTCTTTTTGAGCTGATGAGATTCCCACGCTTCCCATAGCCCTACATCCTCTACAGAGACTGAAGTTCAGGTGTTAGTGTAATCTGTTTGAACCCGAACCCCCTCCCCCCACCTTTTTAAAGTTGCCTGGCTACTACTGAGGTCCCACTCCACTGTCTACCAATGAGGTCCCCATTGCTGCCATCCTTCCTTCACAGCCAACATAATGAAACCAACACACCAGTTGCTGCTTTCCCCAGGACTCCATACACCATGCCCTTGATAACTCCTGCTGTAGACCATACCCCAGGACTGACCGTGCCAACCCCACACCCAACTATATCGATTATGGCCCACCTTCCCCAGAGAGATGGCTGAACAGCACCTGATCCCACCTACCTGTAATCTCTACATTGACCTGCAGGACTAAGTTCTGGGCTGCATGTGGGCAAGTTCCTTGTCTGACTGTAGTTCTCCTTCACTGTACTAAGGACAGCTTTCCTACATCTTTCATGTATTGCATTTTGCATGACGTGTGTAGTGTTTGTGCTACAAGCTGCTAGCATATGCTGTTGGTGTGACATTGATATAGTATGATGTCATCACGTAGAAACACCACACACAGACACACGTGCACTGTTCAGAGGCTTTAATCCAAGCTCTTGGCCATTCCCTCTGTGTGCTAAGGAAGAAGTGCAAGCAACACAAAGCCTGTGAGTTAATGCTTGCTTAGTGCACTCTCACTTCATTGTGAAGTAAAGAGGCTGACTGCCACCAAGTATGCAGTAAAATGAATGCTATGTGATTCCTCTTATGTAAATCTATGAGGTGTGCTTCTGTCCCAATTCACAAATCCAGAAACATGCAAGTCGGAGGCATCCTTGAGCTTCAAATGCTGTTCTGAGGGTTGAAGTGACGCGGGAGTTGTTCAGAGCTGGCATAATGTGATAAGCCTGGTGATTTGCTGATAAATTTTGTGTGGGTCCAAGTCTGCTTGCTTCAGTCTCTGTCTCACTCGTGCTCTCTTCTTTCTTCTAGTCTCCATTACCCTTCACCCAACTAATTTATCCCAGGGGATATTAACAAAAGAAATACTTCTGCTAATTATTCCAGATTAATTTTGAAGGGAGTTCAATAAATACATGATGGGAGATCTGGTTGGATTAAATGAAGAGAAATTGTCGAGTGGAGGTGATTACTAATGCCGTAGGCCACTTGCATCAAAGGCCTCTTTCTATTCAATCATAACTTGTCTTGGTTTGATTATTTTAAGATTGCAGCTGCTTGTAGTTCTGAACAAGTCAAATTGGATAATGAAATCTAGCTTAGCTGACCATTTGGGTTTTTTCTAGCAACTACTGCCTCTATTTGTTTTGCTGTAGTGTTGAGATGAACTCTGGTAAATATTTGAAATGTGATATCAATGTGGTCTCCACAAGTTAAACATAGCTGTTCTGGATTTGTTTTAAAAATCATTTCTAAAGTGAAAAAATAATTGGCTGATCTCTAATGTATCCTCCAAAACAGCATAAATGGTTCGGATAGGGAAGTCTCCTCATAATCTGTGTAGTTGCAATGAGACCATATCTGAAGTACTATGAACAGTTTTGGTCCCCTTCAGGAAGGTTAATTTTATTGGAGGCAGTTCAGAGAAGGTTCACTTGGTTGACCTGTGGTATGGAAAGATTATCCATAAGCAAAGGTTAAACAGGTTAGGACTCTACTCAGTAGAGTTTAGAAGAATGAGAGATGATCTCATTGGAACGTACAGGATTCTTAAGTGACTTGACCGAGCACATACTGGGAAGATGTTTATACTCATGGGCCAGTCTAGGACCAAAGATGAAAGCCAATTTAAGACTCTGATGAGGAGGAATTTCTTCTCTGGGTTGAGAGTATTTGAAACTCCTCATCATGGAAGGCTGTGGTTGCAGAGTCCTTGTGTATTTTGAAGATGCGGAGCTGTAAATGTTCGACTGGAATGGACAAACAGGTTTATAGACCAACAGGTTTATTTGAAAGCACAAGCTCTTGGAGCTCTGCTCCTTTGTCAGGTAGCTAATGGGGCAGGGTCCTAGGACACAGAATTTATAGTGAAAGATCAAAGTGTCAGACAACTGATGCGATGAATTGAATAAACCTAGATTGCTGTTAAGTCTTTAATCAATTAGAATGCAGACGCAGGTTTTGATTGATTAATATGTAAATCGCAGAACTTCTCTCAAGTCACAGTCCTGAAATAACAAGGTTTTATCAATATACTAAAAGTTGCATCTCAGCTCCGAGCATTCAAGGTGTGAGGTTAGAGATGATAACTCTGTATCCCAAACTTGAGTCAGACTGGTTCCATTTCCAAAGTAGGAATTTATAAATATGAAATTCACTGCCTACAGATTGTGTATGCTTTTTGAACAAAATAGAATGCATCTACAAAGGCAAATTCACCTCGTAGACTTGTGCATGTGTGCCTGTCAACATGAGTGTGCAGGTGGGTGTGTGCACACAAGTGTGATGGAGTATATGCCTGTGATGGGGTGTGCATGCCTGTGATGGGGTGTGCAAGTGCATGTGTCTGAGAGACTGTGTGTACATGTATGAGAGAGGGTGTGGGAGTGTTTGTTTGTTTGAGAGTGTATAGTGCAGTGGGGCCAGCTGTAGGGATTTTGGGTTCATGTCATGCTACAGGTGACCCCACTGCATTATTCACTCATTCTGTCATGTACACACGTCTATGGGGTGAATTTATACTGAGAAAACCATAAGTTATCTTAGAACTGTCTGCTTGAGAGAAGTTCTGGAATTTACATGTTAATCAATTGGAGAATGGAGATGCAGGTTAAGTGTTTAAAAACTTAACAGTAGTCTAAGTTTGTTCAATACATCTCATCAGTTGTATAACACATTTTGATCTTTTACTATATGTTCTGTGTCCTATGATCCTGTCCAGCTAGCTGCCTGATGAAGGAACAGTGCTTGTACTTGCAAATAAGCCTGTTGTGGCTTTTTTAAAACTGTATATTGAAGACTAGGATGGATCCTTGAGTAGGGGAATTGATGGCTATGAAGAAAGGCAGGAAAGTGGATGTGAGGCGAGATGGATTAGCCATGATCCTATTGAATGTTAGAGTTGGCTTGACCAGCTGAACAGCCTGCTCCAGTTCCGAGTTCTTGCGAATAAACTTTGATTTAAGTCATTTTAAGCGTATTTTTGTGACCAGATTTGAAACTGTTCAGAGTTTGATGGTGTACCATTTGACCCTAAATTGGGGCAAAGCTTTCAAATGGAATCCAAATTGAGATGAGTGTTTCATCAGCTACCTTTTTAAAAAAAAGAATTGGTGTAGATCATCAAATAGACTCTCTTGGTGTCCAAGTCAATATTAAAAGAAAGTTGTCCACCTCACATGATACTCAGGTGTGCTTTTTGAAGACACAAGTGCAGGTTGAGGCAAATTGAAGGTTTCCAACTGTGTAGTCTTCCAGATGTAAAAATACTTTGAGTATGAGATGCATCTTGCCTTTAATTTAAAAGAAACTTGATTTTCATTTTTACAGGCTTGACTTGGCAACAACCATTCTGGAGGTTGGGGGTAAGAAAATATATTAACTGTCAATTTCTTGTCCAATGTATGTCTTTTATCTCCGTATAATGGAGGATTGTGACCAATTTTAAAAACATTGAAGAAAGTCTGGAAACAAAATGCCAAACAGCAGCCAAGTACAATTTTTCTGATTACCTCTAACCTCTGTCCTGTTTCCTTTTTTAGTCGCTGTTCTCTTCTTGATTTGAGTGATATTTGGAAGCAACATCCAGAAATGAAATGGTCTGAACATTTTCAGATTTTGCCTATATGAATCTCTCTCTACCATTGTGGCACCAAAATACCTCCATTTAAAGTCCTAAAAGCACGTAACCCTCACCTCCCCTCCACTGCCCTTCTGTTGTTACCATTTCATTTGAAGGTAACAATGCTGCGCTCCTTCATTGCTTGTCTTTTGTTGTTCCTCAATGCAGTTGACTTGGCTTCATTCAACCTTTGCATATTGGACAGTGTGTGCATCAATTGTTTGACCTCTTCTCTGATTAAAGTAGCTTCATTCACTCAAAGATTAATTCTTGAGCGACGACCTCCTCTTTTACCTGTTTGGAAATAGCTTTCTCAAATGGTCTGATTCCAATTTTTTTAACACCTTACCCCATTGTACTTCTGGTAAATATGTACAATTGCTGAGTATGTGACGAGGTTCCTGCTATCAGGGTTCAATTTTATTCCTTGAAAGTCAGTCCACTCAGACTGATATCTCAAAACACTTTTCTCCTGGCAAGGCCCACCTTTGGCAGCATCTTGTTAAATCTTTAAGACCTGCCATGTTCTCTTTCCTTTTATTGATCCAAAAAAGAATTTACCAACATCCTCCTTCCACATTGCTGTGTCTGTTCTATCTCATGCATGCTGTTCCTGTCTGTCTCTCAGTCTAGCTGTGCCTTTTTCATTAATGAGATGCAAGGGCTGGCACTCAATTTTCACGAGGCTTTTCCAGGCTTGTTTCTGGCACAGATTTAGTCAGAGTACCATCCCCCTGTATTCTGTTTTGTCTTTGTTAAAGGAGATAAATTTAACAATCCTTGTTAATCAAATTTCTAACAATAGAGAATGTATTTCTTGCTCCACTTTGTAGAGTCTGGCCATTTTTGAGCCCAGGGAGCAACTCCAGTTCCTCTACAATTGTGTGGAATGTGTGTATTGTGAAGGCCTGTGTCCTTTGCCCATCGCTAATTGCCTTGAACTGAGTGGCCTGCCAGAATTTCAGAAGAAAGTTTAAGAGTCAACAACTTTGTGTTATAGTTGAGACAGTTCAAGGATGTCAGATTAAGTTCTTAGTAAATGGGTTTTTACAACATCTGAGCTTTCATGGTCATGTTACTGAGACTAGCAGTAATGTCAAAGAATCCTAGAATCCCTAGAGTGTAGAAAAAGGCCATTCAATCCATCAAAGTCTGCACTGACCCTCCGAAGAGCATCCCAACCAGACTACCTCCCCTATCCTATCCCTGTAACCCTGTATTTCATATGACTAATGCATGTAGCCTGCACATTAAGGCTTTTTATTTAGCATTGCCAAACCACCACCTAACCTGCACATCTTTGGACTGTGGGGAGAAACTGATGCACCTGTTTGAAACCACCACAAACACTGGAAAATTGTGAATACTCCTGGCAGACAGTTTCCCAAGGATGGAATCGAATCAGCATCCCTAGCACTGTGAGACAGCACTGCTAACCACAGCCATGCTGCCATCGTATCACTGGACTAGTAATGATTAGATTAGACTAGACTCCCTACAGTGTGGAAACAGGCCCTTCGGCCCAACAAGTCCACACTGATCCTCCGAAGAGCAACCCACCCAAAACCATTCCCCTACATTTACCCCTGACTAATGCACCTAACATGGGCAATTCACCTGACCTGCACACCATGGACTGTGGGAGGAAACTGGAGCACCCGGAGGAAACCCACACAGACACTGGGAGAATGTGCAAACACCACACAGACAATTGCCTGAATTGGGAATTGAACCCAGGTCCCTGGCACTATGAGGCAGCGGTGCTAACCACTGAGCCACCGTGCCACCCCAATGTAGAGTCAGTTAGCTCACTTGGCAAATGGCTGATCCGTAATGGAGTGATGCCACCAGCGTGGGTTCAATTCTCGCACCAGCTGATATCATCATGAAGGACTCTCTGGAAGTCTCTTTTTTTCATATTCCAGAAATTTGAATTTGAATTTCACCAGTGCTTATGGTGAGATTTTAACCAGTGTCTCAGAGTAATAATCTACAATTCAGGTAAAGACGTAGAGTATAAATGACCTGTGCTAGAAGATTGGATTGCATCTGAATTGGAAGGGGACTAATATACTAGCAGGGAGACTTGCTAGAGCTGCTCGGGAGGATTTAAACTGGTAAGGTGGGGGTTGGGACCCAGGTTGAGATAGTGAGGAAAGAGATCAATTTGAGACTGGTACAGTTGAGAACAGAAGTGAGCCAAACGGACAAGGTAGGACTGATTAAATTAAACTGCATTTATTTCAATGCAAGGGACCTAACCAGGAAGGCAGATGAACTCAGGGCCTGGTTAGGAACATGAGACTGGGATATAGTAGCAATAACGGAAACATGGCTCAGGGATAGGCAGGACTGGCAGCTTATTCTTAGAGGATACAAATGTGACAGGGAGGCAAGAGAAGAGGGGGAGTGGCCTTTTTGATAAGGGATAGCATTACAGCTGTACGGAGGGAGGATATTCCCAGAAATACATCCAAGGAAATTATTTGGGTGGAACTGAGAAATAAGAAAGGGATGATCACCTTATTGGGATTGTATAATAGACCCCCTAATAGTCAGAGGGAAATTAAGAAACAAATTTGTAAGGAGATCTCCCTTATCTGTAAGACTAATAGGGTGGTTATGGTAAGGGACTGCCATAGTGTTAAAGGTTTAAATGGAAAGGAATTTGTGTGTACAAAAAGAATTCTGATTCTGTATGTGGATGTACTGGCTAGAGTGTGCAAAACTTGACCTATTCTTGGGAAATAAAGCAGGGCAGATGACGGAGGTGTCACTAGGGGAGCACTTTGAGGCCAGCGACCATAATTCTATTAGTTTTAAAATAATGATGGAAAAAATAGACGAGATCTAAAAGTTGAAGTTCTAAATTGAGAGAGGCCAATTTTGACAGTATTAGGCAAGAACTTTCAAAAGCTGGCTGGGGGCAGACGTTTGCAGGTAAAGGGACAGTTGGAAAATGGGGAGCCTTCAGAAATGAGATAACGAGAGTCCAGAGAAAGTATATTCCTGTTAGGGGGGAAAAGGAAAGGTTAGTTATAGAGAATGCTGGATGACTCGAGAAATTGAGGGTTGAATTAAGAAAAAGAAGGAAGCGTATGTAAGGTATAGACAGGATAGATCGAGTGAGTCCTGAGAGTGTAAAGGCAGTAGCAGTATACTGAAGAGGGAATTCAGGAGGGGACATGAGAGCTTTGGCAGATAGTTAAGGAGAATCCAAAGGGTTTTTACAAATACATGAAGGATGAAAGGGTAACTAGGGAGAGAATAGGGCCTCTCAAAGATCAGCAAAGTTGCATTTGTGTGGAGCTACAGGAGATAGGGGAGGTACTAAATGAGTATTTTGCATCAGTGTTTAACTATAGAAAAGGACGCAGAAGGTATAGAATGTAGGGAGATAGATGGTGATGTCTTGAAAAATGTCCATATTACGGAGGAGGAAGTGCTGAATGTCTTGAAACACACAAAAGTGGATAAATCCCCAGAATCTGATGAGGTGTAACCAAGAACTGTGGGAAGCTAGGGAAGTGATTGCTGGGCCTCTTGCTGACACATTTGTTATATCGATAGTCACAGGTAAGGTGCCGGAAGACTGGAAGTTGGCTATCATGGTGCCACTGTTTGAAAAAGGTGGTAAGGACAAGCCAGGGAACTATAGACCAGTGAGCCTGACATCCGTGGTGGGCACCTTGTTGGAGGGAATCCTGAGGGACAGGATTTACACGTGCTTGGAAAGGCAAGGACTGATTAAGGATAGTCAAGATGGCTTTGTGCATGGAAAATCATGTCTCACAAATTTGATTCAGTTTTTTGAAGTAACAAAGAGGATTGATGAGGACAGAGCAGTAGGCATGATCTATATGGACTTCAGTAAGGTGTTCGACAAGGTTCCCCATGGGAGATTGGTTAGCAAGGTTAGATCTCATGGCATACAGGGAGAATCATCCATTTGGATGCAGAACTGGCAAAGACTGAGGATGGTGGTGGCATGTTATTTTTCAGATTGGAGGCCTGTGACCAGTGGAGAGCCAGAAGGATTGGTGCTGGGTCCACTACTTTTTGTCATTTATGTAAATGATCTGGATGTGAGCATAAGAGATTTAGTTATTAAGTTTGCAGATGACACCAAAATTGGAGGTGTAGTGGACAGCGAAGAAGGTTACCTCAGATTATGATCAGATGAGCCAATGGGCTGAGTGGCAGATGGAGTTTACTTAGGTAAATGTGAGGTGGTGCATTTTGGAAAAGCAAATCTTAGCAGGACTTAAACACTTAACAATAAGGTCCGAGGGAGTGTTGCTGAACAAAGAGACCTTGGAGTGCAGGTAGATAGGATAGTGAAGAAGGCAGTTAGTATGCTTTCCTTTATTGGTCAGAGTATTGAGTACAGGAGTTGGGAGGTCATGTTGTGGTTGTACAGGACATTGGTTAGGCCACTTTTGGAATACTGCATGCAATTCTGGCCTCCTTCCAATTGGAAGGATGTTGTGAAATCTGAAAGAGTTCAGAAAAGATTTACAAGGATGTTGCCAGGATTGGAGGATTTGAGTTATAGGGAGAAGTTGAATAAGCTAGGGCTGTTTTCCCTGGAGCATCAGAGACTGAGGGGTGACGTTATAGAGGTTGATTAAAATCATAAGAAATGTGGATAGGATAAATAGACAGTCTTTTCCCTGGGGTGGGGAGTCCAGAACTAGAGGATGCAGGTTTAGGGTGAGAGGGGAAAGCTATAAAAGAGACCTAAGGGGCAATGTTTTCACGCAGAGGTGCTTGTACGTAATGAGCTGCCAGAGGAAGTGTTGGAGGCTGGTACAATTGCAACATTTTAAAAAGCATCCGGATGGGTATGTGAATAGGAAAGATTTGGAGGGGTATTGGCCTGGTGCTGGCAACTGGGACTAGATTGGCTTGGGATATCTGGTCAGCATAGACGAGTTGGACCAAAGGATCTGTTTCCATGCTGTACATCTGTGATTCTTGATTAGTCATTAGTCCCAACAGACCATAGGGCTGCTCTCTCCTTAAAACCAAGACAGTTAGTGGTCATTTATTATGTGTCACTACACCTTAGGCAAGTGAAGAAGTTAAGAGGAGAGTGCTTCATAATAATTTCTTTATTTACCCATTCTCCCAGTGTCTGTGGATTTCCACTCGGTACTCCTGTTTGCTCCCTCAGATGTACAGGTTAGGTGGATTGTCTGTGCTAAGGTTACCATGGTGTCCAGGATGTGCTGGCTAGGTGGATTAGGCAGGGAAAATGCAGTGTGGGCGAGTGGGTCTGAGTGGGATGCACTTTTGGTGGATCAATGCAGGCTGGATGGGCCGAATGGAGACCCTCTGCGCTATGGGGATTGTATGATTGTTTGATCTTACTACAGCACCACATCTCTAGACTGTTTTTCAAATCTCTTCCATTCACTATTGAAGATCAAATCGAAAAACAAATTAAAATTAATCATTACTCGATATTGTATTGTTGAACATGTGTAAAAGGTTATGCATATTGCAAATGTGTCCACTGGAGCTAACTCTGTGTTGGGAACTCGATGTGTCCTGGATTTACAATATACTCTAATTTGGTTATCACGTGAGAGATTCTTCCCCCAAAATCAAATGATTTGAATAGTAATTCTTATTGCATCTATTGTTGCTGCTATCCTAGCTATTCAAAAATGATTAGTGTCCCTTATAAAGCCGCTGGAGGGATTCTTGATGGCAACTAACTAAAAAAAGAATTAAATGTTGTACATTCCTTAATCGTAAAGCAACATTTTGCTTGCAACATAAAATTGTAAGGCTTGGAAGCTAATCCTGATATGTGACTTGACAATCTCCTACAGGTAGAAACACAAATGAGATCTGAGTGTTGGAATAAATTCTGTACTTTCTTTCTCTCCCTGCCCTCACCACCCAGCCAAACAATATCAAGTCTGTTTCATTATTCCACTGGTTCTTAACATGACTGATTCTCAACTTTGAACAAGATAGGTAAAATTGAAAAAGTAGCAATCAATATCTATACTTTGATATCTAGTTGGATTTGAACTTTGCTCTTGGTAAAATTACATCCCTAAAGATGGTGCTCAGAGGAAAAATATTTCAAAAAGAATGGCCTCATTTTGAATTATCAGCCTTTTTTCTTGATTTGTGATTTTGTGACTTTTTTTGTTTCTCAATATTAATTCATGAGGGTGACTTTAAAATTTTGGATGAGATATAGCTGTTGATGGTAAAGCATTTGTTGCCCTTGGACACTTTAAGACTCAATCACATTATATGAGTCTCATGTGGAATATAGAGGAAGAAGAAGCAAAGAATGATCAAAAATTTAAGGAGAGAAGAATTGGGGTGAGAGCTTGTCAGAATTATACAAACATTAAGTTTCTACAGATCCGTAAGGAAGAAAAATGTTGATGAGCGTTGCTCCTGTACAAAGTGAGTCAGAAGTAATAATGAAAGTAGGGAGACAGTGGATAATTCAGTTATTTAGTATTGGACTTTACCAGAGAGGCTATAACTAAATCCCAGAAGTAGTGGTAAATTTAGAAATAGGACAACATGGAATAGTACAGCACAAGAACAGGCTCATAGGCCCACCATATGTGCATTGACCATGATGCCATTCTAAATGAATCCCATTTGCTTGCACATTGTCCATTTTCCCCCTCTTCTCTGCCTGTTTATGTCTAAATATCTCTTGGATATTTCTATTGAATCTGCTTCTGATACCTATCCTTTCCAAAACTCCATTGATTTTGATGCGGTCCCATTTTGATTTTAAGATGGTATAAATGGTTTAATCAAAAAAAAGGGTGGGGTGGTGGGCAGAGAGAAAGCAGGATTCCACAATCCTCCTAGATTAGCATCTGTAATGGGAAAATTTTGAAAGATATTATTTAAGACAAGGCTGGAAACTTGAATATGCTTCAGGTAATCTGGCAGAGTCAATGTGATCTTATGAATATCAGGCTTGACTATTGGAATTTTGTTGTGGATAAAAAGATACTGGAACTGTACTAAGATTTCCAGAAGACATTTGATAAACTTTATAGCTCAGTGCATTGAGTATAGGAGTTGGGAGATCATGTTACAGCTGTATAGGACATTGGTTAGACCAACTTTGGAATACTGAGAGAAATTCTGGGCTCCCTCCTATAGGAAGGGTGTTGTGAAAGGGTTCAGAAAAGTTTTACAAGGATGTTGCCAGGGTTGGAGGATTTGAGCTATAGGGAAGAGGCTGAATAGACTGGTGTTATTTTCCCTGCAGCATTGGAGGCTGAGGGGTGACCTTAGACAGGTTTATAAAATCATGAGGGGCAAGAATAGGGTAAATAGGCAAGGTCTTTTCTCCGGGGCGGGGGGGGGCGGGGTGTAAATGTCTAGAACTAGAGGGCATAGGTTTAAGACGGAAGAGATCTAAAAGGGACCCAGGGGCAACATTTTCATGCAGAGGGTGGTGTGTGTATGGAATCAGCTGCCAGAGGAAGTGTTGGAGACTGGTACAATTAAAACATTGAAAAGGTATCTGGGTGGGTATATGAATAGGAAGGGTTTAGAGAGGTATGGGCCAAATGCTAGCAAAAAGGGACTAGATTCATTTGGGATATCTGGCTGGCATGGACAAGTTGGACCCAAGGGTCTGTTTCTGTACTGTATATCTCTGACTCTAAGTGCTACGTGAAAAGCTATTGCAGAAAATAAAGGGCATGCTGTGAAGGATAGCATATTTGTATTCAGCCATGGCATATTGCGCATTGAATATTGGCCTTCTCCTAATTTCTAAGTTTTCATTTTAAGCTGTTCAATTTTAACATGTCATTTCTGCCCGTGAGACTGAATTCCGGTATTAAAGCAAATAGGAAATAATTCAATGCTAGGCATTGGTTCTTATAGATATGGACTTCCACCTCCATGGAAACCAGCTGTGTTTTCCAATGACATTTGATGTGTTCTCTGTCTGATTCTTGGAACAATGCCACATTGTACCTATCGTTTTGAGATACTTAGCATGCAAAAATACATCTGTTTTGATCGGGATTCTTTTTTCTTAGAAAACACAAGTCATGAGGCTGCTTTGTTGCAGTTTGCAAGGGTCATCATGAAAGTATCATCAAAAATTATAGAATATTCTCATGAAAGTTCCCATGCGCTCTTGTGAAAGATCACAGACCTGAAACTGTGCTCAAATGTATCGCCATAAACTAAGTGCTTCCACTATTTTCTAGTTGTTTTATATTTCCAAGAGTCACGTCAAATGCAATTAAGTTTCACTTGGCTGTCAAAATTACTGTTGTGCTCTTCAGCTGATCTCTAATCAGAATCCAGTCTTATCAGTTCGACAATATAAAACTTTCCATGTAATCTTTCATTTCTGAACATATTGACCAAAAACTATGTGATCATTATATGTAACAGTATAAATTCATCTGTTGTGTCTCTTCACCAGGATATATTGTCTTGTGATGATTGATTTCAATCTTTTTTAAATAGATTATGAAATTCAGGTTGCAATTTCTGAAGCACTATGCAGAATGACTGATAAGAAGACAAGAGAGACTCTGGTTTATAAATGGTTTGATGAGCCTAACGCAAATGCTTTCAAAGAGATCAGAGATTCTGAATTTGAAACTGTGAGTGCATTTAAAAATTAGATGTTTAAGGATCTTGACTGCGACAACAACACAATAAAAGTCTGCTGCGAATTGGTGGCTGAGACCATTTTAAAATGAATGATATAATGTAATCAGTTAGCTCAGTTGGCTGGACAGCTACTCTGATGCAGAGTAATGCTAAAGGCATGGGTTAAATTCCCACTCTGGACCATGAAAGTCCTGCTGCCTCCAGCATGACCTTCAGGTCAAATTTAATGCAGGTGTTGTCCTCCCTGCCATCTTCCTTCATTGCAATTTGAAATATTTGATTTATGTATCCGAGCAGAATGTGCAGAGATTCTACTTCTATTAAAACAGAACAGATACAATTAAGTTTTCATGCAAGTGGAATTTTGAAGCTCCAGGTTTATGTATTTGGATATTTTTCGAAATGGTGGTTTGAGGCCTTTACAAAGAGCTAGTGGCAGTGGCCTGTCTTAAACAGCCCTTACCCAGTACCACATATCACAAATGCCATAAGTTTGCTAGCAGTTTACATTTGGGGAAAATAGAGCACCAAATCCCTCTAGCTGATCCTTCTGAGCTCACCATCTCTGTTTGCCTCTATTTGACAGTATCAGATTTTCAAATGCCACTGGCCTCCCCACTCTTTCTGTTTTTCCAAGAGCCCTATTTCACTCATTTTTAATTTGACCTCTTTTGTATCCCCAATAATCTCACTGATTGCCATGCCTCCAACTGCTTATGGTTCTATTTGGGAATTCTCTCCCCATTTTGCTTTATTAGTTCTCCCTTTTTGTAATTCTCAAATGACATCTTTCACCAAGTTTAAATTAGCTGTCTTAAAATACTTTAACAGAATGTACAAAATGGAAATTGAACTTTTAAATTTGCTTAATTCAGAAATTCCTTCACAACAGTACAGTATTCCATTCCACTTTTTGGTATAGTCTGTCTTGGATATAACGTTGGGAAGCTTTTTTTTGAGGCCATTTTGGGAATTGCTGAGAGTTGCCATTTTAAATGTGTGAACGCAATCATTTAGGGTTTTTTTTGTTTGTGCAGGATAATAATGAATACAACATTGATTAATCACTGAACCATTTTACCTGCTGACCGCCGCCGCCTCATTGCTACATAATCTGATTTTTATTTTCAAGGGGTAGATGAGCCTCAATTTGGGGCCAACAAGGTGACCACACAACAATTTCTGTACTACCATATCTAGTGTCTCCTGTTCATTTTGATGATTTTAGGTTATGCTATATGTGAGTAAAGTACTTGAAGTGTAAGTGAGGCTGTTTGTGTAATTAATTATGTCATGACACATTGGCTAACGCTGTCTTAAACTCAACTGTTGGTCTTCAATTCAAAAGTCAGAAGTATTGTTGTCAAATCTGATGCCTAAAAATATTTTTTTCTTTTGAAGGATTGTAGAAAATTTCTTAATTCATTAAATGAAAGCCTTCGCAGTAAGAGAAGGTAAGATCCTCATTTGGATTTAAAATGTAACAAACATAACCGTGAAAAATATTTATTGAAGTAATAATATTTTGATTTCATTATCATGGAATAAAGAGTGAAGAGCTGGTTAATTTTTAAAATTCAATTTGCATTCATTTCAGATTAGTGTTTGTGAACTATTTATTGTGCAAGATGTATGATAACTTGGGTGAATTGTTGGTCAACATAGAAATTTGTGGCTTCTGCTACTCTTGCTCCCCCTATACTCCTTCCAAACACACATGAAGATTTTCCATTTGATCATGCATATGTAAACCTACAGGCAACATTTTCGGCTCTGTTTAAAATAACTATTGATTTTATTGTATGATTGTGTTCAATTCTTTTAGTAAAATGTCAGTGTAACTAATACAATCAATCATTTTTTCCAATCAAAATAGGATAGTTGGACTAATCCATAAAGATATTCAGATATTACTGTCAACAGCACAGATGATGACAATTTACTTGTGGTATCCCTCAGCTGGTCTATGATTTTCCACCCAATCTACATGCTGTTTCTCATGATCATTGCCTGAAGGCATGTATTTGTTTTTACATATCCACTGATGACTCCCATCACCTTAGCAGCACCCCTCTTGATTCCGCCTCCTTTATATTGAGTCTGCATATCTGATGGCCAGGAGAAAGTGAGGACTGCAGATGCTGGAGAGTCAGAGTCGAAAAGCACAGAAGGTCAGGCAGCTTTCGATAAGCAGGAGAGTTGACATTCCAGGCATAAGCCCTTCATCAGGAATGAGGTGTGAAGGGGGCAGGAATTGATGAGGGCTGAGAGAAAACTGGGGAGGGGGGGATGATATGTCAGCGGGGAGGGTAGAGTGGAGAGATGGACAGGTGAAGCGGGCAGTGCCAAGTTGGAGGCTTGGAATCACCGCCACCTACATCTACCTATTGTTTCTCTGATGGCCAGTATTGTATGAACAGAATTTTCCACTCACTACGTATTGATAAAATCAAAACCATTATTTTCACATCCTATCTGCTCACATTCAATAGGTACTAATTACATCTTCTCATGGCAATAGTGCCCAGTTAAACCAGTCTATTAATAATCTTTCTGACCTTGTACAGTAATTGTGCCATCATGAGATTACCTAAATTGTCTCTGCTTAATGACTAATAAGACCTTTGTTAATGCCACTGTTGCTTCAAGACTTGAATATTCTAATGTATTACTGACTCATGTCCCAGTTCAACTCTGTAAGCCTGAGGTCATCCAAAATTTCATCTGTCTTGCTACTGCCTCCTCTTCATTGACTTGTATTGGTTCTCAGGCAACCAGTACAGTTTTAAAATTCTCAAATCCTCTAAGGGCCTTTCCCATTTCTAACATTAATCTCCTGCCCTTCCATAACTCTTATGTGCTCCTCTAATTCTGGTTTCTCTATCCCTCTTTTTTTTTGTTCATGGTAATTGTCGGTTTGGCCAGTGTTCACTGCTCACCCTTACCACCACTTTCAATTTGAAATAATGTTGAACAGTTGTATTTCATGAGTATAGTTCACCCCCAGTGTTATTAGGATCTGTTTTTGTAGCCATTGAATGTTAGCCCACTTGAGTTGTTTTTCTTTTTGTCCATTGTAATCCCCAAAATATCCATAATGGAATCATGAGTGATTTGTAATGCCTTCTCTTCAGTATCGGAGGAGTTACAAATGATGTTAAACATCCACAGTTATGACTACTCGTGATTAGATTAGATTAGATTCCCTATGGTGTGGAAACAGGCCCTTCAGCCCAACCAGTCCACACCGACCCTCCAAAAAGTACCCCATCCAGACCTATTTTCCTCTGACCAATGAACCTAACACTGGGCAATTTAGGATCATCAATCCACCTGATCTGTACATCTTTGGACTGTGGGAGGAAACCAGAGCACCCGGAGGAAACCCACACAGACAAGGGGAGAATGTGCAAACTCCACACGCAGTTGCCCAAGTCTGGAATTGAACCTGGGTCCCTGATGCTATGAGATTGCAATGTTAACCACTGAGCTACGGGGCCGCCCATCTATCATCATAAATCTATTTGAAGCAACTGAAGGTGGTTGCGTCTGGGACACTACCCTGAGAAACACCTGATGATTGAACTCTAGTAATCATAACCATATTTCTTTTATGTTGTTTACTCTGAAGAATTTTGGTATTTTTGGAGATTATCCCTAATTTTGTTAAATTCCACAGAATGTAGGCCCAGTCTCCTTAATATGTCCTCCATCACCATCTAAAGAACCAACCTAATGAAATTCCACCGCTCTACATCAATTGCAAGTATGCCCTTGGGCAAAAGGAACAGCATGCTGCTTGAGGTGTGGTCTCTGTGTTCGATGCAATTGAAGCAAGACCTTTTCTTTACACTTGTTTCCTTTTTTAATTTGCTTATAGAAGCTTTCTAAACTTGGTTCTTGTTATTTTACAGTCTATGTTCTCTTTCGTGATCAAAGTCTTCGTCGTTCTCTGCTGAATTCCCAAATTCTTCCAATCCAATGCAAAGACCATGTCATCTTTATTTTATAATGTGGACTGAAATGAGAAACACTTCAAATGAGAAACATGCTCTCTGAAACCAGAGTGATCTGGTAGAATGTTGCATGTACAAAAAGCAAACAACCTGACATGCATTGCAGGCATTGTTTATGCTGCTGCTTGTGAACCTGTGATTAAGTTTGTAGATGAGCTGGAGCACAGGGCTTATGTACATGTGGAGCTTTTGTTGGCATCAAAACTGGTCAGCAAACCAATGACCAGTTGTTAATAACAAAGGCCTTCTGCCTATCAGCAACCAGGATTTATTCTTTGATAATTGAACATCATAGGATTGTGAGCAAGATACAGAGACTTCTTCAGACCATCAGCTTTGAAACGATCTTTCTGTTCTCTGCACTAAATCACTTTAAAACAATTAATCTTTTCTTCAATTGTTTTCAATTTGTGACTTTGAATTGTGGAATGCTAATAGTTGAACTGGCTTACCTGTTATTTTGAGCTAACCAATGGAAGCATTTAAGGAAGAACAATTCAGAAACAATGTTTTGATTTAATGAGAATTCTCCATAAACCTTGTGAACAGGAACAAATGAACTGCTTTCCTTTTATTCCTCATCTGTGTGTGTGTTAACAGTTCATAATTGTTTACCTGTAGCTCAAGTCTGACGATTACAAGTAATTTTTATGTCCAAAACCTGGTCCACACTTTGTCAACCTGGATCCAAGAGTCCAGTAAATTCAAATCTTTACACACGTTTTTAAAATTTTTAACTTTAGGAATAGCAGCTTTTGATTTTGAATTACCCCAGAGTGCCATGACAATAGTGTTGCTCCTATTGGTATGGTACTATCTTGATCTTGTTTTCCTTGAAATTTAGAAGTGTCCAAGGAGACTTAATGTGAAAGGTCCTGAGGGACTCTGCATTGAGTGTCTGGAATTCCCTTCCTCAAAAAGCAGTGGGTAAAGAGCCTTCAAATATTTTTAAGAATATTCTTGATAACCTTTCATCCCCTTGGTAATCTGAGATATGCAGAAAAGAACATAAAGTAGAAAGGTACAGCACAGAGCAGGCCCTCTGGCTCATTATGCTGTGCTGTAATTTAATCAGAATGTAAAATTTAAGCTACGCATCCCTCAACTCACTGCTATCCATGTGCATGTCCAGCAATTGCTTCAATGTCCCTAATGACTCTGCTTCCACTACCACAGCTGGCAACACATTCCATGCATTCACAACTCTCTGCATAAAGAACCTACCTCTGACGTCTCCTTTATACTTTCCTCCTAATATCTTTAAACTATGACTCCTCATACCAGTCAATTCTGCCTTGGGGAAAAGTCTCTGGTTAATTTTCTCTATCTATTCCTCTCATCATGTAAGCCTCAATCAGGTCACCTCTCTTCCTCCTTCTCTCCAGAGAGAAAAGTCCTAGCTTATTCAGCCTTTCTTCATAAGGCAAGCCCTCCAGTCCAGGCAGCATCCTGGGAAAACCTTTTTTGCACCTTCTCCAAAGCCTCTATCTTTCCTATAGTAAGGTGACCAGAACTGGACACAAGTGTGGTCTCACCAGGGACTTGCAGAGCTACAGCAAAACCTCACAGCTCTTAAACTCAATCCTCCTGTTAATGAAAGCCAAAACACTATATGCTTTCTTAACAACCCTATCCACTTGAGTGGACTTTGAGGGACCTATGAACTTGCACACCCAGATCCCTCTGTTCCTCCACACTGCTAAGAATTCTGTCTTTAATCTTATATTCAGCATTTGAGTTTGACCTTCCAAAATGCATCATTTTGCAGTTTTTTTTAGATTAGATTAGACTTACAGTGTGGAAACAGGCCCTTCGGCCCAACAAGTCCACACCGACCCGCCGAAGCGCAACCCACCCATACCCCTACATTTACCCCTTACCTAACACTACGGGCAATTTAGCATGGCCAATTCACCTGACCCGCACACCTTTGGACTGTGGGAGGAAACCGGAGCACCCGGAGGAAACCCACGCAGACACGGGGAGAACGTGCAAACTCCACACAGTCTGTCGCCTGAGTCGGGAAATGAACCCGGGTCTCTGGTGCTGTGAGGCAGCAGTGCTAACCACTGTGCCGCCCACCGTTATCCAGGTTGAACTCCATCTGCCATTTCTCAGCCCAGCTCTGCAACATGTCTATGTCACGCTGCAGCCTGCAGTAGCCCTCTATACTATCAACGGCATCTCCAACCTTTTGTGTCAACTGCAAATATACTAAACCACCCCTCAATCTCCTCATTCCAAGTCATTTATAAAACTAAAAAGAACAGAAGCCCAAGGACAGAATCCTGCGGGACCCTACTTAACACTGACTACCAGGTAGAATACTTTCCATCTACAACCATTCTCTGCCTTCATCAGCCAGCCAATTCTAAATCCAGATAGTCAAATCTCTGGGTATCCCATACTTCCTGACTTTATGAATGAGCCTACCATGGGGAACCTTATCAAATGCCTTGCTGAAGTCTATATATACCACATCCACTGCTCGGCCTTCATTGACCTGTCTTGACACCTCCTCAAAGAACTCCTTAAGTTTTTTGAGGCATGACCTGCTGCTCACAAAACCATGCTGACTGCCTTTAATCACACTATGCTTTGCCAAATAGTCATAAATCCTATCCCTCGGAATTCTTTCCAAATTTTGGCAGACCACAGACATGAGACTGGTCTCTAATTGCCAGGGATTTCCCTGTTGCCCTTCTTGAAAAGAATCCTCGGTACAACTCCCGTGGGGAGTGAGGAGGCAATGATCTTAGCCAACAGCTTAGCAACCTCCTTTCTTACTTCCTGGAGCAGCGTAGGATAAATCCGGTCTGGTCCTGGGGACTTATTAATCTTAATGTTTACCAAAATTTCCAGCACACCAACTTCGCCAATCTTGATCTGGTCAAGCCTGTATCCCGGCTCTTCTAAGTTCTCATTCACAACAAGGTCCCTTTCCTTGGTGAAAACTGAAGCAAAAACTCATTTAGGGCTTCCCCTATCTGCTCAGACTCCACGCACAAGTTCTCTACGCTATCCCTGATCGGCCCTACCTTCTCCCAGATCATTCTCCTACTCCTCACGTATGAGTAAAATGCCTTTGGCTGCTCCCTAATCCTCCTCGTCAAAGAGTGGAGTTGAAATCAGCCATGATCTTATCGAATGGCAGAGCAGGATTAAAGGACCGAGTGGCCCCCTCTTGTTCCATGTTCACGCTATCTGATCTAATATCTCCTCATAATGTTGCACACCTCTGGAACAGGTGGGACTTGAACCTGGGTCTTCTGGCCCAAACATCAGGGATGGCACGTTGGCTAAGTGGCTAGCACTGCTGCCCTGCTCCATCAGCGATCTGGGTTAAATTTCACCCTTGAGTGTCTGTCTGTGTATCATTTAGGCTTCTGTTGGGTGGTCTGGTTTCCTCCTGCTGTCCAAAGTCGTGCAGGTTAGGTGGATTGACCATGATAAAAGCACGGGTTACAGGGATTGCAGGATGCATTTTGGAAGGCCAGTGCAGACTCAGTGGGCTGAAAGGCTCTTTGTGCATTGCAGGGATTCTGACTGTACTACCCACTGCTGCACAAAAGTTCTCCAAAGTTAATTTAGATATTTTCCAAACAACCTGAGTGCATATTTTTACAGCCCTCTGAAGCTGGTGGGATTTGACTCCTCTCCTGGTATAGAGGCCAGGACACCATCCATCACTGTGCCACAAGAACCCATCACCAATATAAAGCTTCGAGGAGAAAGTGAGGACTGCAGATGCTGGAGATCAGAGCTGAAAATGTGTTGCTGGAAAAGCGCAGCAGGTCAGGCAGCATCCAAGGAGCAGGAGAGTCGACGTTTTGGGCATGAGCCCTTCCTGCGCTTTTCCAGCAACACATTTTCAACCAAAATAAAGCTGCAAGATTTAAATTAAGCTTTTGTTGCAAGGAGTAAGCTTGTATTCTTTTGAGTTTTGAAGAAACCAGATCATTAAATCATTTAATTTCTTCCTTTAGAAGTAGACAGAATAAAATTTTTGTACTGAGAAAATTTAAGAAGTGGAAATAATCTTAAACCTGGTGCTGGATTGTTTAGGTGTGATGTGTGAAGTGCTTTCTGATGAGAAGTAGTCTGGTTAGAAAATCTGAAACATTGCCTTACAACACCTCTCGCCACCTTTAAAGCATAAGCCAATTTCAAATCTCAAAAATCTGTCACTCTATGGCGAGGATCACCTAAGGGTGATGAAGCCAAGATTGGTAGATCTAGATTGCATGTGATATGATTCATTAGATTGTATTTAAAATTCACTTGATCTTTCTTATGATTTTGCAGAGTTTATACCTATCCATGCAATGCTGCATTCCTCGATTTGAATGAGGTAAGACTGTTTAATTTTCAGTCATGCATGAATTTTCCTGCAATTTAATTTCTCCAAGCTTAGTAATTTGAAAATCTATTTGGCACTCTATTTTCCCTTTATATTATGACCATATGCTGTGTCTGGGGAAAAAAAAATCACCTGGCTTATGTCTCTTAATTTTGAGTCAAAATTCAAAATTGAGCAGTTATCTTTTTTTTGGTCAGGGTGTATTTTAACTTGTGACGTAAAAATTGTCAGTATTTTGGAAACAGTGTGGTGTTCCTGTATTTGATGAATACAGACTCTTATCGCCATGATGTTGGGGATTATCCATGTTTAGTCTGAGACTGTCTATCCAGAATAGTTGAATTTAAAACTACACTTCTTCAGATTATGCACTGAAGTGCAGGTTCATTGTTCCTTGAAGGTAGAATCTCAGGTAGATAAGATAGTGAAGAAGGCATTCAGCATGCTTTCTGTTATTGGTCTGACATTGACTACAGGAGTTGGGAGGTCATGTTGTAGCTGTACAGGATATTCGTTGTTCCACTTTTGGAATAGTGTGTGCAATGCTGGTCTCCCTCATGTAGGAAGCATGTTGTGAAACTTGAAAAGGTTCAAAGTTTACAAGGGTATTGCCAGGTTTGAGCTTATAGGGCTGGTGCTGTTTTCCCTGGAGCATCAGAGGCTTATAAAATAGAGGTTTATAAAATCAAAGTCTTCGGGTTCAGGAGTTCAGAACTAGAAGGCGTAGGTTTATGGTGAGGGAAAAGATTTAGAAGGGACTTAAGAGGCAACTTTTTCATGCAGAGTTGTGCATCAGAGGAAGTGGTGGAGGCTGGGATAATTACAGCATTTTAAAGTGCATCTGGATGGGTTTATGAATAGGAAGGGTTTAGAGTGATATGGGCCAAGTGCCAGAAGTAGGACTCTATTAATTTAGGATATCTGGTCAGCAAGGATGAGTTGGGCTGAAGGGTCTGTTTCTATGTTATACATCTGACTCTAGTTGCTTCAGGTGGCCCTGTAGAGAGAGCTCTTAAATTTGTGACCTATAACGGGAAAGACTGTAGAAATTTAATTACATGGTGTTTCTTTGGCGACAGTAAATTCTGGTCCTCCATTCCCGAATCATGTAAAAGAAAGCAAAGTGAAATACAGAGGGAAAGAAAGATTGAGCTACAAGAGAATAGAAGAAATGTTTTGTGGACATCTGTACAATAATTAAATGAAGGGACAGGAGATTTACATCAATGTTAAAAATTAACATCGGAAGCAGGTCTGTTTTATCCAACCTACATGATAAAGTTCAATACCTGTCAATTTCGTGTTCCTCTTATTTTAGTTTTTATTTCAAAAATATACTTGCACAATTTATGAAAAAGGGTATGAAACAGTTCCATCATACTTTGTCAAAAAAAGTGGAATTTGACGTACCTCCATTAGAACTTCAATCCTGTTGCAACAACAAAAAGGCAAGTTCTAATTTTGGTAGAAAATTGTTTACACTTCCATTTAAAGCAATAAAATTTAACAGACCCTTGCTATTACATTTTGGTGAAAAAGATTTCAACTATACCTCAGCTGCAACTGGCCTGAACTTTACTGTGTCCTCAGCAAATAATCTTGGATCAATTGGCACAGGCACCCATGTGATGTGCTTATAAGTAAAACGTGAAGCAACTAGATTCAGGTGTACAACATGTTTTTAGAGGAACAAAAAACTCAGGCAGCAGCTGCTAGACTTCTGTATGTAATTTCCTGAGATTACCAGAAATGGCTGTCTAATCCCCTATTTGTGTCACCATTTTTGAGCAAATGGTGCTTGCGTATTTTGGTTTCTCCACGCTTAAATGTAACTAGTTTTTGAATCCCACTGTGACCAAAAGCTAATCTCTCTGCCATAACTTGAAGTAGCAATATTTTTCCAAATTAGGGTAGTGTCTTAACAGGCTGTGGTAGACTTCCCACATTGCATACCTTTTGGTCTCCATGTCTACACTGAATGAGCAGCAATTTCCTCCAAATAAGTATTGGAGATCAAAACCATTGGCTTAGTTCCCAATTACCGACATGGTAATTTAGTCACCAACTCTATCATCCTCTCCAGTGTTTGAGAATCAACCAGTATTTGCCCCTGTGGTAGCCTCCAATGTGTTCACGCCATCTTTCTAAAGGCACCAGAATCCAGTTGTGCCTTGGTTGATCTTTTGAGTTAATAATCCCACAGATCAGGCTCTCTGGTCTTTATAAATGAATTCCTGACAATCTCCCAGTTTCTGCACATTGACAATATTTGGCTAGTCAATTTGTGCTATAGGTTTTGTTGACTGAGCACTCCTGGATGATTGTAGTGGACTTTGGTGAGATGTGGTAATTGTGTCAATGTCCTGGTCAGGAATGTGACTATTTCTGGAATGCTGATCTATCAGTACCATAGGCAGAATCTCCCCTTTTTTTTTCTGCCAACCCTGTTTTCCTCCATCATTTGCCCCCCTTCCTCTCCATCTCCTTCACGCTCTCGTTCTCTCCCCTTCCCCTGCAACTCTGGATTCCCTTGCTGATCAAGCAGTAAATATATACAATGATTCTGCCCCAAGAACTTTCCAAAGACAAGTCACCCTCAAAATAAATTCCACCTCAGTCAGTCTTGAGTTGGCACCATGCTTCTTTTGAAACTATGCCCTGTGGTGCTTGACTGCCCCAAGAAGGGGAAACTTCCTCCCACCACTTACCCTGTCAAGCCTTTTAGGTAACTTGCATATTTCAATGAGACCACCTCATTCTTCTAAACTCCAGTGAGTAGAGTCACAATTTAGATTTCAATTAGATTCCCTACAATATGGAAACAGGCCCTTCGGTCCAATAACTCTGCACCTCCCTTCTGAAAGGGAGTGACACACTCCCATACGTTTATCCCTGATTAGTGCACCTAACAATTTAGTATGACCAATTCACCCGACCTACATATCTTTTGGACTCTGGGAGGAAATGAGAGCAGAAACCAGAGGAAACCCGGGCAGACACGGGAGAATGTGCAAACTCCACATACAGTCGCCTGAGGCTGGAATTGAACCCGGTTCTCTGGCACTGTGAGGCAGCAGTGCTAACCACTGAGCCACTGTTTTGTTTAGTTTTTGCTCATAAAATAATTTCTCCAGACCAGGGATCAACCTAGTGAACGTTTTCTGAACTGCCTCCAACTAATTTATGCCTTTCCTTAAGGGCGACCAAAACAACTGTCACCCAGATGAGGTCTCACTAGAACCTGTATAGTTGCCATAAGGTTTCCCTACTCTTTTTTTATATATAGTCCGATCCCCTTGAGATAAGGACCAACTTTCCATTAGCAGCTGTATGCTAGCTTTGTTTTGTACACAAGTACCCCAACTCCTTTTTGTTACAGCTTTCAATGGTCTTTTTCTCCATTTAAACAATGTTTTTCTTTGGTTCTTCCTTCCAACATGATAACGTCAGGTTTTCCCACATTATGCTCTATTTGCCAAATCCTTGCCCACTCACTTAACCTGGAGAAAGTGAGGACTGCAGATGCTGGAGATCAGAGTTGAGAGTGTGGTGCTGGAAAAGCACAGCAGGCCAGGCAGCATCCGAGGAGAATTGACATTTTAGGCATAAGCCCTTCATCAGGATCGCGTCTTGTGGACTGGGGATGGGGGGTTGCTGAGAGATAAATGGGTATGGCTAGGGGGGGTAGGTAGCTGAGAATGCAATAGGTAGATGAAGGTGGGGAGAAGGTTGATTACTTGGAGAGGAAGTTGGAGCGGATAGATGGGAAAGGCGATGGACAAGTCAAGAGGATGGTGCCGAGTTGGAGGCTTGGGACTGGGATAATGTAGTGGAAGAAGAAATGAGGAAACTGGTGAAATCCGCATTAATCCCATGTGGTTGCAGGATATCAACGCGGAAGATGAATCATTCTTCCTCCAGCTATCGGGTGGTTAGGGTTTGGCGATGGAGGAGGCCCAGGATCTTGCATGTCCTTGGTTGAGTGGGAATGCTGTCTGGCCTGCTGTGCTTTCCCAGCACCACACTCTTGATACTCACTTAATCCTGAAGAAGGGGTCATGCCCGAAACATCGATTCTCCTGCTCCTTGGATACTGCCTGACTTGCTGCACTTTTCTAGCAACACATTTTCAACTCTGATCTCTAGCAGCTACAGTTCTCCCTTTCTCCTACTCACTTAATCTATGTATATGTAAACTGCTTGTATTCCTCTCAACTCGCTGCTTCACTTTGTGTTGTGTGGAAGTTTGGCTATGGTTTATTCAATTCCTTCAAGACATTACATTCTATTTTTGACATTTGGTCCCAGCACTGATCCCTGTGGAGCACTACTGCTCACCGATCAGAATAAAAACTCCTTATCCCCACTCAGGAGTTGGTCTGAATTGAATGTGTTTTAAGGTAAGAAGCATAATAGGTAAAGTGAATGAACTCCGTTCTAAGTACTAAAAAATGCTCTATGACATTATTGCAATTATGGAGACTTGGCTGAATGTCCCAGGATTTAAAAGTTTCAGGTGTGTTAGAAGGGGATGTAAAAGTGGTGGTGGGGGGATGGGGGTGTACTGAAGGAGGAGGGGACTTTTAAAACGAGGCAACATGAGTAGAACTCAAAAGCAGGAAAGATGAAATCACAGTACTGGGGGTATAAAATCACCCTCCCAACAGCCAGTGGGAGATGAGAGAATATGTAGACAGATTTTAGGAAGATGCAAAAAAAAAATTGGTGGGTGATTTTTAACTTTGTTATATTGACTGGGACTCACTTTGTACTAGGGATTTGCATGGGTGGAATTTGTAAAGACCATTCAGGAGAGTTTATCACCCTCACCTTGACCTCCTTCCACCTATCCCACCTCCATCGCCCCTCCCCCTAGTCCCTCCTCCCTACCTTTTATCTTAGCCTGCTTGGCTCTCTCTCTCTTATTCCTGATGAAGGGCTTATGCTCGAAACGTCGAATTCTCTATTCCTGAGATGCTGCCTGGCCTGCTGTGCTTTGACCAGCAACACATTTGCAACAGTTTGTAAACAGTCCAACCAGGGAAAAGGATTTTACTGCACCTGGATTTGGGAAATGAGCCTGGCCAGGCAAGTGAAGTTTCAGTATGGGAGCATTTTGGGAGTAGTGACCATAACACAGTGAGTTTTAGGATACTCATGGATAGGGGTAACAGCAATCCTTGGTTGAAGGTTTCGAACTGGGGGAAGGAACACTACGAATATTTAGTAGGAACTGGAGAAGGTTGATTGGAGACCACTGTTTCAGGGTAAATCTCCATTGAAATACTCCCATATGTCCAAGTGGCAGATGATAACTGCAGATACTGTAAATGCCATGAGGCTGTGCAGAGATATTGGAAGCAAAGGAAAAATGGACCAGGGTGTCCCGGAGGTAACAGTCCCTGCGGAAGGTGGAGAGGGGAGGGGAATGTGTATCTGGTGGTGGCATATAGCTGACAGTGGCAAGATTGATAGCTGATGATCTTCTGGATGTGACTGCTAGTGGGATGGCAGGTAAGGGCAAAGAGAACCGTAACACTGTTGCAGGAGGCAAGCGAGGAGGTGAGGGTGAGGGTGGAGGTGCAGGAGATGTGGCAGACACAGATGAGCCCCCTGTTGACAAAAATGCTGGGGAATCTTTTGATTGAGAAAGAAGGTGGACATTTCAGAGGTTCCTCGTCAAAGTTCATCTCATCAGAACACACACTGGAGAAGAGGAAGCTGGGAGAATGGAATGGAGTCTTTACAGGAAGCTGGGTGTGAGGAGATAGGTCGGGTGTGACCCCAGGTAGCTGTGGGAGTTGGTGGGTTTAGAGTTCATATTAGTGGCCTATTTGAATTACCTGCCACTTCAACATGTCACCCTATTCCCCGGCCAGCATCTCTGTCTTGGGTTCATTGCAGTGTTCGAGCGAAGCTCTGCGCAAGCTGGAAGAACAGCACCTTTTGGACTAAGCAGCCCTCCAGACTCAATATTGAATTCAAATATTTTAGTGCCTGAACTCTTCCATGTTCTAGCCCTCTACCCCACACACTAGACCTTGTTATCACATAATCTGCTTTTACTACCTATTGTTAGCCACTAACAGTCTGTTTTAGCAGCTAGTCACCCTTCCTAGGCCACCACTCCTTTGTCTGTCTAACTACCCTTTTGTCTCTGAGCTCTATCCCCACTCCCCCCTCACCCAATCTTCACATAATCTGACATTTGCCAGAGGCACTAATGTTCCTCTTAGTGGGGCAAGGCTGATTGATATAGGAAATGCTGGATGACCAGAGAATTGAGGTTCTAGTTGAGGAAAAGGAGGCATATGGCAGGTATAGACAGCTGGGATCACCTAACCTCTTGAGTATAATGTGAGTGGGTGTATACTCTAGGGAAATTGGCAGGGCAAAAAGGATACATGAGATTGGATTCATGTTAACCCTATTTGCCAAACCTAAGAGATTCTACAATGGACATTAAGGATAAAAGGCTAACCAGGGAGAGAATAGGTCCTCCTAAAGATAAATAAGGCCATCTTGTGAGTTACACAGTAAAAGAGTATTTCACATCAGTGTTTATTGTGGAGATGGGTATTGAAGCTTGAGGACTTGGAGAAATGAGTAGTGATGTCTTGAAAGATGTTTATAATAGAGGTGGTGCTGGATGTCTTAAAATGTATGAAGATGGATAAATGTTGGTATCTGATCAGGCATATTCCAGAAGCTGTTGGAGGGCACTTTGGGATTTTAGTATCTGCATGTATTTGGAAAGGCAAGGACTGATTGAAATAGTCAACATGGCTTTGAGTGTGGGAATCATGTCTCACTAACTTAATTGAGTTTTCTTTTCAGCACGGTGGGACAGTGGTTAGCACTGTTGCCTCCCAGCACCAGAGACCCAGGTTCAATTCCCGCCTGAGGCGACTCTGTATGGAGTTTGCACATTCTCCCCGTGTCTGCGTGGGTTTCCTCCGGGTGTTCCGATTTCCTCCCACAATCCAAAAACGTGCAGGTTAGGTGAATTGGCCATGCTAAATTGCCCATAGGGTTAGGTGAAGGGGAAAATGTAGAAGTATGGGTCTGGGTGGTATACGCTTCGGCAGGTCGGTGTGGACTTGTTGGGCCGAAGGGTCTGTTTCCACACTCTAAGTAATCTAATCTAATCAGAAGAAGTGACAAAGATGATTGAGGGCAGAGTGGTGGATGTTGTCCACGTGGATTTCAGTAAGGCATTCAACAAGGTTCCACATTATAGACTGGCTAACATGGTTAGATCTCTCAGAATACAGGGAGAACTAGCCATTTGGATTAAAAAAATTGGCTTGATGGTAGGACATAGTGGTGGTGGAGGTTTGTTATTCAGACTGAGGCCTGTGACCGATGTTCTGCAAGGATCAGTGCTGGGTCCACTGCTTTTTGTCATTCATATAAATGATTTGGATGTGAAAATAGGAGGGGTGATTGTTTGTTTGTAGATGACACCAAATTTGGTGGTGTAGTGGACAGTGAAAAAGCTTATCTCGGTTCAACATGATCTTGATCAATTATTCTGATGGGCTGAGGATAGACAAATGGAGTTTAATGTGAAGTGTTGTATATTGCTAAGGGAAATCAGGGGAAAACTTGCACATTCAATGATGGGTATTGGGGAAGTGTTGCTGAATAAAGAGACCTTTCGGTTATAGATTCCTTGAACTCCGAGTTCATAGACAGACACTTGTATTCACTACCCTGGTACAATTGATGTTTATTCATCAGAACACTGAATACAAGATTTGGGATGTCTTGTTGTAGCTGTACATGACATCTGTTAGACCACTTTTGGAATTCAGTCCACATTCAGTCCAGGTCTCCCTGCTACAGGAAAGATGTTGAGTAGCTTGAAAGAGTTCTGAAAAGATTTTCAGGGATGTTGCCATAGTTGGAGGTTTTGAGCTATAGAGAGAGATTGAATATACAGGGGCTATTTTCCTTGGAGTGTCAAGGCTGAGGGGGATCTTAGAGGTTTATAAAATTGAGATACATGGATTGGGTGAAAAGCCAAAGTCTTTTCCCAGGATAAGGAAGCCCTAAAGTAGATGGCATCAGTTTAAGATGAGAGGACAAAAATACGAGGCATTGTTCTCATGCAGAGGGTGGAGTGTGTATGGAATGAGCTGCCAGGGGGAGTGGTGGAGGCTGGTACAATAACAACATTTAAAAAAAATCTAGATGGGTACTTGAATAGGAAGAGGGAGCAAATTACTGCAGTGCAGGAATCTTTACTGAAACCAAATACTAGTAATTGGAGTGGATCAGGCAGCATCCATAGAGAAGAATGCAAGCTAATGTTTCAAGTCTGGATGATTCTCCAAAGCTGCTGTGACTTCACTTAGCTTACTCTCTCTCTCCATGGATGCTGCATATCCCACTGTGACTTCCAGCATTTTGTCATTGTTATCAGAGTTTAGAGGGGTATTTGACAAATGCTGGTAAATAGGACTAGATTAATTTAGGAATTTGGTTGGTATGGACAAGTTGGACCGACTGTCATTTGCTTGTTCATGAAAACATTGTCCCAACTTTATTCTCTAAGGGTTCTTTAACTTTCACTTAAATGTGCAAAAGTAGAGAAAGAAAATTGAAAATAATATGTAATTGGTTCAACTTACAAAAGTAGCAAATGTTGTAGTGGTTCTGTTCGCCGAGCTGGAAGTTTTTGTTGCAAACGTTTCGTCCCCTGGCTAGGCGACATCATCAGTGCTCTGGAGCCTCCTGCGAAGCGCTTCTTTGATGTTTCTTCCGGTATTTATAGTGGTCTGTCCTTGCCGCTTCCGGGTGTCAGTTTCAGCTGTCCGCTGTAGTGGTTGGTATTTTGGGTCCAGGTCGATGTGTTTGTTGATGGAGTTTGTGGATGAATGCCATGCCTCTAGGAATTCCCTGGCTGTTTTCTGTCTGGCTTGCCCTATGATAGTAGTGTTTTCCCAGTCAAATTCATGTTGTTTGTTGTCTGAGTGTGTGGCTACTAGGGATAGCTGGTCGTGTCGTTTCGTGGCTAGTTGATGTTCATGTATGCAGATTGTTAGCTGTCTTCCTGTTTGTCCTATATAGTGTTTTGTGCAGTCCTTGCATGGTATTTTGTACACTACATTAGTTTTGCTCATGTTGGGTATCGGGTACTGGGTACCCAATATACCAACCACTACAGCGGACAGCTGAAACTGACACCCGGAAGCGGCAAGGACAGACCACTATAAATACCGGAAGAAACATCAAAGAAGCGCTTCGCTGGAGGCTCCAGAGCACTGATGTCGCCTAGCCAGGGGACGAAACGTTTGCAACAAAAACTTCCAGCTCGGCGAACAGAACCACAACAACGAGCACCCGAGCTACAAATCTTCGCACAAACCTTGAGTAGCAAATGTATTGTGTGGCTACTTTTGTTTTCTGTAGTGGAGGTGGGTTCTATTTAGCATTTAAGAGGACATTAGATAATTATTTGATTTTTTTTTTTAAAAAGTTGGAGGTGGAAAGCAGGAGAATGTGACTTTTTTTTTTAAAAAGTTACAAGCTTCCTTTTGAAGAGCCAGTGCAGACCACCACCTGGGTCATGTGATTGAATATTTTCTAAAGTGGTGTTTGATAGGTTTCTGGGAATTAAACATTATTAGGAACAAATGTGAATGTGCAAATTGAAATAAATAGATGTGTGATCTTGAAGAGTGGAACTGCTTGAAGTGCTGAATGGCCTATTCTTGCTTCTAATTCATATGTTCATGTGTGTTGTGAATGGTCCTCTGCAGTTCTTTGAAACCCTGCCTTTTTATGATGCACAGCTTTGTTAAAATGTTTGATCTTTTATTTCTGTATGTATCCCCAACTAATAAGAACTGTGGCATTTAATATGACCCCTGTTCATGGATGACAGTGAGCCCATATCATCCCATATGTATTTCCAATATGCATGTTTAGAGTTAGTCATAGAACATAGAACAGGACGGCACAGAACAGACCCTTCAGCCCACGATGTTGTGTCGACCACTGATCCTCATGTACAAAGTTTAAAAATCACACAACACCAGGTTATAGTCCAACAGGTTTAATTGGAAGCACACTAGCTTTTGGAGCGACACTCCTTCATCAGGTGATTGTGGAGGGTTCGATTGTTGCACAGAATTTGTAGCAAAAATTTGCAGTGTGATGTAACTGAAGTTATATATTGAAAAATTGATTGTCTGTTAAGCCTTTCATCTGTTAGAATACAGTGATAGTTTCACTTCTTTCATGTGTAAATCACAAACCCTTTTTTTAAAAGTTGCATTCTCGGGTTAGCTGTTAACAATGGTGATAGTTAGACAATATGTTGAAGGTGTTAGCCCCCTGTGTTCTTTGTCTATGACCTGATGTTTAGATCGATTCTAATTTAAAAAGTGAGATAACAGAATTTTACATAAATTCCTGCAGTTTTTGAGCTCAAGAGTTCTACATGAATGTATGTAGTTTTTCAGCAAAGTGCAATGTAACTCTGCAAGTACAAATTCACCCCACACAATGTGTGTGTGTGTGTGTCTGTCTGTCTGGGATGGGGGTTGTGAGTGTGAGAAAGTGTGTGTGTGTAGTGAGTGCAGAGTGTCTTAAGTCTGTGAGGGGGTGCATGTGAGAGTGTGGGAGTGTGTGTGTCTACAAGGGTGTGTGTGTGTGTGTGTGTGTGTGTGTATGGTGCAATGGTGATCGCCTGTAATGTGACATGAACCCAAGGTCCCGGTTGAGGCCCTCCCTATGGGTACTGAACTTAGCTATCAGCCTCTGCTCAGCCACTTTCCTCTGCTGCCTGTCCACCTTGGGGGATGGTCACCCGAAGATCCGAGGCTGAATGCCCTGGACCACTGAAATGTTCCCCAACTGGGAGGGAACCCTCCTGTCTGTTGATTGTTGTGCGGTGCTCGTTCATCCGTTGCCGTAGCCTTTGCTCGGTTTCCCCAATGTACCATGCCTCCGGGCATCCTTGCCTGCAACGTATAAGATAGACAACATTGGCTGAGTCACATGAGTACCTGCCATGTACAAGGTGGGAGGTGTTACCTCATGTAATAGATTAGATTGCTTACAGTGTGGAAACAGGCCCTTCGGCCCAACAAGTCCACACCGACCCGCCGAAGCGCAACCCACCCATACCCCTACGTTTACCCCTTACCTAACACTACGGGCAATTTAGAATGGCCAATTCACCTGATCTTCACATCTTTGGACTGTGGGAGGAAACCCACGCAGACATGGGGAGAACATGCAAACTCCACACAGTCAGTTGCCTGAGGTGGGAATTAAACCCGGGTCTCTGGCACTGTGAGGCAGCAGTGCTAACCACCGTGCCGCCCTCGGTGGCACATAATAATGGTATCTATGTCCACGATCTAACACGTCTTGCAGCGTCCACCCTGACAGGGTTGTATGGAGTTGTCCTGAGAGCCGAGCAGTTTGCTACGAACAATGATCTGTTTGAGGTTTGGCGGTTGTTTAAAGGCAAGTAGTGGAGGTGTGGGGAAGGTCTTAGTGAGGTGCTCATCCTCATTGATAATGTGTTGCAGGTCACAAAGAACATGGTGTAATTTTTCAGCCCCTGGGAAGTACTGAACAACGAAGGGTACCCTGTCAGCTGGAGCACGTGTCTGTCTCCTGAGGAGGTCATTACTGTTCCTTGCCGTGGCACGTCGGAACTGGCAGTCAACGAGTTGAGCATCTGTACCCCATTCTTGTGAGGGTATCCTTGAGTACTTCCAGGTGTCTGTCACGTTCCTCCTCATCTGAGCAAATCCGGTGTGTGTGTAGGGCTTGTCCATTGGGAATGGCTGTTTTAATATATTTTGGGTGGAACCGGATGCATGGTACATTGGGGAAACCGAGCAAAGGCTACGACAACGGATGAATGGGCACCGCACAACAATCAACAGACAGGAGGGTTCCCTCCCAGTTGGGGAACACTTCAGTGGCCCAGGACATTCAGCCTCGGACCTTCGGGTGACCATCCCCCAAGGTGGACTTCGGGACAGGCAACAGAGGAAAGTGGCCGAGCAGAGACTGATAGCTAAGTTCGGTACCCATAGGGAGGGCCTCAACCGGGACCTTGGGTTCATGTCACATTACAGGTGATCACCATTGCACCACACGCACACGCACACCCTCACAGACACACACACTTTGTGTGGTGAATTTGTACTTAGAGTTACATTGCACTTTGAAAAACTTCCTACATTCATGTAGAACCCTTGAGCTCAAAAACTGCATGAATTTATGTAAAACTGTTATCTCACTTTTTAGATTGGAATTGATCTAAACATCAGGTCATAGACAAAGAACACAGGGGCTAACACCTTCAACATATTGTCTAGCTATCACCATTGTTAACAGCTAACCCGAGAATGCAACTTTTAAAAAAAGGGTTTTGTGATTTACACATGAAAGAAATGAAACTATCACTGTATTCTAACAGATGAAAGGCTTAACAGACAATCAATTTTTCAATATATAATTTCAGTTACATCACACTGCAAATTTTTGCTATAAATTCTGTTACGATCGAGCCCTCCACAATCACCTGATGGAGTGTCATTCCGAAAGCTAGTGTGCTTCCAATTAAACCTGTTGGACTATAACCTGGTGTTGTGTAACTTTTAACTTTGTACACCCCAGTCCAACACCGGCATCTCCAAATCACGATCCTCATCTATGCACCCTCAAATTTCTGTGACCATATGCATGTCCAGGAATCTCTTAAATGTCCCCAATGACCCTGCCTCCACAACTGCTGCTGGTAATGCATTCCATGCTCTCTCAGCTCTGTGTAAAGAACCCGCCTCTGACATCCCCTCTATGCTTTCCTCCAACCAGCTTAAAACTATGACCCCTCGTGTTAATCATTTCTGCCCTGGGAAATAGTCTCAGGAGTCCTAGGAGTCAGTCCCAATTTTCCAATTCAGACATATACATTTAGGTTATATTGATTATAAATCAATGCATGGCATCAAGCAGACTGTTATTATGAAGATGCACAGAAATTTAAAGATTTGCACATAGACTTCACTTAGAGGTGACGGCCAATAAAAAAATTTTTTTGACCGTAAAATGTTCTATATTTCTTGACTACATTGCATCCTGTGTAAAGATCGTTTTTGTAAAATTTAACTTTTGTTGTGGGTTATAGAGTCATAGAGATGCCTTCGGTCCAAACCATCCATGCCGACCAGATATCCCAACCCAATCTAGTCCCACCTGCCAGAGCACGGCCCATATTTCTCCAAACTCTTTCTATTCATATACCCATCCAAATGCCTCTTAAATGTTGCAATTATACCAGCCTCCCCCACTTCCTCTGGCAGCTCATTCCATACCCGTATTACCCTCTGCGTGAAAAAGTTGCCTCTTGGGTTTAGGGTTAGAGGGGAAAGATATAAAAGAGACCTATGTCCTCTAGTTCTGGACTCCCTTACCCCAGGGAAAAGACTTTGCCTGTTTCCCCTATCCATGCCCCTCATAACTTTGTAAACCTCTAAGATCACCCCTCAGCCTCTGCGCTCCAGGGAAAACAGCCCCAGCCTGTTCAGCCTCTCCCTATAACTCAAATCCTCCAATCCTGCCAACATCCTTGTAAATCTTTTCTGAACCCTTTTAAGTTTCACAATATCTTTCCGATAGGAGGGAGACCAGAACTGCACACAATATTCCAACAGTGGCCTAACCAATGTCCTGTACAGCCGCAACATGACCTCCCAACTTCTGTACTCAATACTCTGACCAATAAAAGAAAGCATACCAAATGCCTCCTTCACTATCCTATCTACCTGCAACTCCACTTTCAAGGAGTTATGAACCTGCGCTCCAAGGTCTCTTTGTTCAGCAACACTCCCTAGGATCTTAGCAGGATTTATACACTTGATGCTAAGATTTGCTTTCCCAAAATGCAGCACCTCATATTTATCTGAATTAATCTCCATCTGCCACTTTTCAGCCCAATGGCCCACCTACTCAAGATCCTGTTGTAATCTGAGGTGTAACCCTGCCTCTGGAACAGCCTTTTCTAAACTGTCAAAAATACATACCGATACACAAGAAACATCAGTCATCCCCTTCCATGTGTACAATGTCTTTTATAATTCCATAATTCAGCTTTGTTGGAAATTCATCCTGTGGTTCAAGTGATTAGAGTTAACCTGCTTTCCCACTTTGGGTCTCTGTGGCTGAAATTTTAATACTTTATAACAATGTACTAAATTCTAGATACTTGATCTGACAATTGTCAGCTGAATTAGGTGGTTATATTTCAGTTGCCAATCCATTTAATATTGACATGTGCATAAATAATCGAGGAGAGATGAATTTCTGGATGCGCAATATGACAGTATGGAGACCTAATGGGCGGGATGTGTATGATGCACTTTTTCTTTTGGTTTGTAGTTAAAAATACCAGCTGATGATAAATTGGAAAGATTTTGGATTGATTTCAATCTGGGAAGTCGCAGTATAACGTTTTTCATTAAAGATGACAGTCAGGATAATGAGGTAAGAGTGATTGCATTGTATAATGTGGCTTTATTTCAGTGCTAACTTAGACTAAATGTGCAGATGTCATAAAACTGTATTTTTGTTCTGATACTGTGGATCTTGATCTTGATGAGAACCTTTTGTCTTGAGTTCTGTGCTCAACATGTTTTTTTTTCCCTATAACTTTTGTCAATGGTCAGAATTGCTATTAATGCATGTAAGTTTACTCGCTAAGCTGGAAAGTTTGTTTTCAAATGTTTTGTCACCATACTAGGTGACATCATCAGTAAGTCTGCAGTGAATTGCTGTTATGTTCTGTTTTCTGTTTGTGCTTAGGTTTCCTTTGGTGATGTCAATTTCTGTTCAGAGGGTGATAGATGGCATCCAAGTCAATATGTTTGTTGTTAGCGTTTTGGTTGGACAACCATACTTCTAGGAATTCTCATGCATGTTTGTTTGGCTTTTCTTAGGATGGATGTGTTGGCAGAGTTGAAATGGCCTCCTTCCCCATCTGTATGTAAAGATACTAGTGAAAGAGGGTCATGTCGTTTTGTGGCTAGTTGATGTTCATGTGTCTAGTTTTTTCTGTTTGTCCACTGTATTGTTACAATTCTTGAAAGATATTTTGTAAATGATGTTCATTTTGCTTATTGTCTGTATAGAGTCTTCTAAGTTCATTTTCTGTTTTAATGTGTTGGTGGATTTGTGGGCTATCATGATGCCAAGGGGTCTGAGTAGTCTGGCAGTCATTTCTGAGATGTCTAAACACAAATAGAAAGCAGACCAGGACACCAGTGCTTCACCGGAGGCTCACTGATGACAATGTCTGAAAATGAACCTTCCAGCTCAGTGAGCAAACTAACATCCAGAACCTCAACCTGAGCTACAAATCTTTCCAACGTTTGCTGTTACTATCAATGTCTGAAAACTTTACATTTTACTTAGTTCTGTCATAAACTATTGATTTTGTAACTATAGTCTCAGCATAAATTTACTTTGGAAGAGCGGAATAAGTTTTGAATCTTACAAACTCTCATTTATCACTTTATTTCCAGGTGCAACTTTTTTTTTAAAATCAGGGGTTAACAAGGATAGGAGCGAATGTGACCAGGTAGTTGTTATGGGGGGCTTGTATTTCTGGTCAATATTTGGAAAGTTACTATAGTTTGAATAGTTTTAGATGGGTCAGTTATTGTCCAAATGTGTGCAGGAGGGTTTCCTGACACAATATGTACACAGGCCAACAAGGGGCAAGGCCACATTGGATTTGGTACTGGGTAATGAACCAAGCCAGATGTTGGATTTGGAAGTAGGTGAGCACCTTGGTGATAGTGACAACAATTCCGTTATGTTTACTTGAACAATGGAAAGGGATAAGTATACATCACAGGGAATGAGTTACAGCTGGGGGAAAGGCAATTATGATGCAATTAGGCAAGATTTAGAATGCATATAATGGGGAAGGAAACTGCAGGGGATGGGCATAATTTGAAATGTGGAGCTTATTCAAGGAACAGGTACTGTGGGTCCCTGATAAGTACGTAACTATTAGGCAGGGATGAAGTTGTTGAGCGCGGGAACTGTGGTTTACTAAGGAAGTTGAATCTCTTGTCAAGAAGAAGAAGGCTTATGTTATGAGACATGAAGGCTCAGTTAGGGCTCTTGAGAGTTACAAGTTAGTTAGAAAAGACCGAAAGAGGGAACTAACAACAGCCAGGAGGGGACATGAAAGTTGTTGGCGGATAAGGTATGTCAGGAATTTTAAAAAATAAGTAGAGTAAGATTAGGGCCAGTCAAGGACAATACTGGAAAGTTGTGTGTAGAGTCAGAGGAGATAGGGCAGCACTAAATAAATATTTTTCGTCAGTATTCGCACTTGAAAAAGACAATGTGGGCGAGGAGAATACTGAGATACAGGCTACTAAACTAGATGAGATTGAGGTTCACCAAGAGGAGGTGTCAGCAATTCTGGAAAGTATGAAAATATACAAGTCCCCTGGACTGAATGGGATTTATCCAAGGATTCTCTGGAAAGCCAGGGAGCAGATTACCAAAACTTTGGCTTTGATTTTTGTCATCACTATCTGCAAGAATTGTGCCAGCAGACTGGAGGATAAAAATAATATTATCCCCTCATTCAGGAAAGGGAGGAGAGACAACCCTGTTAATTATAGACCGGTGAACCTCACTTCATTGTGGGTGAAGTGCTGGAAAAGTTTTATAAGAGGATTTATAATCATTTTGAGAGGAATAAGTTGATTGGGGATTAGGGTAAGTAGAGTGGTTCAGTGGTTAGCATTCTGCCTCACAATGCCAGCGACCTGGGTTCAATTCTAGCCTCAGAAAATTGTAGAGTTTGCACATTCTCTCTGTGTCTGTGTGGGTTTCCTCCAGCTGCTCCAGTTTCCTTCCATAATCTCAAAGATGTACAGGTTAAGTAACTGAGCTCAAATTGAGGTAAATCACCAATAGTGTTCAGGGATGCATAGGTTAGGTATATTAGTCAGGGATAAATGTCAAGTAGTGGAGTGGGGGAGTGGGTCTGGGTGGGATACTCTTCAGAGGATTGGTGTGGGCTGGTTGGGCTGAAGGGTCTATTTCCACACTCGGGATTCTGGGAAAATCAACACAGTTTTGTGAAGAGTTGGTTGTACCTCAAACCTTAATGGGGGGGGGGGGGGGGGGGGGGGTGGCATGGTGGCTCAATAGTTAGCACCACTACCTCACAGCGAATGTCTGTGTAGAGTTAGCACGTTCTCCCTGTATCTGTGCGAGTTTCCTCCGGGTGCTCCGGTTTCCTCCCACAATCCAAAGATGTTCCGGTTAGGTGAATTGGCCATGTTCAATTGCCCATAATGTTCAGTAATGTGTAATAATAGGGTAGGAGAATGGCTCTGGTGGGTTACCCTTTGGAGGGTTGGTGTGGACTTGTTGGGCTGAAGGGCCTGTTTCAGTACTATAAGGATTCTCTGATTCTATGAGTCCTTTGAGACAGTGATCAAACGGGTAGATGAGGTTAAAGTGGTTGATGTAGCATATGTAGATTTCAGTAAGGCATTTGATAAGGTTCCCCGAGGTAGGCTATTGCACAAAATATAGAGACATGGGAGTGAGGGTGATTTAGCAGTTTGATTCAGAAATTGGCTAGTTGAAAGAAGACCGAGGGTGTTGTTTGATGGAAAATGTTCATCCTTGAGTTCAGTTACAAGTGGTGTACCACAAGGATCTGTTTTGGGGCCTCTGTTATTTGTCATTTTCAAAAATGGATGAGGGTGTAGAAGGATGGAAATTTTGCAGATGACACTAAGATAGGCAGAGTTGTGAACAGTGCCAAAGGAGGTTGCAGGTTAGAGGGACATAGATAAACTGCAGAGCTGGACTGAGAGGTAGAAAATGGAGTTTAATATTGAAAAGTGAAAGGTGATTCACTTTGAAAGGAGTAACAGGAATGCAGAGTACTGGGCTAATGCTAAGATTCTTGGTAATGTCGATGAGCAGAGAGATCTGTGTCCATGTACATAAATCCCTGAAAGCTGCCACTCAGGGTGATAGGGTTGTTAAGAAGGCATACGGTGTGTTAAAGTTTATTGGTAGAGGATTGAGTTTTGGAACCATGAAGTTATATTGCAGCTGTACAAAACTCTGGTGCAGCTGCACTTGGAATATTGCGTATAGTTCTGGTCGCCACATTGTAGGAACAAATGAGGAATCATTGTAAATGGTTCAGAGGAGACGGAGGGCTTGAGGCTGTTTTTGTTCAAAGAAGGTTGAGGTGCGACTTAATTGGGACATTTAATATAGTCAGAGTTAAGTAGGGTGGATAGTGAGAGCCTTTTTTCCTATGGTGATGGCCAGCACGAGGGGACATAGCTTTAAATTGAGGGGTGATGGATATAGGCCAGGTGTCAGAGGTAGTTTCTTTACTCAGAGTAGTAGAGGCATGGAACACACTTCCTTCAACAGTGGTAGACTCGCCAACTTTAACGGCATTTAAATGGTCATTGGATAGGCATATGGATGAAAATGGAATAGTGTAGGTTAGATGGGCTTTAGATTGTTGCACCGACCTGTGAAACCATCGAGGGCCTCAGGGTCTGTACTGTGCTGTAATGTTCTACGTTCTAAGGATTTATATTTTAGGTTAGGATTTTGGTTTATGAAAGTTCATGCTCAGAATGTTGGCTATTAACAGACTCTGCAAAATTATTGTAGATCAATGCACGGTTACAAAAATATGGGATCGTACTTGAAGGTTGGTTTCAGTTTCAAAAGAAGAGCATAAAGTCTTTTTTTTTCCCTAGGTGGACCTCTGGGAGACCGTCAGTTTATTACAAGATGGAGTCAAAAGTTTTGGTGTGCAAGGTAATGGAATGAATGGTAGTAACTAAGAGCAGTAATTTAAATGTTGACTCTTTAGTGTTTTCTCCATAGGGTGTGAGCATGGCTGGAAAAGTCAGAATTTATTCCCCATCCATAATTGCCCTTGAGTCAGTGATTACAAGCTATTGTCTTCAAACAGGCCCTTCGACACACCATATTTGTGGTGACCATGATGCCATTATAAACCAAGCTCATCTATCTGCACATGGCCTGTATCCTGCTATTCATTGCCTCTTCGTGTCTACATATGTGCCTCTAAACATCACTAATGTATCTGCTTCTGCCACTTCCTCTGACAGCACTTTGTAGGCACTGACCACTCTCTCAAATTTTGTTTTTAAATAAATACAATCTCCTTTTTAAACTCTACCTCACATAATAACTTTAAACCTCTGCTCCCTCGTGTACTTGAGATTTCCACCCTGGAAAAAAGACTCCTCCTAGCCAACCCATCCATGACCTTCAACATTTTACATCTATCTAACAGTTAGTCCAAAGTCATCTTTCTGGAGAAAACAATAAAATTTGTCCAAACTCCTCTTTTTCTAGTAAATATATTCTAGGCAACATCCTGGTAAACCTCTTTTCTACCCTCTCCAAAGCCTCCACATCTTTCCTGTTGTGTGGTGACCAGAACTGCACACAGTTGAGCCACTACAACACATGTACAGGCATTGACTTAAAAACTATCCAAGCTGATCATTACTGTTCATGGACCTATAAGCTGCTCTTATTGCCATTTATATTTTACACCAGGAATAAAAAAGACAGGATGTGGGTTAAGTAAGGAGCTAAGATTCCTTCTCCCAATGCCTAATCTATCCTTCTGATCATAAGGACTATCCCATATCCTTTTCCAATTTGCTCATCTTTTCTAGACTCTTTAGTTTCTATTAGTCTAGGAGAAAGTGAGGACTACAGATGCTGGAGATCAGAGCTGAAACTGTGTCGCTGGAAAAGCGCAGCAGGTCAGGCAATGAAGAAGCGCTCATGCCCGAAACGCCGATTCCCCTGCTCCTTGGATGCTGCCTGACCTGTTGCACTTTTTCAGCAACATATTTTCAGTTCCTATTGGTCATCTTGCAACTTTATTCCGTGACTTAGTTGAGAAACCAATACTTTATTATTCACTCCTGTTGCAAATACTTTGCATTCAGGGGATATAATGCCAATAATTTCATCATTATCATCTTTTGAGGTGCTTTTAGTCCCTAAAGCTTTAATATTCAATTTCCTCCTGTAAATTTGCACGCACACATTCCACTTTTGTGGTACATCTTTTGTGGAAAAACATCCTGACCCCTCCCAATCAATTGTCTTTGTGGCATAAGGCAGCCAGGTACCAAGATGTTGAAATAGTTTTGTTTATGTAACTTCAACTCCTCCTTCCAGACTTGGCTAACTGCTTTCAATTCCTTTCTATATGTCCTTGTCCCTTAACAGTTTATTCCAGACCGTCAGTGCTGCTTCTATCAATCCATGGACAGTTAAGGTGATTAAGTTTTCATGATCACACCACTGGATATTACCACCCCTTGGGAAAGCATTTGGGGTTGTGGAGCTGAAGGAGATTACATAAGGGCAGGGAAAGATCTTTGAGATATTTGCAAACGAAGATGAGAATTTTAATATTCAACTTGTTCATATTTGGTACTGGGCCTTGCTAGATTCCAGCCAGAACTAAGAACATAAAATCCTGTTGTTTAATATAACCCAACATGGAGACTTCAATGTAACATTGACTAACTATAAACCCTAACCCCTTTACTTGCAAACTTCATTTCTTCTATGTGTGGTATCCTCACTGACTATGATGGCTTGCTCCATGGATGATGTGCTGCTTTCAAGAGGTAAGGCAGATGCTCCTTCTTGAGGCTTTCTGGTGACAGGCATTCCTAACACATGGGAATGTGGCTTGACAAGTGGTCTTGCATGCAATCTTTCAAGCAGTCATGAGAAGAGTCAAAGAGGGAAGAGGTCACTAATTCATTCAGTCAATGACTTCCTGGCCACGTACCAAAGCACATTTCATGTCATTGCCTAGAACTTGTAATACATTCTGTTTAAAAGGAAGTTATGAATCGCATTCAGCCTGTTGCTACCTCAAGAAACATATAAGCTTATTTAAAGAAGAATCGATTAGCCCAGATGTCCAGAAGAGAATCGGTGATGCTCCTTTCAGGATGACCAAGTTCTAGCCTAGAAATGCATCATGATTGGCAAGTGGATGTTTGCACTGTAATGGCATAGACAAATCCCATATCCTACATGATCCAGCTGTTGGTCAGCGTGATGTTGATATATTCTCATCCTGGGTCTGATGGGAGAAACTACAACCAGAGAGCATAGTCTCAGAATAAAAGGGCTCCAATTTAAGGCAAATACATTAGGGCAATAAAATAGAATGCAGAACATAGTGTGACAGCTACAGAGAAGGTTCAGAGAAACATCCATATTATGAGCAGTCTGTTCATAAGTCTGAGAATAGTGGGGCAGAAGTTGTTCTTAAATCTGACTGATATTTTGAAGAGATTGAATGGTTGGAGTCTAACTTGATAGTTACATTTCTGACAATTAGTAGGAATGGAAGGATCCTAATTTTGAATGACTCAAATATACATAAGGTAGACTGGAATGGGGCATCAGCATAGTCCAACCTAGAGCTAACAAAGAAGTGGATGAAAATTCCCACATGAGAACAAAGAACAGAAGTCCATCAAGCCGCCGTTGCCATTTGGAATGACTGTGGCTGATCTCCTCTTGGTCTCAACTACACTTTCCTGCCTGTTCTCCTCCAACTCTTCAACCCATTACTTATTTAAAAATCTGTACCTCGTCAAATTTTATTTAGTGTCCCAGCATCCACTGCTTTCTGGGATAGTGAATTTCACAGATTCATAATCCATTGAGAGAAATCATTTCTCCTCATTTCAATTCTAAATCTGCTGCCCCTTATTCTAAAACTGTAACATCATATTCCTGATTGCTCTCACAAGGAACTATCCTTTGTGTCTGCTTTGTCAATCCCCAGTGGCATCTTTTTGTTCTTCAATTCGATCTCCTCACCTCTCCTAAAGACAGTAAAATTCAAACTTCACAACCTCTCTTCATAAGACACGTCCTTCATCACTGGATTTGATCTAGTGCATTTCCTCTGAACTGCCTCCAAAGCAGCTGCATTCTCCTTAAGTAAAATTGTATACAGTACTCCAGGTGTGGTCTCATTAATATCTTGTACAATTGCAGTAAACTTTCTAATTTTATACTCTTTTAACAATAAATCCCAAACTTCTGTTTGCCTGCCTTATTACTTGGTGAAACAGCATTCTGTGTTTTCATGTATGAAGATATCCAAATCCCTTTGCAACAAAGCAGTCTGAGGTTTCTCTCCATTTAAGGTAACAGGTTGCCTTTCTGTTCCTCTGACTGAAGTGGATAACTCTCCACTTATCCATTTTAAATGTGATCCACTATTGTTTGGTCTTGCAGTAACCACCAAAAGAAAGCAACCCCTCTGAACCTTTGTCTGGCTGTAAGAAAATGTTGTTAATTTTGTCAGTAGACAGACAACGGTATTTGTCGTTCTCCTCCATAGCCTTAAAAATGATCTAATGCCTATTGGAGCATGGGAAAGGCTGATGCATCTTAATTTCTGTATTAATTGCCACCTTAGGTTTCTGAGCAGTAGTCATATCCTTTTGTTCCCAACTACTAATAAAAACTAAAAGAGCAAATTGATTTGAGGGGTGTGACTGTTTCCTGGATTTATTAGTCTGGCTTTTGTTCCCCATTCTGCCATTTTTAATCTTGACCCTTTGATGCCACTAGGTGAAACTGCACAATTGTTGAGCAGTAATTCTTAATGTTTGTTTGTAGAATGAATAGCCATTGTTCAAAATAATTATTGGATGAGAGCTGCAAATCTTTGGTATTGAGAAAATCAGACCCTGCATTGGGAAAGCAACTATCCAAATCAAAAATCCCTCCCCCGGTTATACTCTTTTCTATCCTCTTCCATTGGGCAGAAGAGACAGAACGTTTGAATACATGTCAGCAGATTCAAGAACAGTGCTTCCCTACTGTTTACAAAGTTCTGAGTGGACACCTCAAATGTTCATGTTGATCCCCCCGCTCCCCCATTACTCTGAGCTCCATATGGTAGGATCTGCCTGTATAGCACAAAATAACGCTTTTCTTACTGTATCTCTACATAACAATAAATCAAATTGATAAAAGACCAAAAAGAATTCCCGCCTCAGGCAACTGTCTGTGTGGAGTTTGCACATTCTCCCCGTGCCTGCGTGGGTTTCCTCTGGGTGCTCCGGTTTCCTCCCACAGTCCAAAAATGTGCAGGTTGGGTGAATTGGCCATGCTAAATTGTCTGTAATGTTAGGAGAAGGGGTAAATGTAGGGGAATGAGTCTGAGTTGGTTGCTCTTCGGCGGGTTGTTGTGGACTTGTTGGGGCCAAAGGGCCTGTTTCCACACTGTAAGTAATCTTAAAAAAAACCTAATCTTAAAAAAAAAAGCTTAGGCATACTGCAGTAAAAATGTTCAAAACCTGCATTCTGCTATTTTTGAGCTCTCCATCGCATACGACTAATTTATGGAAGAGAGAATGCAAAATGATCAGTTTATATTGAACTGGGTCAAATTGGAGAGCATAATCCTGAGAAATACTCTGTACTCCATATGGTATGATCTGCCTGTTGAATTATAGGATGCACAACTGTCTTTATTTGGAAATTACAAACATAATTGCAATCATCTTCCTATTGCTTCATTGCGTGGAATGCAGTCAACGCTGACTATCAGTACTCTAAAGCGATGTCTGAATAGGAATCACAGCTAATGTGTCTATGAGACGATGCTGTCACCATTTTCATGAAACTTTAGAAGAAAATGCCTTGCACAAAACACAAGTAATTGTCATTTGTTATGTGTAGTTACACAGCAAATATCTATCACCTTAGTGAGAAACTTCCATTAGCTTGCTTCCCTAAAGATTGGAATTCTGACTTGGGTTTCAGACATGGCACATCTTAAAATTGACTCCAGGTTTGTGTCCATGAAGTATGAGCAGTGCTTCTGTTTTGTTGATGGTTACTGAGAAATTTGATTTGTGCTGTGATCGCTGTCTTTGCTTTCCATCCATTGTCATTGGGTATTGTTTGCCTTCAACCATAATGTGGTTGTTTGAGGATTTAATTACTAGGTGTGATTGCTTTTGCTAGCCTGGTGCAACTCTGTCAAAGATAGTACCTCTGACCTCTATATATTATCTTCATGTGCTGAAATCTAATGTTCTTATCCATGCAGAACATTTAATTGATCAGTAACCAATGAACTAAAGTGCACACAGGTCAAAACAGATTTGTGTCTAGTTCAGATTAAGTACTTTGAGATGTGTAAGCAAGTATAATTTTATTAAAGTATGATTTGCCTTTTTCCTTCAGAATTCTTCAGTATGCATGACTCAGCATTGAGAATCTTGACTAATGCAAGACTTGGCATCAATGGAAGGAAGCATATTTATGCTATCTTCAGCATTCTAACATTTTCAATTGAATTAGTTAAGGTTTTCTGGCTCAGCATTTTCACAACACAAAAAGATGGAAAATAGAATATCTTGTGCTTTTTCCACTCAAGGAGGAAATATCCTTCTATTTGGCGTCTCAAATTAGTTAGAATACAAATGTAGGAAGATGGTACAAAGATTATGCTAATTTCTTGAAGATTGATGTTTAAATTGGAGTTAGATTGCAAGGACTTGTGCACTTCTGTTTCTAAAATATGGCCTCTCAAATTAACAGAAGTTAGTGCAACTACAATACTCGTCATTACTCTGAAAGGACTGCTCTCTGTCGGTAAAAAGAAAGGAAAAAAGGTGAAAATATACTTTGACTCTACATTTGATGTCCTGAACACAACCAAATTGGTATATGGCGATGAGAAACTACTGGCAAGTTAAAATTTTTACATGGTTCTCAAAGCTACATGATGTGGTGATGGGAGATGTAAATTTGGTGAATGTCATCTTGTTTAATATACCTGCAAATCTCATCTATTATTTGAATTGCAGGATTTGGTTGGGTCTCCTATTGAATCTCCATTGAAGAGCACGCACCTGCCCTCAAATAAGGTAGGGAAGCATCATAAATCTTGAATTTATTTCAAGTACAGCAATTCATCAAAACTATTAAAAGCAGAACATTGGCTTCAGGGTTTTATAAAGCAAAAAGTAAAATGGAGAGACAGTAGAATTATAGACCACCTAGCGTGACATCATTGGTGGGGAAATGCTGGAAGAAAGTGAGGACCGCAGATGCTGGAGATTGGAGTTGAGTATGTGGTGCTGGAAAAGCACAGCAGGTCAGGCAGCATCTGAAGAGCAGGAGAATCAACGTTTCGGGCATAAGCCCTTATTGTTAAGAGTGTAACAACTGAGCATTTGCAAAGTGGTGATGGAATCTGTCCAAGTCAGCATGAACCCACCAAAGGGAAATCATGCTTAACAAATCTTCTGGACATTTTTGAGGATGTGATGAGTACAGTGGGGAAGAATCAGTGGATATTGTGTATCTGGATTTCAGATTTGACTTTCAAAAGGCTTTTGACAAGGTTTCACACTAGGTTAGTAAGTAAAGTTATGCTCATGGAATCTTAGGTAATGTATTGATGTGAATAGAGAACTGGTCGGCAGACAGAAAGCAGAGATTTGGAATAAATGGGGTCAGGGTAGTAGACAGTAATGAATGGGTTACCACAGGGTTAAGTGCTGGGGCCCCAGCTGTCCACGAAGTACATTAACAATTCGGATGCAATAGCCCTAAATTTGGAGATGACGCTAAGCTGGATGGCATTATGTGCTATGAGGAGGATGTTAAGAGGCTGCCGGCTGACTTGGACAGACTGGCTGAGTGGGCAAATACTTGGCAAATGTAATATAATGTGGATAAATGTGAGGTTATCCACTTTGATGGCAAAAACTGGAAGACGGACAATTACCTGAATGGCAGTTTAGGAAAAGGTGAGGTGCAGTGAGACCTGGATGTCATAGTGGAACAGTCGCTGAAGTTTGACATGCAGGTGCAGCAGGCAGTGAGGTAAGTTAATGACATCTTGGACTCCATAACAAGAGGACCTCCCTATAGGCGTAGGGATGTCTTGCTGTAGTTGTACCGGGCCTTGGAGAGACCCCATGTTGAGTACTGAGAGAGATTTTGTTCTGGTCTGAAGAAGGGCATTCTTGCTATTGAGGGAATCCAGTGAAGTTTCATCAGACTGATTCCTGGGATGGCAGGACTGACGTTTGAGGATGGACTGGATTGACTGGGCTTGTACTTGCTGGAATTTAGAAAAATGAGCGGGGATGTCAGAGCAACACAGAATCCTGATGGGTTTGGACAGGTTAGATGTGGGAGGAATGTTCCCAATGTTGTGTAAGTCCAGACCTAGGGATAATAGTCTTAAGAATTAGGTGTAAACCATTCAGCACGAAGATGAGGAAGAATTTCTTCCCTCACAGTTGTGAACCTGTGGAATTCTTGACTAGAGAAAACTGCTGGGGCCAGTTTGTTAGATACATTTGAGAGAAAGCTGGATGTGGCCCCTGTGGCTAGAATGATCAAGGAGTATGGAGACAAAGTTGGAGTGATATTGAAATTGCATGATCAGTCATTATCATACTGAATGGTAGTGCAGGCACGAATGGCTGACTCCTGTACCTATTTGTATGTTTCCAAAACATTGAATGTATAATCATTTATTTGTATTTTCAATATCTTGTTGTCTATTCACAGCCTGTAGAGCCATATAGTACAAAACCCTTTGGTCAACTCATCCATGCTGACGTGTTTTCTGAACTGAGCTAATCCCATTTGCCTGTGTTTGACCTAAACCTTCTAATTTTTTCCTCTCCATGGACTTGTTCAAATATCTTGTGTTTAATTAAACCTGGCTTTATCACTTCCTCTAGCAACTCCAACGTCTGTGTGCAGAAGTTGCACCACAGTTCCTTTAAATCTTTCCCTTCACTTTAAACTTATGCCATTTAGTTTTGGATTCACTTACCCTAGGGAAAATACCTTGGGCATAGATAAGATGAATGGCCCTCATGATTTTATAAATCTCATTAAGGTGACCACACAGCTCCAATGTGAAAATGTCCCAGTCTATCCAGCTTCTCCTTACAACACAAGCCCTCCAGTCTAGGTAATTGTTTTGCATCCTTTTCAATTGAATAACATCCTTCCTATAGCAGGATGAATGGAATTGTTTGCATGAAAACAGTGTTGCTGGAAAAGCGCAGCAGGTCAGGCAGCATCCAAGGAGCAGGAGAATCGATGTTTCGGGCATAAGCCTTTCTTCAGGATGCTCCTTGGATGCTGCCTGATCTGCTGTGCTTTTCCAGCAACATATTTTTCAGCTCTGATCTCCAGCATCTGCAGTCCTCGCTTTCTCCTAGAATTGTTTGCATTCAGTACACCAAATGTGGCCTTAGCAATGTCTTGTCCAGCTGTAACACGATGTCCCAATCCTGTACTCTGTGTTCAGACTGATGATGGCAAGTGTGCCAAGTACTACCTTTCATTGCCTTGTCTACCTGTGACACCACTTTCAAGGAACTAGATCTCTCTGTTCGATAACACTTATCCATGACACCTACCATGAACTGTGTAAGTAGTATCATGAGTTATCTTCCCAAAATGCAACACCACACATTTAGTTATTTAAGTTAAACTCCCATCTACCAATTCTCAGTCTGCTGGCCCAGTTGATCAAGATCTCATTGCACTGTTAGCTAATCGCCTTCGCTGCCCATTACACCACAAACTCACCAATCACGCTTCCTATATTTTCATCCAAATCACTTTATATAAATGACAAACTATGGTGGACCCAACACTGATTCTTTCAGCTCACCGCTGGTCATAGATCTCCATCTGAGCAATAACCCCCCTACCACTACATTCGGTCTCCTAGTATCAAACCAATTTTGTATCCAATTGACTCGCTGTTCCTGGATCCCATGTGATCTAAATTATTAACCAGTTTACCATGCAGGACCTTGTCAAAGACTTTGCTAATGTCCAAGTAAATAATGCCTACCACTCTGCCTTCATCCATCTATCTTGGTCACTTCTTCAAAAAAGCTCAAACAACTTTGAGGCATGATTTCCCAAGCACAAATACCTTCTCCACAGTTATCTTTTCACCTGACAAAACCACACCACTCACATGCACACCAAGAACAAAAAAAAACTAGAGAAACTTGGCATTCTCACCAATAGTAGCGAAGCCCACCCTGGAACCACATTATTGCTGCAGGGAAGACTGTTATCAACTTTTCGGACCACACCCTTCGACCAGAAGAGACTGAAGTCCTGAGCAGGGGTCTCAATTTCTGCCCCACCACCAAAGTAGACACTGAGGAATTGATCAGCCAAATGAGACTCTGGGAATTCTTTCAAGGTGCCAGCAGTGATCCCAACAAGCCCACTGATGAACTGGAACAGTCATCACAGGAATCTGTAGAGGAGTCAATTTGGACCCTACTTGGAGGGCTGCTGCCCTGGGCTTGACATGTATGCTCAAACAGTCAGGAAATATATAAATGCTAGGTTCATTAGCCATACCCACAAGGTAGAGTAAAACATCACCTATTCACAACGCAATGCCATCCATGCTCTCAAAATTGATCACAACATTGTCATCAAATCTGCAGATAGAGGAGGAGCTATCGTCATTCAGAATAGAACAGATTACTGTAAGGAAGTGTACTAATAACTGAACAACTAGGAACACTACAGGTAACTACCGGCTGATCCAACCAAACAGCGTACTCGTGAACAAAACACATTGATCAGGACTTTGGATCCAGTCTTTGAGTTCCTTATGTGCCCACCTCCCACATATTTCTCACGTAGGAGACTTCTGCTGCCTTCCAAAGATACACTGGGACATTCTGGTGTATTGGCTTTGTGTATCAGGCAATGGGACCCTGTGTGAGAATCTCTCTGGCTATATGGAAGGCTGGTGGTTCAGTGGTTAGCACTGCTGCCTCTCAGCACCAGGGACCCGGGTTCAATTCCTGCCTTGAGTAACTGTCTGTGTGGAGTTTGCACATTCTCCCCGTGTCTGCGTGGGTTTCCTCTGGGTGCTCTGGTTTCCTCTTGAAATCCAAAGATGTGCAGGTTGGTGAATTGGCCATGCTAAATTGCCCATAGGGTTAGGTGTATAACTTACAGAAATGGGTCTGGGTGGGTTACTCTTTGGAGGGTCGGTGTGGACTGGTTGGGCTGTAGGGCCTGTTTCTATACTGTAAGAAATCTAATCTAATCCTGAAACCCATTGTACAGGGGATCCCCCAGCTTCTGTTGCGACACTACGGATTTCTTACAGAAACTCAGCACCCACGGGAACATTCCTCGTCAGAATGGAAGTTTCAGCACTCTAAACCAGCATCCCCCACAATGACTGCATCGTGGCAACAGCCTCAGTACTCAACACCAACAACTGCCAGTCTCCAAACACCATCCCACAACTCATCCACTTTATCCTCAATCACAGCGTCTTTACCTTTGACAACCAATTCTTCATCCAGACACATGGAACCGCCATAGGGACCAGATTTGCTCCCCAATATGCCAACATCTTCATGCACAGGTATGAACAAGACTCCTTCGCTACACAGGACCTCCAACCAATATTATACACCAGGTACATTGACGACATTTTCTTACTCTGGACCCATGGTGAGGAATCACTGATCAAACTACACAGCAATATCAACAAGTTTCAACCCACCATCATGGACTACTCTCTACTATCTGTCCCATTCTTGGACACATGCATCTCCATCAAGGATGGACACTTCAGCACAGCACTCTACCACAACTTACAGACAACCTCACAATGCTTCCACTCAACATATTAAAACAACCATCCCCTATGGACAAGCCCTATGTGAACACCAGATCTGTTCAGATGAGGAGGAATGTGACAGGCACCTGGAAGTACTCTGGGATGCCCTCATAAGAACGGGCTACGATGTTCAATTCATCAACTGTCAGTTCAGATGTGCCACAGCAAGGAACCGTAATGACCACCTCAGGTGACAGACACATGCTGCAACTGACAGGGTACCCATCGTTGTCCAGTACTTCCCAGGAGCTGAAAAACGACGCCATGTTCTTTGCAACCTGCAGCACATTATCAATGAGGATGAGCACCTCACCAATACCTTCCCCACACCTCCACTGCTTGCCTTTAAACAGCCACCAAACCTCAAACAGATCGTTGTTGGTAGCAAGCTGCCCGGCTCTCAGGACATCTCCATACAGCCCTGTCACAGTAGGCGCTGCAAGACGTGTCCGTGTGCAGACATGGACACCATCATTTCACGTGGGGACGCTCCCACCTTGTATGTGGCAGGTACTCATGTGACTTAGCCAACATTGTCTATCTCATACACTGCAGGCAAGGATGCCCTGAGGGATGGTACATCGGTGAAACCGAGCAAAGGCTACGGCAACGGATGAATGGGCACCGCACAACTGTCAACAGACAGCAGCGTTTCCTCCAGTTGGGGAAAACTTTAGTGGTCCAGGACATTTGACCTCGAACCTTCAGGTGACCATCGCTGCTACCTGTCCTGACTTCAGGACAGGCAGCAGCGAAAAGTGGCCGAGCAGAGGCTGATAGCTAATTTCCGTACCCGCAGGGAGGGCCTCAACCGGAGACCTTGGATTCATGTCACATTACAGGTGACCGCGCGCACACACGCACGCACACTCCTGTGCAAACGCATAAATACAGACCCACGTATATACAGATGCGCACATGCATGTATACACACTCTCTCATGGACCCTCTCAACCCCCCCCAACCCCCCCAACCCCCACCCCAGGCACGCACAGACACTATCACACTCCTACAGATATACACTCCCCCACTCTCATCTGTATCCTGTCAGAGGCTTGGACCACTTTACACACACTCTGTTTATTCTCGCATTTGGGATGCGGGCATAATTACCTGACCAAACATTTATTGTACAACCTTAATTGCTGTTGATTGAAGATGGTGGTGGAGTATCCCTTGAATAGCTGCAATCCAGGAAAGGCAGGGAATTCTATAATTTTTACCCAGTGTGAGTGAAAGAATAATGTCATTCCAAGTCAGGGTACTGTGTGGTTTAGAGGGGAGCCTGTAAGTGGTGGCTTTCCCATGCACCTGCTGTCCTTTTTCTTTTAGGTGGCAGTGGTTGTAGATTTGGAAATTGCTGTTGGGCGGAGTCTTGGTGAACTGATGCATCTTGTAGATGTGCACATCCGCTACGGTGCATGATTGTAGAAGGCAGCTGGGGTTTCAATCCAGCAGTCGTTATGAAGCTGAAAAAGTATATGGTCACTTTGGGACAAGTGCCTTTTCTGAGCTGACAGCATGTGTCTGTGATTAACTGACAGGTGCAGAGAATTAATAATATGTGCTTTGATGTTAAGGCAACTGGATTTGAATTTAACACATTAATTAAATTATGCCCAGGATACCAAAAACCAATTGAATTTGAATTTATTGTATTAACAACAACAATTCAATGAGAGGGTAAGATGTTGAGGGTGTAAAAAGAAAGGCAATTTTCAAAATTGGTTAGAGCTAACTACCCATCGAACCAGAGAGTACATGTCATCTGAAAGGGGTTCTCAAAAGAAATCTCTCAGAAGGCATCATCTATTAAAGGTATCAAGAAACTTAATACAAAGATATTCACAGTAAAAATGTAAGATGATGACCCAGGGAGAAGACAGCAGAATTGGAAGGAAGCAGCAGTTTCTGAACACCAGAAGGGTGACTGCATAAGAGACTGTATGGACTTTGGGAGAACAAGTTAACTTACTGTTTAATAATTGTGTTATGTTGGGGTCAGATGGTGGTTAGTTAAGAAAAAGGCAGCTTGGGTTTGTTAATAGTTCTTGTTTAGTGCTCACTGTTAGAGATCTGAGGAGTCATGAGCGATGTATTTGTGATTGCACAACATGTTCTCACTTCTGGCAATTAATATGGTGGGAAGGTCACAAATATTGTAAGATTGTTCAGTACAGGACTTTATACTGGAATCTCCTATATTGGAGTTTTTGTACCTGAGATGATTGACCTTCAACTAACACAACATCATGCTTTTTTAAAGGCATGACTCCTACCTTGCAGAGCATACTCTCTTGGACTCTGATTTAAATTTTGAGGGCTGCTTGATTGCATACTAAGTCAAATACTCCCAGAGATAAATGACAGCCATGCTGTGGAAATCAGAATGGTGGCTCATCCAGGAGATTCAAACAAACAAGTAATGGCCTGGCTGTACGCAAGATTCAAAGTGCAGAAATCCCTGGGATGCTTACCGATTGGTTTTCCCTGTGTTTGTGTGTTGGCACCTATCTGTTTTAGGGGTGTGTCTCTAGTACCACACATGTGGCTAAATTGTACAAGAGCTGAGGAGAAGTGGAAGCATCAGAACCATACAGATGTTTGTCACAATCCATTAAACTCCAGGATATGTTGTTTTCTTGATGCCTGGGTGAATGATGTCAGAGTAGCTATAGGGCTTTGGGGGTGAGTGAAAATACAGTTGTCATAGTCCAATTTTGCACTGAGAAGGCAGAAGAGATCCGAATCAGGTTCTGAAAGCTATTTTCAGGAAGTTGTGATTTCTTTTTAAAAACATGTTGATTACTCCCACTGTCATCTGCTCATGAGTGTAGGAATAGAGCGATTTAAGCATGTGGCCTAAGAATTGGTATAGGAATGAGTGCATCAAATTGGATCATCAGAACTGATTGTAGAGCAGATGGGACCTGTGTGGCCACGATGTATCTTGGGTTAGGGAGATTTGTGTGAACTATTGTGTTGAGTTTATTGCAACAAACTTTTTGATATATAAAAACTAAAGAACTTATGGATGCTGTAACTGAGAAGCAAAAGCAGAAGTTGCTGGAATAGCTTGTTGGGCTGAAGGGCCTGTTTCCACACTGTAAGTAATCTAATCTAATCTAATCTAATCTAACCTAACCTAACCTAACCACAAAACTGAAGAGAATGGAGTTAACATTTCAGGTTCTGTGACCCTTTCTCAGAACCCAATGAGATTTTTTAGAATTGATTAGAAGTCTTTGGAACTGCTGTATACTAATCATTTCAGATTGCAATATGTTGTTATAATCCAAAAACGATACCTGCTGAAATTTGACAGCAAATGGTTTTTGCGGGAGGTAGCAAAATGCTTAGAGTCATAAAGGTCTGCAGCACAGAAGGAGGCCTTCAGTCATAGAGTCAGCACTGGTCCAAACTAGCTTTCTAACAATTCAAATCCCATTTTCTAGCCTTTAGCTCATGGCCTTGCCTTGGCATTGCAAGTACACACTTCCACACCCCCTCAACCTCTCAAAACTCTCTTACCTTAAATCTGTCCCCAGTCATCGACCCCTCCACCAAGAGGAAATTTTTTTTCTACCTACACTATCTGTGCCCCACACAACCTATTTATCCCCATGTCCCATCTCTGTTCCAAGGAAAACAACCCTAGGCTATCCAATCTCTTTCCATAACTGAAATTCTCCAGTCCAGACAACATCCTGTTAAATATCCTCTGCACCCAGTGTAATGTAGATTTCAAAAATGCAATCACTAGTCCAGCTCTGGCCTCACTGAAATTTTTATACAGCTCCAGCATGATGTTGCTACTGTTTAAACTCTGTCTCCAGTAATAAATGATTTGGAGACGCCAGTGTTGGACTGGGGTGTACAAAGTTAAAAATCACATGACACCAGATTATAGTCCAACAGGTTTATCTGGAAGCACTAGCTTTTGGAGCACTGCTCCTTCATTAGGTGGTTGTGGAGTATAAGATCGTAAGACAGAATTTATAGTAAAAGTTTACAGTGTGATGTAACTGAAATTATATATTGAAATTGTTTAAGTCTCCCATCGTTTGAATGGGCATGTTAGTTTCAGTTCTTTTACACGTAAATTGGAAAACTTCTGTTAAAAAAGTGAACATTAACAATTGGTGTCATGTCGGCCCAGATAATGTATTGTAGGTGTGAGTTTCCCTGCCACAAATGGTCAGACTGATTCTAATCTAAAAAACAAATTTACAGAATCTTACATGGATTCATGCAGATTTTGAACAACGTAAAATGCAATGTTGCAAGAACAAACTCAACCCACATTCTAAAAGATGACAGACTTATCAAACAATCCAGGTCTTTTTCAATGTATAATTTCAGTTACATCACACTGTAAACTTTTGCTATAAATTCTGTGTCTTACGATCTTATTCTCCACAACCACCTGATGAAGGAACAGCGCTCTGAAACCTAGTGCTTCCAAATATATAGACCTGTTGGACTATAACCTGTTGTTGTGTAATGCAGTAAAAAACCATGATCTGGAGGAGCCAGTGTTGGACAGGGTTGGAAGAAGGTAAAAATCGCACAATACCAGGTTATAGTCGCACAGGTTTATTTGGAAGTACTGGCTCTCAGAGCTGCTCCTTCATCGGGTAACTAGTGGGGCAGGATTATAAAACACAGAATTTCTAGCAAAAGATCGTAATGTCATGCAACTGAAATAATATATTGAACAAACCTAGATTGCTGTTAAGTCTTTCAGCTTTTAGAATGGGTTGCAAGTTTTGGTTCATCAATATGTAAATCCCCTAACTGTTAAGTCACATTCTCAAGATAACTTTGTTTGGGGGAAAAAAAGTGACACCTCAACTCAGACAATGTATTAAAGATGAGGTTAGAGTCTCTGTATTGCAATTATGAATCAGACTGGTGGGATCAACTCTCCTATTTTGAAGGCTTTATTCCTGATGAAGGGCTTTTGCTCGAAATGTCGATTTCGCTGCTCGTTGGATGCTGCCTGAACTGCTGTGCTCTTCCAGCACCAGTGATCCAGAATCTGGTTTCCAGCATCTGCAGTCATTTGTTTTTACCTCTCCTACTTTCAAGTCTAAATCATTGTACGTATTCCCAAAGGAAAAGCCCCAAGTGGTCCCAGTTGAAGCCCACTGAACACAGCTTCCAGTCACACAATGCCAGATGGAGTTTAATCTAGAAAAATGTGAGGTCATGCACTTTGAAAGGTCAAGCACAAGTAGAAATTATACAGTGAATGGAAGAACCCTGAAGAGTATTGATATGCAGAAGGATCTGGGAGTGCAGGTCCACAGAATCACTGAAGGTGGCAGTGCAGGTACATGAGGTAATAAAAAAAGGCCTTTGGCATGCTTGCCTTCCTTGGAAGGGGCATTGAGTACAAGGATAGACAAATTATGCTGCAGCTTTATAGAACTCTCATTAGGCCACTCTTGGAATGTTATGTACAGTTCTGGTCACCACACAGCCAGAAGGACATCAGTGATTTGGAGAGGGTATGGAAAAGGTTTGCTGCAAATGTGTTGCTGGTCAAAGCACAGCAGGTTAGGCAGCATCTCAGGAATAGAGAATTCGACGTTTCGAGCATAAGCCCTTCATCAGGAATTACCAGGATGTTGCCTGGTATGGGGAATTTTAGCTATGAAGAAAGGTTGAATAGACTGGGTTGATTTTTCACTGGAATGCAAGAGTTTGAGAGATTTACTTAATAGAAGTTTTTAAGGTTGTGACTGGCATAGGTAGAGTGGAAAGTATGAATTTTTTTTTCCCCGAGGACAAAGGGGTCAATTACTAGGGACACAAGTTTAAGGTGCAGACAAATAGCAGCATTCAAGAAGCATCTAGGTCTATACATGAATAGGAAAGGAGTAGAGGGATACAGATCCTATAAGTGTGGACAGTTTTGCATGGAAGAGCAATATGTCCGTGCAGGCTTGGACGGCTGAAAGGCCCGTTTCTGTGCTGTATTGGTCCTTGTTCTTTAATTACAGCTTGACCATCATCCTCTGCTTTCTGCTGCTCAGCCAATTGCATAGCCCATTTCCAAAGTTTCCTTGGATCCCATGGACTCTTAACTTCGGTCTCCCATGTAGGATCTGATCAAAAGCCCGACAGAAGTCCAAGGAGATTCAGTGATGTGTACTGCCATCGTCTACACACCTCTTTGGAAAAACTTAATCAGGGTGGTTAGATGTGGCCTGCCTTTAACAAAACTGTGGTGACTATTCTTGAATAATTCCTTCCTCTCCACGTGCATATTAGTTCTGTCCCTTCAAATTGCCTCCAATAATTTTCCCACCACTAATATTAGACTGACCAAAATGCGGTTTCTTTGTTTATCCTTTGCTCTCTTCCTGAATAACAGTCAACTGTCCCCCAGTCCTCTGGCACCTCTCCTGTTGCCAGGGAGGAATTTTAAATGATCGCCAAGCCTGCTGCTGTTTCTTCTCTCTTCTTGTTCAACAGTCTGGGATAAATATTTCATCAAACCCTGGTGACTTGGCTACGCTTAAGCCTGCCAAACCACTCCAGAATCTTCTCTTTGTCTAGGCTAATGTTTTTGCTTGTATCGTCATCCTTCTCCCCAATTTCTATACCTACATTGTCCCTTTCACCTGGTGAACACCTACACAAGGTATTCATTGAAATCCCACCACTGGCTAAACGCACACAATTAGCACTTCGGTACTTACTGTTTCCCTAATTATCCTTGTCATCCTTGAAATACTTGAAAAGTAATTGAGATTTTCCTTTATTTCATCTGCCTTCCATTTCATCTTTTCTTGCCCTCTTTTTCACTCAATCTCCTTCTGAATTTCCTTTGTATGTTTGGTACTCATCCAGGGCTTCTGCTGTTTTGAGTCCTTGATATCTGCCATAAACTGTTTTGTCTGTCTTCAATCCTCTACATCCTGTGATATCCAGGGTTTGCAGGATGTGTTTCCACCTTTTGATCTATATTGTAACATTTTGGCCCTGTACACTCCATCGTTCCTCCTTGAATGTACCTCACTGCTCTGACAAAAACAATTACCTGAGTGTATCAACTCAGAGTCCACTCTAATTCAGTCACACCTGATATTAAACTTTTTCCTTATTACCATAACAATCCTGAATCTAATGGATTGCTGTCAGCCATGTCCACTCCCCACCTCCATATCCCCAGACCCCTTGTACCAATTGCTGACTTCATTACCTAAAGTGGAGTTCAGGGTCTTCAGTGTACTCGCTTAAATGCATCCAGTGCAGGTTTAAGAATTCTGCTCCCTTTTAAACCTTTCACACAAAAACGATTGCAGTTCATGTTAAGTTTAAATCCTCTATTGTCACTACGCTATTCCAGAACGTATGGGTTAGAATGTTAAGGATAAGGGGTAAACCTTTCAGGGTTGAGATGGTGAGAAAACTTTGAGTGATGAGCCTGTGGAATTCATAACAAAGTGGTTGAGGCCAAGATCATGTTCTCAAGGAGGAGGTAGATCCCTTTTAGGGCTAAAGGGATCAAGTCATTTGGGGGAGGGTGGAATAAGAATATTGAACTTGATGATCAGCCCTGATTCTATCAATGGTGGAGCAGGTTCAAGAGGTCAAATGGCCTAGTCCACTTTCACTACTCTGAAATTTACCGCATATCTGCTCTTCTATCTTTCACATCGTTATGCTCCCAGTAATGTGATTTCATTTGTCCCTTATTAGTTTTTAATTTCCTCCCATATAGTTGCATTCCCTCTGACTGCTGGAATAAATTCCCTGATCAAAATTGCAACACAACCTCATTTTTAGTTCCTGTCCTGTCTCATCTGAAGACCCTGTATGTTGGAATACTGAGCTGCTAATCCTACCCCTTCTGTTTTTTTTTCCCCCTCTCCCAAACTGATAAGTTAGTTTAAAGCCTCCTCAACAGCACTAGCAAATTGGATTAGGATTAGACTTACAGTGTGGAAACAGGCCCTTCGGCCCAACAAGTCCACACCGACCCGCCGAAGCGCAACCCACCCATACCCCTACATTTACCCCTTACCTAACACTACGGGCAATTTAGCATGGCCAATTCACCTGACCCGCACATCTTTGGACTGTGGGAGGAAACCGGAGCACCCGGAGGAAACCCACGCAGACACAGGGAGAACGTGCAAACTCCACACAGTCAGTCGCCTGAGTCGGGAATTGAACCCGGGTCTACAGGCGCTGTGAGGCAGCAGTGCTAACCACTGTGCCAATGTCCCTGCATGGATACTGGTCCCATTCCAGTTCAGGTGTAACCTGTTGACTTTGTACTTGTCTCACCACCCATAAAAATAGTCCTGATGTCAAACAAATCAAAAGACCATAAGATGTAGGAGTAGAAACTAGGCCATTCCGTCCATTGGATCTTCTCCACTATTCAGTCATGGCTAATAAGTTTTTCAACCCTATTCTCCCTCTTTCTTCCCCATATCCCTTGATGCTTCAGAACCTGTCTATCTCAGTCTTAAAATTACTCAATGACCTGGCCTGGCCTCCACAGCCAGTGAATTTGATAGATTCACCACTCTCTGGCTGAAGAAATCTCTCCTTATCTATGTTCTAAAAGATCTTCCCTTTACTCTTTGCTTTCAGGTCCTAATCTTCCTACCAATGGAAACATCTTTCCAACATATACTCTGTCTAGGCCATTCAGTATTCTGTGCATTTCAATTAGATCCCACCTCATCCTTCTAAACTCCATAGAGTATAGACCCAGAGACCTCAAATGTTCTTCATGTTAAGCTTTTCATTCCTGGGGACCATTCTCATGAACCTCGCCTGAATACGCTCCAGGGCCAATACATCCTTCCTGAGATATGGGGCCTAAAACTGTGCACGTTATTTCAAATGTGGCCTGACCAGAGCTTTACAGAGCCTCAGAAGTACATCCCTGCCTTTATATTCTCAGTCCTCTCAAAATAAATGCCATCATTGCATTTGCTTTCCTAACTATTGATTCAACCTGCAAGTTCACCTTGATACAATCCTGGACTAGAACTCCCAAGTCTCTTTGCACTTCTGAATTTTCTCCCCATTTAGAAAACCGTCCATGCCCCTCTTCTTCCTGTCAAAGTGCCTGACCTCTCACTTTCCCACATCGTACTCCATCCGCCACTTCTGTCCTAACTGGCTCACTGTCCTAACTTGTCCAAATCCTTTGTAGCCTCCCCGCTGCCTCAAATGCTACTGTCCTTCCACCTATCTTTGTATCATTGGCAAACTCAGCCGGACTGTCCTCAGTTCTTTCATCTAGATCATTATGTATAAAATGAAAAGCTGTGGTCCCAACATGGAGCCTTGATGAACACCACTTGTCACCCACTGCCACCCTGAGGAAAAAAATCTTTTTATTCTCACTCTCTGCTTTCTGCCAGACAGCCAAGCTTCTGTCTGTTAGTAACTTGCCTCTGGTACAATGGGCCTTCATCTTACTCAGTGGCCTCCTGTGTGGCACCTTGTCAAAGGCCTTCTGGAAGTCCAGGTAGATAACATTCATTGGCTCTCCTTGGTCTAACCTGCTTGTTACTTCCTCAAAGAATTCTAGCAGATTTGTCAGGCATGATCTCCCCTTGATGAAAAGTCCTTCTTCTTCAGTCTCATCGATCTGGACTAACCTATTTCTATACTCATTGATTTGTGACATTTCTTTAACCTACTGCCTAGCTCCCTAAATTCTACTTGCAGAACATTTATCCCTTTTCTACCTAATATTATTGGGAGCAATATGTACCATCATCTGTCTGTTTTCTGTTGCCTTTCAGAATGCCCTGCAACTGTTCAGTGACATGCCTGACCCTGGCAATGGCCATTATTACCAGTATGGAGTATGTTACAGCTACTGAAATGCCAATCTGTTCCCCTTGCACTTGAATTCTTTAACACAATATTCCTGTGGTTTTTCTTCTTCCCCTTGACACCACGGGTATATCTGCTGCACGTGAAGTTGGCTGACACTCCTTTCCCCTGCACAGTCACCTCCCCAAACAGTGTACAAATATTATACATATTAGAAAGAGGGATGACCATGGGCCTTCCTCTACTGTCTGATGGTCATCTATGGCCTTTCTGCCTGTTCAGTCTTCAGCTGTGGTGTAGCTACCTCACTGTGCCCATTCAGCATCACTGATGGTTCATCGTGAGTTCACTTGCAACTCCAGTTCTGAAATTTGGTTCGTCGGAAGCTGCAGCTTGATACACTTCCTGAATCTCCCATGGTTTATCACATAGTACAGGAGGAGTTTACCATAGGTTTAAAATAAATGCATTGGTAAGAAAACAATTAACTAACTTAGCTTGAGCTAACTGTTCTTCCCTCGCCCTACTTTGCTTACCTCCTTCTGTTTCTTCAAACCAATACACTTTTGAAAATCCCAGACCAATCAACACACCTCTTTGGGAAAACAATGGCACCACATCAATCAGCAGATCCCTGAAGCTGCAGCTGTTAAATTAGGGCTCCCTTCTCTCTGCTCAGTTGAAGGTACGGAATATAATCTTGCGAACCATCAAGTACAAAAACAAATCCTTAAAATATGAAGCAAAAACAAAAGGACCTCTTTTGCCATTGTGCTGAATTCCCATGGTGTTCCAAATTCACAAAAGCAGTCACTTGGGCTGTGCCTTACTCGGGGTGTGTTCTCGGCCAACTACTTGTGCAAAGCTCACTGAAGGTTAGCCAAGAAGATTTGATTTGCAGGTAATCTCTAATACCACCATTCTGAGAACACTCCATGCTCTTCCAAACTTAATGACATACACATATTCAATTTTGGTCCCTGTGCCATTGGCAGTTCTTTCAGAGCTGGAACCTTGCTTGGATTCTGCCAAGAGCTTCCGTTCCCCTTCTGCCACTTACCACTTTATGGAATAGCCCTTCCTTAAAATCTATCTCTCTGACTAAAATTGATCATCTGCCTAAATATCTTCTCAAGGGTCAGTGTCAGGATTTGTTGCTGATGCTGTTATAAAGAATTATAATAAAAAATGATGTATTTGTGTGCTTCCCTCTGACATTGAAGGACATTGAGAAAAATTGTTTTTTTTTAAAAACTGTTTCTAATTAATCAGCTCACCTCAACTTCCTCTGCTCCAAGAACAATTGTTGCTTCTCTCATCTCATTACAGGTTCATGCCCCCAGTAATACTATTGTCAATTGTGTCAGCAACTACATGAACAGTTTGGAATCATTCCTGAAATACTCCAGTTGAGACTCTTGTACTGTGGGCCTCTATTAATACATTTTAGTGCCCTATCTTTATAAACAGCTGTATCAGTTTGTTCTGCCACCTTTTTAGAAGATTTTGGTGCTACTGCTCTCCTCTTCCTTTCTTTGTTGCTGCAACCCTTGTCTAGACATTGGAACCCTGGGTTTGTTTCCTCTCCCCTTTGCAGTGACAGTGCAGTGATGGTGTCAGGTGTGGAATTTCCAAATTGTGAGACCACAATAATCAAGTGACAGTGATGCTTGTCTAAGTCAGCAGTTGAGGCTTGCAGATATTGTATAACCCAAATCTCTGTTGGTCTGATGAAAACATTTAAGGGAGTGGTATCTCTCAAATTGTACTTTTGAACAGAGAATAAACTGAGGGGCATTGTGTGTGTTCGTTCATTTCGTTCGTATGTGTTTGTGGGTAAGTGGGCGGCACGGTGGCACAGTGGTTAGCACTGTTGCCTCACAGCGCCAGAGACCCAGGTTCAATGCCCGCATCAGGTGACTCTCTGTGTGGAGTTTGCACATTCTCCCCGTGTCTGCGTGGGTTTCTTCCGGGTGCTCCGGTTTCCTCCCGCTGTCCAAAAATGTGCAGGTTAGGTGAATTGGCCATGCCAAATTGCCCATAGTGTTAGGTGAAGGGGTAAACGTAGGAGAATGGGTCTGGGTTGCGCTTCGGCTGGCCGGTGTGGACTTGTTGGGCTGAAGGGCCTGTTTCCACACTGTAAGTAATCTAATCTAATCTTGAGCGTATATGCGTTGCAAGGCTGCATTGTAAGCTTTATTAATAATGACATAGAGTACAGAAGCAAAAGTGAAAATATAATGGCAATATATCATACACACCAGCTGAGGCTGAACTAGTAACATCTAGTTCTGGATGCCATGTTTTCAGAAACACATGAAGGCATTGGAGTGCATGCAGAAGTGGTTTATGCACATGGTCCCAGGGGTGAATAATTTGAATTGTGATAGATTGGAAAAGCTGGGGCTCTATCCTTGGAGAAGAGAAGCTAACAGAAATCTGATTGTCAGACTATTCAATGTATATTCAGTGTAAATTCAAGTTCAGTGTAAATAATTAGTAAATATACCCTCTGAAAGTATGGAAACTGAGAAAGCAGCGATCTTAAGTAATTAGTAAATGTAGCAAAAGTAATTCAAGAAAAATCTTTTCATCATTGAGCGTATGTGTAGGTCTGTAATGTTTGTCTGGAGTGTAATGGAGGTGCATTCAAAAGGGAAGATTGTTCCTTCTCGAATAAAGATCTGCAGAGTTACAGGGCAAAGGCAAGAGAATGATGCTAGAAGAGATGCTTAAGGAGATGCTCATTCAGAGAGCTGGCACCGACCAGTTGTGTTCAATGGTTTTCTTCACTGTAATGATTGCTGTCACAGTACTGAATTTCTCAACTAATATTTGCGAATTTGAGACTTAGAACACAGAACATTACAGGGCAGTACAGACCCTTCGGCCCTCGATGTTGTGCCACCCTGTCATACTAATCTGAATCCCATCCCACCTACACTATTCCATGTACGTCCATATGCCTGTCCAATGACAACTTAAATGCACTTAAAGTTGGTGAATCTACTACCGTTGCAGGCAAAGCATTCCACACCCTTACTACTCTCGGAGTAAAGAAACTACCTCTGACATCTGTCTTATACTATTCTCCCCTCATTTTAAAGTTGTGTCCCTTCGTGTTTGTTGTCCCCATACTGGGAAAAAGGCTCCCTCTGTCCACCCTATCTAACCCTCTATCTTATATGCCTCTATTAAGTCACCTGTCAACCACCTTCTCTCTAATGAGAACAGCCTCAAGGTCCTTAGCCTTTCCTTGTAAGACATTCCTTCCATACCAGGCAACATCCTAGTAAATCTGTACCCTTTCCAAAACTTCCACATCCTCCTTATAATGCAGTGACCAGAACAATAAACAATACTCCGTGTTACTTTACCAGAGTTTTGTACAGCTGCAGCATAACCACCTGGTTCTTGAACTCAATCCCTCCACTAATAAAGGCCAAAACACCTTAACAACCTGCCTTACCAACCCTGTCAATCTGGGTGGCAACTTTCAGGGATCTGTGTACATGGACACTGAGATCTCTCTGCTCATCTGCACTCCCAAGAATCTTACCATTAGCCCAGTACTTTGCATTCCAATTACTCCGTCCAAAGTGTATCAACTCACACTTGTCCACATTAAACTCTCTTTGCCACCTCTCAGCCCAGCTCTGCATTCTATCTATATCTCTCTGCAACCTATTACATCTTTTGTGACTATCCACAACTCCACCAACCTTAGTGTCATCCGCAAATTTACTAACCCACCTATCTAAGCTCTCATCCAGGTCATTTATAAAAATGACGAACAGCAGTGGGCCCAACACTGCTGTTGCGGTACGCCGCTAGTAACTGGACACCAAGATGAAAATGTTCCATCAACTACAACCCTCTGTTTTCTTTCAGCAAGCCAATTACTGACCCAAATTGCTATGTCTCTCAGAATTCCATTCCTCCACATTTTGTATAATAGCCTACTGTGGGGAACCTTATCGAACGCCTTGCAGAAATCCATATACACCACATCACCCGGTTTACTTTCACCTACCTGTTTAGTCACTTTGTCAAAAAAGTCAATAAGATTCGTTAGGCACGACCTACCCTTCGCAAAACTGTGCTGACTGTCCCTGATCAGATTATTCTTTTCTAGATGGTTATAAATCCTATCTCTTGTAACCTTTTCCAACACTTTACCAACAGCTGAAGTGAGACTCACTGGTCTGCAATTACCAGGGTTGTCTCTACTACCCTTTTTGAACAAGGGAACCACATTTGCTATCCTCCAGTCCTCAGGCACTATTCCTGTAGACAATGATGATTTGAAAATCAATGCTAAAGGCTCGGATCCTAGGATAGATCCCATCCGGCCCAACGAACTTGTCTATTTTCACACTCTGCAGTATTTCTAATATCTCTTCCTTGTGAACCTCGATTTCTTCTAGTCTAGATGCAAGTATCTCTGTATCTTCCTCGCCAACATTTTCATTTTCTGTAGTGAACACTGTTGAAAAATATTTATTTAGTGCTTCCCCTATCTCCCCTGACACCACACACAGCTTCCCACTATTATCCTTGATTGGCCCAAATTTAACTCGCATCATTCTTTTATTCCCGACATACCTATGGAAAGCCTTAGGGTTAACTTTGATCCTATCCGCCAACAACTTCTCATGTCTCCTCCTGGCTCTTCTGAGCTCTCATTTTAGGTCTTTCCTGACTTCTTTGTAACCCTCAAGTGGCCTAACTGAGTGTTCACATTTTGTCCTAACATAAGCTGCCGCCTTCTTGACCAGGGATTCCATTTCCTTAGTAAATGTTCTGTATCTTTTTCCCTGCCTGACAGGTACATACTTATCTAGGACACACAGGAGCTTTTCCTTGAATAAGCTCCATATTTTTAATGTGCTCATCCCCTGCAGTTTCCTTCCCTATTCTATGCTTCCTAAATTTTTCCTAATTGCATCGTAATTTCCCTTCCCCCAGCTGTAACTCTTGCTCGGTGGAGTACAACTATCCCTTTCCATCACTAAAGTAAACCTGACAGAATTGTGAACGCTGTCTCCGAAGTGCTCACCTACTTTCAAATCTAACACCTGGTCAGGCTAGTTACCCAGTACTAAATCTAAAGTGGCTTCACCCCTTGTTGGCCTGTCTACATACCGTGTCAGGAAGCCCTCCTGCACACACTGGACAAAACTGACCCATCTATAGTACTCGTACTGTAGTGATCTCAGTCAATATTTGGATAGTTGAAGGCCCCCATGACAACTATCCTGCCCCTCACTCCTATCGAGAATCATCTTTGCTATCCTTTCCTCCACATCTCTGGGACTATTCGGAGGCCTATAGAAAACTCCCAGCATGGGTGACTTCTCTCCTGTTTCTAACCTCAGCCCATACTATCTCAGTTAACGAGTCCCCAAACATCCTTTCTGCAACTGTAATATTGTCCCTGATCAACAATGCCACACCTCCCCCCTCCTTTACCATCTTCTCTGTTCTTACTGAAACATCCGAATCCCGGAACCTTGAAACAGCCATTCCTGTCCCTGCACTATCCATGTCTCCATAATGGCCACAATATTGAAGACCCAGGTACCAACCCACGCCAGTTCACCTACTTTATTTCGGATGCTCCTCGCATTGAAGTACAACACATTTCAAACCAGGTTCTTGCTTGCCAGTGTCAGATACTTGATTTGGGAACTCCCTACTCTCATCCACTTCTGTACCTGTCCTACAATTTTGGTTCCTATCCTCCTGTTGTATTAGTTTAAATCCACCTTAACAGCTTTAGCGAATTTCCCTCCCAAGATGTTGGTACCCCTGTGGTTTAGATGAAGACCATCCTGCTTGTAGAGGTCCCACCTACCCCAGAAAGAGCTCCAATTATCCAAAAACCCGAAACTCACCCTCCTGCACCATCTCTGTAGCCACGTGTTCAACTCCTTTCTTTCCCTATTCCTCGCCTCACTAGCACGTGGCACAGGCAGCAAACCAGAGAAAACAACTGTTTGTTTGTCCAAGCTCTAAGTTTCCATCCTAGCTCCCTGAATTTCTGCCTCAAGTCCCCATCTCTGTTCCGACCTATGTCATTGATGCCAATGTGGAGCATGACTTGGGGCTGCTCTGCCATCACCCGCCCCCGCCGCCCCCGTCCCCCACACTGAAGGATCCCAAAAAGATTGCACTTCCCCTGATTGTCTACTTGTATGTTTAGAGATTAGATGTGTAGGATGTTTTTTTAATTTCTGCAAATTTTCCATTTATGATGTAGCTGACAGTTTTTGGAAGCCAATATTCAACTGTGGATAAGTCTGAAATAACGTATCCTGCCAGTGATGGTGAACTTGAGAGAAAGCTTGACTCAACACAGCCTGAAGAGGAAAAATACTACAGTGATACGGGAATACAACCATCTAAATCAGTAAAGGTGTGCGTTACCTTTTCGAGCATCCTGGAAGAGTTTTGTTAACATCATGGTTTCTATATTATTCCATAATTTAATTTGTAATTAAGGCTGACCATTATGCTTTTTCATACCCTATGGATTATTAATTTACCACTCGTTTTGAGTGTGTTAGTATATGACCCCTGTTCTGAAAATGTAGTCTTTGTTTTATTACATTGCAATGCAATTTTGAAAATTAAGTTGCTCTCCACATGATATTCCAAATCCATTTTATACTGAACTGAATTTTGGTCCAAATCCTTAACTCCTTGGATTTCAGAATTGAACTTAAAATGCCAGATAGTCATAGAGTTGTACAGCATGGAAACAGACCCCTTGATCTAATTCCTTCATGCCAACCAGAAAACCTAAATGAATCTAGTCGCATTTGGCCCATATCTCTCGCAACCCTTTCTATTCATATACTCATCCAGATACCTTGAAAATGTTGCAATTGTACCAGTCTCCATCATTTCCTCTAGCAGCTTATTCCATTTTGTGTGAAAAAGTTGCCTTTTAAGCCCTTTTCAATCTTTTCCCCCCTCATATAGATTAAATGAGCATTGAAATGCCAGGAAATGGTGTACAATGAACCAAGTGCAAGTAAATAGGGTTAGTCTGGTTTGATGTTTGTTTGCAAAGTTTGTGAAGGTTTGTAGCTCAGGTTGAGGTTTAGGGTGTAGGTTTGCTTGCTGAGCTGTAGGTTTAATATCCAGACGTTTCATTACCTGGCTAGGTAACATCAGTGGTGACCTCCAAGCGAAGTGAAGCTGTTGTCTCCTGCTTTCTATTTATATGTTTGTCCTGGATGGGGTTCCTGGGGTTTGTGGTGATGTCATTTCCTGTTTGTTTTCTGAGGGGTTGATGGTATCTAGACCTGTGTGTTTATTTATGGCATTGTGGTTGGAGTATCAGGCCTCTAGGAATTCTCTGGCATGTCTTTGGCATACCATCTATCAACCTCTCAGAAAATGAACAGGAAATGACATCACCAAAAACCTCAGGAACCCTATTCCAGGACAGACACACAAACAGAAAGCAGGAGACAACAGCTTTGCTTCACTTGGAGGTCACCACTGATGATGTTACCTAGTCAGGTAATGAAACATCTGGATATCAAACCTACAGCTCAGCGAGCAAACTACACCCCTTGATGTTTGTTTGTTTAGACCCGATGGGCTAAAGGGCCTATTTCTGACTCTATAACTTTCACTGACGTGAGCTAACGTTGGTCACTGCATAAAGTTTTTTTGTGATTACGTTTTGTTTGATCTTGAAGAATACTTGAGTACTAATTATAATTATATGGGTGTAATTATTTTAATGATTGCAAGGTTTCTCAGGGTTAAGAGGGGTTACTATTAGTCGGTAGAAATAGGAATGAAACTCGGTAAACCAATTGTAGTGTGCTTGGAGCCCAATGGAGTTAAATATAGCAAATCTGAAGCGTTCTGGCGTTCCATTGTTAAAAATGCAGATTGAAAGGAAAAACAAAAATATGCCTTTTTTCTATTATGTATTTTGTGTACAAGTTTAATGGAATGGTTGATTTTAATTTTCTGAAAATGTAATGCATTAACTTTGGCAGTTATCTGTAAGGTTAGTTGGCTTGCCTTCTGGCTATTGCCACTTTAATTAAAATCAAGAGCATTATCCATATTTTACCTTTTTGAGACTGGACTTCAATTAACTACCCTTGTTAAGGTTCAATAGTTTAGTCTCCCTGGCAAGTCAGTGTGATAGTGGGAATTTTAATGTTGCACCTGCTGTCATAATCAATTATGGATTATCAAGTGTGTTGAAAATTAAATTAACAATAGTTACCTTGCTATCCTTTGCAATGTATAATGCCACCATCTCACCCCTCTGTGGTAGTAATACTATGGACTGATCCAGAGACCACTTTAATGTCGAAGGAACATGGGCTCAAAACTATTCTGGCAGCTGAGAGAATTTAAATTCAATAAATAAAAATCTAGAATGAAATAATGCTATGGCTATCATGAAACTAGCATGGGAAAACCAGGTGGATTTTAATACAAATTGTTCTTTTCAGGGAAGGGCATGGGTCATCTTTGTCCTGCTTTGGTATCCATGTGATTCTCAGCCACCAGTGTTGTGGCTGATTCTCAACTATCCTTCAGTGGCTTGATGGGCCATTTTCAAGGGCAAGCAGCTGTTTGGTACTGTGTGTGCAGGCATGTGCAGCATTGCAGAATGGTGCGAGTGATGAATCGCATGCTCAGAAAAAATGAAAAATGATTGGCATCATGTATATGTCAGGTCTAGAAGTCATTTGCATAATTCCAATTTACTGTCTTTAACTAGGTCTGCAATACAACGTTAAAGTACTTTTCCTTCTGAACCTTTTTGGTTTATTGTCTTCAACTCCTTAGACTGGGCAGATGCATTACTTCAGATCTTCAATTATTGTCCTTCCTTTGCAACCACTGTTGTTGCACTCAAGCGCTCGTACACTTGTCAGGTAGATTTGAGAGAAGATATTTTTGAAATCATTCAGCTTTGATAGATGACATTGTGTCCCTAATCTTGGATGCAAAGCTTCTGTTTGATGTCTTCACAATGACATTTGGGTCAGGAAGTAAACGGGCAAAATTAATGGCTTTGCTCTTAAATGGAGTACTCTAAACAAATGAAATAATGGCAAACAAAACCTAATGGGTGAAATGGTGTGTCATTATACAGACATGGTTACAAAGCAATTGAAGCTAGGACTTTTATTTTTCAGTCATGGGATGTGGACATTGCTGTTCAACAATTTATTATCCATCTCTTGTTGCCCTTGAACGTAGTGGCCTTGAACCACTGCAGTCCATATGCTGCAGATAGACCCCTAATGCTGTTATGAGTGAGCTCCAGCATTTTGGCCTAGTGAAGCTGAAGGAATGGTGAAATATTTCCAAGTCAGGGTCTTGAGTGACTTGCAGGTGATTTTACAGATGGAGATGTTCCCATGGTCATGAGTTAAGGGATGCTTTACCGGGAGCCTTGGTGAATTTCTGCAGTGCAATATTTAGATGGTGTACAGTTTTGCTACAGATTGGCAGCATTTCCACTCACTCAACCAATCAAATGGCTTTGTGCCAGATAGCCTCAGATTTATTTTGTTGGAGTTATGTTCATCCAGGCAAGTCAGGAGTATTCCATCACCTTCCTAACTTGTGCCTTGTAGAAAGTGGGCAGCGTTTGGAGAATCAGGAGGTGTTACTCACTGCAAGATTCCTAACCTCTGACCTGTTCTTACAGCCACATTACTTTGTTGCAAAAGAAAAGCAGTGCCACCATGGTAGCAGGCCTGCTTGGTTTAGAGAGGGAAACACAAATAATGTTGAGTTTAACTTATGGGACAGCACCCTTCAGGCAATAAGCTGAAGCTGAGAAGGCTGCACCTCTGCAGTTGTCTCAGCATGTGTGGGATCCCACACTATTAGCGTCACAGCCTCACACACAAACTATCCCGCCAAATGTTCTAACGAAGCCCTCACCAGCACAGTACTGTGTGGCTAGCCCAATTCAGTTTCTGAATTGTCAATGGTAACCCTCCAAAATGATCTTAGTGGAGGATTCAGCAATGATAATGCCTTTGAACATGAAGGGCAATGGTTAGTCCGTTTTGTTGGATTTGTTCATTGCCTGGTGCTTGTACAATGTCAATATTAATTGTCAGCTCAAAAATGGGTATTGTCCAGGTTACTGCTTTTTGATATGGATTGTGTATGTATCGGAGAGGCTATGGATGGTGCTGCTTATTGCACAATCACCATTGAACATCCCACTGCTAACCTTTAATAGAGGGAAGGTCACTGAAGCAGCTGAAGATAGTTGGGTCTGGGATACTACCCTGACGAAAAGAGATGTCTGACGTCCAAAAACCACAATTACCTTTTTTGCCAGGAATGATTCCAATCAGTAGGGAGTTCTCCCCCTTTTTTTTCCTATTGATTCATTTTGCTAGGGTTTCTTTATGCCACACTGTCAAATGCAGCCTTGAGGTTAATGAAAGCCTTTGACATTATTTGGTCAGTTTGGATTCATCATACATTTTGTGTGCAAGACATAGTTGGGCAATTTTCCACATTTTTGGGAGATGCCAGTGTTGTCTTTTGCTGGACCAGCTTGATGAGGGGTGCAGCATGTTCTGGAGAGCGCGCATATTTTAAATACTGTTGCTTAAATGTTGTCAGGATGCAGTGCTCCAAGCATGTCTTGAGGTTGATTTTCCTTGAGTGTGTTTCGGACCCAAGGCAAAATTTGGATGAGAAGCCATTTCTATAAAGCAAATGAGTAGACATTCCTTCTGAAGGTAGTGAATCTGTGGAATATCTTTTTTAACGTCAGACAGTTGTTCAGTCTGGGCCTTATCTTTACAGTTGAAACTGGGTTTTAGTCAGTAAGGCAGTCAAGAATTATGTGGAAAAGGCAGGAATGTAGAGTTGGGGATTCTTAGATCAACCGAATGGGCTACTACCTGTCTATTTTGTAGATCAACTAGCTCTGGCAACGTTCCAATAAACTACTTAAACCCAAGCAGGAATGCCAATTGAATACAAGCTTTATCTATTTTGCAGTTGCATCCAATTCAAACAAGTTGAGACCTATTAAATATATTTAAAAATCAGGTTGAAAGTTTGCTCGCTGAGCTGGCAGCTTTGTTCTCTGGCATTTTGTCACCATAGGACGTAGAACAATACAGCACAGAACAGGCCCTTCGGCCCACGATGTTGTGCCGAACTTCTATCCTAGATTAAGCACCCATCCATGTACCTATTCAATTGCCGCTTAAAGGTCGCCAATGATTCTGACTCTACCACTCCCACGGGCAGCGCATTCCATGCCCCCACCACACTCTGGGTAAAGAACCTACCCCTGACATCTCCCCTATACCTTCCACCCTTCACCTTAAATTTATGTCCCCTTGTAACACTCTGTTGTACCCGGGGAAAAAGTTTCTGACTGTCTACCCTATCTATTCCTCTGATCATCTTATAAACTTCTATCAAGTCACCCCTCATTCTTCGCCGTTCCAACGAGAAAAGGCCGAGAACTCTCAACCTATCCTCATACGACCTATTCTCCATTCCAGGCAACATCCTGGTAAATCTTCTCTGCACCCTCTCCAAAGCTTCCACTTTGGAAGTGAGGCGACCAGAACTGCACACAGTACTCCAAATGTGGCCTAACCAAAGTCCTGTACAGCTGCAACATCACTTCATGACTCTTGAATTCAATCCCTCTGCTAATGAACGCTAATACACCATAGGCCTTCTTACAAGCTCTATCCACCTGAGTGGCAACTTTCAAAGATCTATGTACATAGACCCCAAGATCCCTCTGTTCTTCCACCTGACTAAGAACCCTACCGTTAACCCTGTATTCCGCATTCTTATTTGTTCTTCCAAAATGGACAACCTCACACTTGACAGGGTTGAACTCCATCTGCCACTCCTCAGCCCAGCTCTGCATCATATCTAAGTCCCTTTGCAGCCGACAACAGCCCTCCTCACTGTCCACGACTCCACCAATCTTCGTAACATCTGCAAATTTACTGACCCACCCTTCGACTCCCTCTTCCAAGTCATTAATAAAAATTACAAACAGCAGAGGACTCAGAACTGATCCCTGCGGAACTCCACTTGTAACTGGCCTCCAGGCTGAATATTTACCATCTACCACCACTCTCTGACTTCGACCGGTTAGCCAGTTTTCTATTCAATTTTCTATCCAGTTGGCCAAATTTTCCTCTATCCCATGCCTCCTGACTTTCCACATAAGCCTACCATGGGGAACCTTATCAAATGCCTTACTAAAATCCATGTACACTACATCCACTGCTCTACCCTCATCCACATGCTTGGTCACCTCCTCAAAGAATTCAATAAGACTTGTAAGGCACGACCTACCCTTCACAAATCCATGCTGGCTGTCCCTAATCAAGCAGTGTCTTTCCAGATACTCATAAATCCTATCCCTCAGTACCCTTTCCATTACTTTGCCTACCACAGAAGTAAGACTAACTGGCCTGTAATTCCCGGGGTTATCCCTATTCCCTTTTTTGAACAGGGGCACAACATTCGCTACTCTCCAGTCCCCTGGTACCACCCCCGTTGACAGTGAAGACGAAAAGATCATTGCCAACGGTACTGCAATTTCCTCTCTTGCTTCCCACATAATCCTAGGATATACCCCGTCAGGCCCGGGGGACTTGTCTATCCTCAAGTTGTTCAAAATGTCCAACACATCTTCCTTCCTAACAAGTATCTCTTCTAGCTTACCAGTCCGTTTCACACTCTCCTCTTCAACAATACGGTCCCCCTCGTTCGTAAATACTGAAGAAAAGTAAATACCTCTCCTATCTCTTCTGACTCAATACACAATCTCCCACTACTGTCCTTGATCGGACCTACCCTCGTTCTCGTCATTCTCATGTTTCTCACATACGCATAAAATGCCTTGGGGTTATCCTTGATCCTATCCACCAAGGATTTTTCATGCCCTCTCTTAGCTCTCCTAATCCCTTTCTTCAGGTCCCTTCTGGCTATCCTGTATCCCCCCACTGCTCTGTCTGAACCCTGTTTCCTCAACCTTATGTAAGCCTCCTTCTTTCTCTTTACTAGACATTCAACCTCCCTCGTCAACCAAGGCTCCCTCACACGACCATTTCTTTCCTGCTTGACAGGTACATACATATCAAGGACACGTCGTATCTGCTCCTTGAAAAAGTTCCACATTTCCACCACATCCTTCCCTGACAGCCTATGCTTCCAACTTATGCTCCTCAAATCCTGTCTTACAGCATCTTAATTTCCCTTCCCCCAATTGTAAAATCTACCCTGTTGTGCGCACCTATCTCTCTCCATAACCAAGGTGAAGTCACTGACATCATCAGTGAGCCTCTGAAACACCGGTATTCGGTCCTGCTTGCTATTTACCTGGCTTGGTCTGTTGTCGTGGGTGATATCAATTTGGGTTCGTTCTGAGGTTGGTAAATGTGGTTCAAATCAGTATTTGTTCATGGAATTCTGGTTTGGATCTCTAGGAATTCCTGTGCATATCTTCATTTAACCTGTGTGGTGTCCCTCTAACTGGTGTCCCTCTTCAGCTGCGTGTAAGGATATTAATGAATGATAGTCCTGTGTTTTGGTGGCTAATTGATGCTCGTTATCCTGGTGGCCGGGAATTCCATTTTCAAACATATCAATTTGGACCCCATTTATTAACCTCTTAGAAAAAGAACCGGAAATGATTCAACCCATCGCAACAAATCAAGACACGTACATAGAAAGCAGGACAGAACCCCAGTGCTTCATTGGAGGCTCGTTGATAATGTTACTTAGCATGGTGACAAAACACCTGAGAACAAATCCACCCGCTCAGTGAACAAACTAACAACCTGAGCTACAGATCTTCTCCAAAATCACAAATAGTAAAAAATCAGTAAATTGATATTTTCAATTGTTGACATTGATACTTTTCCACTTGAAATTTTGAAAAGCACCTTGCAACATGTCTTGAGAATTTCTTGCTCTAAATCTTTTTCTGTCACAATCAAGAGGTCTAAAATAACTATATATAAAGATTATTTTGTGCCTGTTTTTCAGGTAAACAGTAAACTGAAACATTTAATCGCCTTGGAGTCCAGCAGAAGTAGAAGACGTAGTTATTCAACTACTTGTAAGTTTTGAAATTGGGCTTTATGCACTGTGTATTGCCTTCAGATGTATAGATAAATAGAATTTAATAGTCCTTCACTGTTAACCAACTTTTACATGCATAGAGGTTGACATTTGCCACACTTTAATTCATTCACTTTTTTAAAAAAGGTATTTCAGTATGCCAAACTTCAGAGATGTTCAGACATTTTATATATTAAAAGACAAATAGTTAAAGTAACAGCCTCTAAACCACCTACATAATGGATGGAACAGATCAATTTTAAATTTGCAGATGGAATTCTGCATCTTGAATGCAATGTACTGCTGTACCTTGAATTACATTTGGTATTATCTTTCCTACATCACCTACATCCTTATATCATTTTGCAAGCTCTGCATATTGGTTGCTTGAAGTCAGAGATCTGGATTCCTCAGTGTTTCTGGGGCAGAGTTCTAGGACCATTCAGGACAGTTTCTTGTAATGGTATGTAAATGATCCAACCAGTTAAGGGGTTATAGTGGATCTGGTTTTATGAAATTAGCCTGGCCAAGTGAGTGTGTCAGTAGGGGAACATTTTGGCAGTAGTGACCATAATACAGTGAGTTTTAAGGCATTCTTGGATAGAGATAGCAGCAGTCCTTGGGTGAAGATATTAAACTGGAATAGGTGTACTATTAGGCAGGAACTGGAGAATATTGATTGGAGGTGCCTGTTTTGAGTGTAAATCCACATTGGACATGTCGGAATATTTCAAACGGTAGACAAGAGTTCAGGGGTAGCATGTTCCACGAGAATGAAGGTATGGCAAGTTGTGTGAACCTTGGATGCCCAGGGATGTTATGACCTTGGTCACACAAGAAAAGGAAGCATATGTAAGGTCTAGGAGGATGGGAACTGACTAAGTACTTAAACTAGGAAATAACTTAAACAAGGAACTAAAAAGGGCTAAAAAGGGTCATGAAAAGTCACTAACAAAAGGACTTAAAGAGAATTCCAAAGCTTTTTATACAACATAGAAAAATACAGCGCAGTACAGGCCCTTTGGCCCTCGATGTTGCGCCGACCAAAGCCTACCTAACCTACACTAGCCCAATAACCTCCATATGCTTATCCAATGCCCGCTTAAATGACCATAAAGAGGGAGAGTCCACCACTGCTACTGGCAGGGCATTCCATGAACTCTCAACCCGCTGAGTAAAGAATCTACCCTAACATCTGTCCTATACCAACCTCCCCTTAATTTAAAGCTGTGTCCCCTAGTAACAGCTGACTCCATTAGCGGAAAAAGGTTCTCACTGTCAATCCTATCTAAACCCCTAATCATCTTGTACTCCTCTATCAAATCTCCCCTAAACCTTCTTTTCTCCAATGAGAACAGCCCCAAGTGCCTCAGCCTTTCCTCATACGATCTTCCTACCATGCCAGGCAACATCCTGGTAACCTCCTCTGCACTCGTTCCAATGCCGCCACATCCTTCCTATAGTATGGCGACCAAAACTGCACACAATACTCCAGATGAGGCCGCACCAGAGTCTTATACAACTGCAACATGACCTCAGGACTCTGGAACTCAATTCCTCTACCAATAAAGCCCAGTACACCATATGCCTTCTTCACAGCACTATTTATCTGGGTGGAAACTTTCAGAGATCTGTGTACATGGACACCAAGATCCCTCTGTTCATCCACACTACCAAGTAGCCTACCATTAGCCCAGTAATCCATCTTCTTGTTACTCCTACCAAAGTGAATGACTTCACACTTAGCTACATTGAACTCCATTTGCCACCTTTCTGCCCAGCTCTGCAACTTATCTATATCCTGCTGTAACTTGCCACATCCTCCTTCGCTGTCCACAACTCCACCGACTTTAGTGTCATCCATAAACTTGCTCACCCAGCTTTCAAGCCCCTCCTCTAGATCATTTATAAAAATGACAAACAGCAATGGTCCCAAAACAGATCCTTGTGGAACACCGCTAGTAACTGCACTCCAAGATGAACCTATACCATCAACTACTACCCTCTGTCTCCTTCCAGCCAGCCAATTCCGAATCCAAACCTCTAATGCACCCTCACACCATACCTCCGTAGTTTTTGCATTAGCCTACCATGAGGTACCTTTATCGAACGCCTTGCTAAAATCCATATACATCACATCTACTGCTTTACCCTCATCCACTTCCTTGGTCACCTTCTCCAAGAACTCAATAAGGTTTGTGAGGCACAACCTGCCCTTCACAAAACCATGCTATCCTTGATCACATTATTCCTATCCAGATGTTCATAAATCCTATCCCTTACAATTCTCTCTAAGACTTTGCCCACAACAGAAGTGAGACTCACTGGCCTATAGTTACTAGGGCTATCCCTACTCCCCTTGAACAAGGGGACCACATTTGCTATCCTCCAGTCTTCTGGCACAATTCCTGTAGACAACGAGGACATAAAAATCAAGGCCAATGGCTCCGCTATCTCCTCCATAGCTTCCCAGAGGATCCTAGGATAAATGCCATCAGGCCCAGGGGACTTGTCTATCTTCATCCTTTCCAGTATTCCACAGACCTCTTCCCTACATACCTCAAGGCCATCCATTCTAATCACTAGTGACTCAATATTCACATCAGCAACAGTGTCCTGTTCCTGAGTGAATACTGACGAAAAGTATTGATTTAGTGTCTCTCCAATCTCCTCCGCCTCCACGCACAACTTCCCACTACTATCCTTGACTGGACCGATACCTACCCTAGTCATCCTTTTATTCCTGACATACCTATAGAAAGCCTTTGGGTTTTCCCTAATCCTACTAACTAAGGACTTTACATGTCCCCTTCTCGCTGCTCTTAGCTCTCTCTTTAGATCCTTCCTGGCTACCTTATAACACTCAATCGCCCCAACTGAACCTTCACGCCTCATCTTTACATAGGCCACCCTCTTCCCTTTCAAAAGGGATTCCAATTCCTTATTAAACCACGGCTCGCTCACAAGACCTTTTACTCCCTGCCTGACAGGTACATACTTATCAAGGACACCCAATAGCTGTTCCATGAACAATCTCCACCTATCATTTGTGTTCTTCCCTTGAAGCCTATTTTTCCAATCCACGCATCCTAAGTCATGCCTCACCGCATCATAATTTCCCTGCCCCCAGCTATAACTCTTGCCCTGCAGTGCATACTTATCCCTCTCCGTCACTAGAGTAAAAGTCACCGAGTTGTGGTCACTGTCCCCGAAGTGCTCACCTACCTCCAAGTCTAACACCTGGCCTGGTTCATTACCTAGAACCAAATCCAGTATGGCCTCACCTCTTGTTGGCCTGTCTACATATTGTGTCAGGAAACCCTCCTGCACACATTGGACAAACACCGACCCATCTAACGAACTCGAGCTATAGCTTTCCCAGTCAATATCTGGGAAGTTAAAGTCCCCCATAACAACCACCCTGCTACTTTCACTCTTCTCCTGATTCGTTCTCGCAATACTATCCTCTACTTCTCTAGGACTATTAGGAGGCCTGTAGAAAACTCCTAACAGGGTGACCTCACCTTTCCTATTTCTAACCTCAGCCCAAACTACCTCACAAGTCTTCCTTCATCGTCCTTTCCACCGCTGTAATACTATCCTTGACGAGCAATGCCACACCTCCCCCTCTTTTACCCCCATCTCTGACCCTGCTAAAACATTTAAACCCTGGAACCTGCAACAGCCATTCCTGTCCCTGTTCTACCCACGTCTCTGTAATGGCCACAACATCGAAGTCCCAGGTACCAACCCACGCTGCAAGTTCACCTACCTTATTTCTTATACTTCTGGCATTGAAGTATACACACTTCAAGCCACCTTCCAGTTTATAGGCACCCTCCTTCGAGATCGATGCCATGTTCCTAACCTCCCTACACTCAAGGTCCTGTACCCTAAAGCTACAGTCCAGGTTCCCATGCCCCTGCAGAGTTAGTTTAAACCCTCCCAAAGAGCACTAGCAAACCTCCCCCCAAGGATACTGGTGCCCCTCAGGTTCAGGTGTAGACCATCCTGTTTATGGAGGTCCCACCTTCCCCAGAAAGAACCCCAGTTGTTCAGAAACCGGAATCCCTCCCTCCTGCACCATCCCTGTAGCCACGCATTTAACTGTTCTCTCTCCCTATTCCTCGACTCTCTATCACATGGCACGGGTAACAAACCAGAGACAACAACTCTGTTCGTTCTAGCTCTGAGCTTCCAACCTAGCTCCCTGAAAGCCTGCCTAACATCCTCACCCCTCTTCCTACCTATGTCGTTGGTGCCAACGTGGACCACGATCTGGGACTGCTCCCCCTCAAGGACCCGGAAAACACAATCAGAGACATCACGTACCCTTGCACCTGGGAGGCAACATACCACTCGTGAGTCTCTGTCGCCCCCGCAAAACCGCCTATCTGTGCCCCTCACTATTGAGTCCCCAATAACTATCGCTCCACCTTTCTCCACCCTTCCCTTCTGAGCAACGGGGACAGGCTCCGTGCCAGAGACCTGAACCTCGTTGCTTACCCCTGGTAAGTCATTTCCAGCCCCCCCCCCCACAAGTATCCAAAACGGTATACTTGTTCTTGAGGGGAATGACCGTAGGGGGTCCCTGCACTGGTTGCTTCCTCCCACTCCCCCTCACTGTCACCCATCTCTCTATAACTTTCGGAGTAACTACTTCCCTAAAGCTCTGATCTATGACCACCTCTGCCTCCCGAATGATCCGCAGTTCATCCAACTCCAGCTCCAGTTCCCTAACATGGTCTTGGAGGAGCTGGAGATGGGTGCACTTCTTGCAAGTGTAATCAGCAGGGACGCTAATGGCTTCCCTCACCTCATACCTCATGTTGCAAGAGGAACATTACACTGCCTTCGCTGCCATCCCTCTAAAAGGTAAACTTTAAAAGCTAGATCTAAAGAAACAAACAAGCAAAATGCAGCACTTACCTGCTTACCACAACGGGTCTTATTAGGTTAGAGGAGGAGGGCGGGTGGGAGGCTCTATCCCTGTAGTGCCTCGGGTTCCTCGCCTGCGCGTTTTTATAAGAAAAAAAAACCTTCCCAGGTAAGCTAGTGCGACACCAGCTTCCAGGTCCGCTAGACGCTTAAAAAAACTTTAAATTTTAGCCGTTGAAAAACAAAAACTGGACTATACCTGCGATTTAACGGCTGTCTGGTGGTGTTTTTTTTAATCTGCTCCGCCGGTAAAAAGCAAGAGGGTAACCAGGGAAGGGCTGGCCAACTTAAGAACAAAGGAGGTAATCTGTGTATGGAGCCAGAAGAGGTAGGTGAAGTCCGAAATGAATACTTTATGCTGATATTCACCAATGAGAAGGAAGTGGTGGAGGATGATTTCATGGAAGGGAGTGTCTAATTTCTAAGGTGCTATTAAAAAGGAGGAGGTGTTGTGCATCTTTAAAAAAAATTAAGATAGATAAGTCCCTGGGTCCTAATAGGAGATATCCTAAAATATTGTGGAAGGAACAAAAACAAATTGCTGGAGAATTGACAGGCGACTTTGTATCCTCTTTGGTCACAGGTGAGGTCTAGCTAATGTGCTCCCATTGTTTAAGAAGGTTAGCAGGAATAATCCAGAAAATAAGCATGTGCCCCTCATTTTGGTAGGGAAATTATTGGAAAAGATTCTCTGACAAGATCTAAATACCTTGAGAAGCAAATGGACTTTTATTGTAGATGGAATGTTTTTGTGCAGAGAAGTCATGCTTCACTAACTTGATTATGTTTTTTCCCTCAACTTGATTGAGGGAAAAGCAGTTGGTATTGTCACATGAACTTCAGTAAAGTCTTTGACAAGATCCCTCATGGCAGGCTGGTACCAGGGGTGAGCTGGCAAGATGGAAACAGAACTGGCTTAGTCATAGGTGACCGTCTGTAGTGATGGAAGGATGCTCTTCAGAATGGAATAAACTGTGACTAGTGGTGTTCGACAAGGATCAGAGCTGTGATCTCTGCTTTTTGCAGTCTACATAAATGGTTGGAAGGAAAGCATGACTGGTCTAATTCATACATTTGTGGATAATGCAAAGATTGGTGGTGTGGTGGATAGTGAAGGGGCTTGTCAGAGGATACAACAGGAGATAGATAAGTTGGAGGCTTGAGCAGAAAAATGGCAGTTGGAGTTTATTCCAGAAAAATTAGGTGATGAATTTTGGAAAGTATCAGTTGACCTTCCGAATTATGCAGTGAATGGCAGAACCCTTAAAAGTATTGATATGCAGAAGGGTCTGCGTGTACAGGTCCACAGAACACCTGAAGATGGCAGTGCAGATAGATAAAGCAGTAAAAAGGCCTATGGCATGCTTGCCTTTGGAAGTGGCATTGAGTGTAAGGATAGGAAAATTCTGCTGCAGCTTTAGAGCATTTTTAATTAGATCACACTTGCAATTTGTGTACAGATCTGGTCGTCACACTACCAGAAGGATGTGGATGTTTTGGAAAGGATAGAGAAACGCTTTGCCAGGATGTTGCCTGGTGTGGGGGGGTTTAGCTATGAAGGAAGGTTAAATAGACTGGGTTTGTTTTCACTGGGACGTGGGAGGTTGATAGAAATTTCTAAGATTGTGAATAGCAGACACTGTGTAGCAGCATTCAAGACAAATTGTTTGCTTTAACTCAATCCTCTGATACTACGGGCTAATTTTGTGGCTTTTATTTCTGAACTGCCCTCTCCATGACTTGCATGGTAACTGAAAATAAAATAAAATAATGCAATAAGTTATTGAATAGCTTGAGTGGTTATCCTCTGATATCATCGCATTTCAGGTTCTATTGGGCACTCCTCAAATGGTTAACAATTTGTATTTTCTTTCCTAGCAACTGATTTGGTTGGGTGTAGAGTTGTTCCCAGTCTAAGATACTGAATTGAAGCTGCAACTTGTTTATGTGCATACAGAAGGTCATGTGAGACTCGTCTACATTTCTATTGCCTCTTCAACTACTATATTGCAGCGAATGTCCAACAGGTTTATTTGAAATTCATAACTTTGAGTGCTGCTCATTCATCAAATGTCATCACTCCAAAGCTTGTGATTTCAAACAAATCTGTTGGACTATAACCTGGTGTCATGTGACTTTGTTGAACTCCATCCAAACTAGCACCTCCGCATCATGGCTATATTTGACACCTGTGAAGTCTTGCATAATTAAAATAGCTGATATTTTTCTGTCTTTTGGGATCGCTGTTGAACAGCGCAGGATGGAATGAAGATGTGCCAAGACAATGTAAATATGGTCTGTTTTCCTTCTGCAATTTGAGTGAAGGTTATCTAATTTTGCCTGTCTGGTTATCTATTAAATCTTAGTTCAAAGCTCAGTTGGTTTCTCCAAAGTACTGCAGTTTACACTTCATAACTTGACATTTTAGAATTTTTCTGTAACTGCTTTTGTGGACTTGTGCGCATCTCCTACCCTACTAAATGTTCTTAGCAAATGGTTAATCCTGATCCAGTTTCATAGTTGTGGGAGATTTTGACTGGGCTAACCAAATTGGCCAAAGAAGTATGGAAGGTACTTTGAACACTTTTAGGACCATCTCCTGGAGTAATATAGTATAATCAATTTAAAGAATTTTAGATATATTGTGAAGCAGGTTTGATTAGTAACTTAGTAAAAGATACTGTAGGAAATAATCATGACACAATTCAATTCCCTGTTACTTTTGAAGATTCCATACTCCAAAAACAACTATGAAGTTCAAGGCCAATTGTATAGGGATGGAGGAATGGCTTGGTTAATATGGTTTGAGTAAATAGATTAAGAAGGTGTGGTTGCAAATAAACATTTGGAAATACTTTAAAGTGTTTACATGCTGTGTTCAATTCTGGTGTCCCAGTTATAAGAAAGATGTGAAACTTGAAAGGGTTCAGAAAAGATTTACAACCGTTTTGCCAGGGTTGGAGGGTTTGAGCTACAGGGAGATGATGAATAGGCTGGAACTATTTTCCCTGGGCTGTCAGAGGCTGAGGGATGAGGTTTATATAATCATGGGCATGGATAGGGCAAATAGACAAATCTTTTCCCTAGGGTGAGGCTGTCCAGACCTAGAGGGCATAGTTTTAGGGTGAGAGGGGTAAGATTTAAAAGGGACCTAAGGGGCAACTTTTTCACACAGTGGTGTGTGTATGGAATGAGCTGCCAGAGGAAATGGTGGGGACTGGTATAATTACAACATTGAAAAGGTATGGGTATATGAATAGGAAGGGTTTAGAGGGATACAGGCCTAGTGCTGACAAATGGGTCTAAATTAGTTTAGGATATCTGGTCAGTATGGATGACTTGGACTGAAGGATCTGTTTCCATGTTATACATCTTTTGACTCTAACCACTTAAGTATGTTCACAATTAAGCATTCCAAGAATGCAATCAAAGATTTGTTGGTGGCTTACTAAGGAGGTTAAAGGTAGTGTCAGATTAAAAGATTTAACATGTTGTGAGAAATTAAGTCTGAAGATTGGAAGATTGTTTTGAAACGAACGAAAGTCCAACAAAAAAAACAAGGGAACGAAGGATAATCTAGCCAGGAATATAAAAAGATTATTAGAAAAGGTGAAATTATAATGGATCTGAATAAGGTAGGAAGAGGATTTGTTCAATCTTAACAATCAAAGATATGATTTACATTCCAGAACTGCGGGTATTGCAAGACTGAGAAGATTAATGAAATTAAAGTAATTTTAATATCAGAAGATAATCAAACTAAAATCCAACAAATGTCCAGAGACTTTGTTTGTATCCCAAGACTTTAAAAGAAAAGATAATGGAAGCATAGACGTTTTCTCAAAATTCTCTAGGTTCTGGAAGGGGATCAGCAAGATTGGAACAACAAACAAAAGATGTAGAGAATGATTATGTACAAAGTTTGGGTTCTAAAGAGGAGCAAAACTCTGTTGAAGCTGCTGCCAGTCTCCCTTCTCAGCCATCAAGTTCAAAGGTAGTTTTTTTTTCTAAATTTTATTCTGTCTCCAACTGGACAAAAGCTCATGTCATTATTTAATCAAGGTGCTGCAGATGCTGAAAACATATGGAGCAAACAATGTTGGAGAAACTCAACAGGTCTGGCACCATATATGAAGCAAGAAATAGAGTTGAAGAGGTTCAAGTCCTGTTTTGCCATTCTTTAGAAGACTTTTCATACTGGACTTGAAATGTTAACTCTGTCTCTCCACAGATGCTTCTGGACCTGCTAAGTTTATTAACTATTCAGTGTTTGTTCTTGTGTTGATATATTGTTGGTTGATCATCAGCTCTTAATCAAAAATTCTTCTGGTCTGACCTATCATATACTTGATGTGTGGCCGATGTTCTTCTGGTAAATATTTGAAGGGGAATAATTTGTCCCCTTCGGTGCCATTTTGTCATCATTCTATGCATGGTTTGCACACTTTAAGATTTGCTTTTGTTTATAGAATCCATTTTTGTTGTTAGAAAGTACCTGCCTCATACAAAGTAGACAATTCTGTATGTATGCAAGATTTACGTATACCATCTGGAAAATTTTCTGCTAGCTTTGTAACTGTAGAAAAAGGAAATCTAATCTTTCTATAGAGACCTTTTTTGAGAAAATTGTTTTATTTGTTTGTTATTGTAAGGATTGCCATGAATATGGCGCTACAGGTGGTAATTTACATTCTATGCATGCCAATACTATATGAATAAGTCCCATTCTCCTAATATTTTCCTTTAGCTTTGAACAGCCTTTTCCTTGTATTTTTTAAAAGCTGCACTTGAACATACTGATGTGGGTTTTGCTTATAAGAAGGTACTTTGCCTGATGCAGCTTTACTTGTTATTCCTCAAAGAAATATGATGGAGGTCATGGCATTAAAGAATCCAACAGACATTTATTACTGCTACCTGTTATGTACAGATAATGCATTCCTCAAACAGTGCCTGGGATAATAGTTCTTCTGCTTCCATTTGAAGAGCATGATCAAACTTTTATGTCAGGCTTTGGAAATTTGATAACTCTTCCCCATCTGATTATATTAGAGATTGGTAAGATATGTGCTGTTTTGATTGTGAATGTTGACTAACAGGTTGCTGCCACTCAGTGTACTCTGTGATAATGAATACATAATTTCTTCCTCCTTCTCTGTGTATGATTTGGTGTATAGCTTAATGATTATTAATGACCATATGATCTTGCTGCTGTACATTCCGGAAACCTTTGGTATACAAGTAATTGTATTTCTGACTTGCATACTCTATCTAGCAGCACTTTTGCTCTTCTCCACCTTGTTCAGGCATAGTGTCTCTTTTATGCTCCTCTGCCTTGAAGAAGAATGCCCTGTGTTTTGATGCATTGACAGTTGGTGCAGTGAAAGGTCATTTGTACTTGAGTTCCAAACAGAAGTTGTGTAAGGGATGGTAATCCTTCTCCATTTATGTTGCATGCAAATGCAATGAGAAAAATTTAGTTTGTTTAACATTTAATGATCTTTGATTTAATAGTACGTACCATATGTCCTGTACAGTTGGTCTAAGGCATGAATAGAAGGTTGTGTAGATCTACGTACAGTGCTTGGGTTCATAAATTTGGCATGCCTTAATTCAGGCATAAATGTTTGAATAATCTGCTTCATCCCTGTCCAGTGTAACAGCATTGTGCTAAAGGGTTACCTTTGAAAACAATTTTCTATATTTGTTTCATATGCAAGGCTTAAAATGAGCAAATCATGAGTGGCTTGACTGTTTTAATAATCTTTACAACTTTGGCAGTTACTGATTGCAGCTTCCACACTGTGGCTGCAATATGGCATATCCATTCTGGCAACATCTTCATTCTTGTAGACAGAAGCACCAACAATAATATGTAGGTCAAGATGTCTTTATGTGGGTTTGGTAATCTGCTCAGTTTTGTTTGTCTTGGTACTTGCCTTAAATTTCCCTTCAGTCGTCATAGCCTTCAAATGTCATGTGATGTGTTCCACCTCCCTGGGAATGACTTGAGTCTCCTGAATTTTGACTGCAGAGATTTGCTAACCTGAGTCCTACCATTGATATGCACCAAACGAAAAGTTAGGAATGAGCTCATGTATTAGCAATACAGTGTGATTCTGCTAATGCGAGGAATTGGTGATCTGTAATTCAGTGGGGGTCTCTTGTAGGCTGTACCCCTTACTGAGATTTGTTTCCTTCAAGATACATAGTGGTAAATATGTTGGCAATTGATTTTAGGTGATGTCACCTTTCCCTTTAGGGCACAGGATATTAATGGTTGCAAAACCATTTGATTGCCTTAGCAACAGTGAGATGAATAACATTTTGGAAAACCCTTGCTTGTGTTGTGGTGTTAGATCAACTTGGCCACTTGTTTTGCCTTGACCTTTAAAACCAGATTTCCTTCACATGCATGTCAATGTCTCTTGGTGCTATGTATGTAGAATGAAAGAGATGGATAGGTGCAACAAGCATAGCTGTTACAGGTTTGTTGGTTTGATACACTTTGAATGCAATGATAGTGTTGGCTTTAACTATATTTTGGAATTGTTGACCTTCCACTAGGTGTCCACCTTCAAGTACGATGTCAATTCTACTCTCCTGTTCCTTTCCCGAAATATTCCTCCCAATGGCTTTAATTTTGTAGAGGTGATGACTTTCGAGCAGTTCCTCTTTTTTGGAAAAGACCTACTCGTGACAACTTATGACAAAATGCTCAACAGATTTTTCTTTTTAATTCCCATTGTTGTGGTTCTGTTCGCCGAGCTGGAAGTTTTTGTTGCAAACATTTCGTCCCCTGGCTAGGGACATCATCAGTGCTTTGGAGCCTCCTGCGAAGCGCTTCTTTGATGTTTCTTCCGGTATTTATAGTGGTCTGTCCTTGCTGCTTCCGGGTGTCAGTTTCAGCTGTCCGCTGTACTGGTTGGTATATTGGGTCCAGGTTGATGTGTTTGTTGATGGAGTTTGTGGATGAATGCCATGCCTCTAGGAATTCCCTGGCTGTTTTCTGTCTGGCTTGCCCTATGGATAGTAGTGTTGTCCCAGTCGAATTCATGTTGTTTGTTGTCTGCGTGTGTGGCTACTAGGGATAGCTGGTCGTGTCGTTTCGTGGCTAGTTGATGTTCATGTATGTGGATTGTTAGCTGACTTCCTGTTTGTCCTATATAGTGTTTTGTGCAGTCCTTGCATGGTAGTTTGTATACTACATTAGTTTTGCTCATGTTGGGTATCTGGTCCTTCGTTCTAGTGAGTTGTTGTCTGAGTGTGGCTGTTGGTTTGTGTGCCGTTATGAGTCCCAAGGGTCGCAGTAGTCTGGCTGCGGCATGGCGGCACAGTGGTTAGCACTGCTGCCTCACAGCGCCAGGGACCTGGGTTCAATTCCCGCCTCAGGCGACTGACTGTGTGGAGTTTGCACGTTCTCCCCGTGTCTGCGTGGGTTTCCTCCAGGTGCTCCAGTTTCCTCCCACAGTCCAAAGATGTGCGGGTCAGGTCAATTGGCCATGCTAAATTGCCCCTAGTGTTAGGTAAGGGGTATATGTAGGGGTATGGGTGGGTTGCACTTCGGCGGGTCGGTGTGGACTTGTTGGGCCGAAGGGCCTGTTTCCACACTGTAAGTAATCTAATCTAATCTAATCTAATTACACACAATTGTTTCTCAGGCACAGTTTCTGGGCTAATATGCTATTTGGTTGCAGTTGAGGTGCAAACTTCCAGAAGCATGTTATGTTTCAAGTGATCACAGTTGAGATGGAATTTTTGACCTTCATACTATTGGTGGTAATATGTACAATAGCTTAAAATTGCTGACTTAATGTTATAAGGCACAATATAACATGCCACCACCATATCCTTATAGGATGTATTCCAGATCCTAATCACTCACGATATAAAAGGTATTTTCTTTCACATGTTACTAATGATCTTCAACCTCTAAGTAAGGAAACAATTTCTCTTTATTTACTCTATCCAGCTCTCTTTTTGAATATCTTTGATCAAATCGCCTGAACTTCTCCAAAGAAAAATAGCAACACTTAGACCCTCCAAACTATTCATTGAACTGAAACTTCTTATCCTGGAACCATGACATTGTTCCAGCAAGAGTAGTACTTTTGGCTGGATTCACTGCTCCAGTTGAGGTGTGCATGTATTTTACGAAGTATCATAATTTATTTGCTTTTGTGTGCTCTGCCTGTACTTGAGAAGCCGAAGACTCTATATGCGTTTCTAATGTAAGGCATAAGCTGCCCTGCAAGTTTTGTTGATTTGCATATGAACGACTACTTCAGATTTCAGAATAACTTCCTTGTCTATCTTCTAGTTCAAGGTCAGCTTACATTTTGTATGGACAGACCCTTCTGTTCTTGTCTGAATCAACTTAGGGTACCAGGGTAGTCTTCATAACTGATACCTTAACTTTTTTTTTTGTCCATTCAGCCTGCGTGAATGGGGGGAAAATATACTGTTCTTAATCTACACTAGTCTTATTTTCTAACACTTGACCTTGAATGTTATGGCATTTCAGAGCTCACCCAAGTACTTACTTAATGGAGGTTTCCTGCCTCAACTACCCTCCCAAGCAGTATATTCCAGACCCACAACAAGTTCCTTATTGGGGAGAGCTTTCCTTAAATTCCCTCTGCACCACCTGTTTCTCTCCTTAAAATTAATGCCTTTTGTATTGACCCTTCAACTAAGAGGGCCAGCTGCTTTTCCTTCCTATAGTGCAGTGACCGATACTGCAAACAGTACTCCATCTGAGGCTGAACCAAACCCCTGTACAGCAACATAACGACCTGCTTTTATTGTCTATGCCATGACTGAAAAGACAAGTATCCTGTATGCCTCTTCAACTGTCACCTTCAGGGATCTGTGGACAAATTTCCCAAGATCCCTCTGTTCCTCTGCTTCTTAGAGTCCTGCCATCCATTAAGTAGTCCCACATCTTGTTACGACTTCCAAAGTGCTGCACCACTTTTTTGAGGGATAAGTTACATCTACGACTGATCTGTTCATCTGACGAATCAATTTATATCTTCATGTAATTTAAGACCTTCTCTCTCTCTCTCTCTCTCTGACAATTGCACAGCCAATCACACTGTCTCTCCCTCATGCCTGCCCACAAAAACCACACCTCATTTGTGATATTTTGTAAACAATAATGGACCCTGTACTGATCCCTGTAGTACACGACCCTCCAGTCACATGCAGCCTTCTACCACCACTGTCTCCGACCACTAAGCTGTTGGGGAGAAATTTCAGAGGAGTCTTGAGTCTTGGGGTCAACAGTGCAAATCTATCTTCGGAGCTCCTTCACAACACAGTGTGAAAGAAGTCAGCTGAAGACAGAGTCCAAGGTGCTCTAACACTCCCAATCAAGTGCAGCATATTTTCAATGTTCTGTTACAATGATTCCGTGCAACATTGATTCAGTGCTTGCTGCATTCTCTCAAGCATGCTCCTCCCAGACACTTGCCAGCTGCATCATTCTGGATGCTGTTTTGTTATTGTGAAGCTACAATTGTTTATTTTACTGAGGTCATAATCGCTGTAATATTTTTTATAATTGCTTTTGCCCCCTTAGAATGCTGTCTGTTTCTCTGTGCTCTTTTGAGAGGTTACGTGTTTCTGCCACTTGTTATATGTCACCCAGTCCTTTGTGCTTATACCATTTGTCATTCAATTCCCCTGCTGGTAGTAGAGGGGCTTCTGTCTGCAGCCAATTGTTTTAAAGGAATTCAGCCAAATTTCTTAGATTGTTAGTTGCATTTATAGTTTCAACATACCCATATTAAATATACTTAGGTCGTGGCAACTGCCTAAAAAGCCCTTTTATAATGGGATCAAACTCTTCCTCCTCTAGTTTACTAAATAACAAACTTTGAACTGGCTTGTAACAGGCGATTATCTCCAGGTTTTTCAAAGGTACTCCTTATCGAGATCATCTGAGACTAGAATTGATTGTGTGTAATTCTCTGATTTGAGTGTGTGGTGCTGGAAAAGCACAATAGGTCAGGCAGCATCCGAGGAGCAGGAAAATCGATGTTTTGGGCATAAGCACTTCATCAGGAAACTGATTCTCAACTCTGATCTCCAGCGTCCGCAGTTCTCACTCTCTCCTAATTCTCTGTCTAATCTGCTAAAGCTGCTGGATGAATGTGTGTACTCATACATGTATTTGTTACATAAAGGGTTTTAACTAATGAGAGTTAACACCGCCCCACCCACAAACACTGCTATCCATATGAAATAACAGGTTTTAAATTAGCTTGCTAAAAGGCTCTCACCTGTGCTTCCCTCATCAGAAATGTCTAATGTTCACATTCCTTTGCTCTTTCCCACCAAGGTTTCTATGAAGTGCTTCATTATCTTAGCTGGTTGCTACATGTGTGATAGCCACGATTCTGACTGTGGAGACTGCTGTGTGAAATTAATAATTTTCTTCATCTATGTTGTGTTAGCTAAAATCGCAGTGGCTATTTTGTTACCTTCAACCATGGGCAACTCCCATGTGGTAATTTCCACTTTTAAATCCGTTGAATCCTCCTATACTACCTCCATCCAAACGTCAGAATGGTCAACATTCTCTACCACTGTTCCCGACTTCAGTTCATATGTCCTCCTTCAAAATGAAGACAGATGTGAAGTACTTGTTTAGAACGCCACCAATGTCTACTGCCTTCACCCAGATTGGTCTTTTGGCCCTCATGGGCTCCACTCTTTCCCCGAGTTATCTAGTTTCCCCCTGAAATACTTGTAGGATGTCTTGGGAAACTCGGAGCTTACTGACCAATATTTATTCACACTCACCTGCTCTCCTGTTTTGCTTTTGTTAGTTTATTGCTTCACGTTCTGTACATTACCAGAACCTCTGTTGTTTTGCTCCCTTTATACTTTTTTAAAAACATGTCCGTCTTAACTAGTCCTAAAGATCCCAAGAAATGAAATGTAGGTCCTCTGGCCTTGTAAATTACATGAAATATTTACGTTTCTTCGTACATATTTTCAGTAATTCCATTTTAAACATGCATTCCCCTGGCCAGCGTGAACTGCTCCTGTAGATTTTATCCAGACATCAGTGTTCCCAGTCTACTTTGGCCAATCACATAGCGTCTTAGAGATGTACAGCACAGAAACAGATCCTTTGATCCAACCCATCCATGCAAACCAGATATCCCAACCCAATCTTGTCCCAGCCAGCAGCACCTGGCCCACATCCCTCCAAACCCTTCCTATTCCTATACCCATCCGATTGTCTCTTAAATGTTGCAATTGTACCAGCCTCCGCCACTCCCTCTGGTAGCTCATTCCATACATGTACCACCCTCTATGTGAAAACATTGCCCCTTAGGTCTCTTTTATATCCTTCCCCTCACCCTAAACCTATGCCCTCTAGTTCTGGACTCCCCCACTCCAGGGAAAAGACTTTGTCTATTTACCCTATCCATGCCCCTTATAATTTTATGAACCCCTATAAGGTCATCCCTCCACCTCCGACACTCCAGGGAAAACAGCCCCAGCCTGTTCAGCCTCTCCCTATAGCTCAAATCCTCCAATGCTGGCAACATCCTTGTAAATCTTTCTGAACCCTTTCAAGTTTCACAACATCTTTCCAATAGGAAGGAGACCAGAAGTGCACGCAATATTCCAACAGTGGCCTAACCAATGTCCTGTACAGCCGCAACATGACCTCCCAACTCCAGTACTCCATACTCTGACCAATGAAGGAAAGCATACCAAACACCACCTTCACTATCCTATCTACTTGTGACTCCACTTTCAAGGAGCTATGAACCTGTACTCCATGGTCTCTTTGTTCAGCAATACTCCCTTACCATTTAATGTATAAGTCCTGCTAAGATTTGCTTTCCCAAAATGCAGCACCTCCCATTTATCTGAATTAAACTCCATCTGCCATTTCTCAGCCCATTGGCCCATCTGATCAAGATCCTGTTGTAATCTGAGGTAACCTTCTTTGCTATCCATTACATCTCCAATTTTGGTGTCATCTGCAAACTTACTAACTGTACCTCTTATGCTCACATCCAAATCATTTATGTAAATGACAAAAAGTAGAGGCCCCAGCACCGATCCTTGTGGAACTCCACTGGTCACAGGCCTCCAGTTTGAAAAGCAACCCTCCACCACCACCCTTTGAGCCAGTTCTGCATCCAAATGGCTAGATCTCCCTGTATTCCGTGAGATCTAACTTTGCTCACCAGTCTCCCAAGGGGAACCTTGTCAAATGCCTTACTGAAGTCCTTACTCTGCCCTCATCAATTATCTTTGTTACTTCAAAAAACTCCATCAAGTTTGTGAGACATGATTTCCTGTACACAAGGCCATGTTGACTATCCGTAATCTGTCCTTGCCTTTCCAAACACATTCTAGGAGAAAGTGAGGACTGCAGATGCTGGAGATCAGAGCTGAAAATGTGTTGTTGGAAAAGCGCAGCAGGTCAGGCAGCATCTAAGGAGCAGGAGAATCGATGTTTTGGGCATAAGCCCTTCGTCCTGAAAGAGGGCTCATGCCCGAAGCATTGATTCTCTTCTCATGCTCCTTTCCAAATACATGTGCATCCTGACCCTCCAGATTCCCACCAACAACTTGTCCACCACAGACGTTAGGCTCACGTGCCTACAGTTCCCTAGTTTGTCCTTACCACTCTTAAACAGTGGCACCACGTTAGCCAACCTCCAGTCTTCCTGCACCTCACCTGTGACTATCAATGATATAAATATCTCAGCAAGAGGCCCAGCAATCACTTCTCTAGCTTCCCACAGAGTTCTAGGGTACACCTGATCAGGTGCTGTGGATTTATCTACCTTTATCCATTTCAAGGCATTCAGCACTTCCTCCTCTGTAATATGGACACTTTGCAAGATGTCACCATCTATTTCCCTACAATCTATATCTTCCATATCCTCTTCCACAGTAAATACAGATGCAAAATACTCATTTAGTATCTTCCCCCATTTTCTGCAGCTCTACATAAAGGCTGCCTTGCTGATCTTTGAGGGGCCATATTCTCTACCTAGTTACCCTTGTGTCCTTTAATGCATCTGTCAAAACTCTTTGAATTCTCCTTAAATCTATTTGCCAAAGCTATCTCATGTCCCGTTTTTGCCCTCCCGATCTCCCTCCTAAGTATACTCTTACTTCCTTTATACTCTTCTGAGGATTCACACGATCTATTCTGTCTATACCTGACATATGCTTCCTTCTTTTTCTTATCCAAACTCTCAATTTCTTTAGTCATCCAGCATTCCCTATACCTACCAGCCTTCCCTTTCACCCTGACAGGAATATACTTTCTCTGGATTCTTGTTATCTCATTTCTGAAGGCTTCCCATTTTCCATCTGCCCCTCTACCTGCGAACATCTGCCTTTCGAAATCCGTTTTTGAAAGTTCTTGCCTAATACCATCAAAATTGGCCTTTCTCCAATTTAGAACTTCAACTTTTAGATCTGGTCTATCCTTTTTCATCACTATTTTTAAATCTACCTCCACCCTCTTTTCCCCCACCCCCATCAGAACCTTTTATTTTGAGACCTTTTTTTTCTTTCCTGTAATAAGATTAAAATTATATAGCATTGTGATCATTATCAGTAAAATGTTTTCCCATTCCATCTGAAACACCTGTCCACTTCACTCCCCAGATTTGGATCCCGCACTTCTCCATTTTGATATGAAACTCTTGTGAAGGCATTTCAACAGATCTACTCACTACTTAACCCTATGTTTACATTTGGAGGACAAGTTGAGGTCCAGCTCAACTAAATTTACTAAACATTTCCAACTTGACAAAAGGAAAATAGGAAAATATTAGTCCCAATTTCTAATATCTATATGCGAAGTCCACGATATAACTTTCTCCTATCTTAAAACCATTCATTCACCCGTGACACTCCTTTCTAACACTCAACTAACACCCTTTTTGTCATGGCACTATCCTTTTATTTCTGTGGCTTCCACATTTGTAGGAAAGCCTACATTTTTATTAAATGCCTTTTGAAAATGCATGAATGCCACTGTAGGTTTTGTATGATTATAGAGGCCATGAGTTTGCACTGACCCTTCGAGGAGGATCCCATCTGGACCCAGGCACACTACCCCCCACTTTTACCATGGCCAAATCACGTAACCTGAACATCTTTGACTGTGGGAGGAGAGTGTGCAAACTCCACACAGATAGCCACCCAAGGCTAGAATCAAACTCTCGTCCCCAATGCTGTGAGGAGGCAATGCCATGCCATTCCCTTCTCTCAATTTTTCCATGCTCCACGACAGACCAATATTATGACAGAGCAATTGTTCACTTTTCCCTTTGTTAAATCCTTGTCATTTTACAATCGAAAGGAATGTTTTAATTTAAACACCTTGTCCTTTTTTAGTGAATTTTGACCACTCTTCATGTAGTTTTAGAAGTTTTACCAAACCCAAAATGCAAAAATGTATGTATGCAGTGATCCCATTCCCATTCAACCCTTGTAATGGTCTTCTCTACACAGTTAATTGATATTATGTACTTTAGTCTGGGTTCATGAAAACCATTGAGTTGAAACTTGTTCCTTCTTGGTGAATTAAGTCTTGGCAAAAACTTTACTTACAAATCAGGATAACTTTGCTTTCTTGATTTGTTTGTTTTTAAAGATTTGTGCTGTCTTCTGAATTTAAAAATGGGTGTTCTAACTGAACTGTAAGAAATGTTTTTAAAATTCTATCAACAGAAAATCGGACCAACTGATACAGCAGAACTGAAACCAAGCGTAGATGCAGAGGATGCAGGTTGGCATTCTTAAGCTTGTTATTCAGTTCCCTACTGCAGAAGACATGTGTTATTTATTTATTTATTTATTTATTTATTTATTTTAAATAGGGACAGTCACTGCAGATAAAGAGAAAAACATGACTGAGTTTAAACGAACACGGAGTAAATCTATGTAAGTTCGCAACTCTTGTCCTATTTTTGTATACGGCAGTTTTCTGTTGGGCAGATTTTGTTTAAGCCTACAATCCAAAAACTGCATCAAGCAGCAGTGACCATAGTAATTCCCACCAATGAAACAGACTAGTGTGTGGTTAAATTGACCTGGGGCAAAATATTTCCTTTCTCAGATTTATATGCCAATTCTTTTTGACAGTAAAAAATGAGGTCTGCAGATGCTGGAGATCACAGCTGAAAATGTGTTGCTGGTCAAAGCACAGCAGGCCAGGCAGCATCTCAGGAATAGGGAATTTGACGTTTCGAGCATAAGCCCTTCATCAGGAATAAGAGAGAGTAGCCAAGCAGGCTAAGATAAAAGGTAGGGAGGAGGGACTTGGGGGAGGGGTGATGGAGGTGGGATAGGTGGAAAGAGGTCAAGGTGAGGGTGATAGGCCGGAGTGGGGTGGGGGCGGAGAGGTCACTAAGGAGATTGCAGGTTAGGAGGGCGGTGCTGAGTTGAGGGAACCGACTGAGACAAGGTGGCGGGAGGGGAAATGAGGAAACTGGAGAAATCTGAATTCATACCTTGTGGTTGGAGGGTTCCCAGGCGGAAGATGAGGCGCTCCTCCTCCAGCCGTCGTGTTGTTATGTTCTGCTGGTGGAGGAGTCCAAGGACCTGCATGTCCTCGGTGGAGTGGGAATGGTCTGTTGTTTGGAAGTGATTCCAATGGTTTTACTGATTGTTAAACTTATCTTTGCACTTGTAAGTTTTATTTCGTGTCAAGAGCTGCTCGAGTATTATTTTGTGATATTGATGTGGATAATATCTGAGCCCTGAGTTAATATCTTTTAACCAATCAGATTATTTGTGAAGTTATCATATATGAAGGGCAACTAAGGGATAAAGTGTACAAATTCAAAGCCAAATCTGGTCCAGAAATAAAGTCAGGAATGGAGAGGGATTAGATTGCAAGGAGGGTGGGGGGAAAAAAAGGAAAGGCCCAGCTCTTAGCTTTTTGGGTAGTCTAAGACCGAACATACCCTGAGATGTACATCCAATATTCCTCAGTTACATTGATTCAGTGGGAATTGCGCAGAAAGATGAAATTTCCAATGGGGAAATGACCTTGTCTCTGGAACCGTCCCAAAAAAAAGTCTCCAACTCCGAGTTTGCATCATAGACTTCAGGTGATTCTGACCTATTTGCATTCAAATAAAAGAAAAGTTGCAGGGAATCATTTTTCTTCTTGTAGGAGATCACTGTCTCCTACATCCCACTAACTGCTCACTCTAGACTCCATGCATCCTGCTGTAGACATCTCACCCAAACCAATCATCCTGTTCTACCTGTAGCCCATCCTGACACCCCACTTTACATGTTTTCTGTCAAATTGACACTTATGCCATTAAATATGACAGTTGTTGCTGTAAAATAGGCCTCCATTTCTGCATCAATCCAGTCTAGAAGTTTGGAATCTTGCTGGAATTTTTTATTTTATTTTACATTTATTCATTCATTCATTGGATGTAGGTGTCCTTGGCTGAGCCAACATTTATTGCCTATCTCTATTTGTCCTTGAAGGTGATGGTGAGCTGCCTCCTTGAACCCCTGCAGTTTATTTGCCATTGGTAGAGAAACAATGCCATGGACAGTCCCTTAATTAAGGCCACACACACTTACAACTCTCGCTTTAAAATGAATTTTATCATCTGGTTAACTAAAAAAGTTGAGGAAAATGTTAAACTTGAGATTAAAGCATATTACTGCACAAGGATGAATGACAAGACAGATTTTTTTTGAACAAAAAAAGACACAGAATGAATAAACGTTAATCAGGTGGAAGAAATTGCAGCCTGACAGTAAACTAGCTAGAAATGTGAAAATGGATAGTATGAGATTCTACAGTCAATGTCCCCAAAAGAGTGAAAATTTGGAGTTTAAAAATCTTCATATTAAAAAAAAGAGCTTCTGCTAAAAGATATTGAACAGTTAAGAGAGAACTAAGAAAATCAAGGATTTTATTGTGTGGCTCAAAGACTGGTGTAGGTGGAATAGATTATGGTTCATGTAGCAGTAGCACTATTACTGTGCCAGTATTTGAAGCATACTGGGATTGGTATACGGTTTAACAAATCTTAACTAGGTTTATAGCAAGCGTTTTAAACTAATGGATGGTTGGGTGATTGGCGAACAGATCTGGAGATACATATATCCTGATTGATAGATCAAAAGAATATGGCTGTATTGCAGGGCAATTCATTAGGTAATGAAATGCAGAATGGGACAACAAGATACAAAAGTGGAAAGTATGGCTCAAAATGCAAAATTAAAGGCTCTTTCCTTGAATGCATATCCTATTAGAGAAACCAGATTGAGGGGAAATTATAAAGCATTCCTACATTGTGGAAACAGGTCCTTTCAGCCCAACAAGTCCAACCCGACCCTCTGAAGAGTAACCCAACCTGACCCATTCCCCTACGTTTACCCTTGACTAATACACCTAACTTACACAACACTGAACGCCTATGAATTTTTAGCATGGCCAATTTACCTAACTTGCACATCTTTGGATTGTGGGAGGAAACTGGAGCACCTAGTGGAAACCCATGCAGACACTGAGAATGTGCAAACTCCACGCAGACTGTTTCCTGAGGCTGGAATCGAACCCAGGCCCTGGCTCTGTGAGGCAGCAGTACTAACCACTGAGCCCCGTACCACCCAGAACAAAATAAATGAATTCATGCGAGAATAGGAGTTGGTGTATGATCTTTATAGCTGTCATGCAAACACATTACAAAGCAGAACTAAATTTTCAGAGGTATGTCCTTTTTTAAAAGGACAAGAAGCAAAAGGGGTGGTGTGGCCTTGTTAATGAGATCGAATAAGTACAAGAAGACACAGATCATTTGCATTTGGATAGGAAATAAGATTAAAAAGACATAGGGAGCTGAGAAACTACTGCCATCTAACAGCTAATACAGGAAACCAGAATACAAATTATGGAATGAATGGATTATCTGATGAAGGAGGGTTAGACAGGCTAAACTTTCTTCCATTAAAGCTTAGCAGAATGAGGAGTGACTTGATTCAAGTGTAAATTATCTTGACAAGGATTATTAGTCTTATGGGTAACTCCAGAACGAAGGGGCATAATTTTAAAATTTGGGATCGTACCTTTTTAAGACAAAAATGAAAACTTTTTTTGAAGATTGTAACTTTGGAGCTCTATTTCTGAAGATGGTGAAAGTAGGGCCATTGTATATTTAAAGGTATCTATTGTATTTTTAGACATCTAAATGTTGGGTAAGGGAATTGAAAGTTATTGGGGGTAGATGGAAATATGGAATTTCAACTGCAAGTAGATCATCCGTGATTTTATTGAATGGCTGACCTCACTTGAGCTGAATGACTTTCCCCTGTTTTGTATTCAGAAAATTATACCAGAGCAATTTAAGGATTTGAAGGAGATCTTCACATCCTATCTTGCTGATCATGCTGAGGGCAGAAATGATGGTGGAAATAGGGTTCACCAAATATTGAACACCAGCAAAGCAAAGTAGTTCAACAATAAAGTAATGAAAGAGAAATGAAAATTTAAAATTAACCAAGCAGCTGACATATAATGGGGAACAGAATCAAAATTGAAAACCATGTAGATCATCACATAATTTAAGGACTCCATGGCAACATGGAATTATGGCTACCACTTCCAAAGGTACTGTGAAATGCAAAAGACCCATGCTGGCCCAGATATAGGATAATCCATGGTCTTGAACAACCCTCCAGTTAAACAAAATGATCAAGATCGATCAGACTAGTACTCCCTTCTATGTAATTGGAGCCATTGCCAGTGATGTGCTGCCAGCAAGGGATGGATGACATTGCTTTATAGTAAGATGAAATCTTGGAAACCCATAAAGCATATTTTGGTGTCTGTGACAAATTGAGGAAATAAACTGAAAATCATCACTGAATTTAACTTATTGAGGCTTTCATCAGGAGAATGGAATCTTTTTCAATGATCTTTATAAGTTGGCAGTAAGTTATGCATACATGAATAAAGATCATGAACTGATTCAGGGCTACACAGCATCATGATGAGGTGTTGTCATTTTGCATTCAGATTATATTGCAATCAAATGAAAATTTAACACTTTTTTTTTCTTTGTGAAGACTGCAGTTTGAGCAATGGACAGATTTGGAAGTAACCTCACGTGTAGGGTTATGGGTAGGGGAATAAGGGAGGGAAACCGGAGTTTGGCACTAAGAACAAAGAAAATTTACAGCCCACAATCAGGCCCTTCGGCCCTCCAAGCCTGAACCAATCCAAATCCACTGTCTAAACCTATTGCCCAATTCCTAAGCATATGCATCCCTCTGCTCTCTACCTACTCATACATCTGTCCAGATGCATCTTAAATGAATCTACTATGCCTGCCTTTACTACCTCTGGCAATGCATTCCAGGCACCTACCACCCTCTGTGTAAAGTACTTGCCACTTATATCCCCCTTAAACTTTTCAGCCCTCACTTTGAATGTTTGACCTCTCGTTACTGAATCCCTCACTCTTCTCTCCATCTACCCTGTGTATATCCTTCATGATTTTGTAGACTTCAATCAAGTCCCCTCCTCAATCTCCTTTTTTCTAATGGAAACAATCTTAACCTACTCAACCTTTTTTCATAGCTAGCATCTTCCGTACCAGGCAACATCCTCGTAAACCTTCTCTGCACCCTCCCCAAAGCGTCTACATCCTTTTCTTAATGTGGCAGCCAGAACTGTACACAGTATTCTAAATGTGGCTGAACAAACATCGTGCACAATTTCGACATGACCTACCAGCTCTTATACTCAATACCCCATCTGATGGCACTTCAACCCCAGGGCATCAATGTGGACTTCAACATTTTCCTCATTTTCCCCTTCCCCTACCTCACCCTAGTTCCAAACTTCCAGCTCAGCACTGTCCCCAGGACTTGTCTGGACTTGTCCTACCTGCCTATCTCCTTTTCCACCTATCCACTCCACCCTCTCCTCCCTGACCTATCACTGTCATCCCCTCCCCCACTCACCCATTGTACTCTATGCAACTTTCTCTCCCCCCCCTCCCCCCTCTAGCTTATCTCTCCACACTTCAGGCTCACTGCCTTTATTCCTGATGAAGGGCTTTTGCCCAAAACATTGATTTCGCTGCTTCTTGGATGCTGCCTGAACTGTTGTGCTCTTCCAGCACCACTAGTCCAGATACTATTTGCCGCCTTGACCACTCTATCCACCTGTGCAGCAACCTTTAGGGTACAATAGACCTGAACTCCCAGATTTCTCTGCTCATCAAATTTTCCCAAGGCTCTTCCATTTACAGTATAGTTTGCTCTCAAATTAGACTTCCCAAAATGCATCACCTCACATTTGCCTGGATTGAACACCATCTGTCCCTTCTCCATCCCACTCCCCAGTCTATATTCTCCTGTATTATTTGACAGTCCCCTATGTTTTCTGCTATTCCACCAATCTTTTATGTCCTCTGCAAACTTACTGATCAGACCAACAATGTCCTTTTCCAGAGCATTTGTGTATGTTACAAACAGCAGTGGTCCCACCACTGATTCCTGTGGGACACCACTGTTCACCTTTCTCCATTTCGAGAAACTCCCTTCAATTACTTTTCTCCCTCCTCCCTCCTCCCTTCTCCCTCTCCCTCTCCTGTTGCTCAACCAGTTCTTTATCCACCTAGCTAGAACATCCTGCACACCATGTGACTTCACTTTCTCCATTAGTCGACCATGGGGAACCTTATCAAACGCCTTACGCATGACATCTACAGCCCTTCCTTCATCTCTCAACTTGGTCACTTCCTCAAAGAACACTATAAAGTTGGTAAGGCACAATTTCCTCCACACAAAACCATATTGCATATCATTGATAAGCCCATTCTTTTCCAAATATAAATAGATTTTGTTCCTCAGTACCTTCTCCAGCAATTTTCCCATCACTGACATCAGGCTCACTGGCCTGTAGTTACCTGGAATATCCCTACTACCCTCCTTGTACAGGGGACAACGTGAGCAATCCTCTGAAATGTTCAACAATGATGTGCATTATGGCTTCCTCCTTCAATATAACAATGCTGTGAAACATATGGGGTGTATGAAATCCCATGGAAGAAGCCAAGTGAGTTGGTGCAGTTTAGATTTTAGATTATTTAGTGTGGAAACAGGCCCTCCGGCCCAACAAGTCCACACCGACCTGCTGAAGTGCAACCCACCCAGACCCATTCGCCTACATTTACCCCTTTGCCTAACACTATGGGCAATTTAGCATAGCCAATTCACCTAACTCGCACATTTTAGACTGGTGGGAGGAAACTGACGGAAACCCACGCAGACACGGGGAGAATGTACGAACTCCACACAGTCAGTTGCCTAAGGCAGGAATTGGCGTTGTGAGGCAGCAGTGCTAACCACTCTGCCACCCCTGGTGTTTGGCATGACCATACAAAGAGCACAAAAAGTCTACCAAATCTGCTGTGGTGTCAACCAAGAAGAAGCACTTACACTATCGCCTCATGGCTAATGGAATGCTAGACCTTTTATCTGTAGGACTAGAATAAGAATAATAGGATTCAAAGTCCTACTTCTACCCCAGTTACAAAAGTTCTGGAGTACTTAATACATTGTATGCAGCATTTGTCTGAGAGAAAGTCGATAACAACATATTTAATAGATGATCTCCAAGTATTAAATAATGAGCAGAGTATACTCCATCTGATTTAGAAGGCAAGGGATGATTTGATCAAAAAAAATGCAGACATTGGAACTCAAATAATAACAAGTTTAGAAAAATTCAACAGGAGAAGCAGTAATGGTGGAGACAAATATTTAATGTTTCCGGTCAATACCTTAAGAATTCAAATACACGAACGATAGATTGATCAAATGGGCTGATATAATGCCAGATGGAGTTTGATTTAGATAAATGTGAGGTGTATCATTTTGGTAAGGCAAATCAGGGCAGGATGTATACACAATGATAGACTCCTGGTGAGTGTTGCCGATCAAAGAGACCTTGGGATATAGGTTCATTGTTTCTTGGAAGGTTGACAGGATAATAAAGGCAGCATTTGCCTTTATCGGTGCATTGACTGTAGGAGTTGGGATGCCATGCTTCAAGGCCACATTTGAAATACTGTGTTCAATTCTGGCCTTTCTGCCAATGGAAGTATGTTGTGAAACTTGAAAGGGTTCAATAAAGGTTTACAAAGATGTTGCCAGGGTTGGAGAGTGTGAGCTCCAGGGAGAGTTTGAATAGGCTGGGACTGTTTTGCCTGGAGCATCAGAGATTGAGGAGTGACCTTATAAAAGTTTTTAAAATCATGAGGGGAATAGCTGAGGTCTTTGTCCCAGGGTAAGGGAGTCCAAAATGAGAGGGATTAAGTTAAAGATGAGTGGAAAGATTGAAAAGGGACCTAAGGAGCAACCTTCTCAAGCAGAGGATGCTTCATGTTTGGAATGAGCTGCCAGAGGAAATGTTGGAGGCTGGTACAATTACAACATTGAAAAAGCACCTGCATGGGAATAGGAAGGGTTTAGAGGGATATGGGCCAAGTGCTGGCAAATGGGACTAGGTTTATTTAGGATATTTAGTTGGCATGGATGAGTTGGACTGAAGGGTTTGTTTGCAAGCTGTTCAACTCTGACTCTATGATTAAAAAGAGTTTTTAAGTCAGTTGAAGGGGGTCAGAAAAGAAATTGGTGAAGGCTGGGGAAGTGAAAGGCTTCAGGATGTAACAGCCAAAAAGAGTGGTGATTGATGTAATGAAGGAACAAAGACTGCATCTAAATGAGATTTGCATTGCCACACAAAATTCAAAATGAAGTGATAAACGAACCAGAAAAGAGCAACCCAGCCAAAAGAAACAGAATTGTAAAGAGCAAGATGGAGACAGATGATATGGCCTGAAATTATTGTTTTTAAAACGTGGACCAAATCATTTAAGTGGAGCAGTTGGATGTAGTTAGAGATTAATTATTTGCACTGTTTAGTAGGTCTAGAACTATAGAATTTTGTCAAATTAGAGCCAGGTGTTTCAGGTAAGAAGTTGTGAAATTTCCTGAGTCAAAGAAGTTTGGAACTATTTTATGGTGCAAACATTAATTTATAGTGAACAGTTTAAAAATGAAAAATTAATTCTGCCATTGAAAATTTCTTGTTATCAAATGTGTTAAGTAATGCAACAAAGTGGGCAGCACGGTGGCACAGTGGTTAGCACTGCTGCCTCACAGCGCCTGTAGACCCGGGTTCAATTCCCGACTCAGGCGACTGACTGTGTGGAGTTTGCACGTTCTCCCCGTGTCTGCGTGGGTTTCCTCCGGGTGCTCCGGTTTCCTCCCACAGTCACAAAGATGTGCGGGTCAGGTGAATTGGCCAAGCTAAATTGCCCATAGTGTTAGGTAAGGGGTAAATGTAGGGGTATGGGTGGGTTGCGCTTCGGCGGGTCGGTGTGGACTTGTTGGGCCGAAGGGCCTGTTTCCACACTGTAAGTCTAATCTAATCTAAAAAAAAAAGGTAATTATGTGGAATTCAGTTATAGATCAGCCACAAGCTCATTGTATTTCAAAACCGGTACAATAATGCCCCCTGAACCTGCAGGGGATATGTTCGAAGAGCTATTGTGGAAGCCTGAAACCATGGATAGGAGTGAACCCATTCATTACAATGGAAAATTTCCATTCCCAGCATGCCCCGGTCTCTAATTCTGGAAGGTTCTCTAATATGTTCAGGCTGAGGTAAACCACAGGTTTACAGCGGCAAACAATTCTCTGTATATGGCAGTCACCCTGCACAAGAGACTAAATAGCTTATTGCTGTTTGCATGTCTCAATGCCTTTTTTTGTCCAGGACACTAAACATTCCCTTTGGCCCTCATTTGTGCCAACCTTTTATCATTCTCTCAGATCAAACTTAACCTACATACCCTTCATTTTACTATCATCCATATGCCAATCCAAGAATCACTTAAATCTGACTCTATTATGACTGCTGGCAGTGCATTCCTTGCACCCAATACTCTGTGTAACGAATCTACGTCTGACATCTCCCCTAAACCTTCCTTCAATCACATTAAAATTATGCCTGCTCATGAGAGACATTTCTGCCCTGAAAAAATATCACTGGTCATCCACACTGTCTATGCCTCTCATCATCGTGTACACCTCCATCAATGCACTGCTCATGCTCCTTTGCTCCACCAAGAAATGGTAATGCCTCACTACCTTCTGCTCTAGATAATAAAGTAAGAATTCTGTGCATGTACTGAAACAGAGTTTGTGCAGAATGAATGGTTGTCATTGTATTATGAAGTGATTAGTTTTAAGGGATCTTGCTTTAGAGAGGCAAAGTCTTTGGAAACACAAGACAAATGTAGTATGGAACATAGAAACACTGGCACTGTTCTCTGGTTTACTGTAGGCTATAATGTACTGCTTTGGACATCTTAGCAAATTGATTTGAATTACATAACCAGTTAAGCCATGGAATTATTCTGGTTGATCAATGTTCTACCCATTCCTGGAATGAGAAAGATCTCATACTGTAGAAAATGAACTAGCTGTTTGTCTCAGCAAGTTTCCCTGCTTAAAATGTAAGCCATGATCCTGCCAAAAGAGCTACCACAGACTAACATGTATACAAACTGGGATTATCATACTGACACCACTCTTCACCCTCCTTGCTGTAATTCCATCCTGTATCCATGAAGCTCCAAGTGAAGTTATTTGGAGGACAAGTGGGATATTGTTCAACCTATGCTGCCATCTGTCTAGAACAGATTACATTCTGACTGCAGGATGCAGATGATACTTCTGCGCACTCCAGGCTGAGCTCCAGATCATTGTCAATGTATTTGTGGAGATGTATGAAAGAGTGGTCTTTGGCTAAACATCCACAAGACTAAAGTCCTCTTCTACCAGCCTGCTTCCACTGTGTAAAAATGTCCACTGATCATCAACATCCATGGTGAGCTATTGAACAAGGTCAGTCAATTCACACATCCTGGGAACCTTCTCTCCAGTGAGCGCAGGTATTGATAATGAAGTTCAATATTGCCTCCAGTGTGCCTGTGCATCCTTTGGCTGTCTGAGGAACAGTGTGCTTAACGATGAAAATCTTAAGCCCAGCACCAAGCTTGTGATGTTATCTGTCCTCCTTTCTCAATGTGCAGAAAACATCTCCAATTCCATTATCCGTGATGCCTCTTTGAAATCCTACAAATCCCATGGTAGGATAGTCACTCCACTTCAAATGTCAGCAGGCCAGCATTAAAGGTATTTAGAACATAGAACATAGAAAAATACAGCGCAGTACAGGCCCTTCAGCCCTCGATGTTGCGCCGACCAAAGCCCACCTAACCTATACTAGCCCAATAACCTCCATATGCTTATCCAATGCCCGCTTAAATGACCATAAAGAGGGAGAGTCCACCACTGCTACTGGCAGGGCATTCCATGAACACTCAACCCGCTGAGTACAGAATCTACCCCTAACATCTGTCCTATACCTACCACCCCTTAATTTAAAGCTGTGTCCCCTAGTAACAGCTGACTCCATTAGCGGAAAAAGGTTCTCACTGTCAACCCTATCTAAATCCCTAATCACCTTGTACACCTCTATCAAATCTCCCCTAAACCTTCTTTTCTCCAATGAGAACAGCCCCAAGTGCCTCAGCCTTTCCTCATACGATCTTCCTACCATGCCAGGCAACATCCTGGTAAACCTCCTCTGCACTCGTTCCAATGCCTCCACATCCTTCCTATAGTATGGCGACCAAAACTGCACACAATACTGCAGATGAGGCCGCACCAGAGTCTTATACAACTGCAACATGACCTCAGGACTCCGGAACTCAATTCCTCTACCAATAAAGCCCAGTACACCATATGCCTTCTTCACAGCACTATTTACCTGGGTGGCAACTTTCAGAGATCTGTGTACATAGACACCAAGATCCCTCTGCTCATCCACACTACCAAGTAGCCTACCATTAGCCCAGTAATCCATCATCTTGTTACTACTACCAAAGTGAATGACTTCACACTTAGCTACATTTGAACTCCATTTGCCACCTTTCTGCCCAGCTCTGCAACTTATCTATATCCCGCTGTAACCTGCCACATCCTCCTTCGCTGTCCACAACTCCACCGACTTTCGTGTCATCCGCAAACTTGCTCACCCAGCCTTCAAGCCCCTCCTCTAGGTCATTTATAAAAATGACAAACAGCAATGGTCCCAAAACAGATCCTTGTGGAACACCGCTAGTAACTGCACTTCAAGATGAACCTACACCATCAACTACTACTCTCTGTCTCCTTCCAGCCAGCCAATTTCTAATCCAAACCTCTAATGCACCCTCAATGCCATACCTCTGTAGTTTTTGCATTAGCCTGCCATGGGGAACCTTATCGAACGCCTTGCTAAAATCCATATACACCACATCTACTGCTTTACCTTTGTCCACTTCCTTGGTCACCTTCTCAAAGAACTCAATAAGGTTTGTGAGGCACGACCTGCCATTCACAAAACCATGCTGACAATCCTTGATCACATTATTCCTATCCAGACGTTCATAAATCCTATCCCTTACAATTCTCTCTAAGACTTTGCCCACAACAGAAGTGAGACTCACTGGCCTATAGTTACTCGGGCTATCCTTACTCCCCTCCTTAAACGTGGTCCCCTTGTTCGCTATCCTCCGGTCTTCTGGCACTATTCCCGTAGACAATGACGACATAAAAATCAAGGCCAATGGCTCCGCTATCTCCTCCCTAGCTTCCCAGAGGATCCTAGGATAAATGCCATCAGGCATATTCCTGATGAAGGGCTTATGCCCGAAACGTCGAATTTCCTATTCCTTGGATGCTGCCTAACCTGCTGTGCTTTAACCAGCAACACATTTTCAGCTCTGATCTCCAGCATCTGCAGACCTCACTTTTTACTTGTAAATGCCATCAGGCCCAGGGGACTTATCTATTTTCATCCTTTCCAGTATTCCACAGACCTCTTTCCTACATACCTCAAGGCCATCCATTCTAATCACTTGTGACTCAATATTCACATTAGCAATAGTGTCCTGTTCCTGAGTGAATACTGACTAAAAGTATTGATTTAGTGTCTCTCCAATCTCCTCTGCCTCCATGCACAACTTCCCACTACTATCCTTGACTGGACCGATACCTACCCTAGTCATCCTTTTATTCCTGACATACCTATAGAAAGCCTTTGGGTTTTCCCTAATCCTACCAACTAAGGAATTTTCATGTCCCCTTCTCGCTACTCTTAGCGCTCTCTTTAGATCCTTCCTGGCTACCTTATAACACTCAATCGCCCCAACTGAACCTTCACGCCTCATCTTTACATAGGCCGCCCTCTTCCCTTTCACAAGGGATTCCAATTCCTTATTGAACCACGTCTCCCTCACAAGACCCTTTACTCCCTGCCTGACTGGTACATACTTATCAAAGACACCCATTAGCTATTCCTTGAACAATCTCCACATATCATTTGTGTTCTTCCCTTGAAGCCTATTTTTCCAATCCACGCATCCTAAGTCATGCCTCACCGCATCATAATTTCCCTGCCCCCAGCTATAACTCTTGCCCTGCAGTGCACACTTATCCCTCTCCATCACTAGAGTAAAAGTCACCGAGTTGTGGTCACTGTCCCCGAAGTGCTCACCTACCTCCAAGTCTAACACCTGGCCTGGTTCATTGCCTAGAATAGCCTCCAGTATAGCCTCACCTCTTGTTGGCCTGTCTACATATTGTGTCAGGAAACCCTCCTGCACACATTGGACAAACACCGACCCATCTAACGAAATCGAGCTATAGCTTTCCCAGTAAAAAGTGAAGTCTGCAGATGCTGGAGATCAGAGCTGAAAATGTGTTGCTGGTTAAAGCACAGCAGGTCAGGCAGCATCCAAGGAACAGGAAATTCGACGTTTCGGGCCAGAGCCCTTCATCAGGAATCATATATAGCTCTATAGCTTTCCTAGTCAATATCTGGGAAGTTAAAGTCCCCCATAACAACCACCCTGCTACTTTCACTCTTCTCCTGAATTATCCTCGCAATACTTTCCTCTACTTCTCTCGGACTATTAGGAGGCCTGTAGAAAACTCCTAACAGGGTGACCTCACCTTTCCTATTTCTAACCTCAGCCCAAACTACTTCAGATGGCAATCTTCCTCCAATGTCCTTTCCACCACTGTAATACTATCCTTGACAAGCAATGCCACACTTCCCCCTCTTTTACCCCCATCTCTGACCCTACTAAAACATTTAAACCCTGGAACTTGCAACAGCCTGTCCCTGTTCTACCCACGTCTCTGTAATGGCCACAACATCGAAGTCCCAGGTACCAACCCACGCTGCAAGTTCACCTACCTTTATTTCTTATATTTCTGGCATTGAAGTATACACACTTCAAGCCACTTTCCCATTTACAGGCACCCTCCTTCGAGGTCGATGCCATGTTCCTAACCTCCCTACACTCCAGGTCCTGTACCCTAAAGCTACAGTCCAGGTTCCCATGCCCCTGCAAAGTTAGTTTAAACCCTCCCAAAGAGCACTAGCAAACCTCCCCCCAAGGATACTGGTGCCCCTCAGGTTCAGGTGTAGACCATCCTGTTTATGGAAGTCCCACCTTCCCCAGAAAGAACCCCAGTTGTCCAGAAACTGGAATCCCTCCCTCCTGCACCATTCCTGTAGCCACGCATTTAACTGTTCTCTCTCCCTATTCCTCGACTCTCCATCATGTGGCACGGGTAACAAACCAGAGACAACAACTCTGTTCGTTCTAGCTCTGAGCTTCCAACCTAGCTCCCTGAAAGCCTGCCTAACATCCTCACCCCTCTTCCTACCTATGTCGTTGGTGCCAACGTGGACGACGATCTGGGGCTGCTCCCCCTCCCCCTTAAGGACCCGGAAAACACAATCAGAGACATCACGTACCCTTGCACCAGGAGGCAACATACCAATCGTGAGTCTCTGTCGCCCCCGCAAAACCGCCTATCTGTGCCCCTCACTATTGAGTCCCCAAAACTATCGCTCTACCTTTCTCCACCCTTCCCTTCTGAGCAACGGGAACAGGCTCCGTGCCAGAGGCCTGAACCTTGTTGCATCCCCCCCCACAAGTATCCAAAACAGTATACTTGTTCTTGAGGGGAATGACCTCAGGGAGTCCCTGCACTGGCTGCTTCCTCCCACTCCCCCTCACTGTCACCCATCTCTCTATAACTTTCGGAGTAACTACTTCCCTAAAGCTCTGATCTATGACCACCTCTGCCTCCCGAATGACCTGCAGTTCATCCAACTCCAGCTCCAGTTCCCTTACACAGTCTTGGAGGAGCTGGAGATGGGTGCACTTCTTGCAAGCGTAATCAGCAGGGACGCTAATGGCTTCCCTCACCTCATACGTGTTGCAAGAGGAACATTGCACTGCCTTCGCTGCCATCCCTCTAAAAGGTAAACTTTAAAAACTGGCTCTAAAGAAACAAACCAGCAAAATGCAGTACTTACCTGCTTACCACAACGGGTCTTATTATTCGGTTAGAGGAGGAGGGCGGGTGGGAGGCTCTACCCCTGTAGTGCCTCGGGTTCCTCGCCTGCGCGCTTTTATAAGAAAAAAACCTTCCCAGGTAAGCTAGCGCGACACCAGCTTCCGGGTCCACTAGGCGCTTTAAAAAAAACTTTAAATTTTAGCCGTTAAAAAAAACAATGACTGGACAATACCACGACTTAAAAAAAACACCACCAGACAGCCGTTACCTGCTCCGCCGAGAGTGAGATAGGAATTTATGGTCAATCTGTCCCATTAGATTAGATTACTTACAGTGTGGAAACAGGCCCTTCAGCCCAACAAGTCCACACCGACCCGCCGAAGCGCAACCCACTCATATCCCGACCCCTACTTTTACCCCTTACCTAATACTACGGGCAATTTAGAATGGCCAATTCACCTGACCCGCACATCTTTGGACTGTGGGAGGAAACCGGAGTACCCGGAGGAAACCCACGCAGACACGGGGAGAATGTGCAAACTCCACACAGTCAGTCTCCTGAGGCGGGAATTGAACCCCCAGGTCTCTGGCGCTGTGAGGCAGCAGTGCTAACCACTGTGCCATCATGCTGCCCATTGGGGCAGGACAACTTTCACATGCCTGAAACAACTGTGAATAATGAAAAGCTCAGCAACTCTGGCAGCATCTGTGGAGAGAATCAGTTACCCTTCTCAGTGTTTAGGGATGTGTAGGTTAGGTGGATTAGTCAGGGGTAAATGTATTTAATAAGGTAGGGGAATGGATCTGGGTGGGATACCCTTTGGAGGGTTGGTGTGGACTTGTTGGGCTGAAGGGCCTGTTTCCACACTCTAGGGATTCTATATTCTATCTTAAACTAGGAGCAGAAGTAGGCTGTTCAGCCCTTTGAGTCTGCTATATGTTTCTAAAATTATCCCCCCTCTCAATGTCATATTCCTGCTTTCTCCATTTACCCTTGATACCATTAACATTCAAAATCTATCTTTATTGAATACATTAAGTGATGTGACCTCCACTGTCTTCAAGACAGAGAATTCTACAAGTTTGCTACCCTTTTGAATGAAGGAATGTTTTCTTTTTTTCTTTTATCTTGGAGGATTAAGCACAGCTAGTTAGTGTTATAGATGTTAAAGTATTTTAAGGATAATTATTCATATTGGAGTTAACAATTAAATACCCCATCACAAGAAAAACCAGAAAAGTTCACTTTCAAATTAGGATATACCTAAAAGAAGTTACCATAAAGGTCCCACTTTCTTAACATTGCCCCTCACCTGAGGTGTAGTGGCAGTTAGGTTAAGCTCACTGCCAGTCATCACTCTAATGTGAGAGCAGTCCCACAGTATCTGATTTATACCGAGAAGAGGACATGAACATGCTATTAGTTAATAGACTTAATCATTGGTGTAGGATAGCCTGCAAACAGATTTGGAAATTTCATACCCGAGTGAGAAAGGAAGGTACTTGTTATGTAGGAATACTGAAATCATCCAACTGATAAAAAGCTACAAATATCCGTATTACCCAAATAGAATCAGTAACCAGGATAAGACACACTTGAAGAAAAATGAAGCCTCTTTACTGGTAAAAGTAGTTCTTCATTTAAAGTTTTTAAGATCTTAACAAATGAGGGAATGATGAAAGGAATATCCATAAGAGTATTAAACCAGCACAAGTTATTTTATATAAAAATTCAACTTCATGAAGAAATCTTGACCATGTAATTAAGGAATAATGTTCAATGACACAGCAACAGATGAATGTGGGAAGAACTCATCCAGAGGGTTGACATCCATGTGTGCAGAGCAGGAAGAATCCAAATTAAAATCCCTTCACTAAAATATCATAAGTTTCATAGATGTTAGAAAAATTTTTTTAAATCAATTTCTCCTGTTTGGAGAAGATATCTTCCTCACTCAGGACCTTAACTAAAACTGTAAATACTGATGGATATTCTATTTAGATAATCCTAGATACATTTGCAATATTAAAATGGTATCAAACTAGATTCTTAAATTTGGTATTATATGTTTTTATTTCCAATAAAACTATACTTAGTCTATTGTTTAGTATTTTAAAACTAAAATTTGACCAGCTTAATTTGACTTTGACAACTGAAAAGAACTCTCCATTCTATATGTAAGTGAAGACACACTGGAGATAAAATTCTCAGTATATTTGGAGCAGAGCAAAAGCTAAAGCAATAACCTGCTTTATTAAAATTTAAGTAGGCTATTTGGAGGGAGGTAATATTCTCAGGCAGCTTCTTTCCCTGTGGATGGGTATGTCTATTGCAGACCCAAAGTTGAACATTATAAATTGACTAACCTGAACTCAATGGAACAATGTTTATTAGGGGAAAATCTCCTGATCAAAATTGCTTTGATTTCTTGTTTAGAACTTTTTATAGATCAATTCAGTTTACCACAATTGGCTGAACAATTGACTTACAGCAGTGGCACCAGCAGACCCCTCAACCTCACCCTGTTGCCTGAGACATGGTATACTTCAGATTTAACTCCCCATGAGTCATCATTCTTTAATAAGCACATTTAGAATTTTACAATACCTATGATAACAAATGTGAATGTAATTTGCTTTGAACAATAACATGGAAAAATGAGCAGGAAAATGTGGATTAAGAAAGTAAATTGTAATTTTTTCTTTTTTGTTACCTTTCATCACCAAGAAGGGAAAAGGATGTTTTTGATTTTGAAACTTCTTCTGATTCTACAGTGAATTTACAGGTGAGAAAAGAAATTGACTTTTTAATTTGAAATTGTCATGGATCACATAGTCGAGTTTCTTGTTGGCTCTCCCCTGTGTAACTGAGCACCTCTTGTACAAATAGCTATCAAATAAAGTTAGCAAGGAATTATATATTCTATTTTTAGCATATAATTAATTATGCAAGTTTTTTATATCTGCCCTTCATTTTGAATTAATAACATATTTGTACATTTGCGCTACATACTGTAACCATGAATGTTCCAAATTTTGAAGCCTTCAGGTCTCTGCTTAATTAAGTCAAGAACTTCACAAATTGTTTCTCATCACAACTAACCTTCCAATGAGTGTACATTGTACTTTTGTATTACATTTATATATTTTCATAATGCGATAGCCAATCCTTTGCAAAAGTAATTTGTTGCCACTAAAGACTTGTGCTGTAATCCACATTGCAACTTACAGTAGAAGGTTGAGCGATCCAAACATTATTGGTTTTTTTTTAAACTGTTCTCTTATATTGACAGTTTCTTTTTTTTTAAATAAGTTGCTTACCTGTCTGCCAAGATCTCAGATTCACTTAAATGTTATATAGCTTAAAGTTTGTTTACTTTCTCAGTCCTGTCTCCTTGTTCAGCCATCTCAGAGTCCTGCATATTGTGCTCAAACTAACAAAGCTGCATAAGAACATTTAAAGAGCAGTGTGCTCTAAATTATACCGTTCTATTTTGTTAATCCATATTTCTGCGTCAAACGGCACCTGCCCATCCTGTTTGCTTATTCATTTTCTGTAATCTTTTATGCTCCCTGCCATAATTTGGCATAACTCTTATCTGTATATGCAATATAGAGTTTGGTATTGTCAACAAATGTTATATCTATATCATTATATATATTATCTATATCGTTATATGTTTGTAAATATTGTCACTGGGCAGCAGAGAATTTCAGTATTGCAAGAAAGAGTCTTTCTGTTGTAGTTTCATCAGGACAGAATTGCAAGAATAACCAATCTTAAAGGGAACAGCATGTGCTGATCAGTTGGCAGTTGGATTCTGATTTCAATAAAATATGGCAATTATTAAGAATGCTTTAGAACATTGAACATAGAACAATACAGCACAGAACAGGCCCTTCGGCACATGATGTTGTGCCGAACATCTATCCTAGATTAAGTACCCATCCATGTACCTATCCAATTGCCGCTTAAAGATCGCCAATGATTCTGACTCTACCACTCCCACGGGCAGCGCATTCCATGCCCCCACCACTCTCTGGGTAAAGTACCCACCCCTGACATCTCCCCTATACCTTCCACCCTTCACGTTAAATTTATGTTCCCTTGTAACACTCTGTTGTACCCGGAGAAAAAGTTTCTGACTGTCTACTCTATCTATTACTCTGTTCATCTTATAAACCTCTATCAACTCACCCCTCATCCTTCGCCGTTCCAACGAGAAAAGGCTGAGAACTCTCAACCTATCCTCGTACGACCTATTCTCCATTCCAGGCAACATCCTGGTAAATCTTCTCTGCACCCTCTCCAAAGCTTCCACATCTTTCCTAAAGTGAGGCGACCAGAACTGCACACAGTACTCCAAATGTGGCCTAACCAAAGTCCTGTACAACTGCAACATCACTTCACGACTCTTGAATTCAATCCCTCTGCTAATGAACGCTAATACACCATAGGCTTTCTTACAAGCTCTCGCCACCTGAGTGGCAACTTTCAAAGATCTATGTACATAGACTCCAAGATCCCTCTGTTCCTCCACCTGACTAAGAACCCTACCGTTAACCCTGTATTCCGCATTCTTATTTGTTCTTCCAAAATGGACAACCTCACACTTGGCAGGGTTGAACTCCATCTGCCACTCCTCAGCCCAGCTCTGCATCATATCTAAGTCCCTTTGCAGCCGACAACAGCCCTCCTCACTGTCCACAACTCCACCAATCTTCGTATCATCTGCAAATTTACTGACCCACCCTTCGACTCCCTCTTCCAAGTCATTAATAAAAATTGCAAACAGCAGAGGACCCAGAACTGATCCCTGCAGAACTCCACTTGTAACTGGGCTCCAGGCTGAATATTTACCATCTACCACCACTCTCTGACTTCGACCGGTTAGCCAGTTTTCTATCCAATTGGCCAAATTTCCCTCTATCCCATGCCTCCTGACTTTCCGCATAAGCCTACCATGGGGAACCTTATCAAATGCCTTACTAAAATCCATGTACACTACATCCACTGCTCTACCCTCATCCACATGCTTGGTCACCTCCTCAAAGAATTCAATAAGACTTGTAAGGCAAGACCTACCCTTCACAAATCCATGCTGGCTGTCCCTAATCAAGCAGTGTCTTTCCAGATACTCATAAATCCTATCCCTCAGTACCCTTTCCATTACTTTGCCTACCATAGAAGTAAGACTAACAATATAAATTTCAACATGCCCTTCCTTTTCTCCTTAGACTTCAAAATAATGATTGAATACTGGACAAGCAGTGTCAACCTTTTAGAAATATGAGCCAAGTTATTCCAAGAAATTCTGATCATCAAAGTGCTTAGTAATGCCATCCTGTGATATTAAACTAATTATTTTTAGATGCTGAATTTAGATTAACAATTGAAGATTCTCTATTTCATCTTGTGCTTTTGAAGATGAGACTGACTTTTATTCTAGTTTTGACCCATTTTCTTTCTGCACAATTTTGAAAAAATTATTATTTGACCCTCCAGCAGTTCTTACATTTTCTTCAGGATCCTTCAAGAGAACACCTTTGACCAACAGTTTCTGCGTGATTGGGCATTTTCTTCTCTGAACAATCTTCCTCTATTTTTGATTACTCAATATTATCATCGCTCTGGAAATTGTTGCAGTGCTTGTGCCATTTGGTTATTATCCATTATAAACTTTCCTCCTTTATCATCCAATTAATATAGGAAGCCTTTGTATTGGTTTTGTTTCTCTAAGACAATCAAGGACTTTGAATATGTCTTTTTATGCTTTTTGTTTTCTATTTATCTTGATTTTATTATTTGCTTGAGAAGCAAATGAACACTTTAAACAATTGTTACAAACTTGATTTAATCACATTAGCCATCAATGAAACAGTACTTTAAAAATACTGACTCTCCCACAATTTTTTTTTCATTTCCTTAAATATTTATGCATTTCATATACTTTTGGTCTTTGGTTTAACTTGTCAATTTCTCCTCCTTGATTTGGATGATTGATTGTTAGCCCCATGCCTTTCACTCCTTGTTTATCCTTGACTTGCTACTTGTCCTGTTTTTAGATGTACTTGTAGTCATAAGCAGAATTTTACCAGCTCCATATAAATAGTAGGATAAGAGACAGTGGCTGGGAAACTGGGGGCACGTGAAGTTGTTTTCCTGAGTTAGACTGCCTGACACTGGAATATTGAAGTGTTTTCTCCAAACAGTGGAAGCAACCAGAGAAAGATGACTGAAGTGAAGTGCTGGCCAGCAAAGATCAATGAAGGTCATACTAACAGAACCTCAATAAATATTACTGAACTACCTTTCTACCTTTCTCCCCATGCTATTAATTCCAATCCCCTCCCCTCAACTGGCCAAACAACGATCCCAATGACCTTTTACCCCATTGTCCAAGGTGGAGTTGATAAGGGGATTAGAGCTTTAATTGGTAATGTATATTCGTGGTTTCCTTCCTTTCATTCTTTTTCATTCTTTTCCTTTCCTTCCCCACCCTGCCATAACAAATTGAGTCTAATTGTTTCTGATAAAGAATGATTCTTGATCATTAAAAAAACATGGTGCACACTTCTATCAGTCTGTGTCTGGCAGTTTGGGGAATTTGCGAACTACTTTAACTTTCATGATTACTCTGGCAACATTTGGTTTGATCTTCTAGCATGCTGCTGCAGTGAGCCATAATACCTTATATTTCTGAACTGTTGTTCTCCAATTGTACAGCTTCCCCTGTAACTCCAATTTCCATACTTCTCTTTTCCTTTGGTGCATTTTTGACTCTTTTTTTTCCCTTTTGTATCCATCATTAAATAAGCCAATGGCTTGCACAGCTCCTTTTGACTATATTCACTCCCACACTGCTTCCTGTTTTGTGTTTTTAGTTTCTGCATCTTCATCTCATTAGTTCTGTAAATGCAACTTTCCACAGAAATATTTGTAAAATGTTTTCTGTTTTCTTAATTTAGAAAGCCCCCACACTGCTACAAAGTAATTGACTGGGCCTTGACCAGATTTGTTCCATTTCCATTTTCTGTCGTCTTATAGAGTCATAGAGATGTACAGCACAGAAACAGACCCTTCGGTCCAACCCACTTCTTGTCTTCTCCTCCTCTCCGAGAATTACAATAGAATTGCTCTCTTTGCCTTCAATAGCACCAGCCTTGACAGTTTAATGGAAATTTTTTTTGTCATTTCCGCATCTTTCTGTGTACAATCCCCATGAAACTTCCTCCACCTCCCTTTTCAGCCCCTTTTGAAGGGGCCATTCCTCTGTAATGCCATAATCTTTGAGGTTAGGGCCGATCAGAGTAAGTGGAAGGAACTTGTGTCCGGAGTTGGTCAAAGTAGGGGAGGTCCTTAATGAATACTTTGCTTCGGCATTCACTACTAGGAGAGATCTTGATGTATGTGAGAATAACGTAAAGCAGGCTGATATGCTCAAATGGGTTGATAATAAGGAGGAGGATGTGCTGAAAAATTTGAAAAACATAAGGTAGATGAATCCCCAGACCAGACTGGGTATGCCTAAGGTCGCTACAGGAAGCGAGGGAAGAGGTTGCTGCACCTTTGGTGATGATCTTTGCATCCTCACTCTCCACTGGAGTAGAACCAGATGATTAGAGGGTGGAAAATGTTATTCCCTTGTTAAAGAAAAGGAATAGGGATAATCCTGGGAATTGCATACCAGTCAAGTCTGTGGTGTGCAAATCATTGGGATGATTCTGAGACCAGGTTTATCATTATTTGGAAAAGTGTAGTTTGATTAGAGATAGTCAGCATGGCTTTGTGAGGAACAGGTCATGCCTCACAAGCCTTATTGAATTCTTTGAGGGTGTGACAAAACACATTGAAGTTGAGCAGTGGATGTGGTGTACATGGATTTTAGCAAGCCTTTGATAAATTCCCCATTCGTAGGCTCATTAAGAAAGTAAGGAGGCAAGAGATACAGGGCAATTTGGCTGGCTACTTACAGAATTGGCTGGCCTATAAAAGACAGAGGGTGATAGTAGATGGAGAGTATTCAGCGTGGAGCTCAGCAAACAGAGGTGTTCTGTCGGAATCTGTTCTGGGACCTCTGCTCTTTGCGATCTTTATAAATGACTTGGATGAGGAAGTGAAAGTGTGGGTTAATAAATTTGCCGATGACATGATGGTTGGTGGAGTTGTGGAGGGCTGTTATAGGTTGCAACAGGACATTGACAGGATGCAAAACTGGGCTGATAAGTGGCAGATGGAACTCAATATGGAAAATGTGAAGTGATTCACTTTGGAAGGTCAAATTTGAGTACCGGATTAAAGGCAGGATTCTTGGCAGTATGGAGGAACAGAGGGTTCTTGGTGTCCACATCCATAGATCCCTGAAAGTTGACACCCACGGTGATAGGGCTGTTAGGAAGGCATATGGTGTGTGGCTTTCATTAGCAGGGTGATTGAGTTCAAGAGCCACAAGGCTATGCTGCAGCTCTATAGAGCCCTGGTTGGACCACACTTGGAATATTGTGTTCAATTTTGGTTGCCTCATTTTAGGAAGGACTGGGCACAGAGGAGATTTAACAGGATGCTGCCTGGACTGGAGGGCATATCTTAAGAAATTTTGAGTGATCTATGGTTTTCTCATTGGAGCGAAGGAGAATGAGAAATGCCTTGATAGAGGTGTAGAAGGTAATGAGAGGCATAGATAGAATGGATAGCCAGACCTTTACCAAGGGCAGAAATGGTTATCATGAGTGGGCATAATTTTAAGGTGATTGGAGGAAAGTTTAAGGGAGATGTGAGAGGTAGGTTCTTTATACAGAGTGGTGAGTGCGTGGAATGCACTCCTGGCAGTGGAAGTAGAGTCAGATACATTAGGGACATTTAAGCGACTCTTAAATAGGCACATGAGGTATAGTAAAATGAAGGATATGACGGTTAGTTTGATCTTGGAGTATGATAAAAGGCTGGTACAACATCAAGGGCTAAAGGGCCTGTACTATTCTATGATCTGTATGTAATCTGTTCTGCTAGAACAGCATGCCCTCTGGCTTAGCCTTCCCATACAGTACAAAAATGCAATACCTCTTTAACACCTTTTCACTAGGCCCTTGTAAAGTAATTCCAGATGTAACAGCAGTATACGATACTTTCAGTTTACTCTACTCCCTCCCCAAAATAGATAATGACTTTGCAAAAGACTTCAACCCAGGTGCCTTGCATGTCTATCTTCAGTTATTTTAATTCAGTCCATTCCCATTTGGTCTTCGGCTTCCAGTGTTTTAGTGAGCTCAGCATAGGTTTGCAGGACAGTATCTCTTATTTTGAGAAGGCCATTTGCAGCCTTCTGGAGTAGTCATGGACTTCAGCAATTTCAGATATAACGTCTACCCTATTTTCGGTCCTGAGGAAGAGTCACTCAACCCGGAATGTTAACTCTGAGTTCTCTCTACAGATGCTGAGTTTTTCCAGCTATTTCTGTTTTTGTTTCTGATTTACAGCATCTGCATTTCCTTTTAGTTTTTGGATTTGTAATTGTCCTTTTTAAAGGGCCCACATTACATTTAACCCATGATACCTTTGCTCACTCCTCTATTCCCAACAGTCCCCTCACCCCCAAGGCACCTTCCCATGTATTTATAGAACACCTACCAGTTTATCTTCTCCCTCTTCACTAAGGCCCCAGAAATACCTTGCAGGTGAGGCAGCAATTTACCTGTACTTTATTCAATTTATTCTGCTGTATTTGTTGTTCAGTGTGTGGTCTCTTGTATATTGGGGAGATGAAATGCAGGCTGTGTGCTTTGCAAAACACTTCATTTTGATTCATAAAATAACTGAACTTCCATTTGCCTGTCATTTCAACACAGCACTTTGTTCCTACACCAACATTTCTGTCACAGGCCTCATGTAATGTCCTGGCAAGCCTTTGTTCAAGCTCAAACCTCATTTTATGCTTGGGGTCATTGAGGACTTGACATCAAGTTCAAAAACTTTACCATATGATTCCAACCTTCCATGTTTTCTATCTACCTTCAGAGTGTCTAGTCATGTTTTGATCATGGGTGGTTTCAGAACAGCCTACCTATTTGCTCCTCTTCTTACTGCTCGTTATCACTTATTCAATGACTCTTCTGTCCTGGCCTACTATCGATTAATTCTGTTCTCCGCCTACCTTTTATGTTTCTGTCTGTGTCTAGGCTCCATCTTCACCTCTTTCTTTATTTCCTCCACCTGCCCTGTTTTCAACACGACGACTCTTCTTCCCCACCCCCCCCCAAAAAAAATTTGTCTTCAGCATAAATACAATTTTTGTTCCTAGATGCTATCTATTCTGATGAACAGAACCAGACTCTCAACATTACTCTGCCTTCTCCTAACAGCCGTTGGCAGACCCGAGTTTCACTAGAATGTTTTTATTTCAGATCGCCGGTATCTGCAATTCTTTCATTTTTTTCTTTTAGCCCATGATTTTTCTCCTCATACATGTAGAAAGTGTTTAGTATTTATATTTGATGTCCCTTGCAAGTTTTTCTCATTTCCTTTTCACAGCTTTTTTTTTCTTTAAACGGATGCAGTTGTACTGCGATTTTGAATGTTTTACCCTGATATGATGCTAACTCTCAATGTATGCACTTACTAGAAATCTTTGATATTAAGGCACTAGTTGCAGTGCAGTGTTAGCTAGGCTACATTATCCACGTGCCAGATACCAGATTTCCAAAACAAGCTCTCTCTTATGAGCTTTGCCAAGGCAAGTGGTTAACAAAAGGGTGGAAGAATTCTTTGTCTCCCTGAAAAAAATGCGATATCTCCATTGACTCATGGAAATCTCTAGCTTGACAATTCTCCAATTTGGAGAGTTGGCTTTCATGAAGAAGCAAATCTTGCTCCTGATTGAGACCAACTGCAATCGTTTAAACCTGGACAGCGGAAAAAAACATTTAATGGAGATGAGAATTTCCAATGTGAATCACTTTGGTTTACTTTGATTTTCTATGGCTTTGTATTTCCCGTAGACCAACATACTAAAAATAAATTGGACAAGTAAAAGGGTGACCAATATAAAGGGGCAAAAAATCCGTACAGCACTTTTGTCCTCTAATTGTTTCACCTTCAACTCCAGGTTACCAATTAAAACTATAAATGAAGAAGCTTCCAAAGTTTGAGCAAATTAGTATTTACCAATCCCGATGGAGGAGAAATTGAACTATTGCAATCAAGTACTGTACAAACACTAACTCCACTTACTAGCATTTGCAGTTTCAATGTCTATAATGACTTATTGGGTCTCTGATGTAAGATCTAGCTTTCAAAATAGCTGCACATTTTCCTTCACCTTTTGGTACCTGATGTTGTACCTTGTAATTTCTGGTGAAACTACTTTAGGGGCATAATGGTTAGCACTGTTATCTGTGTCGGGGTTTGATCCCAGTATTGGGGTAGTGTCTATGTCGAGGTTGTTCATTAGTTTCTGCTGGGTACTTCAGTTTCCTTTCACAGTCTAAAAATGTGCAGATTAGGTGGATTGTCCATAAAGTGGATCCTGAATACTGGCTAGGTGAATTAGCCAGGACAAATTTGCAGTTATAGGGATAGATAGGATGCTCTTGGGAGGGTCAGTGCAGACTCTGGCCAAATAGCTGCTTCTGTGCTGAAGGGATTCTATGATTCTGTTTCCTGTTTGAAAGAAAATATCAATCAGTAATCTTGCATTCACGGCGTAATGATTATTTTAACTTTGGACCATGTTATGATGAAGGGAAGTATGCCAACCTCCAGCATCACCATTTCAATCTTTCAGATGCTATCAAATCTTATGTAAGATGTTTCAATTTTTAATCTAATTACAGGTTACTGAAGCCAAAAGGAGAATTCCTGGAAGGAAAAGACTGTCTTTTGATGAAGACCGCAATCTGTAAGTCGCTGACTATTCTTTGATGCTATTTGAACAATTTGAGGAGTGGGTTGGAAGTAAAGGAACAAACGCCGTAATCCTGTGCAATTTTATTTTTGATCATGAAATATAGGAATTGCTGGTATAGTCTAATTACCACCAGATCATCATCACCGCTCCCCTGAGAGTACTATAAAATTGTTGTTTATAGAGATTCTTCCAGCCTGCAGTATCCTTCTATTAACTATCTTTAGAATAATGAGAACATTTGCAGATGCCTTGAATCCAAAATAAAAATAGAAAATGCTGAAACTGCTTGGTTCTGGCAGGATCTGTGGAAAGCATAGTTCATATTTCAGGTCTTCACCATTCAGTCAAAACTGTTCTGATAAAATGTAATGACAGGCATGCTAAACTATCTGACTTGATATTTTTATTAAAAAATAACGCAGTTAGGTGTAAAGGATTGAGGAATTGAGAAGACACTGCCTTCTGAATCTGAAATGTTACTAAAAAAAAGACATTATTGTAATAAATGTGTCTATTTATACTTTTATGTAAATGTATTAATCCATTTAGCAGAAATGCGCAGAAAAATGGAAAGGTATCATCGGTGAAGTTCATTGATGTTTGCCATTACCCTGCAGGAGGGTCCGTGCACTGGTTTCATTAGCGAGTTTTGAGAAGATTTGTAGCTCAGGTTGAGGTTCTGGATGTAGGTTTGCTCGCTGAGCTGGAAGGTTCGTTTTCAGATGTTTCACCACCATACCAGGTAACATCTTCAGTGAGCCTCCAGATGAAGCACTGGTGGTGTAGCCTGCTTCTATTTATATGTTTGCGTTTCCTTGGGTTGGTGATGTCATTTCTTGTGGTTACATTTCCTAGTGTGATGTCATTTCCTGTTCTTTTTCTTAGAGGTTGGTAAATGGGATCCAAGTCAATGTGTGTGTTGATAGAGTTCTGGTTGGATTCAACTGGAACTCTCTCAACAAACACATTGACTTGGATCCCATTTTCCAAACCTTGAGAAAAATGACAGGAAATGACAATGGCAACCCAAGGAAACTCAATCACCACCAGTGCTTCTTTCGGAGGCACACCTAAAGATGTTACCCAGTATGGTGACTAAACATCTGCAAATGAACCTTGCAGCTCAGCGGGCAAACCTACATCCAGAACTGGTTTCATTACCCTGCAGGAGGAACTGCGTACTGACACTGGTTTAATTTGCTGATGCTGGGTGGCAGTGTCTGTCTTGTCTCTTCTTTTTTCTTTTTGGTGATCAGTCTCTGCCTAAACAGATGTTTATTTAAAAATTACATTTCAGCACTGTGAATTGACTGGTTTACTGTAATGATGTAAACCTCTACTGCTTTTACTGTAATTTTACTTGTAGCAACCATTCAGTGTTTTACTTGAAATAGGATATCAAAAGTACGAAGTGACTCCTTTTTTTTTAAGAAAGTCTAGCAAAATGTCTAGCCACAGTATGCAACTTTTGAAATTCTGGGAGTCAGAATGGCTATAAATTTTGCATACTCCTTGCTCGTGTAGAAATTAAAGACAAAAATGAGATGAAACAGGATTTTTTTTTCAAGCAGTTAATAAGACTGGGCAAATAAGGGGAGCAAGAGCTGAAAATGTGTTGCTGGTTAAAGCGCAGCAGGTCAGGCAGCATCCAAGGAACAGGAAATTCGACGTTTCGGGCACAAGCCCTTTCCTGTTCCTTGGATGCTGCCTGACCTGCTGCGCTTTAACCAGCAACACATTTTCGGCTCTGATCTCCAGCATCTGCAGACCTCACTTTTTACTTAAATAAGGGGAGCCAGCCTGTTATCAATGTTGGGAGAAGGTTGTTACAAGCTATTTAGCACCCTAAATTTCTCAGGAGCACAGGAGCCAAACAGGGGCACATTTGAAGACTTTGAATACTTTTGTTCATAAGTAACACATATAAAAGGTTCAATGTGTTCAAATGTTTGGAGGTCATAGGTGAAGGAGATTATTGTTCTGTGATAATAATGATATGACCAGCTGAATCCTAAGGTTTTGAGACCGGAAAATCATGGTGTTCGAGAATTACCTGAAGCTGAGATGGCAGCATATTCGCAAGAATGCTGTCAACATATGCAGAAGCTAAGATTATGTAAATTGAATTGTTGTAATATGATAGCATGAGACATTACATTATGATAAGTGACATTCCAAGTCAAATGCGAACAACATGTTGGGGAGTAATGAAGAAGTATTTGAACAAAGATTATTGGAAAGACATAGGCTGTTTGATGTATATGATCTTCCTGAAGTAGAAATTATTGTAGATGAGCTATGAATGCATGGATCTGAAGACCTGTATAAAGCAACTGTTCCAGACTATGATCAGAGTCTCAAGTGACTGAGAGAGCAGTCTCCATATAAACCTAAAGATGATGGTGCATTCCAAGCCACTCATCATCCTGACTTAGAAATTCATTGCCATTCCTTCAGTCCTGCTGGGTCAAAATCTTTTAATTCCCTCAAGGGAATTGTGGGACCTATTACATCACATGGACAGCAGTAGTTCAGTGGTGGCAGCTTACCACCACATTCTCAAGAGCAAATAGAAACAAGCAATAGATTCTGACCAACCAGAATTGCCCACTCCCACAATTGAATTCAAAAAAGAATTCTCATACTGAGAGCCAAGGACATGGGTCACGTATTGACTTGTCCTTGACGAGAAGAGAACTGTAAGTGAGATGCAGCAACAAAAAGAGTGAAAGCAGTGCTATGATTTGTCAGTGTGATGAATTATCTAGCTAAGTTGTCACCTCATTTTGCTATCAGAGTGTGATCCTCTATACAAATTAGGAAATGCAGTGGTATTAAGATACTGTACAAGAAGCAGCCTTCATGATAGCCAAACAAATATTGGTGATAACACCACTGTTTAATGTATGAGGATGCCAATGAGAGGGAGCTTTGAGCAACCCAGACAGCCGGTTGCATTTACTTCCACACATTGAATGCTGTTATGCTCAGACTGTGCAAAGAGGGAGTGGCTATTTTCTTTGCTGGTTGGTATTTTTAATCAATACTTGTCCAGAAAGGATAAAATGACAATGGTTCATTCATATTTTTCTATCTCCTCCAAAATATGTGCAAATAACACTCTTTCATTCAGAGGTGTTGCCTGACTATGCAATATAAGCCAGGGAAATCCAGTATAATTTGCAAGTTCTGCCTGTTGTTAATAAATAAAGTCGAGAATGCCTAGACAGTGCAAAATCTTCCAAATTCAGTGAGAAGCAACAGCTAGACTTGCTCTGGAAGTCATCTACCAAGCAGAAACGTTGAATCTGAAAGACCAGCATCCTTTACATTGAGCAAACTGTGCAGCAAGGTGGAACTATTTAAATTAAAAAAAGTAAAAACGAAATACCAGAAAAGAGAGGAGCTGAATTAGTGTGCTCTGCCATTGTTCATGGCTGCTAAGTTTCTCAACCCCATTCTCCTGCCTTTACCTTCTAACCTTGATTCCTTATTAATCAAGAGAGTGACTATCTTGCTCACATACAGTCAATGACATAGTTCCCACAGCCTTCTATTGGCATTAAGTTTCCACAGATCCACCACCCTCTGTCTGACTGACTGAAGAAATCCTCATCTTCATTCTAAAATGTTATCCCTTCATGCTGCGGCTTTGCCCTGGGATCCTAATTTCTCATACTAGTGGAAATATCTCCACATCCAATCAATCAAGGCCTCTCAGTATTATAAGTTTCAATCTGATCCCTTTCATCCTTCCTCATATTGACAAGCCCTTTGTCCTTGGGATAATCTTATAAACCTCCTCCATCACCTTGTTTGTCTGAAAGCATCAAGGCTGAACCAGTTGTTATAGAAGTATTAGGCACACAAAGATAAAATCCCAGGCTGGAGTCCTACCTTAGAGAAAGGGTTTCTTTTTGTACCACAAGTCAGTGAAGTGCATTCATGAAAGCTATCACATGTTGAGTCTAGTATGATGGCAGCAAGAGAAGTGTTTTAATGGCTAAATGTGATCAATGAAATCAAGGATCAGTGCAATGATTGCAATGGATAGCAAGCTAAAGAGCACTTGTAATAAAGGCAAATACCCGCTTATGATGTGTGACATCCCTGATGGACCGAGGAAATAGCTGGAAGTAGACCTTTCTGCTCCTGCACGAAGTAATTATCTTCTCTGACTAGTGGGAATTAGCCTAGCCCCTGTTAATGCCTACCAGTGAGATCGTAGAATGCCTGAAAGCACATTTCAGTCATTGATGTTCCAGATGTTGTGATGAATGATGATCCTCATTTGGAAATATTGGGCAATTTACAGAGTGTTGGGGAATTTAACAACAAAAATTTCAATGCTGTCCTTAGTCAAATAAGAAGTCTAAGATGACGGTGAAACTTTAGATTACTTAGATTGGATTAGATTACTTAGTGTGGAAACAGGCCCTTCGGCCCAACAAGTCCACACCGACCCGCCGAAGCGCAACCCACCCATACCTCTACATTTATCCCTTACCCAACACTACGGGCAATTTAGCATGGCCAATTGACCTGACCCGCACATCTTTGGACTGTGGGAGGAAACCGGAGCACCCAGAAGAAACCCACGCAGACACTGGGAGAACGTGCAAACTCCACACACAGTCGCCTGAGTCGGGAATTGAACCCGGGTCTCAGGTGCTGAGACAGCAGTGCTAACCACCGTGCCGCCCATAAATAGGATCATAGAGATTGAACAAATCCAGCATAGTCATCTGTCGGGTGGAGAAATAGTCTTGAATGTATGGCAAGTAGTCCAATCAAGACTAGTATCACATTTGTGCCCAAGCTACTCTTTAAATGGTGAAAAGAATTACTGAACCCAGACATTCACTTGCCTGTTACTACTGGGGTGAAATGACAGCTGAATCTCTCTTTGTCCAAACTACTGGGTCATTGAATCAAACAAACCACAGAAATGCCCAGGAGGTGTCATAATGCCACAATGGTGGTAGAGTGGGGCATTTTGCAAAAAAAAGTGAAGTAACTGGGAATTTCAGTGAAACTAAAGCAGATTCAGGAATTGATAACCCCTCAATGAGGAGAAGAAATGTTTCCAGGAAAAATGGATTATGCTGGAGTGTAAACCTGGAAGTGAATGGGCATACCACAATGTTTATAAACTAGATTCTGCAGCCAATATGTTATGACTAATTTAAATGACTCAAAGTACAGCCATCCTCAATGAAAGACCACCTGTATGAACATTATTCCGTGACCAACATTGAGCAAAACATGGGTACAAAGGAAGAAAAATGATCAAATATGTCTTTTGGTTTTGTGAAAATTCATGCTTAAATCAAGGCTGAAATTACTTCCCAAAGTTGTTGAGGTTGCAGATGTAGACCAAGAGCCTGAATATTTCCGTTCACTGGTTTGGAAAATGTGATATTATGTTTACCCATGGGGATAATCCAAAGTCAGTTAGCTTGTACTCAAAGGACATTCTTAAAGTTGAAGAAAGAGAATCTATGTTCGGTCAATCATTTTACTGATTATGAACATTCAAACACACAAATTAATAGGAGTAGGTTACTCTACCCTCAGAGGGTTAGTGCAGACTCAATTGGCCAAATCTGCACTGCAGATATTCTTTGATTATTTCTTCCTTTTAACCACCTGGTAGGATTAAATATATCATGGGGCCAGTACACCACTTCCAAAACTGATTTTTGTTTTTTTGCCTTTTATCATTTCTCACCTCTAGTTTTTGCTTCATGTGCATTCTAGTTTTCTGAACTTGGATTATCTCTTTCTGTTATCATAATAGCATAATTCAATAAGAGAATCATCTTTCTTCTTTTCCTAGCTTCCTATATTTCCAAAATATCGTATGTTTCAGTATTCAAGTCTTAATCAATACTATTGTACTGCCATATCTCCAATGACTCCGTCCTTATGCTCTTATTTATTTCTATTGTTTTATTTCTATTCATAGATTTATGCTTTGTATCCCTTTTTCTTTTAAGGTTCTTCTTAATCAATGAGTAGGCACCCAGGTTAAGTTAAACCTGTTGCCTTGTCTTCCCTACATCAGTAGTACCTACATGGACCACAATGGATAGATCCTTCCATTTCCATTAACATCTTCTCCTGCCCTAATATTCTGAACACTTGTGCTGTGCAGGTAACACAACCTTTCTGAACTCCTGCCCTTTACTGCAGTGAGCAGCATCAATTCCCTCATTATACTGTCCCTTTTGCTACTGCATTAATTTTTGCGCGCTCCATTTGAATGAATTCTGTAACATGCTACCATAGTCAATTTTGCTCATCCACCCTGCAGGCAGACAACACAAAAGAATTTCTCACCTGTTTTACATGAGCAAAGGCTAAGGCTCCTGCATGCACAGTAGCTTTACCTGCCTGTTGTAGTTGTAATCCCTTATCCCTGACCACTGATCAAGTTTAGCTTTCAAGAGTTAGTTTTGAAGTTGGCCACGGAAGCAATTACACATTTCTCAGTCCCCACAGCAAATCTGTGTCTGTCTGTCTGACTCCATCCTTCTGTCTGACTCTGTCCCTCTGTCTCTTGGCTTTACTGAGTCTGTCTTGGCCAAGGGTGTGTTTGTGGGATGTTATTATATTGGAAGTGATACTGTTTAGTTATTAAATCTGTTATTCTGGGTGTTAGTTTACTCTCTCTAAGCTGGAAGGTTCATTTTCAGATGTCTCGTCACCATCAGTGAGCCTCTGGTGAAGCACTGGTATAAGTGACCCGCTTTCTATTTGTGGTAAGGTATCCTTGTGTTGCTGATGTCATTTCCTGTTCTTTGAGGGTGGTAAATGTGGTCTATGTCAATGAGTTTGTTGATAGAGTTCTGATTGGAATGCCGTGCTTCTAAGAATTCTCTCGCGTGTCTCTGTTTGGATGTGTTGTCCTAGTCCAAGTGGTGTCCTTCCTCATCTATATGTAAAGGATACTAGTGAGAGAGGGTCATGTCGTTTGTGGCTAGTTGGTGTTCATGTATCCTGGTGCTAGTGTGGGAAGTGCTAACATGATGTAGATATAGGAAATGCTGTTCCAATTCAGCACCATCCTTCTCTACTTAACCTGCTAAAATGGTCACAGGCTGAAAAAGACATTGAAAGCATGCTCAAAGGCAATATAATCAGAGTTGCAGTGAATGGAGCTCACTCATAGTGATGGTATCGAACTCAGATGGTACCCAATGATATATTGTTAACGCAAAGTCAATGTAGTTGTGAAATTTGATTCATTAATCTTTTCCCATATTCTCAATATGGTTTTTCATCCATGGAAAAAGAAACTTGTATTTCAAGGCTGGACTTAATCAGAAGATACAGGTAGATACTTTTTATCTGAGAGTGTGAAGGAAATTTTTACATTCAGAAGTAATGTATTGACTTGAGCACTGTTGGTGGACAGGAAGAAAGTAAGGCCTGCAGATGCTGGAGATCAGTCGAGAGTGTGGTGCTGGAAAAGCACTAGCAAGTCAGGTGGCATCAGAAGAGCAGTAGAATTGACAATTTGGGCAGAAACCCTTCAGTAATAAAACAGGAAGCAGACAGTTGGAATAAATAGGCCCTTTTAGAGTGGCAGGCAGTGACAAGTGGGGCACCGCAGGGCTCACTATTGGGATCCTTGCTGTTCACATTCTACATTAATGTTTTGGATGAAGGAATTGAATGCAATATCTCTAAATTTGCAGACAACACCTAAGCTGGGTGGCAGTGTGTGCTGTGAGGAGGATGCTAAGAGACTGCAGGATGACTTGGACAGACTGGCTGAGGGGGCAAGCACTTGGCAAATGGATAAATGTGAGGTTATCCACTTTGGCAAAAACAGGAAGGCAGATTAGTATCTGAATGGTGACATTTTAGTAAACAGTGAGATGCAATGAGACCTGCGTAAGATGGTGGAACAGTCACTGAAAATGGGCATATAGGTGCAGCAGGTAGTGAGGAAAGTTAATGGCATGCTGGCCTTCATAGCAAGAGATTGGACTAAAGGAGTACAGATGTTTTGCTATAGGTATACAGGTCTTTGGTGAGGCCTCACCTTGAGTATTATGTGCAGTTTTGGCCTCCTGGTCTAAGGAAGTTGTTGTTGAAGGAGTCCAGTGAAGGTTCATAGGACTCCTGGGAAGGCAGAGCTGCACATAGTCATAGAGAGGTACAGCATGGAAACTTTGAGGAAAGATTGGATCGACTTGGCTTGTACTCACTAGAACTTAGAAGAATGAGTGGGATTCTCATAGAAACAGGCAAAATCCTGATGGGACTGGACAGGCTAGATGCAGGAAGCATGTTTTTGATGTTGTCCAAGTCCAGAACTAGGAGTCACAGCCTAAGAATAAAGTGTAAAACATTCAAGACTGAGATGACAGAATTTCTTCCCACAGAGTTGTGAACATCTGGAATTCTTCCGGAGATAGCTATTGGGGCCAGTTTGTTAGATATATTCAAGAGGGAACTGGACGTGACCCTTGCAGCTAAAGGGATCAAGGGGTATAAATGAAAGTGGGTATGGGATTCTGAAATTGCATGATCATATTAAGTGGTGATGCAGGTTCGAAAGACCAAATGACCTACTCCTGCACCTAATTTCTGTTTCTAAAAAAAATCTATTGGGTATTTTTCTAAATATATATTTTTCCAAAAATCATTTGGCCCAACAAGTCTGCACTGACCCTCCAAAGAGTAACTCTCCCAGACCCATTACTCTGCATTTTTCCCCTGACTAATGTACCTAACCTACACATCCCTGAACACAATGGGAATTTAGCATGGCCAATTCACCTAACCTACACATCTTTTGGATTGTGGATTGAAACTGGAGCACAGACATTGGGAAAGTTTTTAAACTCCGCACAGAATCGTCCAAGGCTAGAATTGAACCTGGGTCCCTGATACCGTGAGGCAACCATGTCAACCACCAAGCCACATGCCTTTTAAAGAAGATAGATGTTAGGGTTTAGGCTACTAGTTTTGTTGTGATCTATAACATGGCTCATTAAGAATTTGTGTGTATGTAACTCAGTTATTGGATGAAAGTCTAGTAAAGTTAGCTAACCTGGTGTGAAAAGTTGGATTCTGGCATCTGGCTGACTCTCTTGCGTCAAGTCTATTATGTTTCTAGATCACTCACCTAGGTAGAAAAATTGAGAAGGAGGCTTTAGCAGCAATCTAAATTTCTTTCTGAATTAAACAAAAGAAATGGAGATATGATAATCTCTGGTGTTTTCCGTGGCAACTGCTCAACCATTAAGATTTGACTTGGAACTAGTGGCTGAAAACGTGTTGCTGGTCAAAGCACAGCAGGTCAGGCAGCATCCAAGGAACAGGAAATTCGACGTTTTGGGCCAGAGCCCTTCATCAGCCCTTCCTGATGAAGGGCTCTGGCCCGAAACGTCGAATTTCCTGTTCCTTGGATGCTGCCTGACCTGCTGTGCTTTGACCAGCAACACATTTTCAGCTCTGATCTCCAGCATCTGCAGACCTCACTTTTTACACTTGGAACTAGTGGCCACAATTTCCAAATGTAATATACATTGTTTCTCCCTTGGAAATTTGGTATGCTTGGATGTGCTCTGATGAGTGCAAGCTTTTACAGAAGATCTTTGGGTTTTATTCAGCAATACTAAATTTGAACTCCCTAAATTGTTTTTCTTTGCCCAACTGCCTTATTGATTTGTCCTGTTAACTTTACAAAGATTTTTGCATAAATTCCAACTCTCCTCTTCCTTTAAGCATCGTATTCATTTTATGCCAGTTTTCCCCTCTTCAAAATCCAGTTTCATTTGTCTAGATTAAATTTAATCTACCCTTTTCACCACCTTGTTGTTCTGAATCTCATTGTTAGATTTGAATGATGTCAACAGCAAATGTAGACTTTTAACCTCCTGTACTCAAGGTCAGGTCGTTAATGCATATTGGAAACTGTGGCCCTAATACTGAGACTCTGTAGAATACCGTTGAATATGTCTCTCCAATTCACAGATGTACACTGCAGCACACTACTTTCACTCATCTAGCCCATGTGTATGGTCACTGCCACCTTACTCCTATAAGTTTTTGTCCACAAGATATGAATTCAGAAGTCACTAAAATTTAGGAGGTCTTGATTTACACATCATAGAGCTCACTTCCAAGTGAATTTTAAGGATCGAGCCTTGCCACATTTAAGGAAAGACTTATTACAAAATAAGGGAAGAAGTCATTAAAACAAAATGCATTGTGGGCTGAGTTAAATATAACCGTGGGGGCGGCACGGTGGCACAGTGGTTAGCACTGCTGCCTCACAGCACCAGAGACCCAGGTTCAATTCCCGCCTCAGGCGACTGACTGTGTGGAGTTTGCACGTTCTCCCCGTGTCTGCGTGGGTTTCCTCCGGGTGCTCCGGTTTCCTCCCACATTCCAAAGATGTGTGGGTCAGGTGAATTGGCCATGCTAAATTGCCCATAGTGTTAGGTAGGGGGTAAATGTAGGGGTATGGGTGGGTTACGCTTCGGCGGGTCGGTGTGGACTTGTTTGGCCGAAGGGCCTGTTTCCACGCTGTAAGTAATCTAATCTAATAATAGTACATTTGGAATATGAATGTGTGTGATATTAATAGCCCACACAGTTGAGGCTACATGGCTTGTTTCTGTGATACTTTTGTATGAAATTTTGCTTTTGGACACCACAAGGCAGAAGGAGATTTGCGCACAGGTTTCAGATTGTAAAAGATTTTCAGTTAGATATAAATTTCTTGGAGTGAGTTATACAGGCGAAGATCTAGTAATATTTGATAAATGGTTCTGTGGTCTAGAAGGAAGCTGATATTGTGGCATTCTGGGACAATGAAACCAAAGAACTCGCAAACAAATTGCTGTAAAAACTCTGGTCTGGCACTATCTGTGGACACAAACTGGAATTAACATTACGCGGTCAGTCAGTTGTCTTTGGAACTTTATTTTTTAGATTAGGAAACAGGCCCTTCGGCCCAACCAGTCCACAACGACCCGCTGAAGAGTAATCCACCCAGACCCATTTCCCTCTGACTAATGCACCTCACACTATGGGCAATTTAGCATGGCCAATTCACCTAACCTGCACATCTTTGGACTGAGAGAGGAAACCGGAGGAAACCTACGCAGACACAGGGAGAACCACACAGACAGGCGCTCGAGGCTGAAATCGAACCTGGGACCCTGGTGCTGTGAGGCAGCAGTGCTAGCCTACTATTGTTGCTGTGTAAATCTAAATTGTTTACAATCTTCTAGTGATCATTTTGAATTCAAGTTCTTTCTGTTCACAGATGCTGCCAGATCTGAAGTTTTCATGCAATTTGTTTTATGTTTGATTTCCAGCATCTGTAGATTTGTTTCTTCTCACTGAAGAGCTACCTTTCGACCAAAATCATATCACCTGGATCACAACTTTTTCTCATTTTATAGAAGCTGGTCACTTCCCAACAGTAATGCCGTCACTTCTACTTTGATAGCCTTGATTGTAAAACAGAGTTCTTGCTATCCTGAATAATAGACTATCAAGTTGGGTAACCTGACCTTTTTCATTTTGAACACAGACTTACACGTGTGCTTTGAAATGGGGGGTTAATTGTAGATTGAAATAGTGTGGATTGTCTTCTGCTCTTTAAATGAGAACAGGTTCTAAAGTGGAAAACAGATTGAGCTCTAATTTGATGCTTCTCACATACAAATATGATATTTGGAATGTAGCTGGAAAGACTATAATGTGAATGATCGGTATTCTGGTGGTTGCTAAATTTCCCTGCACTATTTTCATAATTTTCAGGAAAGTTGCAACTAGAAGTAAGAAAATGAGCAGAAGAGGAGAAATGGTAAGAATAACATGACAAGAGCTTTCATAATGTGCAAAATAATGTCTCCATTCATTTTGGAATATAATTTGAGTTGCTAAGATTGTAGCACTTTGTCAAAATATTCTTTGTTAGGGCATTTTGATGCCTGTAGTGAGAAATGTGTGAACTTTAATGTGAATGTACAGTTATGAAAAGGATGCATTACAGATAGCTTTTTAGTATAATGTGTCAATATAATGTACTGTGCGAGAGATTTGGTTTAAACAAAAATAGTTATGGCTCGATTTTTTTTTGTATTTTCTTGAGCTACAGAGATCAGATTATGGGGAGAAACTTGAAACAGGATGATCAGTCATGATCATATTGAATGGCAGAACAGCCTTGAAGGGTCAAATGTTCTTCTGCTGTTGCTATTTTGTGTGTTTCTAATCATTAGTTATCGAGATGTACAGCATGGAAGTCTATCCTTTAGTCCAAACTCTCCCGATCAACCAGATAGCCTAAGCTGATCCTATTTGCCAGCACTTGGATTGTATCCTCCACAACCCTTCCTGTTCATGTATCCATCCAGATGCCTTTTTTAAATGTTATAATTGTGCCCACTTCCTCCACTTCATCTAGCAACTCATTCCACACATGCACTACCCTCTGTGTTGGGAAAAGGTTATCCCTCAGGTCCCGTTTAAATCTTTTCTCCTCTCTCCTTAAATCTATGCACCCTAGATTTGGACTCCCCCAATCTGGGAAAAAGCCTTTTGGCTATTTATGCTAACCATGCCCTTTTGATTTTATAAACCTCTGTAAGGCCTCCAATGCTCCAGGGTAAATAAGTCTCTCCCAATAGCACAAACCCTCCAATTCCAGTAACATCCTCGAAAGGCTCAGAAATGATTTACAAGTTTGACAAATCAAAGCAAGGAGACACCAATTTAATTCCATACTCCAAAAGTGGCCTTTCCACTGTCCTGTACAGCTGCAACGTGGTGCTCCAATTCATATACTCAATGCACTTCTTAATGAAGGCAAGTGTGCTACCTGCCACTGTTGAGGAACTAAACACCTGCATCCCCATAGGTCTTTTTGTTCAATTCTTTTTAAAGATGAGTTATTCAATAATTTTGATTTTTTTTTTGAGACGTTCAAAAATGTTTGACAGCAGTAACAAAGTAGAGATGGTAAAATCCTGTTCAGGATGCAGTGACTATAGTGGTTCCATCAGGCTCTTACCAGGCATGTACATTGATTGTATTTGTCAACAGATAGTAAAGGATCACTTTGCTTACAGTGTTTGTGACGTAAATTTACTTCGCATGTTAGATAACCATATTCAGAAGAATCAAGTGTTTAAATATTGACCAGTGGATTTCAGTGCAGAAATGAGTACAATCAGGCAACTTAGTATGGAAAGCAGCAAATATGTTTTGTGTGCACTTGTATGTTAGCAAGGATTCATTCATGGATGAGAGCATCACTAGCCATGCCAGCATTTATTGTCCAATCCCTAATTGCCCAGAGGGCGATTAAAAGTTAAGTACGTTGCTTTGAGTCTGGAATCACATATAGAACAGACCAGGTCAGGATGACTGTTTACTTCCCTAAAGGACATTAGTGAACCAGATGTGTTTTTTTTTTCACCAATCAACAATGGTCGTCATTAGACTCTTTATTCCAGATTTTATTGAATTCCAATTGCACCCAATTTTTCACTTTATTCAAAAGCAAGTGTAAAACAGTGTTCCAGATGTGATTCAATTAGTCCATTAGATAAAATACAATCAAAGGAAGAACTGGCACAACTTTAATTGTATTGAAATACTTAATAAAATATATAAATGCTAATCAGTTATAGCAGTATAGCAGTATTCTATCAACACTGTCTTGACAAAGACAAATTCATTAAAGCCGACTTTCTTCAAATGCTATATCTTATAGTTCAGGAGAAAGAGACACCAAAAGGAACAATCCAGCAGCAGAGAAAGAACTTAACCTTTTTGCTGCAGCAGAGAGCAAGCTGTATCTATCAGTTTCAGCAGCCACTTTCAAATCCCAGCTGAAAGCATAACTAAAACCTTGGGTCAGAGTGAGCCTGACTTCACCCACTTATAGTCATAGAAATGTTAAGCATAGAAATGGACCCTTCAGTCAAACCCGTCCATGCCCACCAGATATCCCAACCCAATCTAGTCCCACCTGCCAGCACCTGGCCCATATTCCTCCAAACCCTTCCTATTCATATCCATCCAAATGTCTCTTAAATGTTGCAATTGTACCAGCCTCCACCACTTCCTCTGGCAGCTCATTCCATATACGTACCACTGTCTGCGTGAAAAGGTTGCCCCGTAGGTCTCTTTTTTTTTTCTATATCTTTACCCTCTTTCCCCCTAAACCTATGCCCTCTAGTTCTAGGCTCCCAAACCCCAGCGAAAAGACTTTGCTTATTTGCCCTATCCATGCCCCTCATAATTTTGTAAGCTTTGGCCTATTTTAAAAAAGAACACTTGAAGATCAAAGTTGTTTACCCACTGGTTCTGAAGCATAATTTCCATTTCCACTGTGGCAGCACCTCTCTGCAAGAGAAACATTACAGAACAAATCTCTTTTAAAGGCACAGTATTGTCCCAATACATTACTATGTTGTATCGTCTGTCGCTAATCATTCAGTCGACCCAAGTCAAAACTATGATTAAGGAGAATTGGTGACAAAACACTGCCACCTCCACCAGCATGGAGTCTTTGAAAAAAATGTTTTTTGGAGGTAACGTCCACAAGAGATCAGGAGTGTCTATCGGGAAAATATCTCAAATAGTGGCAGGTTCTTCTGGAATCTGAATTTGAAGAACTGAGACACAATGCAAAAGAATTCCAGCAGATCTGTAGCAGCATTTTGTTGAAATAGCACAGCAGCATTGGTGATAAATTCATTTCCAAAATTACGCTTTTCTGCCCTTGGGAGGGGATAAAACTGAGTCTGTGATGAGCATCAGAGGAAACCATCAGAGAGGGCAACAGAAAAAAGTGGGATATATTGCCTCAGAGTCAATAAGATCATTTTGCACAAATATGAAGGAAATTATGCAGGAGAACAAGGTCAGAATTAGAACGTGAGCAGAACACGCACATCTGAAATTTAGAAATGAAATCAAAATTACAGGCAACTTCTTTGTTACATTGTTCATTTATTTTCCCTACTAAGATTCACTTGATATTAGTTTCCAATCCTAGTTTTCTTGATTTTTCTATTGCTTTTTGACTATCTTACTACTAAACGTCAGTTTCTAATGGTTTATTTATTCCTTATTATTGATTTATGGAATGTTGGCATTGTTATCTATTGCCCATTTTATACATGCTACCTCAGTGTCCAATTGTCTAGATTAATGTCAAATGTTTAAAGTCAAGATCCCAGTAATCTAGAAGTTGGTGGATTGGCTATCTTGGTATACTAATGAGGACCCATTGAATGTGCATCCTGTTCTGTATATGAACTTCTAGCACACTCCATTCAAGTATTGGAACTGAATGGTTGGAGTCAGTGTGGTACACCCAGGTATCAGTTTCCTTGAATGAGTGTTCCAGGAGAATTGTAGCTTATCAGTAATAGGAATTTCTTAAGATGAAAAAAATGGTTAACCAGCAGACAAGGATATGAGGAGGGCACAGACTAATTGAAATAGAAGATTCTTGTACAATGTCATTTCAAACCAATGGAATACTGAGGAAGGTGACCAGTCATAGAGGTATAGCAAAGAAACCGATCCTTTGGTCCAATCCGAACATGTCAACCAGATATCCTAAATTAATCTAGTCCCATTTACCAGCATTTGGCCCATCTCTCTCTCAGCCCTTCATATATTGATCCAGATGCCTCTTAAATGTTGTAATTGTACTAGTCTCCACCAGTCCCTCTGGCAGCTCATCCCATACACACTCCACCCTCAGTGTGAAAATGTTGGCCCTGAAGTCCTTTTTAAATCTATGCCCTTGAGTTTTGTTGCCACTACAGAGTGGGAGGAGGGAATAGGATTAAGGAGTAGAGGGCAAGCCAAAAGCAGGAGAAGTAGCATTCAAACCAGTTTCCTACGACAAGAATGGAACATAGATTTGTAAGCGATTCCTCAAAAATGGCACTAGTTTCTGATTTTATCTACCTACCATGGATAAAGAAAAATAAAAGTTAGATTATATGCAGTTGAGCTTTTACAGGTGAAATAGTACAACATCTTTTGAACTCTACTGTTCACGAGTTCAGGGAAAAGTTGAAGGAAATTATGAAACTCTATATATTTTCTATTTTAGGCATTTTAAGTTCCTTTTCCCCAGAAAAGGGTGTCCAAATCTGTGCAAAATTTCTCTGCAAGCTTTATTGTGGTATAGCCCTTTCTAAGCATAATATCACTTATACTTAAGGTTTGTTTAAATTTGGAACATGTTACAGAACATATAAAGCACACTCTCAGTAATACTTGCTCATCTAAGTTCCCTTTTCAGCTGCATCTCTTGTTGACCATAGCTGTACAAGGCCAGTATACAGTAGTCTTTGCTTTTGCTTCAAAAAGTTCCTCAAGGAAAGATAAATGCGATTTAACTTTGTTTTTTATATAAAATTATCCAAAAAATATTATATTTTTTCCTTGTTCCACAAAAGATGATTTGTTTTGCAAGTAGAAACTTTGGTTATGCATTGTGAATGGCTAGTCCTACACTCAATCATGAAAAATACCAGACTTTAGGCATAAATAGAATTGTAACCTGCTAGCTTCCTATTTTGTGGATAATTCATTCTCTCAGTTTTGTAGATCTGTATGTCTTATTCCTTGTAATGCTTCTGATCAGAAATCATGGCGGCAAAACACTTCCAGAAAAGAGTTTGAACGGTTTCACTTGGTCTTAAATTTTATTTAGTGATTGCAGGAATGCTAGTATCAAAATGCTTAAGCTTCTCTGATAAGGAACAGCCTCTAACAGAAAGATTGTTCACTGCTTGCCAAGGGTTATGCCTTCTCTGTCCTTAAAAACTTTCAGCAGTTATTCATCTGCCTGTTTCTTTTCTGATATTCAATCAGTACTGTCACTTATGGCAATTTTACAGACTTTTAAAACATTAAGGCGGCTTATAGAACATAGAAGGATACAGCGCAGTACAGGCCCTTCGGCCCTCGATGTTGCGCCGACCGAATCCTACCTAACCTATACTAGCCCAATAACTTCCAAATGCCTATCCAATGCCCGCTTAAATGACCATAAAGAAGGAGAGTTCACCACTGATACAGGCAGGGCATTCCATGAACTCTCAACCCGCTGTGTGAAGAATCTACCCCTAACATCTGTCCTATACCTACCACCCCTTAATTTGAAGCTATGTCCCCTAGTAACACCTGACTCCATTAGCGGTAAAAGGTTCTTAGTATCTACCCTATCTAAACCCCTAATCATCTTATACACTTCTATCAGATCTCCCCTAAACCTTCTCTTCTCCAATGAGAACAGCCCCAAGTGCCTCAGCCTTTCCTCATAAGATTTTCCTACCATTCCAGGCAACATCCTGGTAAACCTCCTCTGCACTCGTTCTAAAGCTTCCACATCCTTCCTATAGTATGGCGACCAAAACTGCACACAATACTCCAGATGAGGCCTCACCAGAGTCTTATGCAACTGCAACATGACCTCAGGACTCCGGAACTCAATTCCTCTGCCAATAAAGCCCAGTACACCATATGCCTTCCTCACAGCACTATTTACCTGGGTGGCAACTTTCAGAGATCTGTGTACATAGACACCAAGATCCCTCTGCTCATCCACACTACCAAGTAGCCTACCATTAGCCCAGTAATCCATCATCTTGTTATTCCTACCCAAGTGAACGACTTCGCACTTAGCTACATTGAATTCCATTTGCCACATTTCCGCCCAGCTCTGCAACTTATCTATATCCCGCTGTAACCTACCACTTCCTTCCTCACTATCCACAACTCCACCGACTTTTGTGTCATCCGCAAACTTGCTTACCCAGCTTTCAAGTCCTTCCTCTAGATCATTTATAAAGATAACAAAAAGCAATGGTCCCAAAACAGATCCTTGTGGTACACCGCTAGTAACTGCGCTCCAAGATGAACATAATCCATCAACTACTACCCTCTGTCTCCTTCCAGCCAGCCAATTCCTAATCCAAACCTCTAATGTATCCTCAATGCCATACCTCCGAAGTTTTAGCATTAGCCTACCATGGGGAACCTTATCGAACGCCTTACTAAAATCCATATACACAACATCTACTGCTTTACCCTCATCCACTTCCTTAGTCACCTTCTCAAAGAACTCAATAAGGTTTGTGAGGCACGACCTGCCCTTCACAAAACCATGCTGGCTATCCCTGATCACGTTATTCCTACCCAGATGTTCATAAATCTTATCCCTTACCATTCTCTCTAAGACTTTGCCCACCACTGAAGTCAGACTCACTGGCCTATAGTTACTAGGGCTATCCCTACTCCCTTTCTTGAACAATGGGACCACATTCGCTATCCTCCAGTCCTCTGGTACTATTCCCGTAGACAATGACGACATAAAAATCCAGGCCAATGGCTCTGCTATCTCCTCCCTAGCTTCCCATAGGATCCTGGGGTAAATGCCATCAGGCCCAGGAGACTTATCTATATTCATCCTTTCCAATATTCCCAAAACCACCTCCCTGCATATTTCCAGGGCATCCATTCTAATTATTTGTGATTCCATATTCACATCAGCAACAGTGTCCTGTTCCTGAGTGAATACTGATGAAAAGTACTGATTTAATGTCTCTCCAATCTCCTCCGCCTCCACACACAACTTCCCACTACTATCCTTGACTGGACCGATACCTACCCTAGTCATCCTTTTATTCTTGACATACCTATAGAAAGCCTTTGGGTTTTCCCTAATCCTACCAGCTAAAGACTTTTCATGTCCCCTTCTCGCTTCTCTTAGCTCCCTCTTTAGCTCCTTCCTGGCTACCTTATAACTCTCAATCGCCCCAACTGAACCTTCACGCCTCATCTTTACATATGCCGCCTTCTTCCCTTTCACAAGGGACTCCAATTCCTTACTAAACCACGGCTGCCTCACAAGGCCCTTTACACCATGCCTGACTGGTACATACCTATCGAGGACACGCAGTAGCTGCTCCTTGAACAATCCCCACATCTCATTAGTGTTCTTCTCTTGAAGCCTGTTTTTCCAATCCACACATCCTAAGTCATGCCTCACTGCATCATAATTTCCCTGCCCCCAGCTATAGCTCTTGCCCTGCGGCGCACGATTATCCCTCTCCATCACTAAAGTAAAAGTCACCGAGTTGTGGTCACTGTCCCCGAAGTGCTCACCTACCTCCAAGTCTAACACCTGGCCTGGTTCATTACCTAGAACCAAATCCAATATAGCCTCCCCTCTTGTTGGCCTGTCGACATATTGTGTCAGGAAACCCTCCTGCACACATTGTACAAACACCGACCCATCTAATGAACTCGAGCTATAGCTCTCCCAGTCAATATCTGGGAAGTTAAAGTCCCCCATAACAACCACCCTGCTACCTTCACTCTTTTCCTGAATCATCCTCGCTTCCCTGAATCATCCTCGCTTCTTGGCCTCACTCTGCTGGATTTCCACTTCAGTACAAATTAGAGCTAACTGCTTTGCTGTTGGAGAATTACATTCAAAATACAAGAATAAACTGTTGTGGGAGACAGAAATTAACAGCTACAAAGATTTTTAGTGCTTAAAGATATAAAATAGACTTACTACTGACTTATAAGTGGAATGAATGTTTGACATAACAGTAACTAGTTACTAAGTATAAATTTTAAAACCTCAGAATCCAAAGATTTTCAAGTCAACGACTTCAATGATGGCTACTATTAATTACATAGGCTGGATGCATGTTTAATCACCTTCTGTAGCTGGGTAGCCTGTGCCTGTATGGCTACTGATGTCCTCTCTCCTGTCAGCATTGTGTCAGGACCAATGGCTGGAGTGTTTTCTTTAGGCTGAAACAAACTGACTGAAACTAGCAATCTAGTGTTTCCAGAAACAGCTGTGTGCGCCAATGGGCGGAGCACTATTAAAATTAGGTGTCAGATGAAGTAGCAAAATAATAGAACAAATGTCCATAAGAGAAATGAGGGGAAAAATGCAAAATAAGGGTCAATAACAGGTTTGAAATATCTTGCAAATTCTATTATCCATCAGAGATCATCTTGGTTTAATTCTAATTTTCATAAGCGTGTTTTTTTAAACTTTGCATGCAAACTTCAAAGTAAATGCAAATGACAAAGTACGTTAATTTGTTGAGGAAGTTGGACTACACTGAATCTTGATAATTTGAAGCAACAAGGATTTATTTTCAAACTCTTAAACATATTTTGCATTTTTTTGACTATTGTTATTGATTCAGAAATCATGCACTGTGGGCTCACTTTGACCAGCATCTCTCCACATGTGTTATCAGACATGCAATTTCTCTAAACTTTCTCTTTAGATTCAGAACTTCAGCATCCACAGCACTTTATTTTTATTATAGCCATCTATCATTTTCCATTTGTGAAAACCATGCAGTCCAAAACAATCTAAAATGTGCTTGAAGTCTTACATCTGATTTGATACATTTACAATTTGAAGTTAAAATAATTTAAAGCAGGATTATTAAATCATCAATAGTAGACAGAATTTTTAAAATCATTTTAAAAATGAAAAACATGAACTAAATGACACAAAGCACTTTTTGAAAAACTTATTCTGCAGTCAAACCATCTACCAAATGACCAATGAAACCAAGCACCCTTCAATGTGCCAAGATGCTGGGTCATGTCTAGTTTTGTAAGCCTAGCTGGTGCAGCTTGCACAAAATATACCTCTTTTAAAAATATGAACTGATAAAATGATTGAATATATAAAGGAATATAAAAACAAAGGCCACTTGCTCTCAATATGATACTGAATAGTCTGATACTTAAAGCACAATACCAATCACCCAAAGTTATCTTTTTTAAAAAAAAAACTTGAGTCATGGAGTGCTAGAGATTTACAGCACGTAAACAGTCCCTAGGGTCTGACTCGTCTATGCTGACCAGATATTCTAAGCTAATCTAGTCCTATTTGCCAGCACTTGGCCCATATCCCCCTCACACTTCCTATTCATATACCCATCCAGATGCCTTTTAAATGAATTGATCAAACACAATAAATTAATGACTCTGATTTTATGACTAAATCCATTTTGTAAAGAAATAGTACATCATTTGACTCAGTGTAAGCATGCTACAGAAAATATGACTTAAATATGACCATATCTCTCATCCTGTAAATTTTAATTTTCCATTGACTTCATAATTAAAACTAATGAATAAAAAAGTCTGTTGGAAGCAAAACATAAGCAGAATAGCACTAAAATATCTGGATTTGATACTTTTAGGATTTCATGTGCAATCAAAATTATCTGTAGCATCTTTACAACAGGCATACAAACGTAATGAAATTAATAGCATGAATCACTAAATTCAAATTCCAAAGTAGCCTTCAAAATAAAATCTAGATAATGAAATAAATGTATCCTTGACAAGCATTATCTGAACAGTACAAAACAACCTAAAACTGTCTCCCCTCTTGAACCTACTCGTCTGGGCGGCATGGTGGCAAGCACTGCTGCCTCGCAGCGCCAGAGACCTGGGTTCAATTTCCGCCTCAGGCGACTGACTGACTGTGTGTGGGTTTCCTCCGGGTGCTCCGGTTTCCTCCCACAGTCCGAAAGATGTGCGGGTTAGGTGAATTGGCCATGCTAAATTGCCCGTAGTGTTAGGTGAAGGAGTAAATGTAGGGGTATGGGTCTGGGTGGGCTGTGCTTCTGCAGGTCCTGTTTCCACACTAAGTAATCTAATCTAATCTAAACATTGCAACTGGATGCAAGACATTGCTGTTTTATTTGGTTGAGATAGTGCTACAGCACTACATTTAATTGCTAATTTATTCCTTGACCTTTCCATGTGAATAACTAATTTAAAAAAATAGTTTTACTCAAAAGTGACAAACTTTTAAAAAGCTAGCATTCCAATATATATCTCTGAATAGAACTTGCTAGAATGCAATAAAGAAACATGACTTCTGATTGCTCAAGGCCAGGTGCCACTTATCTTTATTTGGGTATGGTCATTTCCATCAGCTAATATTCTATGCATTCGTGATCTTAGGACTACATGCATTCTCACATTGTTAGCTTTCAATCTTTCACCCCATTCATTAATCAAAGTTCATCTTTTCCAAATCTAACAAAAGAATCCATAATCTATTTTGAATACAATAAAAGTGATTATTCTAACATTCCGCCAATGTTACCATGTTCATTGTTTTTGTTAATCCATTGTTTCCTGGTGTTATGTGCATTTGAACTACTAATTCTGTAATATACAAATACATTTTCTGTCAAAAGAAACAAATGTCAAGTATGATAGTTCAAAAGATGCTTAACATTTCATCTTTACTTGGGAGTGCAGTGCTTCTAATCAAGCTATTAAAACTGGAAAATGGATGAAACACAGTAGCAAGTTGATGTCAATCTTGTCTCAAAAGGTAAACATGGGAAAGCTGCAGATAGGGGACATCAGTGATAATTCACCATTCAGTCTTTCAGCTAAACAGTCTTTCCAGGTGAAGCAGCATTTCGCATGTGCCACCTCCAATCTGGTCTATTGCATTTGCTGCACCCAATATGACCTACTGTACATTGGAGAAACCAAACACCGACTGAGTGACTGCTTTGCAGAACACCTCCACTCTGTATACAAACGTGACCCTGACTTCCAATAGTCGGTCATTTGATCAAAGCATCTTGCTCACGTGCCTAATTGCCTGTCTTTAGCATGCTGCAATTCTTCAGCAAATTACAGTGCAAACTAGAGGAACAACATCTCCTCTTCAGACTAGACACTTTACAACTTTCTGGCCTTGGCACCTTCAGATTGTAAACTCTCACCATTTCTTCCTTTATGTTTTAGCTTTACTTGCATTCTCTGTCACCATATCTTCCCTCCCCTTCCCCACTCAAATGGGACCATCTGTTCTTTCCAGTTTGGCAGTTAGATACATCATTGTTTTGCCATCCTTACAATCCAAACGCTTAACCTGCATTATCAGCACCTTTTCTCCCACAGCATTCCACCCCACATTATTATATAAATGCTACCCACTCCACACTTCATGTCAACTGAGTTATCTAAACTCAACATTCGCTTGCTCTCTCCATGGATGCTGCCTGATCCACTGTGATTTCCCACATTTTTTGTTTTCACCAGACCTTAGAGTTATCCAACAAGAATCAAACCATCTTAAGGTTTCAATTGTTAGAGGAATGCACAGGAAGGGAAATAGATTACTGCTTCTGACTATGTTGAACCAGAACTTTGGCAACAAAAAAGTTAAAGTTTTTCAGGCAGTTTCTGGAGGTAGTTGAAGTTTACATTTTTATTAACAATAAAATAACAGCCACAATATAAGAAGTATGAAATTGCAGCTACCTATGTTGAAGTGATCAGTGGAAAGAGTTTTAAACTCCTGGAATATTGGGACGTGTCCTTTTAAAAAGGAGCACATGTATATGACCATTGAAGCAAGTGACTAAAATTGTGACTGAGATTAATCAATCCCAAGCGTACTAGTTAAAGGTTGAAAGGGGAAGGAGAGCAAGTAGAAAGGAAGAGAAATGAGCTCAGTACTGTCATAAATTCTAAATAACCCCAAAAGTTTCATGGGCAGATTGAGATAAATAGCAAAAATTATGTCTTTTGAGGTTTGGCACAAAGTTTTACAAGGCTTTATGATGTGGTAGTATTAATCAAAGCAAATAATCCTGATTACCATGTATTTGGGAATGCTTTGAGAATGGAAGTGAGAATGTTTGAAAGTATTGTTTTGAATGATGCTACAAATCTAAACATGAAGGGTATACTCAATTCTAGATCTGAATCCAATCTGATTTGAATCCAGGAACAGAATGGGATTTTGCAGCTCAACAATGAGATTGGTGAACAAATTTTGAGTGCATTTCAAGATGTAATGAAAAGTAATATTTGGAGACTTGAATTTTCCAAAAGTAGAATGTGAAATACACAAAACTAAGGGCAAGTATGGAGTGGAATTTCTGATGTGTATAAGAGTTTTCTGAATCAATGTATCCCATAAGGCCATAAGATAAAAGAGCAGAATTAGGCCATTTGGTCCACTGAGTCTGCTCCATCATTGGATCATGGCTGATCCGTTTCTCAACCCCATTCTCCTGTCTTCTCTTATAACCCTCGAGCCTCTTACTATATAACTGATATATCTCCATGCCTTAAATACATACTTACTTGACCCCCTCAGGCTTCTGTGGCAATGAGTTCCACAGATTCACTACTCTATCTGGCTAAAGAAATTCCTCCTCACCTCCATTCTAAAGAGCCATCCCTTCTCTCTGAGAGACTGACATAGGGCATAGCCTCAAACAAGTAGAGACAACTTCTCCATACCTGTTTTGAACCCATGAATTTCAATGAGATTCTTCCTCCCTTCACCCCCCTTCTTCCCCACCCCCACTCTTTCCCCTCTTCCTCTTCTCCATCATGTATAGATCCAGAGTCCTCAACCAATCCTCATATGACATGCTTCAACCCGGTTTAGCATTCTTGTAATGCTTGTCTGGACCCCCTCCAAAGCCAGCACATGCATCCTTCAATACAGGGCCCAAAACTGCTCTGGTTGTTCCAAATGCAGTTTGACCAGCGACTTTTATGGCCTCTGCTCTTATATTCCAGCCCTCTTGAACTGCCAACTGCCTGCTTGAATTAAGACTCCCAAAACCGTTTTGTGCGTCAAATTTCTAAAGCTTTTCCCCATTTAGAAAATAATCTATACTTCTGTTTTTCTTACCAAAGTGCGTAGCCTCTCACTTTCCCACATTATATTCCATCTGCCATGTCTTTGTCCACTCACCTCATCTGTCCAAGTCCTTCTACAGCATTCTCACCACCTCAATACTATCTGTTCCTCCACTATTCTTTGTGTCATCTGCAAACATAGCAGCAATGACGTCCATGCCTTTGCATAGATTATTAATATATAACATGTCAGCACTGACCCCTGTGGATCTCCAATAGTCATTGGCTGCCATCTTGAAGATGACCCCTTTATTCTCACTCTGTGCCTTCTGCCAGCCAGTCAAGCCACTGTCCATGCCAGTATGTTGGCTCTAACACCATGGGCTGTTATCTTATTACCCTTGGTCAAAGGGCTTCTGGAAACCAAATAGGTAATGTTCACTGGCTTTCCTTTGTCTAACTTGTTAGTTACCACCTCAAATAATTTAAACATTTGCCAGACATGATTTTCCCTTGATGAAGTCATGCTAACACAACCCTACTTTTGCCATGCACTTCCAGGTAGACTTCAATCTCACCCTTAATAATGGATGTTGAAAAATCTTACCTACAACTGACGTCAGGCCGGTTTACCTGACGTTTCCCTCCTTAAACAGGGATATTACTTTAGCCATTTTCCAGTCCCATAGGACCCTTCCTGACTCCAGTGAGTTCTGAAAAATCACACCAATACCTCACCAATGCCTTCGGCTTTCACCTTCAGAACTCTGTGTAGTTCATCTGGTGCTGGTAATTTGTTCACCTTCAACTTCTCTCACACCACCAACTTTAACAAAGGCCATTACGTTCACCTTTGTCCTCTGAAGTTTTAAAGTTCTGGTATGCGACTGGTGTTTTCCAGTGTGAAGGCTGATGCAAAATACCTTGAGTTCCTCTGCTATTTCTTTGTTCCCCATTACTATTTCTCCAGCTTCGTTTTCCAGCAGTTCAATGACCACTCTTGCATCACTACTATCTTTTAGATATCTTTTGGAAATCTTTAATATGATTAGCTAGCTCACTCTGATATTTTATAATCTTCCCTTTTTGTTTAGTTATCTTCTGGTTTCTGAAACCTTCCAACCCTTTAGCTTCCTGCTAATCTTCACTACATTGTGTATGCTTTTTCTTCAGATTTTGTGCTGTCCCTGACTTCCCTTGCCAGCCATAGTTGCCCGTAGAGAATTTTGAGAAGATTTGTAGCTCAGGTTGAGGTTCTGGATGTAGGTTTGCTCGCTGAGCTGGAAGGTTCATTTTCAGATATTTCGTCACCATACTAGATAACCCCTTCAGTGAGCCTCCGGACAAATCATTGCTGATGATTCCTGCTTTCTATTTAGGTGATTGGGTTTCTTTGGATAGGTGATGTTATTTCATGTGGTGATGTCATTTCCTGTTCTTTCTCAGGGGGTGATAAATGGGGTCAAAGTCAATGCGCTTGTTGATAGCGTTCTGGTTGGAATGCCATGCTTCTAGGACTACTCGTGCGTTTGGCTTATCCTCCGATGGATATGTTGTGCTAGTCAAAGTGGTGTCCTTCCTTATCTGTATGTAAGGATACTAGTGAGCGAGAGTATGTCATTTTGTGGCTGGTTGATGTTCATGTATCCTGTTGGCTGGTTTTATGCCTGTTTGTCCAATGTAGTGTTTGTTACAGTTCTTGCATGGTATTTTGTAAATGACATTAGTTTTGCTTGTTGTCTGTATAGGGTCTTTCAAGTTCACTAGCTGCTGTTTTAGTGTGTAGGTGGGTTTGTGGGCTGCCATGATGCCAAGGGGGTCAGAGTAGTCATTTCTGAGATGTCTTTGATGTAGGAGAGAGTGGCTAGGGTTTCTGGATGCATTCTGTTTACTTGTTTGGGTTTGTCGCTGAGAAATCGGCGGACTGTGTTCATTGGGTACCCCTTCTTTTTGAATCCACTGGAGAAGTGATTTCCCCTGCTCTGCGTAGTTCCTCTGTGCTGTAGTATGTGGTGGCTCATTGAAATAATGTTCTGATGTAGCTTCATTTGTGGATGTTGGGATGGTAGCATCTTAGTTCAGTATTTGGTCCGTATGTGTTGTTTTCCTGTCGACGCTGTTTTAAAGGTCCCCATTGGCTGTTCGCTCTACTGTGATATGAAGGAATGGCAGTTTGTTGTTGTTTTTCTTCCTCTTTAGTGAATTTTAGGAAAAGCCCGAGATAAGCACGAGAATTCCTGGAAGCATGGCATTCCAGCTGGAACTCTATCAACAAGCACATTGACTTGGACCCCACTTAGCAACCCCTGAGTAAATGACATCACCATAGGAAATGACATCACCAACCCAAAGAAACCCAAACATATAAATAGAAAGCAGGAATCATCAGCAGTGCTTTGTCCGGAGGCTCACTGAAAATGTTACCTAGTATGGTGACGCAATGTCTAGAAATAAACCTTCCAGCTCAGTAAGCAAACCTACATCCAGAATGATTGCCCTTGTCCTTTGCTTCGTCTCATTCTTCTTCCTTTAGATAAATTTCCCATATCCATCAAAGAAAGAAAATATATTGATTTTGGGAATTAAGTGCAGCAAGTAAATCAAACTATAATAGGAGAGAATCTTAGTAATGAAATGCTTTTGGAGTAATTAGGAAAAGAATCAAGAGAATAGCAAAGGAAAAATTGCCCAACTTGAGTGTTAAGCCAAGGCCTGTGTTTTAACAAAGAATCATAAGATGCAGTGAAAAGAGGATTTTGGAGTGAAGCAGTGATGATGTACAGTATTGAACAATCTTTAGAGAAGAGTTCTGGTTCAAACTTGGAAAATACCTTTCTTGAAGACAAAAGGCACAATGACTACAGCTAATATATTCAGATCACAAAGGAAATTTAAAAGAACAAGTTTTTTTCACAGTTGGAAAAGCTTCTAGAAACAATTTTGGAATAGAATTAATTGCTGCAACAACATTTGTGGGTAAATTAGGGGCAGTCAGCCTGAACTACTTGAGGAAATATTTGGTTCACTCAATCTTGTGCGGCTGTATGCCACTTGTACCTCAAGAATTATGCTGGTATTATCAAGTTGGAATTCATTCCAAGTGGTAACAATGTGTTAATGAGGGTAATATTATTTGTTTGGCATTTATGGGCTTCCAAAAGGCATTTGTCTAGTTCTGCATCACAAACTCCTGAGAAGCATTGTACTCATGGAATAGAAGAAAAACAGCAGAAATGTGAATACAAAATTGACTGACTGATGGAAACATAAACTGGATATTGATTGATTGATTGTTTGGGCTGGAAAATGTTTGTTTGAGTTTTCCAGGAGTTTATATTGAGACTCTTGATTTCATATCCAGACTCTTAATTTCATATCCGGAATCTAGATAGTGGAGTGTAGGAGACCATTTCAAATTTATGATACAAAACTTGGGAGTGCTGCAAATTGAAAATGACAATATAGAACATAAAAAGGATATTGTAAATGTGATGAATAAATGGCAGATGACCAATGCATTGAAGTGTAAAATGATGCATTGTGGTAGGAAATGCATATAAAATAAAGAATACTATTCCACAGGGTGAACTGGAGATACGAGAACCAAATGTACATGCAGCATGGATAATCCAGGTAACTACAGACCTGCGAGCCTGACGTCAGTTGTGGGGAAGCTACCGGTGAAGATACTGAGGGATAGGATATATACAGATGGAAGAAAATGGGCTTATCAGTCATAGGCAGCATGGTTTTGTGCAGGGAAGGTCATGTCTTATAAACCTAAAAGAATTGTTTGAAGAGGTGACAAACTTGATTGAGGGATGGGATGTAGATGTCATACACGTGGGGCTGGGAATCAGAGCCATATGTCTGAGAGGGAGTCAGTTGCAGACAGGACAGTGATGGGATGTATTGAATCTGTCAGGAAGGTATCTCATGCAATGGAACAAAGAGATTGGTTAAAGTGAGTCTGCTTTAATGCAAGGAGTGTCTGAAATAAGAGTGACGAACTTAGAACATGGATCAGTACTTGGGGCTACGATGTAACGGAGATATGGGTTTCACAGGGGCAGGAATGGTCGCTTGATGTTCCAGGCTTTAGAACATTTAAAAAGAACAGGGAGGGTGGAAAAAAAGAGGGGGTGTAGCATTGCTAATCAGAGAGTGCATCGCAACTACACAAACAAAGGTTGTTGAGGAAGGTTTGTCTACTGAGTCAGTATGGATGGAATCTAGGAACAGCAAGGGAACAGTCACTGCATTGACTGTTTTCTACAGACCACCTAATAGCAGTAGAGAGATTGAAGATCTCATAAGTGGGCAGATTCTGAAAAAATGCACAAGTAGCAGGCTTGTTGTTATGGGTGATTTCAAATTTCCCAATATCGACTGGAACCTCCTGAGTGCAGATGGTTTGGATGGAGCCGTTGTTGTTAGGTGTGTTCAGGAGGGTTTCCTTACTCATTATGTAGACAGATTGACGAGGGGAGAGGCCATTTTGGATTTGGTGCTCGGCAATGAGCCAGGACAGGGGTCAGATCTCGCAATGGGAGAGCACTTTGGTGACAGTGACCACAACTGCTTCACATTTAGCGTAGCCTTAGAGAGTGAAAGGAGCAGTTACCGAGGGAAGATTATTTAATAGTGTCATAATTTCCTTTTGCCCAATCAGACAAGAGTTGAGAAGTATTGACTGGGAGCAATTGTTCCACTGAAAGGGCACAGCAGACATGTGGAGACTATTTAAGGAGCAGTTGTTGTGAGTGATGCACAAATTTGTTCCTCTGAGACAGGTAAGAAGAAGTAAGATTAAGGAATCTTGGATGACTAGAACAGAGGAACTTCTCATCAAAAGGAAGAAGGCAGCTAACTTGGGTGGAGGAAGCAAGGATCTAGAAAAGCTTTAGAGGATTACAGGCTTGCTAGAAAGGAGCTCAGAAATGGACTGAGGAGAGCCAGGAGGGGACACGAAAAAGGCTTGGCAAGAAGGATTAGGGAGAACCCAAAGGTGTTTTACTCATGCGGGAGGAATAAAAGAATGATCAGGAAGAAGGTCGGGCCGATCAGGGATAGCGGAGGGAACTTGTGTGTGGAGTCTGAGCCGATAGGGGAAGCTCTAAATGAGTTTCTTGCTTTGGTTTTCACCCAAGGAAAGGGATCGTGTAAATGAAAACTTAGAGGAGCTGGCATACAGTCTTGAACAAATCAAGAAATTTTGGAAGACATAAAGATTGATAAGTCCCCAGGGCCAGACCAGATTTATCCTAGGCTGCTCCGGGAAGTGAGAAAGGAGGTTGCTAAGCCGCTGGCGAGGATATTTGCATCCTCACTCTCCACAGGAGTCGTACCAGAGGATTGGAAAGAGGCAAATGTTGTTCCTCTTTACAAGAAGGATAATAGGGAAATCACTGGCAATTACAGACAAGTCAGTCTTACGTCTGTGGTCAGCAAAGTTTTGGAAAGAATTCTGAGGGATAGGATTTATGACTATTTGGCAAAGCATAGTGTGATTAAAGGCAGTCAGCATGGCTTTGTGAGGGGCAGGCCATATCTTATAAATCTTACGGAGTTCTTTGAGGAGGTGTCCAGACAGGTCGACGATGGTCACGCAGTGGATGTGGTGTATATGGGTGTCAGCAAGGCATTTCCATCGGCCATCACGAAGGCCTCCGAGCCCTCCGCTTCTTCCTCTCCCGCCGACCCAACCAATACCCTTCCACTGACACCCTCCTTCGACTGACTGAACTGGTCCTCATTCTTAACAACAACAACTTCAAATCATCCCACTTCCTCCAAACCAAAGGAGTAGCCATGGGCACCCACATGGGCCCCAGTTATGCCTGCCTCTTCAGATATGTGGAACAGCCAACTTCCGCAGCTACACTGGCACATCCCCCACCTTTTCCTCCACTACATCGGTGATTGTATTGGCGCTAATTCCACTACCAAACAACCCAAATGGCCTCCTCCTTCAAAGACCACAATTTCCCCTCCGACATGGTCGACGTGCTCTCCACCACATCTCCTCCACTTCCTGCACCTCTGCCCTTGAACCCCGCCCCTCTAATCGACACCAGGACAGAACCCCACTGGTCCTCACCTTCTACCTCACCAACCTCCGGATACATCGTATCATCCTCGATCATTTCTGCCACCTCCAAACAGACCCCACCACCAGGGATAGGTTTCACTCCCCACCCCTACCAGCATTCTGGAGAGATCACTCCCTCATCAGGTCCACATCCCCCACCAACCCACCCTCCACTCCCGGCACCTTCCCCTGCAACCGCAAGAAGTGCAAAACTTGCACCCACACCTCCCCCCTCACCTCCCTCCAAGGCCCCAATGGATCCTTCCATATCCATCGCAAATTCACCTGCACCTCCACAAACATCATTTACTGTATCCGCTGCATCCGATGTGGTCTTCTGTATGTTATGGAGCCAGGCCGCCTACTTGTGGAATGTTTCTGGGACACCTGCACCAACCAACTCAACCGCCCCATGGCTGGATACTTTAACTCCCCCTCCCACTCCGCCAAGGACATGCAGGTCCTTGGCCACCTCCATCGCCAGACTCCTGGCCACACGACGCCTGGAGGAAGAGTGCCTCATCTTCCGCCTAGGAACCCTCCAACCACAAGGGATGAATGTAGATTTCTCCAGCTTCCTCATTTCCTGTCCTCCCACCTTATCTCAGTCCCAACCTCGGACTCAGCACCACCCTCTTGACCTGCAATCATCTTCCTGACCTCTCCGGCCTATCACCCTCACCTCCTGCCACCCATTGTATTCCCAGCACTCCTCCCCCAAAGTCCCCCCAACCCCCACCTTTTATCTCAGCTCACTTGGCACACCAGCCTCATTCCTAAAGAAGGGCTTATGCCCGAAACGTCGATTCTCCTGCTCCTTGGATGCTGCTTGGCCTGCTGCACTTTTCCAACACCACACAGGTGGGATGGGATCTGGAGTTGTAGTCCAGCAAGTAGGTTAGCTGTTTTTCAGGGTGTCCGAGAATGTAGGGAAGCAGTGGAGAAGGTAGCACTGACAGGGAATACTTGCGGGCACAAAGATGGGTTCAAGTGTGTATACTTCAACGCAAGGAGTATCAGAAATAAGGTGGGTGAACTTAAGGCGTGGATTGGTACTTGGGACTACAATGTTGTGGCCATCACGGAAACGTGGATAGAAGAGGGACAGGAATGGTTGTTGGAGGTTCCTGGTTACTGATGTTTCAGTAAGATTAGGGAGGGTGGTTTAAAAAAAGGGGGTGTGGCGTTGCTAATTAGAAATGGTATAATGGCTGCAGAAAGGCAGTTCGAGGGGGATCTGCCTTTGGAGGCAGTATGGGCTGAAGTCCGAAATAGGAAAGGATCAGTCACCTTGTTGGGTGTTTACTATAGGCCCCCAATAGCAGCAGAGATGTGGAGAAACAGATTGGGAAACAGATTTTGGAAAGAGGCAGAAGCCACAGGGTAGTAGTCATGGGCGATTTCAACTTCCCAAATGTTGATTGGAAGCTCTTTAGATCAAGTAGATTGGATGGGGTGGTGTTTGTGCAGTGTGTCCAGGAAGCTTTTCTAACTCCGTATATAGATTGTCCGACCAGAGGAGAGGCCATATTGGATTTGGTATTCGGTAACGAACCGGGACAAGTGATGGGCTTGTTAGTGGGTGAGCATTTTGGTGATGGTGACCACAATTCTGTGGCTATCACCTTGGCTATGGAGACAGATAGGTGCATGCAACACGGTAGGTTTTACAATTGGGGGAAGGGTAAATATGATGCTGCAAGACTGGATCTGAGGAGCATAGGCTGTCAGGGAAGGATGTCATTGAAATGTGGAACTTTATCAAGGAACACATATGATGTGTCCTTGATATGTATGTACCTGTCAGGCAGGAAAGAGATGGTCATGTGAGGGAACCTTGGTTAACGAGGGAGGTTAAATGTCTAGTAAAGAGGAAGAAAGAGGCTTACATAAGGTTGAGGCAACGAGGTTCAGACAGAGTGTTGGAGGGATACAGGATAGCCAGGAGGGAGCTGAAGAAAGAGATTAGGAGAGCAAAGAGAGGGCATGAAAAATCTTTGGCGGGTAGGATCAAGGATAACCCCAAGGCCTTTTATGCGTATGTGAGAAACATGAGAATGACGAGAACGAGGATAGGTCCGATCAAGGACAGTAGTGGGAGAGTGTATTGAGTCAGAAGAGATAGGAGAGGTCTTGAATGAGTACTTTTCTTCAGTATTTACAAATGAGAGGGACTGTATTGTTGAAGAGGAGAGTATGAAACGGACTGGTAAGCTAGAGGAGATACTTGTTAGGAAGGAAGATGTGTTGGGCATTTTGAACAACTTGAGGATAGACAAGTCCCCCGGGCCTGACGGGGTATATCCTAGGATTATGTGGGAAGCAAGAGAGGAAATTGCAGACACGTTGGCAATGATCTTTTCTTCTTCACTGTCAACGGGGGTGGTACCAGGGGACTGGAGAGTGGCGAATGTTGTGCCCCTGTTCAAAAAAGGAATAGGGATAACCCCGGGAATTACAGGCCAGTCAGTCTTACCTTCGGTGGTAGGCAAAGTAATGGAAAGGGTACTGAGGGATAGGATTTATGAGTATCTGGAAAGACACTGCTTGATTAGGGACAGCCAGCACGGATTTGTGAGGGGTAGGTCTTACCTTACAAGTCTTATTGAATTCTTTGAGGAGGTGACCAAGCATGTGGATGAGGGTAGAACTATGAATGTAGTGTACATGGATTTTAGTAAGGCATTTGATAAGATTCCCCATGGTAGGCTTATGCGGAAAGTCAGGAGGCATGGGGTAGTGGGAAATTTGGCCAGTTGGATAGAGAACTGGCTAACCGGTCGAAGTCAGAGAGTGGTGGTAGATGTTAAATATTCAGCCTGGATCCCAGTTACAAGTGGAGTTCCGTAGGGATCAGTTCTGGGTCCTCTGCTGTTTGTAATTTTTATTAATGACTGGGAAGAGGGAGTCGAAGGGTGGGTCACTAAATTTGCAGATGATATGAAAATTGGTGGAGTTGTAGATAGTGAGGACGGCTGTTATTGACTGCAAAGGGACTTGAATATGATGCAGAGTATTTTGGTTGTCCATTTTGGAAGGACAAATAAGAATGCGGAATACAGGGTTAACGGTAGGGTTCTTAGTAAGCTGGAGGAGCAGAGGGATCCTGGGGTCTATGTTCATAGCCCTTTGAAAGTTGCTACTCAGGTGGATAGAGCTTGTAAGAAGGCCTCTGGTGTATTAGTGTTCATTAGCAGAGGGATTGAATTCAAGAGTCGTGAGGTGATGTTGCAGCTGTACAGGACCTTGGTAAGGCCACATTTGGAGTACTGTGTGCAGTTCTGGTCACCTCACTTTAGGAAAGATGTGGAAGCTTTGGAGAGGGTGCAGAGGAGATTTACCAGGATGTTGCCTGGAATGGAGAATAGGTCATACGAGTATAGGTTGAGAATGCTAGGCCTTTTCTCATTGGAATGGCAAAGGATGAGAGGTGTCTTGATAGAAGTTTATAAGATGATCAGAGGAATAGATAGAGTTGACAGTCAGAGACTTTTTCCCTGTGTACAACAGTGTGTTACAAGGGGACATAAATTTAAGGTAAAGGTGGAAGGTATAGGGGGGGATGTCAGGGGTAGGTTCTTTACCCAGAGAGTGGTGGGGACATGGAATGCACTGCCTGTGGGAGTGGCAGAGTCAGAATCATTGGTGACCTTTAAGCGGCAATTGGATAGGTACATGGATAGGTGTTTAATCTAGGATAAATGTACGGCACAACATCGTGGGCCGAAGGGCCTGTTCTGTGCTGTGTTGTTCTATGTTCACACTTTTCAACATTTGATGGGTTCCCCATGGTAGGCTCATTCATAAAGTCAGGAAGTATGGGATACAGGAAGATTTGGCTATTTGGATTCAGAATTGGCTGGCTGACAGAAGGCAGAGAGTGATTGTATTCTGCCTGGAGGACAGTGTTGAGTGGGGTCCCACAGGGCTCTGTTCTTAGGCCTCTACTCTTTGTAGTTTTTATGAGGAGGTTGAGGGGTGGGTTAGTAAATTTGCAGATGACACAAAGGTTGGAGGTGTCGTCGATAGTATTGAGGGCTGCAGCGCGACATAGATAGGATGCAGAGCTGGGCTGAGAAATGGCAGATGGAGTTCAGCCTGGATAAATGTGAAGTGATGCATTTTGAAGGTCGAACTCAAATGCTGAATATAGGATGAAAGACAGGATTCTTGGCAGTGTGGAGGAACAGAGGGATCTGGGTGTGCAAGTTCATAGATCCCTCAAAGTTGCCACCGAAGTGGATAGGGTTGTTAAAGCGTATGGTGTTTTGGCTTTTGTTAACAGGGGGGTCGCGTTTAAGAGCTGCGAGGTTTTGCTACAGCTCTAAAAGTCCCTGGTGAGGCCACACTTGGAATATTGTGTCCAGTTCTCGTTGCCCTACTATAGGAAAGATACTGAGGCTTTGGAGAGGGCGCAAAGGTTTACCAGGATGTTGCCTGGACAGGAGGGCTTGCCTTATGAAGAAAGGTTGAATAAGCTCGGATTTTTCTCTAAGGAGAGAAGGAGGAAGAGAGGAGACCTGATTGAGGTGTACAAAATAATGAGAGGAATAGGTAGAGTCAATAGCTAGAGGCTCTTCTCCTGGGCAGGATTGACTGGTACAAGAAGTCATACGTTGAAGATATTGGGAGGGAGGTATAAAGGAGATGTCAGAGGTAGGTTCTTTACGCAGAGAGTTGTGAATGCATGGAATGTGTTGCCAGCTGTGGTGGTAGAAGCAGTGTCATTGGGGACATTGAAGCGACTGCTGGACATGCACATGGATAGCAGTGAGTTGAGGGATGCGTAGGTTAAGTTATTATATTTTACTTTTGGATTAAATCTCGGCACAACATCGTAGGCCAAAGGGCCTGTTCTGTCCTATGTTCAGTAAGGCATTTGATAAGGTTCCTCATGGTAGGCTGATAAAGGTGGCATCGCATAGGGTCCAAGGTGTTCTGGCTAGATGGATAGAGAAGTGGCTGGGTAACAGGAGACAGAGTAGTAGTGGAAGGGAGCTTCAAAAAAATGGAGACCCGTGACCAGTAGTGTCCCACAGGGATCCATGTTGGGACCACTGTTGTTTGTGGTATACATAAATGGTTTGAAGGAAGGTGTAAGTTGCCTAATTAGCAAGTTTGCAGATGACACTAAGATTGGTGGAGTAGCTGATAGAGAAGGGGACGGTCAGAATACAGCAGAATATAGATTTGATTGGTGAATTGGGCAGAGAAATTGAGAATGAAGTTCAAATGCAAGGTGATCCATTTTGGAAGATGCAGTTTCAGAGCGAACTATACACCAAATGGAAAAGTCTGGGGGAAAATGTACAGTGAGATCTGGGTATTCTGGTCCATTGTTTCCTAAATGCAGGTCAGTAGAGTGGTCAAGCAGGCCAACATGCAACAAGCTTTCCTTCATCAGACTGGGTACTAAGTACAACAGTTCATAGGTCACGTTACAGTTGCATAAGATTTTGGTTTGGCCACATTTGGAATACTGCATACAGTTGTGGTTGCCACATAACCAAAAGGATGTGGGTACTTTGGAGAGGGTGCAGAGGAGCTTCACTAGGACATTGCCTGCTATGGAGGGTACTAGCTATGAGGAGATGTTGAGTAGATTAGGATTATTTTCATTGGAAAGAAGGAGGTTGAGGAAGGGACCGGATTAAGGTCGACAAAATCATGAAGGGTGTAGGCAGGGTGCTTAGCAAGAAAATTTTACCCCAGAATAGAGGACTCCGTTACTAGGGTCACGAGTTCAAAGTGAGAGGGGAAAAGTTTAGGGGAGATATACTTGGAAAGCTCTTCATGCAGAGGGTGGGGGGTGCCTGGAATGCATTGCCAGCAGCGGTGGTAGGAGCAGGAGTGATAACGTCATTTAAGATGTATGTGGACAGGTACATGGATGGGCAAGGAGCAGAGGGATACAGACCCTTAGAAAATAGGCAACTGGTTTAGATAGAGGATCTGGATTGGTGCAGGCTTTGGAGGGCCAAAGAGCCTGTTCCTGTGATGTAATTTTCTTCTTTGTACATGAGTTATGAAAGGTGGCAATACAGGTTAATCTTTATTAAATAATAAGGTGTCTTAGAATTCTTAATAATTAGAGAGCGGGAATAGTATGCACTTTTGACCCCAGATGTGTATCAGGATCCCCAGAAGTCCCCACGTATTGACTGCATGGGTACTCTGGGAAATTGTGAACACCTTGTGTGCAATTTCCTTTTTCCCGGAACTCTCCAAAAAAAAAATCTGTCTGTTGAATTAAAATTGAGAGAATGGATAGTTCTGATTTATTTGTCCAGGAAATATTTAAACAAAACATAAATTGCCCTATCTGGAATTCACCCTTTGCTGACCATCTGATTCCAATCCCCTCTCAGGCTGAACCCCCTGATGAGCCTCCAACCAGACAAGCCCTTCCAGCCTGATCCACTGTCCTTAATGTTTGGCACATGTCCATCTCCCTTTTCACCACCTCATTAGCATTTGCACATCAAATTTATGACAGTTAGTGATGGAAAGGGGCTCAGCTTCTGTGCTGATGCTCTTTGCTGGTCTCTGCATACCTTCCTGCACTGAGAGCATTCTTCCACACCATTGGTCTGAACGCAGACCCTTAATAATGCCTGCAACTAGGTAGATAGCTTTGTCTGTTGGGTACGTTGGTTCCAATAATGATTAAATGGATTGGAACCTTGAAACAGCCATAGTAACCAATGGGTAGAGTGGAAATGACAAAATTAAAACAAATTATAAATGTAATAATTGTTTAAAATAATCTTAGGAAGCCATTTTCATCGCATTAATGCTCTTCAGGTCAGGAGGAAATTGATCTTTTGAGTTTGGCTAATGTTGTGCTTAGAAGGATGGTGATACAGAGAACCGCTGGGAAGTGTATGAAGTCTGATATTTAGGCCATCATGAATCCATCATGGCTTAATTGGGCCGATGTAACTGAGTTCACCTTCACATTAGGGAGTTCAAAGTTTTTCAGTTTTGATTGAAGAAAGATCACAGAAAAGGCTAATATTGCGCTGAACACTAGTAAGCCTGAGATTTGGGAGATTTTCAGAAATTGGAGGGTGACTGAAATGTTGATTGAACATAAATAAAAGTAAAGTAGCCAGAAATATAGTAACAGATTATAAGGCCTTTTCTTAAATGTATTTGCATTCCCATTTGTAGTGATCCCTTGAAGGCAGAGACAGGAAAATGTTACCATGCGGAATGAGGAAGTTACATGACCATAATAAATATGTTGAAAAATGTGCTGGTAAAGCACAGTAAAACACAGCATCCGAGACACAAGAGAGTTGACATTTTGGGCAGAAGAACTTCATAAGGAGTGGTGAAGAGCTTATGTCTAAATGTCAACTTTACTATGTCTCGGATGCTGCTTGACCTGATGTGATTTGCCAGCAACATACTTTCTGACTCTGATTTCCAGCTTCTGCAGTCCTCACTTTCTCAAAAAATGAGGTCTATTCTCCCAGCAGAAGACAGGTTGCAAAGCAGAAATAGAGGGTTCTGGAAAGCAAATAAGAATGAAGAATGTAAAGTATGACCAAACTTGAAAGATTAAAATGCTTCAGTCCTACATCATGGTGGTCTACATCAAGATTTCTGGAAGAGGTAAATGAAACTGTATTGTATCAATTAATTATTCTGTAATTTTGGAATTGTGCCACTGGTTTGGAAGTTAGCAAATGTAAAACTGTAGATTGAGAAAGGAGGGAGAAGAAAAACATGGGCAAGGTAGCCTGGCATTAGTTGAATAGAAATACTGGCTTAGCAATTTTTGAGAAGATTTTTAGCTCGCACTGATAAGTTTGTTGAGCTGGGAGGTTTGTTTTCATATATCACTCTGCAACACCCAAGAACTAAAAACGCAGAAGAAAAATATCTATACAAGATTTTCAACAAAAATGGATACCAATAAACATAATCCACCGATTCCTTGGAAACAAACCTAAGCAAGCAGATATAATGCAACCAAAAGCTATAGCCACGTTTTCTTGCATCGAAGACATATCACAAATGACTTCCAGACTACCCGGACTCCTTGGCATCATGGTAGCCTACAAACCTACCAATACATGTAAACAGTGACGACTGAAACTAAAGCATCCATTAAATACCACAAGCAAATCTAACGTCATTTACAAGATACCATGCAAGAGCATTTTTTAAAAAAAAATCAGTCAACCAAGAAGGAAACTTGCCACCAGGATACATGAACACCAAAAGACATGACCCACTATCACTAGTTTCCATATGTACAGACAAAGGAGGACACCACTTTGACTGGGAAACACACACATCCTAGGACAGGCAAGACTAAGAAATGCGCAAGAATTCTTAGAGGCGTTGGATTCTAACCAGAACTCCATTAATAAACACATTGGTTTAGATTTTATCTATCTTGCCTTGAGAAAAAAAACCAGAAATGACATCACCCACCTTAAGAACCAAGAGCTATAAATAGAGAGGCAGGACATACCACCAACGCTTCACCTAAGACTCCCCGATATTATCTCATCATGGTAACCAAACGTCTGAAATCAAGCCTTCAAGTTCAGTGAGCTAACTTATGTACAGAAAATACTGGAATCTGATATGACGGAGATTTTGAATGTACTTTAGAAAATCCCAGTAACATCAGGTAGTCACTGATTTTATGAAAGGGGGCCAATCATTGACAAATTACCATTCTGGCAAAAAATGTAGTTTGTAAGATAAAGGAGAGCTGGTAAATATAGTCAAAATGTTAATCCATCTGTTTGGACATATTAGGAACTAGGCATAACATGCATGTTTTAGTGGGTGGGACATGAATGCAGACATTTTTGGAAAAAAGTCCGGGAAAAGAGCTAAGTGCAAGGAAAAAGTTTGAAGATTTGAGATAATGTATGTGCATTACAATAATGTATCCATTAATTGGTTAATTAACTCTGTTCATTGAATGCATGCCCAAACCCTTTGAGTATCAACTTTTACAAGCTTCATATTTTTAAATAAAAGTTTGCTTTTCTATTTCTTATTCCAGAAGTGAATAGTCTTGCACTTCTCCACAATAGGTGTATCTTCAATTGTCTGCAACAGTTTAAGAAAGAGGTCTCTACCAATTTCAAGGGAAGTTAAGGATAGGTAGTAAGTGACCCAGCCAGTGCCCAAATCCTGTAAAAATAATTTAAAATAAGGTAATTGTAGAAATGATGTGAAAACTGATGGTTATTGTTTTTAGGGTGCTTTGAAAATCATGACAAAAGGAAGCTATTGGGAACATTGTGTTTGTACTGATCATTTAAACAAAATGAATAAATCTGTATTTATATTGCCCTTTTTAGAGCCTTTAAACATCTCAAAGCAGCTTGCATCCAGTATAGGAATGATCCTGACCTTCCAGATGTTTGCAATAAACCACTTTACATCATGCTAGCATTTAGTTGGAGAACATTTTGTTTCGAGTAAAGTTTCAGAAAAAGTGTAATTGGACCTGTAATGCTAACTCTGCTTTTTCTCCACTGATGCTGCCAGAGCTGCTGAGTTTTTCTATCAGTCTCTGTTTTCATTTCTGATTACCATCATCATCTACTCTTTGGGATTTCTATCTAGGGCCTGTTGTAATGGACTAACAAAGCACAATGCAAGCTCAAGGAACAAGATCTTAAGCACTTCACAGCCTCGCAACTTCACAGCCTGATTGAGAACTGACATCATGCAATGTTCTATCCCTCTTAACTTTGCGCTCATTCGAGAGGAACCATTTTCTCTCTTTCATACTTTAATTACATATGTGTTTTATATCTCACTTTGTCTTCTACCATATTGTACAGCCCCTTTGTCTTTCACAATGGGCCTTCTGTATCCCTTGCATCACAGTGGACGGCACTGTGGTTAGCACTGCTGCCTCACCGAGCCAGAGACCCAGGTTCAATTCCCGCCTCAGGCAACTGACTGTGTGGAGTTTGCACATTTTCCCCATGTGTCCCACAGTCCAAAAATGCGCAGGTTAGGCGAATTGTCTATGCCGAATTGTCCATAGTGTTAGGTGAAGGGGTAAATGTTGGGGAATGGATCTGGGTGGGTTCCGCTTTGGCGGGTCGGTATGGACTTGTTGGGCCGAAGGGCCTGTTTCCACACTGTAAGTAATGTAATCTAAAAAACCTTGTATACAAATCAATATCTTCCAACCCCTTTCAGTTATGAGGAAGTCATAACTGGACTTGACACTTGAACTGTTTCTCCCCAGATACTGCCAGATCTGTTGAGTTTCCCTAGTATTTTATTTGTTTCAGACTTACAGCATCTACTCTCTTTGCATTTTAAGTGACAAATTGACAACAACTTTGTTCATGAACCCAACTCCCCATTGATCTTCAAGTATTGATTCAGTTTCCTTTAGAAAATTATAATTGAATCCCCTTTCATCTCCCATTCTATCATCATGGCTGTGTTTTTTCAAGAAAACTTGCCCCACATTTGATTGACAAGATACTGATTTTTTTTGGTCAGTGGTGGAAGTTTTTTTTCATTATAGAGTTATAAAGTCGCAGACGTATAGCACAAAACAAGCCCTTCAGTCCAACTCATCCATGCTGACCAGATATCCTAACCTCATCTAACCCCATTTGTCAGCACTTGACCCATATTCTTCTAAACCCTTCCAAATATGTATATATGCCCATCCAGATGCCTTTTCAATGCTGTAATTGCACCAGCCTCCTTCATTTCTTCTGGCAGCTCATTCCATGCACCACACTGAAAAGGTGCCTCTTACATCCCTTTTACATTTTTCCCCCCTCACCCTAAACCTATGCCATCTCATTCTGGCCTCCCCCAATCCAGGGAAAAGACCTTGTCTATTTATCTTATTTGTCCCTCATAAACCTCTAGAAGGTCACCCCTCAGCCTCTGACGCTCCGGGGGAAACAGCCCCAGCCTATTAAGCCTGTCCCTATAGTTCAACCACCCCAACCCTGGCAACATCCTTGTAAATCTTTTCTGAACCCTTTCAAGTTTCATAACATCCTTCTGATGGGAGGGAGACCAGAATTGAACACAATTTTCCAAAGGTGGCCTAGCAAACAACCTGTACAGCTGCAACATGACCTCCCAACTCCTATATTCCATGTTCTGACCAATAATGGAAAATATACCAAACACCACCTTCACTATCTGATCTACCAAAGACTCCACTTTCAAGGAACAATGAATCTTCACTACAAGGTCCTTGCTCAGTAGCACTCCTCAGGACCTTACCGTTAAGTCTATAAGTCCTGCCCTAATTTGCTTTTCCAAAATGCAGCACCTCCTATTTGGGTAAATTTAAACTCCTCTGCCACCCCTCAGCCCATTGGCTTATCTGTTCAAGATCCCGTTGTATGTTCTTCACTGTCCACTACACCTCCAATTTTGGTGTCACCTGCAAAGTGGCTACCTCTTATGTTCACATCCAAATCATTTTATATAAATGACAAAAAAACAATGGACCCAGCAGTGATCCTTGTGGCACACCATTGGTCACAGTCTGAAAGGCAGCCCCCTCCAACACTACCACCATCTGTCTGCTATCTTCAAGTGAGTTCTTTATCCAAATGGTTAGTTCTCTCCGTGTTCCACCAGGTCTAACCCGCTAACTGGCCTTTCAGGAGGATGCCTTACTGAGATCCAAGTTGATCATGCTCACTGCTCTGCCCTCATCAATCCCCTTTGTTACTTCCTCAAAAAGCTTAATCATGTTAGTGAGACATGATTTCTCACTTAAAGCTATCCTTAATAAGTCCTTACCTTTCCAACTATATGTAAATCCAATCCCTCCGGATTCCCTCCAACAAATTGGAGCCACGACCTTGGCATTATTGGTACCATGTTCTAACCACTTGAGCTAACCTAACAACACCAAGTTTTCAATGAGCTGGTGGTTAGAGCATGCTTCAAATAATGTGGGTTCAATCCCTACACTGACCAGGTGTAGCATTGGGGTTCACAAGTGGCAGGTTAGCACTTGCAGGGTGTGTTTGTCGTTGCTTTAGTGGGCCTGTGGTTCATTGGTCTCGGGATTTAATTCTGTCTTGGGGATTGACAGTGTTGAGATGCAAGGGGTCCCCGGTTCAAATCCCAGACGAGCCCTTGTTATGGGCAGCACAGTGGCTCAGTGGTAAGCGCTGCTGCCTCGCAACGCCAGGAACATGGTTTCGATTCCCATCTCACGCAATTGTCGGTTTGGAGTTTACACATTCTCCTCATTTCTGCGTGGGTTTCCTCCCACAATCCAGAGATATGCAGGTCAGGTGAATTGGCCATGCTAAATTGCCCATAGTGTTAGGTGCATTAGTTCAGAGTAAATATGGGGAATAGGTCCGGGTGGATTACTCTGCAGAGAGTTGGTGTGGATTTGTTGGGCCGAAGGACCTGTTTCCCTATTGTAAAGAATCTAACCTCCTGTCCTCTGTTGGCCCTCATGATTTTCCTCTTAAGTATACTCCGACTGTTTTTATACTCTTCTCAGGATTCACTCTGTCTCTGCTGTCTATAGTTGTCATAATGTGGAGTTACTGGTATTGGCATATGGTGGACAAAATTAAAAATCACACCATGCCAGGTTATAATTTGGAAGCACTACCTTTCAGAGCACTGCTCCTTCATCAGGTAGCTGTCCAAAAGCTACTGCTTCCAAATAAACCTGACATATATGCTGCTGCCCTCTTCTTGATCAAAAGCTCAATTTCTCTAAGTCATTCCCTACAATGACCAGCCTTGTCTTTTACCCTAACAGGAATGTACAGTCTCTGGACTCATGTTTTTAAATTTTTTTTTAAGGCTTCCATTTTCCAGCTGTCCCTTTACCTGCGAACATCTGTCCTGAATCAGTTTTTTGAAAGTTCTTGCCTAATACTGTCAAAATTGGTCTTTCTCCAATTTGGAACTTCAACTTTTAGTTCTGGTCTATCTGTTTTCATCATTATTTTAAAACTAATAGATTTATGGTGATTATTCTAAAGCACTTGTGATTTTTGACTATCTATTAAGCCTTCTCTGTTTTAACAATCCTAGCTTCACAGATCTTCTATAACTGAGCTCATTCAGCTCCGGCACTATTCTAGGATGTCACCATGATACTTTATGAACATGTTCTCCTGGACAAGTAGGGCTTGTATTTCTCTACCATATTCCAATCTAGGTCTAACTAATGTTTTTATATTTAAAATACAACTTTTTAAAAAACTCCATGTAGTTCTAAAGCCAAGAATACCTCAGACAACTTTTAAAACAGCATAAAATAAAAACAGCCCTCTGGTTGTTTTTCTCCTGTACCATTTTATTTGTATAGTTTTTCATTCTGTTTCCAAATACGTCCTTTCATTCTGCTTTGCATAACACTTCATATTTCACCTGACAGACTGGGCTTATCACTGTGCTCCTCAAAACCTTTGCTTTCCTCCCTACTTACTATATTTCTAACTTTGAGGTCATCTGCAAAGTTTTACCTGTAGCTGTTAATATCTACGGTCATGTCATTATCACACAAATTGCCTGTAAGACACAGGCTCAGAAGTAGGCCATTCAGTTCAATGAGTCTGCACCATTCAATGAGATCATTGCTGATAACGCCACTTTGCTAACTTTTCCCTGTAACACTTGATTTCCTTTACAGATTAAAAATGCTGAAAAATGTGGGGCTGGAAAAAGAAGGCCAGGCAGCATCTGAGGGGCAGGAGATTCGATGTTTCAGGCATAAGCCCTTCTTCAGGAATGAGGCTGGTATGCCAAGTGGGCTGAAATAAAAGGTGGGGGGGGAGGGAATTTGGGGGAGGGATGCTGAGAATACGATAGGTGGAAGGAGGTGAGGGTGATAGGCCGGAGAACGGGTGGGGGCGGAGAGGTCGGGAAGATGATTGCAGATCAAGAGGGCGGTGCTGAATCAGAGGGTTGGGACTGAGATAAGGTGGGGGAGGGGAATTGAGGAAGCTGGAGAAATTCCACCTCCCCACAACCTTCTCTCAGTCCGAATCCTCGGATTCTGCACTGCCGTCTTGACCTGCAATCTTCTTCCAGACCTCTCCGCCCCCACCCCCTCTCCAGCCTATCACTCTCGCCCTCATCTCCTTCCACCTATTGTATTCCCAGCATCCCTCCCCCCTCCCTTTTATCTCAGCCCGCTTGGCACACCAGCCTCATTCCTGAAGAAGGGCTTATGCCTGAAACCTCTATTCTCCTGCTCCTCGGATGCTGCCTGGCCTGTTGTGTTTTTCTAGCACCACATTTTTCAACTCTGGTACTCCAGCATCTCCAGTCCTCACGTTCTCCCAGATTAAAAATGTCTATCACCACCTTAAAGCTGAGTCATTAAGTATATTCAATCACTCTGAGTGAAGAATTCCACAGATTGACAATCCTCAGAAGAAATTCCTTATTCTGTCTTGTGTTCAGTCTCTGATTCTGAGATTTCTGGTCTGAAGCTGTCCCAGAAGGGGAAGCTATCTTTCCACAAGCGCCCTGCCACATCCTCTAAGAATCTAAAATACATCAATAAGCTCACCTTTGATTCCTTTTCTGTGTTCTAACGAGTGCAGACCCAACCCTTTATAGGTTTATAGTGATGAGGGATGTAGATAAGGTCTTTTCTCTAAGGTAGGCGAGTTCAAAACTAGGAGGCATATTTTTAAGGTGAGAGGAGAAAGATAAGACATGAGCAATCTTTTTACACAGATAGTGGTTAGTGTGGAGAATGAGCTGCCGGAGGAAGTGGTGGATGAGGTACAGTTACAATGTGAAAGACCTTTGGATAAGTATGTAAATAGGTAAGGTTTGGAGGGATATGGGCCAAAGGTAGAGAGGTAGGGCTAGTTTAGTTTGGGAACATGATTGGCATGGGCTAGTTAAACCAAAGGGTCCATTTCCATGCTGTATGTCACTCTCACATTCTAACTCTCTAGAAATAAGGGCCAACATCCCATTAGCCTCCAGATTATCTGCTGCACCTGTGCACTAGACTTGTTTCATGGACAAGTAACACCAAGTCCCTTTTAATGTTGTAGCTTTCTGCAGATTTTCTTCATTTAAATAGTTTTCTTGTTCCTGATTCCAAAATTAAAACAACTTCACATTTTCCCATATAATGCTCCATCATCAATAAAGGGATGGAAGCTGTCATCAACAGTGTTATCAAGCAGTACCTGCTTAGCATAACCTGCTGACTGATGCCCAGTTTGGATTCCATCAGAACTGCTTAACTCTTTCCCTCATTATAGCCTTGGTTCAAACATGATGTTATCAACCAGGCCAGACTCCTGTTATAGTCTGACATACTGACCTTGACATTGCAGATGCTGAGCGCCAGCTCTGGTACCACCACCTATCTCCCCGAAGACCATCTCCCTACCATGGCTCGAAGCCTATTGTATCAATGACAGTCACTGACCTCCGTTTATCTGGAAATTTCCACCCCATTGTCTCCAAGCTGATAGTCTCTGAGCCCCAGCAAAGCTCATTTCTACCTCCTGAACATCTACAAACAAGACTGCCTGGGCAGACCCATTGCTTTTGCCTGCTCCTGCCCCCACAGACCTCATCTCTACCTACCTTGACTCAGTCTTTTTGGCCTTGGTCCAGTCCTTTCTCACTTCCATTCATGATTCCTCTGATGCTTTTGCACCAGTTTCAGAATGTCTCCTGTTCACCATAGACATGCAATCCCTTTACATGTCGATCCCCCACCAGGATGTTCATGGGGCTCTCTACTTCTTCCTGAAGCAAAGGTCCAACTGTCACCACCTACTGCCACCTTCCTCTACTTGCTGAGCTCCTCTTCACCCCCAACAACAACTCTTTTAACTCCTTTTATTTTCATCAGAGCACGCAGATGGGCCCAGTGATGCTTGGCGCTTTGTGGGGTATGTAGGATATTTCTTGTTCCAGTCCTATCCCGACCCCCATTCTCATTCTCTCCCCCCTCTCCGATATATTGATGATATCATCAGTGCTACTTTGCCCCCTCATCAGGAATTTCTCTTCCAATTTCCACCCCACCCTCACTTTTACCTAATCCATCTCTGACCACTCCCTTCTCTTTCTCCACAATTCTGTTTTCATTGCTGGGGATGGATTAGCTACAAATTTCCACAATAAACCCATTGACTCCCACAAGTACCTGGACTATACATCCTCACACCCTGTTTCCAGTAAAGACTATTCTGTTCTCTGCTTGTCCGTCATACATGTACAATGACACCAACTTCGGCAAGAGAGCCTTCTTCCACAACCGTGGATTCCCCAGCACTGTTGCCGATGGGCCCTCAACTTGGTCAGACCCATCTTCTGCCCTCTTTCCCCCTCCCTCCCTCCAGTAACAGTTTTGGGATTCCACTTGTCCTTACCTGCCATCCCACCAGCATCCACAGCCAAAAAATCACCTGTCATTTCTGCTACCATCAGACACACATTCCACTTCCCTATGGGACACTGTGGTTCATTCTTCCTTCACTCCCACCACCCTCCTTACCACCCCAACACTCACCCTACAGCATCTTCCCCTGCAATTGCTGAAGGTATAACACCTGCCCATTTACCACCTCCATCCTTAGTATCCAAGAACCCTAACATACCTTCCAGGTGAAGCAGAACTTTACCTGCACTTCTTACAATCAAATGTAATCTGTATTTGCTGCTCAAAATGTGGTCTCCTCTATGCTGGGGAAACAAAGCATAGGCTGATTGACCTGCTTATAGAACATCCGTCTGCAAAAAAGGCACTGAACTTCCAGTTGCCTGCCACTTCAACACACCACCCTGTTCCCTGGCCAACACCAGTGTTGCAGTGTTCCGGTGAAGCTCGGCACAAGCTGGAAGAACAGCAGCCCTCCAGTCTCTATATTGAATTCAATAATTTTAAGGGATGAACTCATCCATAACACGGCTCCCTACCCCACAGACCAGGCCTTGTTATCACATAGTCTGTCATTACACACTAGCTGCTAACCGTCTCCATTACCAGCTATTCACCTGCCCAGCCAGATTGTTATCAATGCCTTTGTCTGTTCAATCATTCTGCCTTTCTCTTTGGCTCTCTCCCACCACCCTATCTTCATATAAACCAACATTTTCTGAGCTTCCATCAGTTCTGATTAAGGATCACAGGACCTGAAATGTTAACTCAATTTTCTTTTCACAGATGCTGCCAGACATGTGGAATTTTCCCAGCATTATCTGTTTTTGTTTCTGACTGACAGTATCCACAGTTCTTTCAGTTTTGTTTGTAGAACTGTGGGGTAAAAACTGGCATAAATATGAAAGCTTTTATATAGAGGCTTAGATTTTTTTAAAAAAAAGTCACTTTTTCTTCCATGCTGTAAGATTGGACATTGGCTTTGATTAATCTACATTCTGCAATGCCAGTTGACAGGTTTGCTAAGCCATATTTTACATTAACTGTAAGGGGGTGTAGTAATTTTAGTTTAAACAGTATTTCAAGGAGGCATTTGAGTTTACCAATAAAAATTAAAAAGCTGAACATTTTCAGGTGGAAAAATGCTATTTCCTCAAGTCAACAATGACTGCATTCATTTTGGATCTTTCACTGTAGAGGGATGAAGGCCATTTGATTCCCATAGGGTGTTAAAAATTCTCTAAGCAAAAATCATTCTAAAGAGAATAGTAAATCACTTTTGAAGCAGGAAAGTAGGAGTTTATGGAGAAAGCATGGCATTCTGTAATTTATCTTGAATACTGTATATATTTAAAACTAAGTATTGTGGTTTTACCTTTTTCCTGTGCTGTCAGGTCCATGGTTCTATTTAATAGTATACCTAAATATTTAATGAATGATGTCGCAAGGGAAAGTTGCACCTTTTGTGGAACTGAGCCATGTATTTTTCAAATAGCTGTTCAAGCCATTGGTTAGGCCCCTTCTGGAATGTTGCGTGCAATTCTGGTCTCCTTCCTGTTGTTGTGAAACTTGAAAGGGTTCAGAAAAGATTTTACAAGAATGTTGCCAAGGTTAAAGAAGTTGAGCAATAGGGATAAACTGGGGCTGTTTACCCTTGAGCGTCGGAGGCTGAGGGGTGACCTTTATAGAGGTTTATAAAATCATGAGGGGCATGGATACGATAATTATACAAGTTCTATTCTGTGGAGTGGGAAGCTCCAGAACTAGAGGGCATAGGTTTAGGGTGAGAAGGAAAAGATATAAAAAGGATCTAAGGGGCAATATTTTTGCACAGAGGGTGGTGCGGTATGGAATGAGCTGCCAGAGGAAGTAGTGGAGGCTGGTTCGATTACAACATTGAAAAGGCATCTGGATGGGTATATGAATGGGAAAGGTTTAGAAGGATATGAGCCAGAGTGCTGGCAAATGGGACTCTATTAGCTTACCATATCTGGTCAGCATGGACGAGTTGGACTGAAGGGTCTGTTTCTGTGCTGTACATCTCTATTACCCTGTGACTCTAAATATGACTCAAACTTGCATAATTTTAAACCCTTCCAGTGTTTGTGAAGCTATTCATTGGTTTGTACTCTGAAAATGTGCCATCAATTTGAGCTTTACCATGAATGTGATTCAATGGTTTTGTTAATGTTATTAAACTGTGAACTATTGCATCATGTTGCTAATTTCTTTTGCAATGTAGAGATGTTTTGAGTCTGACTCGTTAACAAATAACCTTATAATATCAGCATAGAAGAAGTGATCTAAAGAAGTTATTCACGGAAGATTCAAGTAGTGAGGGCACTGAACATAGCTGGATCTTGGAACCCCAAGTTAAGGTTACTCCAAATGTCGCAAACTACAGTAAATCTAAAAAAAGAAAAATGTCGCGCTTAAGAGGTTTGTTTGTTAATCAAGTGCTTCTTGCAAAGTGGATTTTTAACCCAACTCATTTGCTAATTTGTCACTTTATTTTCAACGTAAGTTTTGCCACTCTCTCTTGAATCCAGTGAAGATGAGCAGGATCAGAGAAAGGTAAATAAATTATTAAACTTTTCTGCAATCAGTCATTGGCTAAAACACAAGATAAAAGATATTACTAAATTAATTTCCTGCTAATTCTTGTTTATAGTGTTTAAGTTTTTTTTTCCAAGTGAGGTGAAAGTGACAGCTCTTGACATGAAAGCAGCATTTGACCATATGTGGCATCTCGGAGCCTGAGCAAAATTGCAATCAATGGAATTTGGGTGAGGGAGAGGAGGAGCTGTTTGGTTGATGTCATGATCTGGCACAAAGGAAAATGGTTGAGTTTGTTGGAGGTAGGCCATCTCTGCAGGAGCTCATCGGGTAGTGCTCCATTGTGCAGTCAGAAATGGAGGTATTTGCTGATTGAGCCATATTCAGCATTATTTGTGACTTCTCAGGTATTGAAGCGTTCCATGTTCAAATGCAGCAAGACATGAACAAAACCAGGCTCGGGCTAAAAAATGGCAAGTAATATTTGTGCCACACGAATTCTAGGCAATGACCATCTCCCCTAAGGAACCATCCGTGGCATTTGATGGCATTGCAATCTCTAAATCCCCCATTATCCACATCCTGGGGGATTACCATTGAACAGAAACTTGATTCCCACATAAAACATAATGGTTACAAGAGCAGATCAGAGGCTAAACATACTGCAGCAAGCAACTTTCTTCCTGACTCCTCAAAGCCTGCCTGTCATCAAAAAGGCATAAGTCAAGAGTGTGATGGGATATACCTCACTTGCCTGGATGAGTGCAACTCCAAAAACAGTCAAGAAGCTTGACAAAAGCATCCAAGACAAAACAACTGTGCTCAGTAGCAGCAGTGGTGCCATCTACAAGATGGCATGACAAGTTCCTTAGATGGCACCTTCCAAATACATGACTATCTCCATCTAGAAGGGCAAGGCAGCAGATATGTGCAACACCAGCATCTGCAAGCTCCCCACCAAACCACTCACCACCCTGACTTGGAAGTACATGACCATTTCCTCACTCTCCAAATTCTGGGAGTCCTCCCGGACGGTGTTATGGGAAGAATTGCAGTGGTTCAAGAAAACAGTTCAACAGCCTTCTCAAGGGCAACTAGGAACAAACAATAAATGTTGGCCCAGCCAGTGATGCTCATGTTCCATGAGTGAATTAGAATTGGTTTATTTTAGTGGAAAAAAAAGTTGTTGGAATAATCCTTCCTTAACAAAAATGTTTCCCTGATAACTCATTCTCCCAGTAGCAGATCCTGCCCCCATTATGTTTGTGTTTACTTGCCCACATGCAAACCACAGAGCAAGTGATCTGCATCCATAATATTTGAATATTTGTTTAGATTTTGCTGTGACTATCAAAAAAAAAGCTTTCATCTTTCACGCAGGGCCTCTGACCTCTTTGCAGCATTTGTCTGAGCAGAGACAAAATGCTGAACTGGAGGTGAGCGTTACTTACTTTGATGTGAAGGTTAGATTAGATTAGATTAAACTTAGTGTGGAAACAGGCCCTTCGGCCCAACAAGTCCACACCGACCCGCTGAATCGCAACCCACCCATACCCTACATTTACCCCTTACCTAACACTATGGGCAATTTAGCATGGCCAATTCACCTGACCGGCACATCTTTGGACAGTGGGAGGAAACCGGAGCACCCGGAGGAAACCCACACAGATACGGGGAGAACATGCAAACTCCACAGTCAGTCGCCTGAGGCGGGAATTGAACCTGGGTCTCTGGCGCTGTGAGGCAGCAGTGCTAACCACTGTGCTGCCCATCAAGGGAACATTTCACCAAGTATGTGATTATGGAACCCCAGCAAGACTAGATTCAGGTCAGAACTCCATGGTTTGGAGACATACCTAGCACAAAGGAAGGTGAATAGAGGCCAATCATCTCAATCTTGGGACATGCCTGCAGGCATATCACCTTAACAGGCTCCATCAATAACCTGCTTGTCTTAAAGGTAGAGATGTTCACTGTGCAATGTTCAGCACCATTTGTGACTTCTCACTCATTGAAGTGGTCTCTGTTCATGCCCACTATGGTTTGCGCTGACAAGTGGCAAATATAATTTCTACCACAGCAGTGCCAAGTATTGATCATCTCCATGGCTATTTGAAGTTCATTTAGTATACCATTACTGAATTCCCCATTAATATTTTACCGTTAACAAGAATTGAACCAGACTAGCTTGTGGATGCAAGAAGTCAGAGGTAAGGATTCTGTGGTGTGTCATTCCTCTTCTCCCCCAACGCACAGAACCCATCCCTCTATCAACCCAAAAACCTGCCTGTCAGCTGTCAGAAAAAGTCAAGAGCATAACTGTGAATACTCTCTGCTTCTCAGGATGAGTGTAGTTTTAATACCACTTGAAACATTCAGGGCACAGCATCTCACCTGACTGGCACCCCATTCAGCATTTTGTTCTTTCACCACTCATGCACACTATCTATTCAATGTACTGCTGTCACTGGCCAAGCCAAGAGCACTTTCCAAGCCTGTGAGCTCTACCAAGCACAGAGACGAGGAATGCATGTGAACAACACCACTGCTTTCCCTCCAAGTCCTTTGTGACTTAGTGTATTCCTGATACTTCACTGTCACTAATCAGGATGCTGGAATATCTTAATCGAACAGCACTGTGGATGTCTCTACATCCCAAGGGCTGCAGCAGTTCAAAATGACAACATGCACCACCATCACCTATAAGACCAGTAGGATTGGGTAATAATTGCTGGCCTAGCCAGTGAAGCCCACGTTTTTGGTCATCTACCCGTACGTATGAATGAAGAGAAGAACAGAAGCTCTCACATTTTGCTGAACTGAGCCTTACACTTAAAATGGCTCATTGATGCAAAACGTTGCAATTTTTAAAATCAAATTATCCATTGATTCACACTCTTCAAAGTATCTTTTTAAAAAAAAAAACAAGTGTGGAATTGAGTGAAGAATATGAAAGTAGACCTAATTAGTTTGAAATATTTGGCTTGGACTGTTTGGACTGAAGGGTTTACTTCTGTATTGTATGACTTTAGAAATAGAGACTTTGGCTTTTTTGCATTAGTGTCCCAAAATATAAATAAAATCATGCCCAATCTTCAAACTCAATTCCACTTTCCTGCTAATCCCCATGTTCCCCATGCAAGGATCATTCCCTCAGACAGTCATCCCCACCATCGAACCCCCAGGTGCCTTCACCTGCAACCAGAAAAGATGCAAAACCTGCCAGTACACCACCCCCTCACCTCTATCCAGGTCCGCAAACAGTCCTTCCAGGTGAGACAGAGATTCACCTCCTCTCTTTCAACCTAGTTTACTGCATCAGGTGCTCCCGATGTGGCCTTCTTTACATCAGGGATACAAACTTAAACTTAAGGAACGGTTCACCGAGCAACTCAGCCGGGCCCACAGGAGCCAACCAGACCTCCCAGTCACCGCCCATTTTAATTCCCCCAACCACCCCTTTTCTGACCTGACCATCCTTGGCTGCTTCCATTGTCAAAACAAACCATAGCTCCTATTGGAGGAACAACATCTTATCTCCCGCCAGAGGACCCGATAGCTCAGAGGATGCAACAGAGTTCTCCAGTTTCAAATATTCTCCCTCCCTCCCCATCCCCCGACTCCCTTCCCAGCCCCTCCACCACCTACCACTGTTCCCTGCTACCAACTGGATTCATTCCTCCCATTGATGAACCAGGTCGCACTATCTACTTGTCTCCACTTCACCATCCTGCCCTCGCCACCCCCTTTATCTGCAGATCCCCCACAACCACCCTCAACACCCAAAATGTTGACTACTCCACCTCCTGATGCTGCCTGGCTTACTGTGGTCTTCCAGCCTCTACCTGATGCTGCCTGTCTACTTTGGATTCCAGCATCCACAGTTTTATTTTGTCTCTCATCCCCATGTTCACAGCTTCCTTTCAAATGCAAAAATATCTCTATCTTAACATCAAATGTGCTCAACAACTGTGTATTCCAGACCTCTGGGACAACAAACTCTGAAGAAATTCCTTCTTATCTCCGTGTTAAGTAATTGATCACTTATCCTAATGCTATGTCCAAGAGGCATTGAATAAAATGCCACTCAAAAGATTAATATGAAAGAGGGCTCCTCATTGGCTATCTTTAGCATAAACTCAGTCTGGAGGATTGTTTGACATCAGTCCAAAAGGACAGATTCATTGAGGCATGTTCAAGTTGCACCAAGGATCTGTGGTCTTAGCCAGTTACAATCTATTTAAATGACTTGGACAAAGAGACCAATGCTTCTGAATCCAGGTTTGTTCATGATGAAAAGCTTGATGGAAATGTAAACTGTGAGGAGGGCTCAAAGGCTGCAAAGGAACACATTGATAAGATAAGATAAGATTGACAAGTAGACATTCTAAGCACAAAGGTAGAAAATAATTGGCCAGAAAAATATTGAAATTTAGAAATTAAATGACAAGGATTATTTTGCTAAAACTGCATAGGACTTGGATGGGATAGCTCCTCGTGTACTGTTTGAAGGTTCGGTCTGTGAAGAAAGGTAAAACGCACCTTTTAAAAGCTGGTGCAGTGAGGGTTTTACTCATTCCCTGATTGAGGTCAGAAGGATGATTTCAGGTTCCTTGTTCAGACCTGTGGAGGTGGCAGAGCATTCTCCGTGGATAGGGGACATCTAGGATCTTCCATATGTCTATCAAGACCCTAAATGGGAAGTTGCACAAAACCTTTATAAAGCTTTTCTTCAATCTTTAATGTAGAAGGATTTTGAGTGCAAGGATAATTTTACATTTTGCCACTTCTTTAACTGTTTGCTGTTACCTGCATATCAAAGTCTTGTCTTGCACAAGGGTAGTTAACTCTTTTTTTTTAACCACAACATTTCATCCTTTTTTTAGAAAAAATGTTGCTGTTATATTCTCCTTACCGAAGACTTAACTTCCCATTGTTCACATTATATCCAAATGCTCCCTTGTTGATCCCTCAAAAAGAGAACACCATTTTGTGACCTCCTTACTTACTGTCCCACTTAGCTTTATATTTACAATTTTCTTTTTAACATGTTCCTCTCAGCACCTTTATCTCTATCAGTGATAGAGATGGTAAGTAATTGCAGATGTAGTACTGATCCATGTGCTGTTTCACCCGTACAGATGCCATTTTAAATGTTGCAATTGTACCAGCCTCCTCCTCCACTTCTGGCAGTTCATTCCATCCCACCCTCTGCATGAAAAACTTACCCTTAGGTCCCTTTTAAGTCTTTCTGCTCTCATCTGAAACCTCTGCCTTCTAGTTCTGGATTCCCCCAACCCCAGGGAAAATACTTGTTTATTTACCCTATCCATGCCCCTCATGATTTTATAAATCTCTATAAGGTCACCCCTCAGCCTCCAATGCTCCAGGGAAAACCGCCCCAGCATATTCAGCCTCTTTCTGTAACTCAACTCCTACAACCCCGGCATCATCCTTGTAAATCTTTTCTGAACATTTTCAAGTTTCACAGCATCTTTCCTTCCTATAGGAGGGAGAGCAGAATTGCACCCAATGTTCTGAAAGCCAATGTCCTGTACAGCCACACCATTACCTCCCAACTCCTCTACTTGATGCTCTGACCAAAAAAACAAAACACACCGCCTTCATTATCCTATCTACCTGCAACTCCACTTTCAATTCTTTGTCTTTGTTGACAAATTTTCTTTCCATGGTAAGTACTTATCACTATTGATCCTTTATTCTTGCATGGTTACTGAATTGTTTGTCTGACATTCAAGACTGATGGAAGGTTTCTTCTGAATGAATATAATGAGCCTCACTTAGATTTTCATAGCGTAGTTGGGTTCTCTGACTGACGAACAGACAGTCGGATGACCCCAGAACAAGGTGGCAGATTGCTAATTATGATGGCAGGCTGACCAGAAAGCCTGCTTTGATACACCAGTATTGTGTAAAGGGTTATTTTAAAAAAAACAAATCAAAACCAGCCCTTAGACCTGTATACTTCACCATTACCACACCCTCTCGCATTCCTTGTCCTCTATGCCTCAAGCCCATGAACCCCCATATCTTGTAAGCCTCCCTCATCCTCAAGCTTTATTCAATTTGATACCAACCCAAGCTCTCATTCATCACTAACTATTCTCTTTGAATAAAAGTTTGTATGTTGTCCACTAGTCATAAACAAGTGATCTAGTGTATAAACAAGCATCTTTGACACTCATTAATTTGACTTTTTTTATTTCCTAGAATTTATGCAGTGTTGGCACAAACATGGATTTTTGGTTTAAAAGACATTTGAGGTTATAGAATTGGGAATCCTGTCCTTTTTTTTTCCAAAAACAACAGTAGTTCTAAACTCTCCACTGCTTGAATATCTTTATCCAGCTGTTTTCAGTGCAGATTTCCAAATCTGACCTTCTCTTTTGAAATTATTTCCTTGACCTATTCATCCTTTCCTTAAAAATACAAATTTATCAAAATGTTGCACCTTCTACCTATTCTTTCTCATGTTGGAATTGTTGCATTGGTTTACTTGCATCATTCATTCTGAAATAAGACATGATGTAGCCTCTGGATATTCACCCAACCACCCTTCCCTGATGTTCTTCAGGTACTCAATTATTTCCTTGGCTTTAGCAGCAAAGATGAACATACCATCCTGGAAACAAATCTGTGACTGCAGAGATAGCTGTTCTCCTAAATGTTGAATCTCTCTTCATTATTGGTTTTCTGTCTGCACTCTTTCCCCACCATTCACCTGCTCCCTACGCTTTAAAACCAGGTTCCCCACAATGCTGTGGGACTCTCCAGAAGAAACATCATCTTGCACTAGTATTCTGAACTGGATATCAGCTAGAGAGGAAGATACACTCAATCATATTGCACTACATTCTGGACTCTTCTCTGACTTTGGTTGATTAACACATGGGCAATGGCTTTGATGTCAGCAGAGGGCAGTGGTGTTTGAAGGAATAATGTTTCTGTTTAGTTCACAGATTACAATTAGTTTTGTGTCTCCAACTACAATTAAACACAGCTATATTATATTGTCATGGAGGGTGAGGAGATATCTGTTTGATATACTCTCTACTGCCAGTTCCTTTTTGGTGCTTTTGCCAAAATAAAATCAGATTTTCGGAAAATATGAAGAGTGGTGGGTCTGTGATATGTGGCAAAATATGGTGTTCATAATCTTGTAGTTAGAGCATGTGGATATAAATAATTATTAAAAATGTCACTGAGAGAATTGTAATTCTGAAATGTATTTTGATTAAATTGTTGTTTCTTGCTAAAGGTAACTGAGAAAACGCAGTTGCAGGCTCAAGAAGAAAATCAAAAAATCACACGATCTGGACAGATTATTCCAGAATTTTCAGATCGACATCGCACACCAGCTCCTGTACAGATAGCCAAGAGGATTAAAAGTAAGACTTTTGGTTTTAGATTTTAAATGACTTTCCTGAGAGAACCCCAACTCTCGAATTTTGGAATTTGATGGAAATTGTTAAAATGGAAAATAAATCTGTTGGAACACAGTCCAGATCTCAATAGCAGTCATCTTGTATTGTAATATGTTTTGTTTTGTTGAATATATATTTCGGGGAATTATCTGTGCTTTTGAAAATGAAGAACTGGCAAGGAGAATTTATGAAAGTAATAAAGGCCTGGGTTTTAACTTCCCGTTGAACTGGAAGTGTGGTTGTAAATCAAATATCCTGTTTTTCAATTTGGTCATAGGACACAGGGAAGGGCAGCATTTTTTGTCCATCCTCCGTTCTCCTGGAGAAGGTGGCAGTGAGCTATTTCTTGAACCACTGCTTTCCTTTGGATGTAGGAACACTCTCAGTACTGTTAAGATAGGTTGAAAATTTTGGCCCTACGACAGCAAAGGAGTAGCAATGTAATTCCAAGTCTGGATTGTGTGTTACTTGTTTAATTGTCCACCACTATTCATAACTGGATATGAATGAATAGGCTGCTTCGCTCTTCAAGCCTCTTCCAGCATTCAATAAGTTGATAACTATCTGATTTAACTTAAACTCTCTGCAATTCGCTGATCATCTTTCATTCCCTTCATAATCAAGAATCAATTTACCTCCATTTTAATAATATTTAATGTGAAATCTGGATGTGGAAGGACTGCAGAGCTTAAATCTGATCTAGTTTAGTTTCAGCAGGTTAATGTCAGAAACTCTAGAAGAATTTCAAGATGCCAGTCTGTGGCACTTAAAACAGCCACCTCAAAGTTTTGCATTTACCTCTAACGTAAATTCTGTGGCAGTGGATGTGAGAACAGGTGTATGGATGTGTTGCAGCTATGATGGGCCTTGGTGAGACCACACATTGAATGTTATGTGCAGTTTTTGTCTCCTTTTTCTGAGGAAGAATACTCTTGTTCTTGGGAGTTGAGATAAGGTTTACCAAGCTGATTCCAGGGATGGCAGGACTGATGTTTAAGGAGAGATTGACTAGGTTAGGATTGTTTTTGTTGGACTTCAGACAAGTGAGTGGGGATCTCGGAGAGACTTACAAAATTCTGACAGGACAAGACAGGGTAGATATAGGGAGCATATTCCCAATGAAGGGTGCATCCAGAACTAGGGGTCACAGTCTGAGGAATCAGGGTGAACCATTTAGGATGGAGAGGAGACATTTCTTTACCCAAAGAGTGGTGGGCCAATGGAATTCATGACCACAGGAAGTAGTTGATGCCAAATAATTGTATGTATTCAAGGGAGGGCTAGATATAGCACTTGGGGCAAATGGGACCGAAGGTTATGGGGCGATAGCAAGATTAGGTTATTGTGTTGGACGATCAGCCATGATTATAATGAATGGTAGAGCAGGCTCGAAGGGCCAAACAGCCATCTCCTGCTCCCATCTTCTATTTTTCTGACTGCATGAGATTATTTCGATGGAAAGCCCAATTCAAAAATGACCATTTGAAGGAGTTTGAGTCTGTTCAAAGCCAGGTAGAAGATTAGCATTTAGAACAGTCAGTGATTACACATCAATTTAATGATACATTATGTAAAACTGCTGCACAGAGACCTGGGTTCGTTCAGTTGATGTCTGTGTAGTTTGCACATGCTCCCCGTTTCTGTGTGGGTTTCCTCCCACAGTCCAAGGATGTGGAGGTTAGGTGGACTGACCATGTTAAGTTGCCCGTAGTGTCCAGGGATGTGCAGACTAGCTGGATTAGCCATGAGGAATGCATGATTGCAGGGACGGGGCAAGGTGATCGTCTTTGGAGGTTGGTGTGGACTTGATTGGCCGGGTGGCCTGTTTCTACATTGTAGCACCTTCCTAAAGGATTTTAAGAAATCCAAATAGATCATGTCCATTGGCTCTCTTTTGTCTAACTTGCTCAGTACTACCCCAAAGAATTCTAACATATTTGTCAGGTCTGATCTCCCCTTGATGAAGCCTGCTGAATCCATCTTATTTTACTCAACATATCCATGTAGTCCACAATCTCATCCTTTAATAATGGACGCTTAAAATCTTACTCACAACAGAGGTCAGGCTAAGCAGTCTATCATGATTTGGAGGTGCCAGTGTTGGACTAGGGTGTACAAAGTTAAAAATCACACAACATCAGGTTATAGTGCAACAGGTTTAATGGAAGCACTAGCTTTCAGAGCACTGTTGAAGGTGCAGTGCTTCGAAAGCTAGTGCTTCCAATTAAACCTGTTTGACTATAACCTGGTGTTGTGATTTTTAACTGGTCTCCAGTTTCCTGTTCTCTGCCTCCCTTAAACAACGGTCTTACATTAGTCATTTTAGTCCACTGACACTCCAGCAATTTCCTGAAAGATCACCAATGCCTCTATAATTTCCTCAACTATCTCCTTCAGAACTCAGGGATGTAGTCAATCTGGCCCAGGTGATTTTGTTCACCTTCAGACTTTTTGTTTTTTGCAGCACCTTCTTAGTGACAGCTATTCCAGTCACTTCTGTCTTCTGACTATCTTCAAGTTCTAGTGTGTTGCTGATGTCTTCCACTGTATGAAATCTGATGCAGTGTACTTATCAGTTCCTATGCCAGGGATTCATGTCTTTGCTCCACTGACTTCCCTTCCAATCAACTCTGGATCCTCTCTCATGTCTTGGTATTACATTTGAATAAAGGTTATTACAATCAGAACTGATTCAGCCTTCTTCCTCTCATATGGGGTGACTTCTGTCATATTATGGTCATTGTCCCCTAGGGGGTCCTTCACTTTCAGTTCCCTAATCAAATCTGCCTCATTACACATCACCAAATCCCAAAAAATGCACGTTCACTGGTGGGATCTACCACAGGCTATTGCAAAACAAATTATCTTGAGGACGTTCCCTGAATTCCTTTCCTTGATCTAGCAAACTGCTTTTTCTGGTCCACCTACATATTGAAGGCCCCCAAGATTATTGGAACAGTGCCTTGCAAAAGATCATCTTCATAATACCAATGTGCAAAGTACTTCCCTTTTGAGCAGCATTCCTTCCAGTTTTCATTGTAGTCTCTGGCAAATTGATTTATTTGTTTATAAATCACTCAAATGCTGTATTTTGAAGCAAGTTGGTATTTTCCAATAAATTCTTGAGTCCAAATGGAATAAAGGGCTGGGAGCATGGACATCAGGGAAAAGATCAACTGTCATTTTGAGTTGGGAACAGGATTGACTGGCTGTAGAGCCCACTTTGCTACTCTTGCATTCACCAAATAATTAACATTGCTCTTCCTGAGGAGTTTGTGCTCAAGTAACCTCAGGTATTCTGAGTTAAAGTGAAAGTTGGTAGCTTGAAACTAACTTAGCAATAGCCAATTTTAGTTGCTGCCATGGCAACTAAATTCCTGGACCATTTCAGGTTGAAATCATATACATCTTCCAAAGAGGAATCTTATTTCTTGGATTGACTAACTGGAAATAATTGTGCACTTGAGAAATTTTTGAATACCCAGATGCTGCCAGACCTGCTGAGCTTTTTCAGCAATTTCTGTTTGTTTGATTTACAGTATCCACAATTCTTTTGGTTTTTATTTTAAGACCATGAGCCTTTGTGGTGTCTTGTGTCTTCACCAGTTTCTTGATATCACATGGAGTGGACCAAATTAGCTAAAGAATGACGTGAGTGGAGGTGACTGAGATGGATTGTTCATTCTACTTCTGGCGTCTGTTGCAAATGCTTCAGCCTGATTTTTTGCACTCATGTGCTCAGGTTTTCCTCATCAATGAGGAAGGGAAATTTAAGGAGCTGTTTATCCAGTGAGTTGTTCAATTGTCCCTGCCATTCATGACTGGATGTGGCAGAATTGCAAAGCTTCAATCTAATCACCTGTTTGTGGAATCACCTAGCTCTGTCCATCACTTGCTGTTTGATTTGCAAATACTCCTATTTGTAGCTTCACCAGGTTGATACCAGATTTTGAGTCATGCTTCATGCTACTCCTGACATGTTACCCTCCCCTTTTTATGAACCAGTGTTGAACTCCTGGCTTGATGTATGCAGAAAGTGCCAGGCGATGAGTTTGTGTTGACTACTATGCTGTTGTTGCTGGCCCATGGCACCCTGAGAATGTCTAGACTTAAGTTGCTAAATCTTTGTGAAATCTATCCCATATAACAGTGGTAATACTGCACAATATAATCAACCGTGTGCTCATTGAGAGGATAGGACTTTGTCTCTGTCAGGACCATTTGGTAGTTCTTCCACTTGGTACTGTCAAGGGCAGATGCACCTGTGGCAGACAAATTGATGGGGTCAAGTACTGTATTAGATCCCAGATTGAAACCTGGTTTGATAGGTCAGGTCATGTTTTGTTTTGTTTTGTTTTCAAGAATGGTCTCTCATTAAAACATGAGCATGCAATACTGCATTTTTAACAGTCCAACATAAGTTTATTAATATATGAAGATATGGGCAGCATGGTGGCACAGTGGTTAGCACTGCTGCCTCACAGCGTCAGAGACCCGGGTTCATTTCCCACCTCAGGCGATTGCCTATGTGGAGTTTGCACATTCTCCCAGTGGCTGCGTGGGTTTCCTCCCACAGTCCAAAAATGTGCAGGTTAGGTGGATTGACCATGTTAAATTGCCCAGTATTAGGTGAAGGGGTAAGTGTAGGGGAATGGGTCTGGGTGGGTTGCGCGTCGGTGGATCGGTGTGGACTTGTTGGGACGAAGGGCCTGTTTCCACACTGTAAGGTATCTTAAAAAAAAAGAATAAACTAATTGTCTACTTAAATGCACTTCAAATTCTGGATATAAGTTGAGCTACAAATCTTCTCAACTCATTAACATTTCAAATGTTTAAATCCACTTTAATGGTATTATCTCATCAATGCCAAAACATGCTGGCATTAATTGAAAAGCAGATTAACAGCTTTAGTCATGTACCTAAAACACACTTCTAGTATAGTACCCAAAAACACTACTCATACAGTACTCACACCAGAGCTCCTGTCTCTGAAAGCTCCGTATGCTTAAGTCACTTTTGCCTTGTAGATTTAACTATAGGTCACTTTTTCATGGAGCCTGTGCCTGTACTTGGCCTTTAAGACTTCGGGGTTTATGCCAACACACACACTCTTGCCAGAGACTAATACTAACTCTTCACTCAAGGTTAATCTAGTTTCCCCAGTGTTTCTCTTGTCATTCACTGGTCTGTGCAGCCATCTTCATCTAAGGACTTCATAGGATTGCTCAAAGTAAAACTAAATAACAAACTCTACAAGCGATGAGTACTGGAGCTGTCCTTGGAGCTTACAAAAACTCCTGACTTTATAACTTGGAGTTTTATTATCTTGTTCAGTCATACAACCCTACCAATACATACAAACACTCGTTAATTCTAAAGTTAGCCCTCAAAGACTATTTTGAAAGCAGTCACTGTGATTACAGAAATATTGCAAACTAATTATTAACTTAAGGCACAGAGAAAAAAAAATCCATTAACTTGGAATCCTCAAAATCAAACTTGGACAAATTACATTTAAAACATTCACTTAACTTTCACTCTTTATCACAAAGCCACACTGTTGCCTGTACTGGTGCCTATTCTGGAGAAAAGACATACCCAAGGATGTGGTTTTGGTGTTTGATTTGCCTGTAAAGGTATGATTCAGTGAGTATGACTGTGCCAGGCCACTTATTAGTAAGGAGACATCACAGGGCTGATGTAGCTTGATATGCTGTTGTAGTTTCCAGTGCTCAGGTCAATACTGGGTGGTCTGTTTGCTTTAATTCTGAGATATTAGATTAGATTACTTAGTGTGGAAACAGGCCCTTCAGCCCAACAAGTCCACACTGACCTGCTGAAGCGCACCCACCCAGACCCATTCTACTATGTTTACCCCTCCACCTAACACTATGGGCAATTTAGCCTGGCCAATTCACCTGACTTGCACATTTTGGAGTGTGGGAGGAAACCCAGAGGAAACCCACGCAGACACGGGGAGAATGTGCAAACTCCACACAGTCAGTCGCCTGAGGTGGGAATTGAACCTGGGTCTCTGGCACTGAGAGGCGGCAGTGCTAACCACTGTGCCACCCAGATTGTGGAAAATAACTGAAATTTATAAGCAGAAAGTGACTGAACTCTTTGATTATTTGATATTTGAATGAATATCACGTAGCCAAAGAGTACAGTGAACTCATTTGTGAAAGATTCTTCAGTAATCACTTTAATTTATCCCTAAGTAATTGATTTTAAAATGTTTTTTGATAATGAGAGAATAAAGTATGTGGTGTTTCATCTTGGCAATGATGAAACATATGATATACACTTGCACTTAGGCAAAACCTTGTATGTTCACTACATAATTTCTGTAGTGAATAAATCTCCATATTGTTGAATCTCTCTGGGATTGCAAGGTTTCTGATTGTAGTGTAAAGCAGAAGGAAACTGGATCTGTTCCGACAGAGAGCCTGAAAATCTAGTTAGGTTTCAAAGAAAAGTTGAAAGTATGCTAAGATAAGTTTGGAAGGTCATAAACTAAAACTTGGAAAAACTAGATGTGTTCCCTTCAGTAGGTAGTTGGAATTCAAGACCTCTGAAAATATGAGGGAATGAGTTACCTCTACTGTGAACAGATGACTGGACTATAATTTTTAATCTAGCTCTTGAAACACAAGGGGAGGTTGGAAGAGTTCTTCTATACAAATGTGTAATCTATGAGCACAAAAAGAAGCTGACTTAGGCATTACATTTGGTTTTGGGTGATCTTACGAGATAAATATTGAAGGGTGTGATGGACGAATGAAATCTAGGTCTATGTGATAAACAACACTGGGCTATCTTATTTGCTAATGATTCAAATATTCATTGAATGGAAAGTGAAGTTTTTGAACTAAATGTCTGCATTTGAACTAAATTTAAACATGAAAAATGTCTGCAGCTGGTTGCACAGATTTCTATCTCTACCACAGATTATGAACACCGATAAATGTTGCATACCAGTATGCTCTTGTTTACTAAATAAATTTTAATTGTTCAATGCAGTGACATGTTGACTTGCATTCGCTAGTCTTGATGGGATCCAGCAAAACAGGCTCTAGAGTTGGCATCCACACTCACATGAGGAAGGAGATACCCTCCAAAGAATCTGACCACTTCATCAGTAAGATAGATTGATTCCCAATTTGATATGTGGTTCCACTAATCACTTATTTTGGGATCAAGTTTTATCACTTGAGTCTTCTCCAATTATTTTACATTTTTAGGTACAAAGAGCTGACTGATCCTGATGAAGTTTAACTGGAACTGAATTGTACCAAGTTTGTTTTTTAATATGTACAATTCAAACAGTTGATATTTTGGGCTTCATCTGATTGTGATCCAGTATATTGTTGGTTATGTTCCAATGATCTTTTCTGGCTAAAGAATCCTTGATGCTGTTGACAGTAGAAACATTGACAGTACCTCTTTCCTCAATTCTCCACTGGTCTTCACCATCTTCCATCCATGTGAAATCTGCTATATTGTAAATTTGAGAAGGAATAGATTTACAAGATGTTTAAATACTATATTCTCCTTTCTCCAGTATTTTGAATACTAGTTTATTTTAATCAAGTACTGTGCTTTTTTTAAAAATTGCTAGTTGCATAGAGATGATTTTTGCACAGTATTAATCTGTTGGTGAAAATGTAATTTTTAGAAAGCATGAATTTGAAAATTGATCAAGGAACATCAGATACAATCTATTACTTGCAGTGAGATGGGAACATCGCAATAAAGATGAGAGCATCCTAGTCTGTAGACCAGTAAGGCCACAGACCTGTAAAACTCTAATGTTTCTTTCAGCATTCTTTAATTATAATCACATTGATTTTGCTTTGTAACTTTTTTTCCTAGCTGATGATTTTGCAATTGGAAACAATCTGGTATTTGAGACATCACTGTTAACTCCTCCAGACACATTAGAGGTATGGTTTGATAGCTCGGCTGTAATATTCTTGAAATGTGAATGCATATTTTGGTTTTCAAGGGTTATATTAATAACGTTCTTGAATTGTGCACAAACATGTATGGTTTATTTAGTGTGTAATGCATCAGCTAGACTCGGAACAAAAAGAAAATTGGTAATCCACATTCTTCCAGGGTCCAACTGCTTGGATGATTATATTTGGGTTCAGGGGTATGGTTTTCAAAGGAATTGTTTATGATAGTCAAAAACCGTTTGCTTCACTAACCCAGGTTAATAAAAGATTGATTTGGAAGTTTTGGTCTTGATTGCTACTCAATGACCTCCAGTAAATCAGAGTATGAACAGTTTAGGTTGCAGTTGCCTGTAAAGGAATGATCTGCAAAAGCTCAGTCTAGTTTGACATGAACAGCTTAAGTAAACTACTGGCAAAATATCTTATGCTTGTTTCCAACCCCTTGCATTCTGTTCAAGGAGAAAATTAAAGGAAATGAACAAATGGGTATGAAATCTAAATTCTCACGTGTAAAGGGTTAATGTTGAAGAGTACATTCATTGAGGATGAAGAGGTGGTGCTGTTGGGTGGAGTCACATGATACCACATTATAATTCAACAGATTTATTTGAAATCACAAGCTTTCGGAGCGCTGCTCCTCCTCCAGGTAAAATGGAGGGAAGCGTGCACATAATTTATAGCTGGCAAGATAATTGCAATAGGTAATTAAGAGCATCGAAAGATAATACAAATGATGTGAGTGGAGTGTTAACAGGCTGAATAACCTATTGTTGCAGAATATCAAAAGTGTCATATGGTGTGACTAGTGTCAGTAGCTGACTTACAAGTGAAAGGATGACCCATGATCTGATTAAGTGAGGTAATTACCAAAAATAAGATGGTGCTAGGTACAAGTAAGAAACCCCTACAACCTGCTCGAGTACACTCAGGCACTAACCACCTGTTCCCCACTCCATTGCCACAACACTCTCCAAACACCTGCCCTCTTGAGTCTCTCACTATCGCTCTAAACCTCACCCTGTCCAACGCTCACTGACAACTTGCTCCATCTGCCTTGCTCCAGCTCTGACCCTCTCTATGGCTGTAATGCACACAAAACGACACTGTTCATTGTATGTCAGTCTACGTGATGACAATCAATCAATCAATCAATCAATCCCCATCATCTTTACCAAACTATCAGCTGCAATTGCATCTGCTCTTGATATATTCAGTAAAGAGTAACCAGTCCCTGTGCAGCTGAAGTTATGCCTTCAAATTGACAAAGCTACAACACTGGAAACTATCCAGCAATGTGGCTAATTACCCAAGTATGTCCTGTGTGCACAAAGTAGGACAAATTTAACGCAAACAATTACTGCTTCATCAGTGTACTCTTGATTATCAGTAAAGTGGTGGAAGGTGTTATCAATGGTGTTACCAGCTCAACAATAACCTAATGACCAATTCGGGTTCTTCCAGGGCCACTCAACTCCTGACGTCTTTTACTACCTTGGCACAAACATGTTCAAAAATGATGAATCCCAGAGGTGATGTGAGACGGACAACCCTTGACATAAGCTGCATTTGGTTTGCGTGTGGTATCTAGAAGCCCTAGCATATCTGGAATGAATGGGTGTCAGAAGGTTGGTTAGAGTCATCCCTGATCCATAGGAAGATGATCATTGTTGTTGGTTAGTCATCACAGCTCCAGAGTATCTCTGCAGGAGTTCCTTAGGATAATGTCCTAGACCCAAACACGTTCAGCTACTTTGGGGTGGCATGGTAGCTCAATAGTTAACACTGCTGCCTTACAGGGCCAGGGAACCTGGATTTGATTCCACTCTTGGGTGGAATTTGCATATTCTCCCCATGTCTGCCTGAGTTTCCTCTGGGTGCAACAGTTTCCTCCCTTAGTCCAAAGATTTGCAGGTTAGGTAGATTACTGATGATAAATTGCCTCCAGTGTCCAGGGATATGTAAGTTAGGTGGATTAGCCATGGGAAATTCAGGGTCACAATGATAAGGTGGGGGGGGTCGGAGTGGGTCTGGATGGGATGCACTTTGCAGGGTCAGTGAAGGTGGTGGGCTGAATGGCCTGGTTCCACACTGTAGGGATTCAATACTTCAGCAATTATCTTCCTCCATCATAAGTTCAGAAATGTTAACGCTTGCCAATGATGCTGAAAATTGTACAATCCTTCATGACTCCTTAGATACTGAAATAGTTCATGTTCAATGCAGCAAGATCTGGACAATATCCAGGCTTGGGCTTACAAGTGGCACAAAACATTTGTAACGAGCAATGATCAACTCCAATAAGAAACCACCTAACCACTGCCCTTTAACATTCAGTGATGGTAACCTCACTATCAACATCCCGTTGGGGTGGGGGGGGGGTACCATTGACCAAAAACTCAAGTGGACTCCCCCACTTGAACACACTGGCTGCAAAAGCAGGTCAGAGGCGAGGAAAACTGCAGTTGGTGACTCACCTGCTGACTGCCCAAAGCGAGGTGCAAGTCTGGAATGTGATTGAATGGTCCTCACTTGCCTGGACAGCTCTAATAAAACTCAGGCAGTTTGACACCATCCAGGGCATCACAGCCTCCTGGATTGGTATCACATCCATACGCATCTACTCCTTCCACCACTGATGCTCAGTAGCAGCAGTGCATACTATCTACAAGATGCAGTGCAGAAGTTCACCGTGGGTGTCACAGTGGTTAGCACTGCTGCCTCACAGCGCCAGAGACCTGGGTTCAATTCCCACCTCGGGCGACTGACTGTGTGGAGTTTGCACATTCTCCCCGTGTCTGCGTGGACTTCCTCCGGGTGCTCCGGTTTCCTCCTACAGTCCAAAAATGTGCAGGTTAAGTGAATTGGCCGTGCTAAATTGCCCGTATTGTTAGGTGATGGGGTAAATGTAGGGGAATGGGTCTGGGTGGGTTGCACTTCAGCGGGTCGGTGTGGACTTGTTGGGCCGAAGGGCCTGTTTCCACACTGTGAATAATCTAATCCAAGAACAACAAAGGCAGCAGATACATGGGAATACTGCCACCCTGACCGGGAAATATCCTGGCCTCCCCTCCATAAGGGTATTGTGGGCTAACCTACAGCATGTGGACTGCAACAGCAACTCATCACTGCATTCTAGGGATGGCCAGCTAATGATGCCCATGTCCCATAAATTAATGAGAAAAGATAATTACAAATGCTGAAGCTCTTGAGCTCTGCCTTCTGAGTCCATTTTTTCCAGGCTGAACTGCTACAATAATTTACTGACCCTATCGTAAGAAGCATGACTATCTCCTGGTACAAAACACCAGGTAACTTTCTCATTCCCTGATGTGTTGCAGAGTTGGCAGCTCTGTCTCTAGCTCAATGATTTTTGAGCTAAATCTCCATCAGCTGTTAACTCTTACTGTAGCCATGGTTGCTCCAAATCACAATGGCATCCAAGGAGCTCTCGCATGCACTCCACCTGGCATGTAATACTTCATAATTTTTCAGCTAAAATTCAGTCACATTTTCTCCACTTTATATATTTTATTAACCTTTCTACTCTGGAAATGGAACCATCCTTAACTACTTAACAAACACTCACTAAATAGCAAGCTGCTGCTTCCTTATAGTCAAGTAAGTGGGTAGATTGTCCTGGAAGTGGAAAAGATTGAAAGTGTGAAGGGGTACTTCTTTCCCCTCTTTGCGACTTTGTTACCCATCAGCAAGAACTCTGTTTGACGTCTCATTCATTGCTAAGTCACTCTGCCATACCTGCATTTATAAGCTTCACCTTTGCTCAAATACAGAATCCTAGCAGTGTTACAGTACAAAAGGAGGCACTTGGCCTATTGCACCTGCTCAAAAAATGACCATTATGACCAAGTGCCAAACCCATTTTGTTTTTATTTTCCACATACCTTTACATATCTTGTCTGTACAAATAATCCATCTAATGCCTCAATTGAATCTTCCTCCATCACATTTCCATTGCACGCCCTAATTGTTCACTGTGATTTTCTTTTCTCACATTGCATTTGCTTCTTTTTGAAAATCATTTTAAATCTATGCCCTCTGGTTCTTGGTTCTTTTCTGAGTAAGAATAGTTCTCCCTACCTACACTATCCAGCCCGCTCATAATTTTGGAAACCTCAAGCAGATCACCTCCTAGCCAACCAGTCTCCAAGGACAAGTCCCAGCTTCTTCCATCTATCCTCTTAACTGAGATTTTTCATCCCTGGAAATGTTTGTGTTCTTGTTTTTGCACTTTTTCATGTGTTCAGATCCTTCCTGAAATGTGGTACTCAGAACTATACAGGGCTGAGGTCTAATACTTGTCTTATGCAAATTCAACATCTTGCTCTTGTACTCTTTGCTACATGGCGTAGAGAAAGGTTTCTGCATGTTCCCTTACATTAATCTGTTCAATCATGAAAACATCACATTTTGATAAAATTTAGAATTCAAACAGTAAATTTCAGTTGAGTGTAAACATCAGCTAGATTTAGATTTTTGGGAAGAGATAAAGATTTCATTACACTTCTAACTTCCAGTGCTCTGTTCAAATCCCTCTTGGTGAAAGTTTCTATTATACTTTCTTCATGTTTTTCTCTAAGATATTTGAGTAAAAGTTTTATATTCACACTTGTCAATCATTAATGTCTTCGACCTGCTACTTTTGAAGAAACATTGGAATAGCTGCATAACAGTTCTCTGCAATGATGCATAAAAACAAACAGAAAAATGAATGACAATAGTGTCTCTTTTAACACTTCTATAAATTTTCATTTGAGCTGATGCAATCCATCTGAACCAGACACATGAGAGCAGATAATTCATAAATGTCCTCATATTGTCTTCCATTGTCAAGTTTACCATTCTACATTTTCTAGGAAGTATAAGGCAAGGTACTTAATATTTTCTGCCATTTTGCTGTCATTATTGAAGCATTTATTGTGTACATCCTGATCTTAATCTGTTATTGCTTTCTTAGTTTCAGACATTTTACAATCATGTCAAATTTCCAGGCTTTATATAATTATACAGTTTCATCAGCAATTGCATTATTGTCCAGTATTTAAATATGATTCCTGCGAATGTTCAGTCTCCTGTCCATCCTTCTGCTGGCTCAAAGACGGTTTAAGCATCCTACCAGTGGTTTACCAGCATAGTCTCCCAACTCTTAAACTCTATGCTTCAACTCCTAAAGTGAAGCATATGACATGACACCTCAACCGCTTTATCCATCTGCCCTGATACTGTAAGGGACTGGTGAATATTTGTGGGCGGCACGGTGGCACAGTGGTTAGCACTGCTGCCTCACAGCGCCTGAGACCCGGGTTCAATTCCCGACTCAGGCGACCGACTGTGTGGAGTTTGCACATTCTCCCCGTGTCTGCGTGGGTTTCCTCCCACAGTTCAAAGATGTGCGGGTCAGGTGAATTGGCCATGCTAAATTGCCCATAGTGTTAGGTAAGGGGCAAATGTAGGGGTATGGGTGGGTTGCGCTGCGGCGGGTCGTTGTGGACTTGTTGGGCCGAAGGGCCTGTTTCTACACTGTAAGTAATCTAATCTAATCTAATTTGCACCAAAGCCCCTCTGATCCTTGGTGCTTTCCAAGGTCCTACTGTTCATCATGCACTCCCTTATACTTTTGCAGGACAAACAAGATATCACATCATTTTATTTGGATTGAATTCCACTTGCCATTGATCAGCCCATCTATATCCTCTTGTAGTCTAAGGCTAATCTCCTCACTATCCTATTTACTGTCCTACCAATTTCTGTCTCATCTGCAACCATGATGATTATGGCTTGGAAAGGGTGGATGCTAAGAAATTGTTTCCGTTAGGCGAGGAGACTAGGACCCGTGGACACAGCCTTAAAATTCGAGGGGGTCAATTCAGAACAGAAATGCAGAGACATTTCTTCAGCCAGAGTGTGGTGGGCCTGTGGAATTCATTGCCGCGGAGTGCAGTGGAGGCCGGACGCTAAATGTCTTCAAGGCAGAGATTAATAAATTCTTGATGTCTCAAGGAATTAAGGGCTACTGGGAGAATGTGGGTAAGTGGAGTTGAAATGCCCATCAGCCATGATTGAATGGCGGAGTGGACTCGATGGGCCAAATGGCCTTACTTCCACTCCTATGTCTTACGGTCTTAACCCTCCCACATTCAAGTGTCATTCCTATAAGCCATAAACAACAAGGGGCCCCACAGGACACCAACTTCCAATCAGAAAAACATCCTAGACCATCCACCTCTGCTTCCTGCCACTCGGCCAGTTCAGAATTTGCCAAATCTCCTCAGTTGCCATGGGGTCTTACCTTTGTTTTCAGTCTCCAATGCAGGACATTATAAAAAGCCTTGCTCAAGTCCAAATAGACTACATCAAAAGCATTGTAATCTAACTGCTAACTACTTCAAAAAAAATTCAATCATTTAGTCAGACATGACCTCCCCTCATTAAGACCATGCTGACTGCTCTTGATTAATTTTTGCCTCTCCAAATGCAAATTAATCCTGTTGCTCAAAATTGCTGTCAAAAGTTTCCTCACATTTGAGTTTAGACTGACTGGCCTGTAGCCTCCTGGTTTATCCCTTGCTCCCTTCTTGAATGATGTGCCACATTAGCTGTTCTTTGACATCTTTTCTGAGACCAGAGAGGAATTGAACATTTTTGCAAGTGCCCCGGCTATTTTCTTACTTATTGATCTAGGATATAATTTGTCAGATTTATCTTTTTTTAAAGCCTGCCAAACCATTTTAAATCTCACTGTCTCTGCTAATTTCTTTAATTGTCTCACAGGATTTCTGTCTTATTTCTATACCCATGTTGTCACTCACTAGTTGACACTGACCCAAAGTATTCATTTGGAACCCTTCATTCTCTGACTCCATGCAGAAATTATTGCTGTTGTCCTTAATGGACCTACTATTTCCCTTTATTATCTGTTTATCCTTAATACATCTATAAAACAATTTAGGACTTTATTTTATCTGTCACTATCCTTTCATTATCTCCTTCTAGCTTTTTTTGAGCTCTTCGTATCTGCTTCAAGCCTCCCCTTTTTCTTTTAATCTCGTGTTGTATGTTGTTGATATCGAAAGGTCACAGGATTTGATTGATCCCAAACTTCTTATTTGGAACATGTTGGTCCTGCATTTTTCATATTGCATTCTTGGATGCATCCCACTGTTCTGAAAGAAATTTACCTGAAAGTATTCTTAGTCCGCTGACCAAATCAAAAACATTATGGAGGGTATTCTGTATAATCTTGAGTAATATTCCATGTTTTAGTGTTAACCCGGACTGTGGGAATTACACTCGATGGTGTTTCTGGGCAAAAACATTTTCAATTTGAGAAAATATCTGATACTTGATTTGTGGAGTTGAATGGGAATGTTATTTGCTCAGTGCTTATGCCTTGCAGTTTTGCTGTCTGACTAACAAAGTTATATTTTATTAATCCAGAAAATGAAGCTACCGTCAACTAAGTATCTGGGGAGGACGTCCATGAGTGTTGAAGTTCCAGATAATGAAGAGAAGACATCAGGTACAGATCCCATGGCTAAGGTTCACCCTCTCAACAAAAGTTAAATGGAATATTTTATTAGTTTTAAGTTGTCATTTTTGGATTTGATTTAAGCTTTGTTTGGTAGCAATTTGTATTTATATGGTGCTTTGACATAATGCATCTTAAAGCATTTCGTAGTAACTTTAGAAGGCAAACAAAATAGATGGGATTTGTCACTGTTTTCATACTGTGGCAGTTGTGGAAACTTTTATTTAGTTGATCTGTGTTCTATACAAAAGTATGTTTTCTGCCTTTTGCTGTTTCCTAACCCCACTCAAGCTGATTCTATGCTTTATTAATTTTTGTTCTGTTCTGAGTTCCTTTCTTTGTACCATAAAGCCTTAATAGTGTAGATAGTAAAAACCTGAAATAAAAGCCATGTGGCTAAAATATTCATTGAGGAGGCAGTGTTTCTGGCAAGACAGAAACAAAGTAAATATTTTGAGTCGAACATGATAATTAATAACTGAAGGAAGGTAAAATTATACTGGATTATAGGTTTTGGCTGAGGTGAGGTAAGGAGGGACAGAATAATAGAAGGGATTGGGATAGATTGCAAGATATGTGCCAAAGACGTGATCTAATAAAAAGCATAGGGAGTGGTAACAAATTAAATATAATTTCATCCAGAGTGAGTGTGAATGACAGAATGTCCAAATCCAAAGACATTAAAAAATAAATTCAGACCAGCAATAGGCAAAAGAAACCCTTCAAAGTGGAGGCAGAATTCCTGAACTGAAATTGTCGGGACAATTATGGTGGCTGTAAAATGCCTAATCAGATAGACTTGATTCACTGAAATACTGTTGCAGGTCAAGGACAGAAATGTGTGAGACAAAAGGTGAATTCTAATTGCAAGCATTTAGGAGCTTGGGATCGCACTTGCACATAGTTTGCTCTTTGGCTCCCCAGTCTAGAAAAATCCTTAGTGACCAACAAATATGGACATTAAGTTGAAAGAAGGACAAGTAAATTGCTGATTCACTTAGAGGCACGTTTGGGGACTTGGCTGATGAGAAATTAGGTAAAAACTAGGTGTTGCACCGAGTATAATTGATTGAAAATGTGCTGTGTATATTATTCGGGCTGATTGAAGAGTGGACCACGCTGGTGTCACAAAAAGAATAATCATTTTGGATGCTGACTGTGGAAGGAAGAAAGTTTTGTGATGGGGGAGTTATTGGAGGATGGGGTAGAAATTAAGGACCAGTTAGTACGGTTATATGAGAGAGGGGAAGAGGGGTGTGCAGAATTATGGGCGGTAGGTTGCAAACTGTTGAAGGTCCAGTTAACCATTCAGGGATCAATCAGTTGAGGAAAAAGGAAGACTTCTCAGAAGTGTTGTTAGAGAAGGTTGCACCATCAGAACAATCACACCTTTAATCACTATAATGCTCTGTTGCATTTGTTAAATCTCTGTCCCTTTCACTAATTCTGTTTATTTAAAATATTTTATCATTGCCCTGCCCTTCAGCCTTGACATTTCTTTTATTTTCCTGCTTTTTTGAATTAATCCTTTTTGGACCCCAATGAGCATCCTTTTCTCTGCATCATTTTAAAACCATATCTACCCTACACATTGGGTTTGCCAGGCTACTGGCCCTAGCTTGATTTAAGTGAAGCCTGACCCACAAAAATGCTGCCTCCTTACTCTGATGTTTGTACTAGTGCCTCATAAAGTGAAATCACTGCCTCTCAGCCATTCTTTCATCAAATTATTTTGTAATTATCTTTATTGGGAACAGATTAGAGCATAACTCAGGTTTAAAACAATCTTCAGATTACTATAAACGATATATTTTGTTGAAGCTTTATGTCAAGTACTCAAGGAAAATTTGCAAGAATACCAATTAAAGAGAAAAGCCAGCATGTGCCTCTTGCTTGATGTGGGAGCTCAGGAACGTGGCTGACGTTTACGCATGCAAGAAGTGTGTCCAGCTGCAGCTCTTATTTAATCCCACTATGGTTCATGGAGCTGCAGATGGACTCACTGTGGAGCATCCACGATGCTGTGGAGGTCGTGGATAGCGCATTTAGTGAACTGATCACACCGCAGGTTAGAATTGCTGAGGGAGACAGTGAATAAGTGACCAAAAGGCAGAAAAAAAATAGGAAGGTAGTGCAGGTGTCCACTGCGGTCACCTCCCTCTAAAACAGGTGTACCATTTTGGATACTGTTGGGGGAGATGGCTCACCAGGAGCGGGCAGCAGTTGCCAAGGTCATGGCACCTTGGAAGGCACTGCTGCTCAGAAGGGTGGGAAAAAGATTCATAGGGCCATAGTCATAGGGGATTCTATTGGAAGGGGAGTAGATAGGTGTTCTGTGACTAAAAATGGGACTCTCAGATGGTACTCTGGTCACTGTTTGGCTACAGGGCATTCTGAAAGGGAAGGGTGAACAGCCAGTTGTCTTGGCGCATATAGGCACCAATGATATGAGTAAAAAAAAAGATGAGGTCCTGAATGCAGAATTCAGGGGCCTAGGAGAGAAGTTAAAAAGGAGGACCTCAAAGGTAGTGATCTCTGAATTACTGCCAGTGCCATGTGCTAGCCAGCATATAGGCAGGATGAACACATGGCTTGAAGGAGTCTGTAAGACGGAGGGGTTCAGATTTGTTGGACATTGGGACCAGTTCTCAGGAAGGTGTGACTATTACAAATCGGATGATCTACATCTGAACCAGACTGGAACCAATGTCCTTGAGGGAGTTTTTGCTACTGCTGTTGGGGAGGTTTTAAACTAATGTGGCAGGGGACTGGGAACCAGAGGAGAAGACAAGTAGGCAGCGAGGTGGAAACTGGAGACTGTAAGAATCATGAAGATATCATTAATAAGGGGAAGAGTAGGTAGAAAGCAGATGAACACAAAAGGACTGGTGGCCCGAAGTGCATATACATTAATGCAAGAAGTATAGTGTGTAAGGCAGATGAAGTTAGGGCTTGGATTGGATCTTTTATCAGTCCTAAATTTATCTCTCTTTCTGCTAATTAGTGTGGACTGGACGTAAACTCATCTTCAACTTCCATATTTCAATCTTTTTTATGATCAGTAAAATAAAATGTGAAATGTTTATCACAAATTGTAGTTGCCTTTGCAGATGATACGTTCACGGTGCAACAGTCCACAAGCACTCCCTCAGAAAGGCCTGTTGGTGATGATAGTTGTCTGAATAAAGATGAAGCCACGCTAACACCTCTTCCACCATTTAAAGCAAAAAGGCTGTTTGCATCGTCTGAGAAGTCTGGCAAAGGTGAGAGTTAATATTTTTGCTATTAGAAATGCCAGTTGTATTTTTCAGTGGGAATTTACATTTCTAATTTTTCTATTTAAGGTTTTTAATGTAAGCATCCTATTCCTTTTATCCCATATTTTCCATACATAAATATTGGACAAAATGATCTCTGATTAGTCTTTCAAAATGGTGCTGCATGCAGACGTGTGCATATAATGGGGAAATAATGCGATCTTTCAGATGGAATTCATAGAAACTGTAATTATTTCAGCAATTTGGAGTGGTGAGTTAGCTTCCATGTGAGGTTGAAATATGGGATCACTGACAAGACTAAATTTGTAGTAGGCTAACCCTTATTAGAAGATGGTTGATTTATTCTATTGCTGTAAACTGTGGTCTACTACAATATACTTGAGAAATGCCAATGCTTAGAACTGAGAATTGGTTGTATTGATCCTGAATAGTTTGTTCTGTTAACCAGGATCACAAGAAATGGTGCAAGGAATGGAAAGGACATTCTCTGAGCTGGATTACGAAGAGTTGAGTGACCTAAACCTCAGTGAAATATTTCAGAATTTCACTGAAGAAATGAGGAAGTTGAAGGTAAGTTGACTTTTGTGCTTTTCTAGAAAAGAAGTTCTTAACATTTTGATGATCAAATAAATTTAACAAACTTCAGTGTTCAGTCTAATGGTTTTTACATTTTGAGGTTAGTGCCTTGGTCACTCACATAGTGTTTATCCCTTGTTACTCTGAAATGTGGATTCGACACAATGGCCTTGACATCCATTTTTTCTCTCCATTATCTCGAGACTTTAGTATTTAATCCAAGCATGAACATTTCAGCATTGTAAAATAGCAAGGTAGGTTGTACGGATTTGGAATAGTCAGTTCTAGGTATTCAAAAGGCGCTCATATTTGATTAAAGTTTTTGCATATCTAACAGTTTGGTAATTTTGCAGAATTACAGATATTTATTTTCTTGTGCACATAGGACCTGGAGTCAGCATTTAGCCCCTTGAGCCTGCTTAACCATTCAAAAAGCAAATGTCAATTGATTTACATTTCAATTCCATTTACCTGCCTTTTGTTTCCCAACCCTCCATTTATTTGAATAACAGGAATCTTTCACTCAGTTTTAAAATTCACAGTTGATTCAGCATTAATTGCGAGATGTGAAAGGATTCCAATGAAGGTTACAAATTTCTATAACCCTTTGCATGAACTTGTTGACTCATTTCAATTATGAAAGGTCCAGCTTTAATTTGTACAACTTGCCCTCAGTTAATCATCCCAACCAAGGAGACCTGGTTTCTCATATTTCAGCTTGCAAACTTTAAAACTTGATCAATCTTTTTGAATTCCAGGAAAAACAGCCCTAGTTCATTAATCTCTTCCTGAACTAATCTTTATCATTGTGCCTTTTTTAAATTTCAGCAGGTCCTCACTAGGTGTCATCAAATTGTAGCTGAGTACAGTTAATGGCTGTTGGGTCCATATGGTATGCTATTCAGAGGTGGTTGATGGGCCAAATAGCCTGCTTCCACTCTGTGGATTTTATGACTGTGCCTTCTGACCACCTAGATATAGAAACTTTAGCATTCTGTTAGTCACCTTGATTTTTCTATATTTGTACATGACATGTACACCTGGATTTTCATGCCTTTTTATTCCTCTACTGTTTCGTAAGCAACCTGTATGATCCCCAATTTAAAACTTTGTTTTCCAACATTGAAATAGCTGCGGCCAATATGTTTACATTAATAACTGAGGGAGAGGGTTAAATTGAAGGCAAGAGTTAAAAAATTCCCAAAACAAATCCTTGATTAAAGGTGCAAGGTACAGAAGGGGTACAATTATTTGCAGAGGAGTGCAGCAGAAATTAGAACCCAATAATGATAAAAAGTCAAATGCTTACAACTTTTTATTTGAATGCACACAGCCTTTCTAACAAAATAGGTGAGTTGATAACCCCAAATAGAAATAAATGAACATGACATGACAGCTATTACAGAACCATGGCTGCTGGGTGATCAAGACCTCACGTTCAAGGGTATTCTATGTTGCAGAAGAATGGGCAAAAAGAAAAGATAGTGGGTAACTTTGTTAATAAAGTTAATGTCGGAGGAATTTGCCCAGTAAAGTAGAGATCTCACAAAGCAAATTGGGTGAAAGTGACATGCTGTTTATTGCAAGCGATATCACTGGAAGAGAAATTGACTAGGTTGACACAGAACTGACAAATTCTGATCTACCTGCGCAGACTATCTTCCTCAAGTTGAGGAAGAAGCCAGTTTTCATTATAATCCTGTACAATGAGGCTAATTAGAAATGGGGTAAATACAATGTATCTGGAAATGGAGTAAACTAGTTACAATGATGCTAATCGGAAAACGGTTATCAGAGGAATGTCCTAATTCTCTACACAAAGCAACGTCCTGACAGTAGCAATGGGTACGGAGCTTCCATTCCTCTTTGCAGGTAGGTGCTAATATCTCCTCTGAAGTGGTGAGGTGCTTACATTGTCTTGTCCTGGGAGTAGTACTCTAGATGGTGCCTTTCTGTCTGACCTGATCTTTGTGTGGCTTTGGTACTGCTGGGTTGTGAAACTGCCCTCGGGGCTTTGGGATATCTGTGGTGCTCTGTCGTTGTTAGCGGGTGCTTGAGATGTATTCCCTTGTCTGCGATTGCTGTCTAGTTTCACTTGTCAGCCTGCTTGGTCCCTCCTGAGGTATTCTGGGTGTTTTTGGTACAGTTTGGCCAAGTTTGCTTTTGTGGGCCTATTATGTGTTGGCAGGGTGGCAGATCTTTTCCCACAGGTAAGTATCAGCTCAGTGATGTTGGTTGAATTAGATTGGGGGAAAATAAAGGATAGCGGGGAAAGAAATCACTGATGAGAGTCACCTATTGGCCCCTGGAGAGTTTTTTCCGTGCAGCCCGAAGTATAACTTGGGAGCTAATGAAGGCGTGGAAGAGGAGTGCTACAAATGCCATGGGTAATTTTAATCTGCATATTTCCGGGACGGATCAAATAGGCAAGGGTGTCATGGGAGATGGATTCGTAAAATGCATCAGGAATTGTTTCTTACTGCAGTATGTTTCAGAACCTACTGAAGAACCGGCTATATTTGTCTTTTACTATGTAATGATGTAAAAGTAATAAAATACCTTTGTAGCTAAAGATTAACTAGGGAGGTGGAGGTTGGACAAGGAGTAGCCACCAGGAATGGGATGTAGTAAGACAGTGAAACTGAACCTGAGGCTCGGTCTTTAAAGAGCAGCCACTGTTCTCTTCCACTGTGCTGAAAATTAAGTGTGCAATTGAGATGGAAGTGGCTGGGCTAAATACTGCATTCTGTGATGGAAAGTCTTTGCTCAGAAATCAGTGTGAGGCCCTTCAGTGTGCAACACCATTACCCAGCCACCCACAGATTGAAGCTAAAACATACCTGAGAGCATGACATGCCATGTCACCTTGGTTATGATCCTGCTGTGTCCAGTCCAAATCCTTGCCCCAGGTGCTCTTGACCATGTCATATATATTGAATGAATGCTCCTCATAGTGTTAGTGATACAGTAGCTATGATTGTCTACCTGGAAAGGTGCAGTCTAGTTGCCAGTAGCAATCACCTGCCATTTACCCACTTGGTAAGTACACTTAGTGTAGGAACTTTTTATTTCATACCTTGATTCATTACATATCATGTAGTGCTCAGCATGGGTGGGCTCTGTACCTTAAATGTTGAGGTTATGGCTAGACAGAGACTTGCACACAGCTAATGGTGGAAAGTGACCATATGTTTATAAATGTGAAAATGTATTTTCAATGAAGTGTCGGTCACTCCACCCATGTGCCCTCAGATGGTAATACCCAGGTATCTGGTTGAGACAGATTGACCTTGGATGTTTGTTCACAAGAGTCTTGGGGCATTTTTGTCTGGAGGGCCCAGTGGTGGTGTTTGTGTATCCTGCGCAGAAGCACATGCAACCTCAACTTCAACTTCAGCTCCTACAGGTCTGTAGTTATGGTGGAGATGGAAGGTGCTGCCATATCTGGAATATCCTGAGAAGAGACTTTGTAGGGGGTCATGTTTGGCATCCTCTATCTGGAAGCCTACTAACTCCCCCCAGTCACCTTGAGAGGACTTGCTGAGTGTGCCTAGTTCCTAGTGATACCTAGTGATCACCAATGGCTGGAGCAATGAAGTACAAGCCTGTGTGCACGTTCAGCAAACTCTGAGGCTGCTGGAGCTGTCTCTCCATGGCAGCTATCAGCCTGAAGGAAAAGATACAAGATACTCTCATGTTTTGAGTTAAAAATTGCACAACACTAGGTTATAGTCCAGCAGGTTTATTTGGAGGCACTAGCTTTCAAAGCACTGTTTTTCGCAACCACGATGAAAAAGCAGTGCTTTGAAAGCTAGTGCCTCGAAATAAACTTGTTGGACTATAACATGCTGTTTTGTGATTTTTAATTTTATCCATCCCAGTCCAACACCACCTCCAACTCCTATTTTGAGATAACTAGGTTCTAACCATCGAGCTGCAATCTTGTAGCCTTGTAGATCCCACTGACCCTGATGCTTGCTGCTCCTGTGTCTGCTTATGCATATGTGTGAAGTCCCCAAGGACCAACACCATGAACCTGCCTGGTCATGAGCTGGTGCCTGTCTTTAGTAGTCCTCCAACTGTCAGCAATCTAATATAGCTGCAATGCCCTGACCTTAATGTAGATAAAAATAGATAAAAGGTGATGCCACTTACCTGGCTATCATACTGCATTTTTGGACATTTTGACAGACTATGGAGACTACACTCTGCACAGGCTAGCTAGCATTAAATTAAAGAATTTGACTAGCATCAGACCAAAGGGGCGCTATTGGGGCATTACAGTAAAATAACTAAACTTGGTAGAATCTGGTGAGAAAATATGCTTGAGTCGAAAAGTGTGATGCTGGAAAAACACAGATCAGGCAGCATCTGATGAGCAGGAGAGTCAATGCTTCGTGCATAAGCCCTTCATCAGGAATGTGGAGGGGGAAAAAGGTGCTGAGAGACAATAGGAGACAGGTGAGGGTGGGGCTGGGGGGAAGATAGGTAGGATGGTGATAGGTGGATGCACATGGAAGGTAATTGTAATAAGTCAGTGGGGACGGGGGAGCGGATATAGGGAAGGAAGATGGACAGGTCAAGAGGGCAGTGCCAAATTGGAGGGTTGGATCTGGGATGAGGAGGGGGGTGGAGAGGAGAGATTTGGAAATTAGTGAAGTCAATGTCAGTTGTAGGGTCCTGAGGCAGAAGATGAGGTGTTCTTCCAGTTGGTGGCCGAGAAAATATGCTAGGCCTTGCAAAGAACCTGCCTATGTAAAGATTCCATAAAGTTAAAACATAAGAGCAGCAATAGTGGGTTCATGATATTGCATATGAATTAAGAGTGGACTGCCTCCACTCAGGTCCTCGGACCTGCTTTGCCATTCAATACAATTACGGCTGAGGTGAGTACTGCACATTCCAGCCTACCTTTAATAACTGCCCTGCCCCTCGCCTTGCTCATCAAGAATTTATTATCTGTCTTAAAAAATATTCTCCTTGTCTCTGTCATAAATGGATGGCTCATCTATTTAAACAATGATCCCCAGTTCGAGATCCTTTCTCAAGAAGGAAGATTTATTCCACATGCATTTTGTCTAGACCCCTCAGGATGTTGTCTCTGTCTAGACCCCTCAGGATGTTGTCTCTGTCTAGACCCCTCAGGATGTTGTGTATTTCAATCAAGTCATCTCTTATTTCTCTAAATTTCAGCAAATACAAATCTAGTCCGTTTAATCTTTTCTCAAGATTTGACTTTTCTCAAGTCCATTCCAGGTATTGGTGTAGTTATTGCTGTAGGCAGTCATTCTGCAGGAGGTTGACTTTCTTCCATTCCGGTGTCATGTTTTTTAGATTAGATTAGACTTACAGTGTGGAAACAGGCCCTTCGGCCCAACAAGTCCACACCGACCCGCCGAAGCGAAACCCACCCATACCCCTACATTTACCCCTTGCCTAACACTATGGGCAATTTAGCATGGCCAATTCACCTGACCTGCACATCTTTGGAATGTGGGAGGAAACCGGAGCACCCGGAGGAAACCCACGCTGACACGGGGAGAACGTGCAAACTCCACACAGTCGGTCGCCTGAGTCGGGAATTGAACCCGGGTCTCAGGCGCTGTGAGGCAGCAGTGCTAACCACTGTGCCACCGTGCCGTCATGTGTGCTGAGCTGACTAAATAGTCCAATGCTGGGTCCATATACCCTGAGGCAGGTGGTGTTTGCAGGTAAGGATGTGTCAGATCTCATGTTGGACCGGTGAGGCAGTTACAACGCTTGGTGTTTTTGTGGATCCTCCTCCTCCAGTTTCTATGGTCTCAGGCAAGATTCCCATTAATGATGATGTATTCTTTCATGGAGACTTCAAAGACATCTTTGAAGTCCTTTCCTCTACTTTCCCAGTTACCACTCACCTGTCAAAATTTGGAGTAGGAAGTCTTTTGTCAGGCATGTGGCCAATGCGGCCTGCCCAAGAACAGGTGATTGACTGTGACTGTCACCAGTGCCTTGATATTGATTAAGTTTTCCTGAGAAAAGATGCGAATATTGGAGCATCCATCTTGCCAGTGAGTTTGTAGCATTTTGTGATAACATCACTGGTGATATTTCAACAGGTACTTGAGGTGCCTGCTGTAAATTGTTCACATCCCCGTGTATAGAGGAGGCTGGTAATGTTGCTGGCCTGTAGACGATGAACTTGGTATTGGGTCTCTGTCATAAAATGTGCTGTTCCTCAGATGATCAAGACTGCCCTGAGGCAATTTCATATTTCACGATTTGTCTCCCCCACTGAGAGGAGGCTCCCAAGGTATGGGAATTGATCCATATTGTCTCGTAGTTCACCATGAGTGTTGTGTCAGGAAAGCATGTGATAGAGAAGCAGTGAGAGGAGGATTGCTGTCTTCCAGATTTTTATGATTAGGCATGTTCTTTCATATGTATCTGTGATTACATTAGTGATAACTTGGGGCTTGGTCTCTAACGTGAACGCGCACAAGCGACAGCTAAAAAGTGAAGCTTGGCTATGGAGATTAAGGCGGCCTTGGTGTAATGCAGGTTGAATGTAGAATCCTCATGAATGGAAACAGGCGGTTTGACCCAACAAGTTCACACTGACCCTCCAATAGCATCCCACCTACCCTATATCGGTAACCCTGCAATTCCCATGGCTAATGTACCTAACCTACACATCCCTGAATACTATGGGCAACTTAGCATGGCCAATCCACCTAATTTGCACATCTTTGGACTGTGGGAGGAGACCGGAGCACCCAGCAGAAACCAAAGTAGACATACAAGCACGGGCAGTCACCTGAGGTTCGAATTGAACCCGGGTCTCTGGCGCTGAGAGGCAGCAGTGCTAACCACTGAGCCACTGTGTGCCCTACATATTGCACCTATTCATGCTCGTCCTGTAGAAAAGCTCCACACCAGCAGGGCGTTTCATGGACATGGTAAATTGCAGCAAGGAAAATGAAGAACGATGGTGCAGGTACGCAGCTTTGTTTGGCCCCAGTTTGCCCACGTGCTGAATCCTTTGGATGCCGTTGTACAGATGACAAAAGACGGTGAGAATTTCTGCAGATACTAGACGATGAGGAGGCCCATCGTCTCTTCCAGTCAACAGACTGTAGACCTTTCAAAAAAAAAAGGGCCAGGTGTAGAGATTATTGCTGTCCTCTGCTTTACTGTGGAAGATAATGTCCACTGTCCCTCTTGATAGACAGATCTGTATTGCGACTCTGTTAGGAATACTTTAACAACTGAAGAGGAAACAATAATTGAGGACTTGCAATTGATCTCCTTTCTTGAAGGTGGTCACAACTGCAGTGACTCTGAAAATTCCTGGCCATGCTGTCTGCCCCCCAGATAAAAGCATGTATACATACCAAAGGAGCTTCTCTGCCTTTTTTTAGTATTTATAGAACATAGAACATAGAAAAATACAGCGCACTGCAGACCCTTTGGCCCTCGATGTTGCACCGATCCAAGCCGACCTAACCTACGCTGGCCCACTATCCTCCATATGCCTATCCAATGCCCGTTTAAATGCCCATAAAGAGGGAGAGTCCACCACTGCTACTGGCAGGGCATTCCGTGAACTCACGACTCGCTGAGAATTTTAGCAGCAATTCCATTTGCAAGATGGCCTTACCTGATTAAATGAGTGTTTCAGTCTCATGTTGGACTGGGGTTGTGCAGAACTGGTGGTGGATAGCATTCTATGGATGTCATCAATGACAATCCCAAAGAGGACTGATTCTTTGTTGAGATCCTTCATGTTCTTCATCCTTTTGAGTCCCTCCCAACTCTGGTGTTGAAGAAATTGAAAATAATCTGCGTGTGTCCTTTTGTGACACAACTCAACGACTGGAGTGGGATTCCAATTTAGTCTGATCTGTTGATTCTAGGGTTCAGTTATGTTAGGAGGAGACATTGTCCCCATTTATGCAGAGAACCTGGTCCTCAACTGTCTTGATGTCCCTGCCTTTCGATAAAAATCTTACTCCACCAGGACTGTTTTAGTTTTTGTTGTGCTATTGCTACCTCTCATTTAAAGAACCCACACATAGACATCTTCTACTGTTCAGAGATCATGAGGGCTAGAGAATCCGAGTTAATAAAGTGTGGCACTGGAGAAAGCACCGCACAGATCAGGCAGCATCTGAAGAGCAAGAGAATTGAGCTTTCAAGGCAGGAACATTCATCAGGATGGAGAGGGGCAAGGGGGAAGGAGCTGAGAAATAAATGGGGGGGGTAGCTGGGAGAAGGGTAGATGGCATGGCGATAAGTGAATACAGGTAGGAGGTGATTGTGCTAGCTCAGTGGGAAGGGTGGAGTGGATAGGTGGGAAGGAAGATGGACAGTTAGGTCAGGTCTTGAGGGGAGTGCTGAGTCAGAGGGTTGGATCTAGGATGGAGTGGGGGAGATTTGGAAACTGGTGAATTCAGTGTTGATGCCATGTGGTAGTAGACTCCAGAGGTGGAAGATGAAATGTTCTTCCTTCAGTTTGTGACTGGCCTTGTTTTGGTGGTGAAGGAGATCCAGAATAAACTCATCATCAGGGGAGTGAGAGGGGAAGTTGAAATGGTTGGCCACTGGAAGTTGGGGTTGGTTGGTGTATATGTTCCCGAACCATTGCGCGAGCTTGCGCTCAGTCTCTCTGATATAGAGGAGACCACATCAAGAGCAATGGATGCAGTAAATGAGGTTCGAGGATATGCAAGTAAATCTCTGCTGGATTTGGAATGTTCCTTTTGGGGCCCTGGACAGAGGTGAGGGGGGAGGTGTGGGCGCAGGTTTTGCATCTCTTGCAGTAGCAGGGGAAGGTGTCAGTTGTGGAGAAGGGGATGGTGGGGAGCATGGACCTAATGAGGGAGTCACAGAGGGAATGGTCCCTGCGGAATGCAAATAGGGCTAGGGAGGGAAATATATTTTTGGTAGTGGGATCTGACTGTAGGTGGCGAAACTAGTGGAGGATGATGTGCTTGATTTGAAAATTTGTGGGGCACAATGCGAGGACTGGGGGACTCTATCGTTTTGCTTGGGAATGTGGTTTGAGGGAAAAGGTGCAGGAAATGGAGGAGATGTGATTCAGGATATTATTGATCATGGAGGGGGGAAGGAGAAATTAGGGTCCTTGATGTAGGAGGGCAACTGGGATATCCTGGAGTGGAATCCCTCATCCTGGGAGCAGATAGGGTGGAGGCAGAGGAAATGGGATTAAGGAATCATTGTTTTACAGGAGGGAGGCTGGCAGGAGGTATGGTGAAGGTAGCTGTGGATGTCAAGTTTGAAATAAATGTCAGTTTTCAGTTGATTGCCAGAGATGGAAAGTTCCAGGAAGGAGAAGGAGGTGTCACAGATGGTCCAGGTGAATTTGAGATCAGCGTGGAATGTATGGGTGTAGTTGATGAACTGTTCAGACTCCTCATGGGAGCACAAGGCAGCACCGATATAATCATCAATGTAGTAAAGGAAAAGGTGCATGATTCTGCTGCTGTTTATGTGGAAGACGGACTGTTCCATGTAACCTACAAAGAGGCAGGCCTAGCTGGGACCCATGTAGGTACTCATAGCTGCTACTCTGGAATATTGGAAGTGAGTGGATTGAAAGAGAAGTTGTTATGGGTGAGGACCATCATCATCTAACCCTTGAAATGAAATTTGATACCTGGAATATCAGAACTCTTTTGGACAATCCCAACAGGGTCAGATCTGGGCATCACATCACCATTACTACTCAGGGGCTATCACATTGTCGTCACTGCTGTCACAGATGCGAGAAGGCCAGCTTAGATTTAAGGTGATCACTGTACCTCTGGGTTAGGGTTAGCCAGCGGGTCATGAGGTATTCATTTAGCTTACAGCCTGAGAGGTCAAATGCAAGAGAAAAGTAAACAGTAAATGGCAGGACCCTGAGGAACATTGATATACCAAAGAAACTTGGGGTACAAGTCCATAGCTTCCTGAAAGTGGCAAAACTGGTTTTTAAGGTAGTGAAAATTAAGTATGGCATGCTTGCTTTCAACATTTGGGTCATTGAACATAAAGGTTGGCAAGTTTGTTGTAGTTGTACAAACCTTTTAGTTTGGAGTATTGTGTGCAGTTCTGGTCACCACACTATAGGAAGGATGTGGAGTCTTTGGAGTCAGAGAGTCATAGAGATGTACAGCATGGAAACAGACCCTTCAGTCCAACCAGATATCCCAACCCAATCTAGTCCCACCTGCCAGCACCTGGCCTGTATCCCTCCAAACCCTTCCTATATGCAAACACAGTTCACTGGATGTTTCCTGGATTGGAAAGCATTAGCTATAAGAAAACGTTGGATAGACTTGGATTGTTTTTGCTAGAGCATCAGAGGCCGAGGGCTGATCTAATAGATGCATATAAAATGAATGAAAGATATGGATAGACTTGATGGAGACATAAGTTTAAGGTGAGGGAGAGGGTTTCTTTTGTAGAGGGTGGTCAGTACCTGGAATGCTGCGTTAGGGGAGGTGGCTGAGGCAAGTACAACGACAAAGTTTAAGTAGTATTTAGACAGGCACATTGGAGTGGCAGATCAGCTCATTGGGCAGAATATAAAGAACAGTCAAGAATGTCTAAAAGGAAGTCAGGACAAATGGGTCCTCTGCTGTTTGTAATTTTTATTAATGACTTGGAAGAGGGAGTCGAAGGGTGGGTCAGTAAATTTGCAGACGATACGAAGATTGGTGGAGTTGTGGATAGTGAGGAGGGCTGTTGTTGGCTGCAAAGGGACTTAGATATGATGCAGAGCTGGGCTGTGGAGTGGCGGATGGAATTCAACCCTGCCAAGTGTGAGGTTGTCCCATTTTGGAAGGACAAATAAGAATGCGGAATACAGGGTTAATGGTAGGGTTCTTTAGTGAGGTGGAGGAGCAAAAGGATCTTGGGGTTTATGTTCATAGCTCTTTGAAAGTTGCCACTCAGGTGGATAGAGCTTGTAAGAAGGCCTATGGTGTATTAACATTCATTAGCAGAGGGATTGATTTCAAGAGTCGTGAGGTGATGTTGCAGTTATATAGGACCTTGGTAAGGCCACATTTGGAGTACTGTGTGCAGTTCTGGTCGCCTCACTTTAGGAAAGATGTGGAAGCTTTGGAGAGGATGCAGAGGAGATTTACCAGGATGTTGTCTGGAATAGAGAATAGGTCATGCGAGAATAAGTTGAGAGTGCTAGGCCTTTTCTCATTGGAGCGGCGAAGTATGAGGGGTGACTTGATAGAGGTTTATAAGATGATCAGGGGAATAGATAGAGTAGACAGTCAGAGACTTTTTCCTCGGGTACAACAGAGTGTTACAAAGGGGCATAAATTTAAGGTGAAGGTGGAAGGTATGGGGGGATGTCAGTGGTAGGTTCTTTACCCGGACAGTAGTGGGGGCATGGAATACGCTGCCTGTGGGAGTGGCAGAGTCAGAATCATTGGTGACCTTTAAGCGGCAATTGGATAGGTACATGGATAGGTGTTTAAACTAGGACAAATGTTCGGCACAACATCGTGGGCCGAAGGGCCTGTTCTGTGCTGTATTGTTCTATGTTCTATGTCTAAAGTCTGAGAGGAAGCTAACTAGGAATATAAAAACTCAAGTTTCTTAAAGAGGCAAAGAGTAAATCAAGTGAATGTTGGACCTATAGAGAGGTTATCAAGTTTCTTCTATAGAGAATACAAAAACATTTCAGTAAAAAGGTGTAAATCAGGACTTGGAAGAGAAAGGTGAACTTGGTGAAATTACAATCCCAACAGAAGTGATGCCAAACCTTATGGTTCAGATGGACTTTATCCAAAGGACGTTTTTAAAAAAAAGGTAGCCAATGATATAAGGTGGTGTATCCAAAATACCCTTGATTCAGAAAGAGATCCATTAGACTGAAAATTAGTAAAGGTGGGAAGCTCAAAACAAACTAAGTCATTAGCTTGATACACCTGTCATGGGGAAGGTGTTAGAGTTGATCATTAGAGGTCACATTGCCATTTGTTGCATGTACAGCAAATACTTGAAGAGTCAGCATAGTTTTTTTTTACAAAAATGTTTAATAAATTTATTAGAATGCTTTGAATGAGTGGCATGCTGTGGGTAAAGATGAGCCTATAGGTTTGTTGTGCTTAGGTCGCCAGAAGGCATTTGACAAGGTGCCAGTTTAAGGATTATTGCAGAAAACAAAAGCTCATGGTTTAGGTAACATGGATGGAAGATTTTAGAGCTGAAAACAGTATACATATAAATGTCTGATTTACAGCATTGGTTCCTCTGCAAAAGTTTGTGTTGGGACCTCACCTGATAATTTACACCAATGACGATGAGGGCATGGTACCTAAATTTGCAAACTCTGCCAAAATAAGAGGAAAGTACATTGTGAAGAAGACAAAAGGAAGTTACAGATGTGTAGAAATAAAGTGAATGAGTGGGCAAATATCTGGCAGATGGAATATAATGTGGATAATTAAGTTATCTAAGTTTAAGACATGGCTGCTCGGGTCAGTCGACTGTAATATGGGGGAAGATTTGGATCCTTTTCAATGACATATACAGGAAATGTTTCCAGCTGTGGAAACTTAATCTCTGAGTTTCAGAGATTAAACCATGACTGGAGATGTTGGTCATACCACAACTTATGAGCCTGGAGAAAGGCAGGCAATGGGTAATCACTGGGCGATCTTAAACAGGCAGGTAGTGCCGCAGTCCCCTGTCATCGTTTTCACAAATCGATTTTCCACTTTAGAAGCTGCTGAGGGTGGTGGTTGCTCAGGGGTGTGCAGTCAAAGCTACATTTGTGAAACTGAACACAGCTCACCTACACAGGCAGGGTAGGAAGAAGAATGGAAGAGCAATAGTGACAGGGAAATTGTTAGTTGGGGAACAGACGGGTGTTTCTGTAGCTGTCAAAATGATTCCAGGATGGTACGTTACCTCCTTTATGCCACAGTCAAGGATGTCACAGAGGTTCAGCATTCTTGCCTGGCTGGTAAGGTTGTGTAGGAGACACTGTTTCAGAGTTCAAATATCACAGAGGCCATTGAGCTCATTATGCCTGCAGTCATTCTATTGCTTAATGCTCATCTCCTGCCTTTTACCCACATCCCTGCACACCAATTTCTATCCAATAAACATCCAGAATGTTTCCATTAAACCTGCCTCCACAATATTGCTAAACATCATTCCATTCTCTAACAATACAATGAGAGAAGAGTGTTATTTTCAATCACTGTTGCACTGCACTTATTTCGATGTACTGTTGTTCTTATGAGCAGGAACCGCTTCTCCCTACGTTATCTAGCCTGTCTATGATTTTAAAAACCTCTGTCAAATCTCCTCTCTGCCTTGTCTCCAGAGAGAACAGTCCCAACTTCTTCAATCTATCCTCAGTTGAAGTTTCTCATTCCTGAAAATAATCATGTAAATTGCTTCTTCACTCTGTTCAGATATTAACATATTTGTATAATGTGCAAAGAATTGTTTACCCTATTCCAGCTGAAGTCTAAGAACAAGCGAGGATGCTGGAGATTAGAGTTGGAAATTGTGACATTAGCAAAGCACAACAGATCAGGCAGCATTCTGATGAAGGGCTTATGCCCAAAATATTGATTCTCCTGCTCCTTGGATGCTGCCTGACCTGCTGCGCTTTTTGCACGCCACACTCCTCCACTCCAGTTGAGGTCTACCAAGTGTTCTGTACAAGTTCAGCATCACCTCCCTGCTTTGCACCCTATTCCCTTTTAAATAAAAGCAAGAACACTGTATGCTCTCTTAACTGCTCATTCAACTTGCCACGTTCAATGATTTATAGATGTATACAAACAGGTCCTTCTGTTCCTGCACCCCCATTAGAAGTGTACTTTTGATTTTGTGCTGTCTTTAAATGTTCAACCAAAGCACATCAATTCACACTTCTCTGCATTGACCATGAAAGAACATGATTGGCTTTTCCACTGTTGCCATGATTCAGGACCATTTCAAATAAGGAAAAAATTTAGAACGTGTTGAAAAAATCAATTGGACTGAGACCTTGAACATTGACAAACTTTATTGCATAATATCATGGGGATAAAACTTTCCCAAAGCACGGTCCAGTGTTTCTCCAAAGTCTTGCAGAATACCAGGGCTTATATAGTGCATAAAATGCTGAGCTGACAGTTGCTCAATCAGACACAACAGTGTCATATATCCAAGCATCAGGTGAATCAGAGGCCATTAATACATCATCAGCATACTGAAGCAAGGTGCTTTTACGTGGTTGGTGAAAATCTTTAAGAGTTTGGTGTACTGCAGTGACATATACAGGAAACCTGATGAAGGGCTTTTGCCGGAAATGTCAATTTTCCTGCTCCTCCTGCCTGACCTGTGCTTTTCCAGCACCACACTCTGCAACTCTGTGTGTGTGTGTGTGTGTGTGTGTGTGTGTGTGTGTTCCCTGTAACAACTGTTGCTAGTTCCTTAATAATCCTAATCAGCCCAGCTTTTCCTTTGTGGTAATTTATTCTGTCTCAATCAATTGTTTCAAAAAAAATCCCTCTCTTTACACTAAATGAACTGGCTGTCTGTAATTGCTAAATTTTTTCTCTCAGCCTTTTATGAGCAAGACCTTCGTGTTTTCAAATCTCCGGTCTTCTGGCAGCTCCTGCAAGGAAGACTTAAAGATAATGGTCAGTGCTTCCACAGTTTCTGCCCGCACTTTCTTCAAAACTCTTGGATGCATCTTAGCTGGTCCTGTTGCTTTTTCAAATGCCAACAGTTTTTACACAACTACTTCAAACATTTGTGAGAAGATTTGTAGCTCGGGTGCTTGTTGTGGTTCTGTTCGCCGAGCTGGGAATTTGTGTTGCAGACGTTTTGTCCCTTGTCTAGGTGACATCCTCAGTGCTTGGGAGCCTCCTGTGAAGCGTTTCTGTGATCTTGCCTCCGACATTTGTAGTGTTTTGTATCTGCTGCTTCCTGTTGTCAGTTCCAGCTGTCCGTTGCAGTGGCCGGTATATTGGGTCCAGGTCGATGTGCTTATTGATTGAATCTGTGGATGAATGCCATGCCTCTAGGAATTCCCTGGGTGTTCTCTGTTTGGCTTGTCCTATAATAGTAGTGTTGTCCCATGATCTGCATCCATGAATACAAACTAGCCACGAAACGGCATGACCAGCTATCCTTAGTAGCCATACACGCAGATGACAAGCAACATGAATTCGACTGGGGACAACACTACTATCATAGGACAAGCCAAACAGAACAGCCAGGGAATTCCTAGAGGCATGGCACTCATCCATAGATTCAATCAATAAGCACATCGACCTGGACCCAATATACCGACCACTGCAGCGGACAGCTGGAACTGACAACCGGAAGCAGCAGATTCAAACCACTACAAATGACGGAGGAAAGATCACAGAAGCGCTTCACAGGAGGCTCCCAAGCACTGAGGATGTCACCTAGACAGGGGACGAAACGTCTGCAACACAAATTCCCAGCTCAGCGAACAGAACCACAACAACTACTTCCTTATTAATTTTGTACCCTTATAGTGACACCGTAGCCTGAGTGACATCCTTTCTTGTAAAAATATATGCAAAGTATTCATTTAACACCTGAGCTGTGCCGTCTGCCTACATGCATTCTTCCTTGTGGCCTCTGGCCCTACTCCTGCTTCAACCATACTGTTTGTATCCTTCAAGAAGACTTTGAGATTTTCCTTGTGTTTATTGTTAGTCTTTATTCTTTGTTCCTCTTCCTTGCTTTACCATCTTCCCCCAAACCTTTGGTATTCCAGTTGATTCTCCATTGTTTTATTGCCTCGCTGTTGTCTCAAGAACACTTTTTCTTTGTTGTGTTAATTTCTACTTCCTTTGTCTTCCAGATAAAATCACATTTGTTCATTCAACCTTTCCCATTCGAGGGTATGTCTTGGATGTATCTAAGACACCTGCTTTTTGAAAGTGGACCATTGTTCAGAACCCTTACACTATCGGTATCCCAGTGTATATTTGGGTAACCATTAGAACTATTTCTATAATGTTTGCATTTCTCTTTAATCCCCCTGCAGATTTGACATTCTACATTTTTACCACAAGTTTTTGGGCTATGGACTACACCAAGCAATGTAATTGCACACTCATTCTTCCATAGTTCTAGCCAAATTGATTGTCGTTGTGAAGATCTGGACAACCCTAAGGCTCCCCCTTGGTTCAAGATCAGTCAAAAGAATTGTTAAGTGTACAGTCTGTTTTAAAAAGGTTACCAGTTTAATACATTAAGGCAGCCTGGTGCAGATTCCACCAGCAACACAGGGGTTAAAAGCTTCTGTGTTCCGTGGAGAAATGGTGCAATTACATTCGAAAATTACACATTATTTATATGCTTTTTTTAAGAGAGAGTACAGCCTTAATTACAAGAAAAGACCAATCACATGATTTACAGCAGGTTAATCCAACGATATTTCCTGGGAAACAGATTGCTATATGCACAGAATCACCCAATGTTTGCTAGTTCAAGGTTAGTTTAATACCAAATCATTCTTATAATTCATATTATGAAAAATCCATTGTATTCTCTTATCTTCTAGTTAGCTTAACTCAGCAAAGCAGCAGTACAAGTTCAGTCAAGTCATTACTTTCAGCCATTTTGTTGTTGTTTTAAATTGAAAAGCCATTTTGTGGTTAATAAAAGTCTACATATACTCGTTGCTTCTGACAACAGCCTAAATTCAAATTTTAGATCCTCACTTGAACACTGAGCCACCTTCCTTCTCCAGTAACGCAATGCCCTCTGTAACCAATACTGCTACCCCTCCACTTTTCCATCCTTTTTCTGAACAACTTCTAGCTACGAATATTTAACAGCCTTGATCTTTCCTTGAACCAGGTCTCCATCACTGCCACAATATCAGTACTCCACTCTCCAGCATCTTGTCTGAATCTCTCCTACCATGTTTACATACATACACGTTAGCTCTGTTTTGGACTTTTTCTTCCTCCCTTACTCTGACTTCATCTGTTAATTTAGTGTTCTCTGATCATTTCAGCTATATCATAATAGTTGTAAGCTTTGGTCTTAATCTACTATTTTGTCTTGATTCCTACATTCCTGCCAAGTTAATTTAAAGCCTTCCCAAAACCACTAGCAACACAATCTGTAAGAAGCTCAGTCCTAGCTCAGTTCTGATGCAACCTATCCAGCTTGAGTTAGTGCTGTCTTGCCAGAGCCATTCCCAATGTCCAAGGAGTGGGCAGCATGGTGGCACAGTGGTTAGCACTGCTGCCTCATGGCGCCAGAGACCCAGGTTCATTTCCCACCTCAGGCGACTGACTGTGTGGAGTTTGCACATTCTCCCTGTTTCCTCCGGGTGCTCCAGTTTTCTCCCACAGTCCAAAAATGTGAAGGTTAGGTGAATTGGCCATGCTAAATTGCCCGTAGTGTTAGGTGAAGGGGTAAATGTCCAAGGAGTGTGTCCAATGGGTCTGGGTGGGTTGCGCTTCAGCGGGTCAGTGGGGACTTGTTGGGCCAAAGGGCCTGTTTCCACACTGTAAGTAAGTAATCTGTAACTAGAGTCGAAAGCCCTCCCTCCTGCATCATCATCCCAGCTACACATTCACTGCTTTATCCTCCTATTTCTGTAATATTTTTCACATGGAACTGGAGTAATCTGGAGATTTCTATATTTGAGGTCCTGCTTGCTAAATTGGTACCTAGTTCCCTAATCTTTGATTACAGACCCAAAATCCCTTTCTGCTTATACGCTGGTACTAGTGTGGACCATGACCTCTGGCTGCTCACCCTCCCTAGGAAGAATGGTCTTTGGCTGCCCTGTGACATCTTTGACCCTGGCACCAGGGAGGAAATCGGTCACTTTGGTGACAATTCTGAGCAAGGGTCAAATGTTCCAATACATTAATGCTGATTTCTCTTCACGGATGCTGTCAGACCTGTTGAGCTTTTCCTGCAATTTCTGTTTTTGTATCCTGGAAACACATGGTGGCACAAACACTGCTCTAATCCATTCCCTTAAGGAATCTGTACTGCCCTCTGTTTGCATAATGGGAAATTGATTTGTGAGTGGGATTACAGGAGACTCTTGCTCTACCTGCATGTTTCTCTTTGACTGCCCGGCTTAGAACAATACAGACTCCAACGGCTCCTCTCTCCTGACCATGATGCCATTCTAAACTAAGCTCATGTTCATGTACATGGTCTGTATCACACTATTCCTTGACTGTGTGTCTGTCTAAATTCCTCTTGAACATTGCAATCATATCTGCTTCAGCTACCTTCCTCGGCAGCATATTCCAGGCACTTGCCATTCCCTGTGTTTCTAAAAAAAATACTTGCCTCGCAAATCTCCTATGATCAAAGTTTGGGAGAAGATTTGTAGCTCGGGTGCTCGTTGTTGTGGTTCTGTTCGCCGGGCTGGGAGTTTTTGTTGCAAACGTTTCGTTCCCTTTCTAGGTGACATCCTCAGTGCTTGGGAGCCTCCTGTAAAACACTTCCGTCATGTTTCCTTCGGCATTTATAGTGGCTTGTCTCTGCCGCTTCCGGTTGTCAGTTGCTGTCCGCTGCAGTGGCCGGTATATTGGGTCCAGGTCGATGTGTTTGTTGATAGAATCAGTGGATGAGTGCCATGCCTCTAGGAATTCCCTGGCTGTTCTCTGTTTGGCTTGCGCTATAATAGTAGTGTTGTCCCAGTCGCTACTATTATAGCGCAAGCCAAACAGAGAACAGCCAGGGAATTCCTAGAGGCATGGCACTCATCCACTGATTCTATCAACAAACACATCGACCTGGACCCAATATACCGGCCACTGCAGCGGACAGCAACTGACAACAGGAAGCGGCAGAGACAAGCCACTATAAATGCCGAAGGAAACATGACGGAAGCGCTTTACAGGAGGCTCCCAAGCACTGAGGATGTCACCTAGAAAGGGAACGTAACGTTTGCAACAAAAACTCCCAGCTCGGCGAACAGAACCACAACAATCCTATGAGCTTTTCCCCTCTCACTTTAAATCTATGCGCGCTAGTATTTGACACTTCCACCCTGGGAAAAAGTCTGACTATCTACCCTCTTCATGCCTCTAATAATTTCATAGAATTTTGTCAGCTCACCCTCAGCCTTTGCTCTAGCCAGATAGGGGCAAAGACTGACCACTTAACATTCCAGGAATTAATGGTTTCATGTGTGATGGAAAGAAATTTGAGGTAGGGGATTTACATTACTGATTAGTTGCATTACTTTCCCTGGTTACCCAGTGTTCTGCCATTTTTAAAATAGAACATAGAAAAATACAGCGCAGTACAGGCCCTTCAGCCCTCGATGTTGCGCTGATCCAAGCCCACCTAACCTACACTAGCCCACTATCCTCCATATGCCTATCCAATGCCTGTTTAAATGCCCATAAAGAGGGAGAGGCCACCACTGTTACTGGCAGGGCATTCCATGAACTCACGACTCGCTGAGTAAAGATTCTACCCCTAACATCTGTCCTATACCTACCACCCCTTAATTTAAAGCTATGCCCCCTAGTAATATCTGACTCCATACGTGGAAAAAGGTTCTCATGGTCAACCCTATCTAAACCCGTAATCATCTTGTACACCTCTATCAAGTCACCCCTAAACCTTCTTTTCTCCAATGAAAACAGCCCCAAGTGCCTCAGCCTTTCCTCATACAATCTTCCTACCATATCAGGCAACATCCTGGTAAACCACCTCTGCACCGGTTCCAGTGCCTCCACATCCTTCCTATAGTATGGCGACCAAAACTGCACACAATACTCCAGATGCTGCCGCACCAGAGTCTTATACAACTGCAACATGACCTCAGGACTCTGGAACTCAATTCCTCTACCAATAAAAGCAAGTACGCCATATGCCGCCTTCACAGCACTATTTACCTGGGTGGCAACTTTCAGAGATCTGTGTACATGGACACCAAGATCCCTTTGCTCATCCACACTACCAAGTAGCCTACCATTAGCCCAGTAATCCATCTTCTTGTTACTCCTACCAAAGTGAATGACTTCACACTTAGCTACATTGAACTCCATTTGCCACCTTTCTGCCCAGCTCTGCAGCTTATCTGTATCCCACTGTAACCTGCCACATCCTTCCTCACTGTCAACAACTCCACCGACTTTTGTATCATCTGCAAACTTGCTCGCCCCTCCTCCAGGTCATTTATAAAAATGACAAACAGCAATGGTCCCAAACCAGATCCTTGCAGAACATCGTTGGTAACTGCACTCCAAGATGCACCTTTACCATCAACTACTAACCTCTGTCGTCTTCCAACCAATTCCTAATCCAAACCTCCAACACACCCTCAATGCCATACCTCCGTATTTTTTGCAGTAGCCTACCATGGGGAACCTTATCAAACACCTTACTAAAATCCATATACACCACGTCTACCGCTTTACCCGCATCCACCTCCTTAGTCACCTTCTCAAAGAATTCAATAAAGTTTGTGAGGCAAGACCTGCCCTTCACAAAACCATGCTGACTATCCTTGATCACATTATTCCTATCCAGATGTTCATAAATCCTATTCCTTACAATTCTCTCTAAGACTTTGCCTACAACAGAAGTGAGACTCACTGGCCTATAGTTACTAGGGTTATCCCTACTCCCCTCCTTGAACAAGGGAACCACATTTGCTATCCTCCAGTCTTCTGGCACAATTCCTGTAGACAACGAGGACATAAAAATCAAGGCCAATGGCTCTGCAATCTCCTCCCTTGCTTCCCAGAGAATCCTAGGATAAATGCCATCAGGCCCAGGGGACTTATCTACATTCACCCTTTCCAGAATTTCCAACACCTCTTCCCTACATATCTCAAAGCCATCCATTCTAATTAATTGTGACTCAATATTCACATCGGCAACAATGCCCTGTTCCTGGAGTGAATACTGACAAAAAGTATCAGTTTAGTGTCTCCCCAATTTCTTCAGCCTCCACACGCAACTTCCCACTACTATCCTTGACGGGACCTATTCCTACCCTAGTCATCCTTTTATTCCTGACATACCTATAGGAAAGCCTTTGGGTTTTTCCTAATCCTACCAACCAAAGACTTTTCATGTCCCCTCCTTGCTGCCCTTAGCGCTCTCTTTAGATCCTTCCTGGCTACCTTATAACTTTCAATCGCCCCAATTGAACCTTCACGCTTCATCTTTACATAGGCCGCCCTCTTCCCTTTAACAATGGATTCCAATTCCTTATTAAACCACGGCTCCCTCACACGACTCTTTCCTCCCTGCCTGACAGGTACATACTTATCAAGGACACTCAATAGTTGCTCCTTGAACAAGCTCCACATATCAATTGTGCCCTTCTCTTGAAGCCTACTTTTCCAAGCCACGCATTCTAAGTCATGCCTCACTGCATCATAATTTCCCTGCCTCCAGCTATAACTCTTGCCTTGTAGTGCACACTTATCCCTCTCCATCACTAGAGTAAAAGTCACCGAATTGTGGTCACTGTCCCCAAAGTGCTCACCTACCTCCAATTCTAACACCTGGCCTGGTTCGTTACCCAGAACCAAATCCAGTATGGCCTCCCCTCTTATTGGCCTGTCTACATATTGTGTCAGGAAACCCTCCTGCACACATTGGACAAACACTGACCCATCTAACGTACTTGAGCTATAGCTTTCCTAGTCAATATCTGGAAAGTTAAAGACCCCATAACAACCACCCTATTACTTTCATTCTTCTCCAAAATCATCCTCGCAATCCTTTCTTCTATGTCTCTAGGACTATTAGGAGGCCTGTAGAAAACTCCTAACAGGGTGACCTCACCTTTCCTATTTCTAAGCTCAGCCCAAACTACCTCAGATGGTGAGTCTTCATCCATCGTCGTTTCCACTGCTGTAATACTATCTTTGATAGGCAATGCCACACCTCCCCCTCTTTTACCCCCACCTCTGACCATACTAAAACATTTAAACCCTGGAACGTGCAACAACCAATCTTGTCCCTGTTCTACCCATGTCTCCGTAATAGCCACAACATCAAACTCCCAAGTACCAACCCACGCTGCACGTTCACCTACCTGATTTTGTATACTTCTCGCATTGAAGTATACACACTTCAAGCCACCTTCCTGTTTACAGGCACCCTCCTTCAAGATTGATGTCTGGTTCCTAACCTCCCTACACTCCAGGTTCTGCACCCTAAAACTACAGTCTAGGTTCCCATGCCCCTGCAGAGTTAGTTTAAACCCCCCGAAAGAGCACTAGCAAACCTCCCCCAAGGATACTGGTGCCCCTCAGGTTCAGGTGTAGACCATCCTGTTTATAGAGGTCCCACCTTCCCCAGAAAGAACCCCAGTTATCCAGAAACTGGAATCCCTCCCTCCTGTACCATCCCTGTAGCCACGCATTTAACTGCTCTCTCTCCCTATTCCTCGACTCTCTATCACGTGGCACAGGTAACAAACCAGAGACAACAACTCTGTTCGTTCTAGCTCTGAGCTTCCAACCTAGCTCTCTGAAAGCCTGCCTAACATCCTCACCCCTCTTCCTACCTATGTCATTGGTGCCAATGTGGACCACGACTTTGGGCTAGTCACCCTCCCCCTTAAGGACTCGGAAAACACGATCAGAGACATCACGTACCCTTGCACTGGGAGGCAACATACCAAACGTGAGTCTCTCTCGCCCTCACAAAACTGCCTATTTGTGCCCCGAATATCGAGTCTCCAATAACTATTGCTCTGCTCTTCTCCACCCTTCCCTTCTGAGCAACAGGGATAGGCTCCATGCCAGAGGCCTGAACCCCATTGCTTACCCCTGGTAAGTCGTCCCCCCCCACAAGTATCCAAAACGGTATACTTGTTATTGAGGGGAACGGCCGCAGGGGGTCTCTGCACTGGCTGCTTCCTCCCAGTCCCCCTCACTGTCACCCATCTGTCTGCAATCTTTAGAGTTACTGCTTCCCTAAAGCTCCGATCTATGACCCTCTCTGCCTCCTGAATGATCTTAAGTTCATCCAACTCCAGCTCCAGTTCCCTAACACGGTCTTGGAGGAGCTGGAGATGGTTGCACTTCCTGCAAGTGTAATCAGCAGGGACGACCATGGCATCCCTCACCTCAAACATCACATATTGTTTGTAATTTTTATTAATGACTTGGATGAGGGAGTCGAAGGGTGGGTCAGTAAATTTGCAGATGACACGAAGATTGGTGGAGTTGTGGACAGTGAGGAGGGCTGTTGTCAGCTGCAAAGGGACTTAGATATGATGCAGAGCTGGGCTGAGGAGTGGCAGATGGAGTTCAACCCTGCCAAGTGTGAGGTTGTCCATTTTGGAAGAACAAATAAGAATGCGGAATACAGGGTTAACGGTAGGGTTCTTTAGTCAGGTGGAGGAACAGAGGGATCTTGGGGTCTATGTACATAGATCTTTGAAAGTTGCCACTCAGGTGGATAGAGCTTATAAGAAGGCCTATGGTGTATTAGCGTTCATTAGCAGAGGGATTGAATTCAAGAGTCGTGAAGTGATGTTGCAGCTGTACAGGACTTTGGTTAGGCCACATTTGGAGTACTGTGTGCAGTTCTGGTCGCCTCACTTTAGGAAAGATGTGGAAGCTTTGGAGAGGGTGCAGAGAAGATTTACCAGGATGTTGCCTGGAATGGAGAATAGGTCGTATGAGGATAGGTTGAGAGTTCTCGGCCTTTTCTCGTTGTAACGGCGAAGGATGAGGGGTGACTTGATAGAGGTTTATAAGATGATCAGGGGAATAAATAGAGTAGACAGTCAGAAACTTTTTCCCTGGGTACAACAAGGGGACATAAATTTAAGGTGAAGGGTGGAAGGTATAGGGGAGATGTCAGGGGTGGGTTCTTTACCCAGAGAGTGGTGGGGGCATGGAATGCGCTGCCCGTGGGAGTGGTAGAGTCAGAATCATTGGCGACCTTTAAGCGGCAATTGGATAGGTACATGGATGGGTGCTTAATCTAGGATAAATGTTCGGCACAACATCGTGGGCCGAAGGGCCTGTTCTGTGCTGTATTGTTCTATGTTCTAGGAACATTGCACTGCCTTCACTGCCATCCCTCTAAAAGTAACCTTTAAAAAAACTAGGTCTAAACACGAGAATAAGCAAAATGCAGCACTTATGTTCTTATCACAATGGGTCTTATTATTAGGTGAGAGGAGGAGGGCGGGTGGGAGGGTCTATCTCTGTAGTTCCTCGGGTTCCTCTCCTGCATGCCTTTATAGGAAAACAACTTACCCAGGTAAGCTTGCGCTACACCAGCTTCCGGATTCACTCCTCGCTTTTTTAAAAAAGATTCAAATTTAAACCGTTAAACAAACGTTACCAAACCTTCAAGCAGCCACTGCCAAACAGCTCTTACCTGCTCTGCTGAGAGAAATATTCTCTTATCTTGTTATGTCTTTGAAAGTGCAAGACCTTGCACTTATCAGGGTTAAATAGCATCTGCCACTGATCTGCTCATCTGACAAACCCAGCTGTATTTTCCTGTCACTTACGACCATCTTCGCTATTAGCCACTCAACCAATTTTGATTACATCTGCAAGTTTACTTAACAACCCCCCCACATGCTCATCGCTAACATTTATGTAAATGACAAGAATGGTCCCCGCACTGATCCTTGTGGTACACTGCTGGAAACTGGCCTGGAACAACCTTCTACCACTACCCTTTGTGTCTTATTACAAAACCACTTTTTGGTCCATTGCGCCATATTTCCTTGTATTGTATGACTGGAAACCTGTGACCAGTGATATCCTACAGGAATCGGTGCTGGGACCCCTCTTGTTTGTAAGATATGAGTGATTTGAGAGAAGAATGTATGTGGTCTGATTTAGTAAGTTAGCAGATAGAGTCATAGAGATTTACAACTTGGAAACAAACCCTTCAGTCCAACTCATCAATGCCAACCAGATTGCCTTAACTAATCTAGTCCCATTCGTCAGCACTTGGCCAACATTCCTCTAAACCTTCCTATTCATGTGCCTTTTCAATGTTGTAATTGAACCGGCCTCCTCCACTTCCTCTGGCAGCCCATTCCATACACGCATCATCCTCCTGTGTGCAAATGTTGCTCCTTAGGTCCCTTCTAAATTTTAGAGGAGAAAGTGAGATCTGCAGATGCTGGAGATCAGAGCTGAAAATGTGTTGCTGGAAAAGCACAGCAGGTCAGGCAGCATCCAAGGAACAGGAAATTTGACGTTTCGGGAATTCCTGAAGAAGGGCTTATGCCCGAAACGTCGAATTTCCTGTTCCTTGGATGCTGCCTGACCTGCTGTGCTTTTCCAGCAACACATTTTCAGCCCTTTTAAATTTTAACCCATTCACCCTAAACCTGTGCCTTCTAGTTCTGGATTCCCCCACCCCAGGAAAAAAGACCTTCTCTACTTACCCTATCCATGCCCCTCGTAATTTTATAAACCACTATAAGGTCATCCCTCAGCCTCTGACGCTCCAGGGAAAAGGGCCCTCTCCCTAAAGCGCTCATCCTCCAATCCTGGCAACTTGACACAAAGATTGGGGAGTCGTGTGTAGTAAGGAGGATTGCTAGAGGCTCCAGCAGGATATTGATAAGCTGGAGAGCAGCTACTACACTAACCGATCCATGCAGTCTGAGAGGAGCTTTAGGTGGACTACACCTCCTGCAGATGATGATGATGATGTCAGGGATATATGACTTCTACTTGACCTCCCATATAATACAAGAGAAGTAGAGCATTCATTAATTGTCATTACTATTCCTTTAGTAAGGAAGCCCCTCACCCTACTGTGCCTTAATACTGCTCACCCATTCCCTTCACTTTCTGACACTCCTTCCCTTCCTTCCCCAAACCTGTCAGCTGTGGTATGACTGCCTATTCAAATGTCCGAGCCATATAACTTCCAGCTTTGCGGACAAGCCTCAGTGACTCCAACCACCACATGAGATCAAATTGAATAATTTGGAACTGTTCTACTTGGAGAGAAGGCTAAGAAAAAATTTCATGGAGGCTTTTAAAAGCTTGACTATGAAGTAGATAAGGAGAAAACTAAGAAATAGGGATGCTGTAAATCAGACACAAAATCAGAAATGGCTGGATAAGTTCAGCAGGTCTGGCAGCATCTGTGGAGAGAAATCTCCACAGTTAACTTTTCAGGTTGAGTGACTTCCTCAGAGCTGATGTAGATAGGGAAATGTCACTTTATATGCAGAAGATAGGGTGAGGAAGTAGGTGAGGAGGAAAAGGAGGTGGGAATCAAGCCTGAAGAGAGAGAAGAGTAATTGGACAGACAAAGGAATGGATAGCAATCAGGCTGAGGGGGTAAATACCTATTAGTGGAGACTGTTAGTGGCTAACAATGTGTTATGTGTCATAGTAAAAAATGAGGTCTGCAGATGCTGGAGATCACAGCTGAAAATGTGTTGCTGGTCAAATCACAGCAGGCCAGGCAGCATCTCAGGAATAGAGAATTCGACGTTTCGAGCATAAGCCCTTCATCAGGAATGAGAGAGAGTAGCCAAGCAGGCTAAGATAAAAGGTAGGGAGGAGGGACTTGGGGGAGGGGCGATGGAGGTGGGATAGGTGGAAGGAGGTCAAGGTGAGGGTGATCAGAGGATCCTCTGATCACCCTCACCTTGACCTCCTTCCACCTATCCCACCTCCATCGCCCCTCCCCCAAGTCCCTCCTCCCTACCTTTTATCTTAGCCTGCTTGGCTACTCTCTCTCATTCCTGATGAAGGGCTTATGCTCGAAACGTCGAATTCTCTATTCCTGAGATGCTGCCTGGCCTGCTGTGCTTTGACCAGCAACACATTTTCAGCTGTTATGTGTGATAGCAGACTGTGATAATAAGGCCTGGTGTGTGGTGTTGGGTAAGGACATGGGACAGTTCAAGCCCTGAAGTTGTTGAACTCAATATCACATCTAGAAGGCTTGTAGGGTCTCTAAGGGGAAAATGAGGTGGTGTTCTTTCAGCTTGCAATGAGCTTCACTGGAGCACTGCAGCAAACTTGAGTCAGATGTTGACAAGGGCAACATGTTAAAGTGACAAGCTATTGGAAATTCAGGGTCTTTTTTTGGTCAACAGTACATAGTGTTCTGCGAGGGGTCACCTAGTCATTTTCCCAATGTAGAGGAGACCATATTGTGAGCAGCAAATGTAGTTTAACTGCGTTTCTCACAATCTAGTCAAGTGTTGCTTCAACTAGAAGGTATGTTTCGGCCCTTCGATACTGAAGTGGGAAGAAAGAAATGGCCAGATGTTGCGCCTTCTGCAGTTGTAGCAGAAGGTGGCATGAGGCTATGGAGGGGTGTTGGGGATGAAGAAAGAGTGGAGCAGTGTGGTCCCAGAGGGAATATTCCTGAGGAGGGCAGACAAGGTAGGGGAGGGAAATGTGTGTCTGGTGGTAGTATATCTGGAAGTGGTAGAAATGGCAGCTGGGAGGTAAAGACGAGGGTAACCCTATCGCTGTTGCAGGCGGGAGGAGACGGGTTGAGGGCCAACATGCAGGAGATGGATCAGACCCAGCTGAGGGCTGTCAACAACTGTGCTGGGGAATCCTCAGTTGAGGAAGATAATGAATATTTCAGAGGATCCCTTGTTGAAGATGCCATTATCTGAAAAAATGTGATGGTGATGGAGGAACTGAGAGAATGGAATAGAATCTTTAGGATATATAGTCCAGGTAACTGGGAGTCAGTGCAATTACAGTAGATGTTAATAGCCAGCCTATCCCCAGAAAAAGAAACCAATGTTGAGGATAGAAGGAGTCTGAGGCGAGGTGAAAGTGAGAACAGAGTAGAAATTGGAAGTGAAATCGATAAACTTCTCCATTCTGAGTGAGAGAGAGAGAGACAGCCATGATATCATCAGTATACTGGAGAAAGATGTGGGTGGGTTCCGGAATAGGTCTGGAACAAGGAATGTTCCATGTACTCCTCCAAAAGACAGACTTGGGCCCTTGCACATACACATGGCCACCCCTCTCACCTCAGGGTGAGGATGAGCTCAGCCAAGCAGAGGAGGCTGGCGGTCAATGGGCAGAAGTGGGGGGTGGGGGTGCAGGGGCTGGGGAGAAGGTAGCAAAGAGTACAATAGGTACATGGTTGAAGAGCTTCAGGGCAGAGGAGATGACCTGGGGGTTGCAACGAAAGAGAGACTCGCTGAGATTCTTGTGGAGAGAGGAGAACTTCTTCAAGGTAGGCATCCTTGCAAGAGGATTCGCAGCAAGGTTAAACTCAACTAGGCAAATGTGAGGACTGCAGATGCTGGAAACTAAAGTTTAGATCAGAGTGTGCTGGAAAAGCACAGCAGGTCAATGGAGACAATTCAGGCCTTTTTCCCAGAAAGAAGTGGAGAGGCCTGACACCATTCTGGTAAGGAACAGATGTGTAAAATGATCGCACATCCATGGTGAAGAGGAAGCGGCTCAAGCTGCAAAACAGAAAATTTGAAACTAGCTTTTCTGATGCTTTAAGTCTGCAGGATTGGAGGAAAAAAGACTAGGTCAAGGGCTAGTGTGGTTCAATGGTTAGCAGCCTGTCAGCATCAGGGACTCTTGTTCAATTCCAGCCTCAGGTGACTGTCTGTATGGCGTTTGTACATTCTCCCTGTGTCTGCTTGAGTTTCCTCTTGGCGATCCAATTTCTTCCCACGGTCCAAAGTTGTGCAGGTTAGGTGGACTGGCCATGCTCCATTGTCCATAGTGTCCAAGGATGTGCTGGTAATTTCAATAAGATATTCAAAAAGGCATTAAATGATTGGATAGAAATAATATGCAAGAGGTATGAGGGAGAAAGCAAGAAATTGGTACTTGGTAATGATGCTTAAAACCTGGGTTGGCCTGATCGGCTGAATGGCCTTCCTGCACTGCAAGACTTCTGTGATGGTTATCTCTAGTCTTTTCTGATAAATTCCTATTACAATCAGCATGCTGATTTCTTGAGTTTAGATCATTGCTACCTATTGTCTAATGTCACCAATGAACAACCGCACTTCCACCTTCTCCTAATTACTTGTCCTTTCTAAATCTCCTGTACCTTTTAGTGTTTATGTTCAAAACTGTCATTGTTATATCACTTTCTAAAATTTGAGGTCACTGAATAATTACAAAAAGATTTGAAGGAAGGTTGTCAACATTAATTCTATTGCAAAGAGAAAGGGAGAAGATGGGAAACTTTAGGTCAGTTAGCCTAACATGAATCATGGGAAAAATGCTCGGATCTATTATCAGGGATGAGGTAATAGGCATAACCTTATTCAACAGAATGAATATAATTTTTCTTGAAGGACCATGGTGTTCAGTAAATGTTAGTTTTTCAGAAGATGTAGCAAGTAGAATCAGAGCATGTATTGTACTTGAATTTTCATACAGAAAGTTATTACACAATTAGAACTTGAGTATTGGCATAAAATGATACATCAATTCAACAAATATGCAGACGAATATAAACGAGGAGCAGGAGTAGGGCATTCATCCCCGAAAGCCAGTTCCACTATTTGATGACGTCATGACATTTCTGATTGTAACCTCAAATTTTCATTTCTATCTCACCTCAAGAGCATTGGTTCTTTTTGCAAAAAATATTTGTTCCTCATTTTCAAATATTTAAGAACTCTGCTTCCATGACCACCTTCACAAAGAGAATGAAACAGAGTTGAGGCTAATTTTTAATGGGAAACTCTGATTTTTAAACTCTGATCTCTAGTTCTAGGTTCTCCTTTGTCTCCTGCCTTTGAGTTAGTTCTGTGTCCAAATGGCTAGTTCTCTCTGTTTTCCACGTGATCTAACCTTGTTTACCAGTCCACCACACGGTACCTTGTCAAACACCGTATTGAAGGCACTTAGATCATGTCTGCTGGTTTGTAATCATCACGCCTCTTCGTTACTACTTCAAAAAACTCAATCAAGTTAGTGAAACATGATTTCCCATGCACGAAGCTGCATTGACTATCCCTAATCAGTCCTTGCCTTTCCAAATACATGTAAATCCTATCCTTCAGGATTTCCTTCAGCACCTTGCTCACCACCAATGTCAAGCTCACCATCTATGGTTCCCTGGCATTTCCTTACCACCTTTCATAAATAGTGTGCACCATGTTAGCCAACCTCTAGTCTTCCAGCACCTCACCTATTGATCATTCAAATACTTCCGTAAGGGGCCCAGCTTCCCACAGAATTCTAGGGTACACCTGATTAGGTCCTGGGGATTTCTCCACCTTTTGAGTTTTAAGACATCCAACACCACCACCTCTGTCTTATGGATATTTTTCAAGTGGGAAAATAAATAGTGACAAGTTCTTTTAGCTTGTATATCCTTGTATATAAACACTGGTGCGAAATGCTTGTTTCAGATACTCGTTCCCTTTTCAAAGTTAATGTTGAAACCGCTTTGACCACTTTTGCAGTTGGTGCACTTCAGATCACAGTTCAATGAAGGGTTTTGATCAATGTTTTGATCAATGTTTTGATCAATGTTTTGATCAATGTTTTGATCAATGTTTTGATCAATGTTTTGATCAATGTTTTGATCAATGTTTTGATCAACTACATTCAAACCACCTTTAACCTATTCTACCATGACGTGAAGAAATTGTTTTTCTATTGCACCACAAAACTGAAGCGTTTCTTCCATGCTACCATTCTAGTAACTTTGTTCTGCACCCTTTATAAAATATTGACATCCTTTTTAAAATGTGATGCACACAATTGGATACAATACTCCAGCTAGGGCCAAACCAATGTTTTACGATGATTTACTGTGAATTTTACATTTAGCAATCAGTGCAGTGTGCAGGCAGACCTCCTCTGCTCCAACTGCTTTAGCTCCTCCTTTTCCACCTTCCACTATTTTTTTTGTTTAGTGCATAAGATGGATCCGTAAGTGGCAACTTGTAAACTTTTCACTGTACTCATGTGAGTACATGTAACAATAAGATTAATTCTGTTATTGACTTTAGTGATGTACACCCCCTTTGGTTACTATTCTGTTATGCTTATTCACTCTTATTTGTCCTCATTATTCCAGCCAAAACACGTTATTTCATAATTCTGCTAAATTTAGTCTGCTACATACCTTACTATTTCACCAATCTATGCCCTTGTTAAATATTATAATATTCTTGCTATTCACTAAAATGTCAGTTTGTCATCTCCATGTTTAAAAATGATGTCCTGTCAATATTATTAATACATATCTGATATCTTTGCCCAGACTGAAATGTTTAGCGATGTAGAAACATAGAGTCAGGGAAGCGTGCAGAATTGAAGAGGCTCCTCAGCCCATTAGAGTTTGCACCAGTTTAATGAAAAGCTACCCTAAATCTACAATCCTCTATTTTCCAGCATTTGGCCCATAGCCTTGAATGTCAGTACGTTTCAAGTGATCATCCACGTTTCCAGCCTCCACTATACTTCCAGGACTGCACTCAACCTCTGCGTGAAAAACCTTTTCTTCAAGTATCCTCTGAACCTCTTTCCTTTCACCTTAAAATATGCATCCTTGTTATTGACCCTTCAAATATAGGGGACAGCTACTTCCTGTCCATGCTTCATTACAATCTTTTGACCTCTCGGCCTATTTGAATGAAAACGGCCCAAGCTTATCTGGCATCTCTTCATAGCTAAACTACTCTATCCGAGGTAACACCTTGGAGAATTGCTTCTGCATCCCCTTCACATCCTTCATTAGTTCAGTGACCAAACCCAAACCTTGTACAGCTCCAACACAACTTCCCTGTTTTTGCCTTTATCTGTAATCCTATAGATTGTAAGTGTCTGATTTACCTGTACTGGTGCTTTGGGAATGTGTAGTCAAGCACGCCAAGGTCCCTCCATATCTCCCAACTCCTAGTCTTCATTTATTGAGTAGTCACATATCTTATTTTTTCTAAGGTACATCACTTCACATTATTTTTTCAGGGTTTAATTCCATCTGCCACTTATCAACCCATCTGACCAACCTGTTAATATCCTCCTGCAACTGAAGACCATCTTTCACAATGTTAACCACTTGTCTAATCTGTGTGATCTGCAAGCTTACTTAGCTGGTTTTCAACATCTACCGTGCCAACCAATAATTTCTCCTATATCTTGTCACAAACAGTAAGAGTCCGAGTACTGATCCTGTGGTACACCACTGCACAAGGGGCTCCAGACGGCCTTCTACCACCACCCTTTGTCTCCTACCACTAAGTCACTTTTGAATCCAACTTGCCAAGTTACCCTGGATCCCATGTGTGTTCACCTTTTAGTCTCCCATGTGGGAACTTGTCAAAGGCTTTGCTGAAATCCTTGTAAACCACACAACTGCAACATTCTTCCTCGACAGAGTTGGACCCTTCCTTTAAAAAAAAATTAAATCTCCTTATGATGCAATATTATCTCTTAACAAACTTTGCTTCTCCAAGTAGAGATTAATTCTTTCATTGAGAATTATCTTCAATAGTTTCCCTACAATGAGAGACAAGAATAGAATCAGTCAGATGTGAATGATCAGAATCTCTTTTGCCAGTTGGAAACATCAAAAACTAGGGGGCATAGGTTTAAAGTGAGAGGGGAAAAGTATAAAGGAGATGTACAAGGAAAGTTTTTTTCCCCTCAAAGTGGGTGTTTGGTGTCTGGAATGTCTTGTAACTGTAGGTAGAAGCAGATATGATAACATTTAAGAGGCATTTTGTGTGAACAGTCAGGGAATAAAGGAAAATGGACCATGTGCAAGCAGATGGAATAAGTTTAGAATGGTGTCGTTGTCATAGACATTATGGGTTAACTGGCCTGTTCCTGAGCTGCACTGTTCTATATTTTGTGTTCTACTGATGTGTGATTCATTGGTCTATAATCCTTGTCACCCTTCTTAAGAGATGAAGCCATATTAACAATCTTCCAGTTCTCTGGCATCTCCCCTGTGGGTGAATAAGCTAAACAGAATAATAACCAAAGGGGGTGCACGTCACTGAAGTCAATATCAGAATTAATCTTATTGTTACATTTTGTGATAAATCTCATGATAAATTCTAAAAGTTTGGGAGAAGAAGCGAATCACCAAAGAATGGATATACACTGCTAAACTCGATAAGTGGCTTAGAAATGACTAATAGCAATTTTAATTCTATTTCTGCATCCCAAAACTTCCAGTCAAGGAATTGGATAAATATTTGGAGGAACAAATCTCATCTATAGGCCAAAAGCTGTGAAATTGAACTAATTAAAGCCTTGAAAAAGCTATTCAAAGGCCTGATGGACTGAAAATATTGTATGGCCGTGATTCTGTTAAATGTGTAGCGTATGAAGGAAAGCATCTGTTCAATATCTGTTGGTAAATTTGTGAATTTTATATCTGTAAATATGACATAAGCTGCCCAAGAATTGTAAATTGTAAAAAGATGCAAATGCCAAATTGCAGGTGATGATAAATGAAGGTTTGTGAGAAATATGAATTGATTAGATGTTTGACTCAGTTTTGTTTCAGGAAAATGGAAGAACGCTCCAAGCAATCACTGCAATCTGCTGAACAGAAAATATCTACGTTGCTGAATCAGATTCACAAATCCAGGTTTGAACTTTTGTACTAAGCTATTAATAATCAACTAGGTACTGAAAGAAAGACAGAGCCATAGTCATAGAGATCTACAGCACAGAAAAAGGCTTTTCAGCCCATTGCATCCAATGCTTGTCAAGAACAGCCACTGAAATTTTCAAATCCCATTTTCCAGCCTTTGGCCTAAAGCTTTGAATGCCTTGGCATCACAAGTTCACATCTAAATACTTTAAATGTTACAGGGATTTCTGTCTCTCCCACACTTACATGCAAGTGAGTTCCAGATTCCCACCACCCTCTCATCACCCCGAAACCTTCTGCCTCTTTACTTAAATCTGTCATTGATCCCTCTCTCAATGAGACAAGTTTCTTCCTGTCTACCCTGTCGAAGTAACATGGGGGGGAAGCGATAGCCCAATGGTATTATCACTGGACTGTTAATCCAGAGATCCAAATAATGTTCTGGGCACCTGGGTTTGAATCCTGCCATGATAGATAGTGGATTTGGAATTAAAAGTCTAAATGATGACCATGAATCCATTGTTGGAAAACGCCATCTGGATCACCAATGTCTTTTAGGGAAGGAAACTGCTGGCCTGCATGTGACTCCAGACCCAGAATAATGTGGTTGACTCTTAAATGCCCTCTGTGCATTTAGGAAGAGTCAATGAATGCTGCTTAGCCAGTGATGTCCTCACCCCATGAATGAATAAAGAAAACCAAGCCCCTCAATTTTATACATCTCAATAATGTGCCCTCTCAATCTTCTCTGCTCTGAGGAAAACAACCACAGTCTGTCAAATCTCTCTTCATATCTGAAACTCTCCAGCCTAGGCAACATCCCAGTAAATCTCCTCTCCGGTGCTATTGTGTCCTTTCTATAAGGTGAATTCCAGAATTGCACACAATACTCTGGCTGTAGCCTGACCAACATTCAGAACTGGATGGGATAGGTTTAGGATGAGCTGGGAAAAATTTAAAAGGGACCTAAGGGGCAACGTTTTGACACCGTGTTGTGCGTGTATGGAATGAACTGCCAAGGGAAGCGATGGAGGCTGGTACAATTATAACATTGAAAAGGCATCTGGGTCGGTATATGAATAGGAAGGATTTAGAGGGATATGGGACAAGATTAGGTTAGGATATCTGGTTGGCATGGACGAGTTGGACTGAAGGGTCTGTTTCCATGCTGTACATCTGAATGACTCTATGACATACTGAGGCAGTTTCCCCCATGTTGCTTGATAAATCTTTGCATTTTAGCTGTACTGGTACAGCATAGCTAGGGGTGTGGCTACTTAGATTACTTAGTGTGTAAATAGGCCCTTCGGCCCAGCAAGTCCACACCGACTCGCCGAAGCGCACCCACCCAGACCCATTCCCCGACATTTACCCCTGCACCTAATACGGGCAATTTAGCATGGCCGATTCACCTAACCTGCACGTTTTTGGACTGTGGGAGGAAACCCATGTAGACACGGGGAGAATGTGCAAACTCCACGCAGTCAGTCGCCTGAGGCAGGAATTGAACCCGTGTCTCTGGTGCTGTGAGGCAGCAGAGCTAACCACTGTGCCGCCCACTGGCTAATACAGGAGCAAAAGTTAACATGATATTGTCATGGTCCATTGCCTTTGCAGTATCCCTAATTGAGAGTATTTCATGATATCACATTTGGTGGAAGTCTGGCACCTGGGGTGCTGGACACCGTAAGGAGAGTCTAAACTAGATTATCCACCCAGCACTTCAGAATGAGATTGATCTAACTGTTTCAGACTGGGCCCCCTAGTATTGAGGTGGGGAGATCTTTGACATCTACTATTGGTTGTCTAATTGTCCCCACCATTCATGACTGAAATGTGGCACAACTGCAATCAGGTATGTTGTTATTTTGGCAAGCAGTAGTCTTGTGCTATAGTTTCATCAGGCACCCCGATTTTGGGTATGCATGCTGCTGTTCCTGGCCTACCTTTTTGTGCTCTTCGTGGAACCATTTTGATATGCTAGATAACAGTGGGCAAGATGGTACAAAAGGTTGGTTCAGCCACAGCTAGACTGCATGCAGTTCTGGAATCCATATTTTAAGATGGGGATATGATTGCACTGAAGATTGTTCAGAGGATGTTGCTGGAGCTGAAGAGTGTTAGTTATGAAGAAAGACTGGATGAATTGTGTTGTTTCCTTGGAGCAGAGAAGACCTGAGAGGGGGACAGGATTGCGATGTATAAAGTTTTGAGGGGCATAGGGCAGATTTCCCTCGGAAGTGAGATCAATGGATGTGGGCATAGATTTAAGATAAAGACAGGAAGCTTAGCAGAGATGAGGATTTTATTTTTCCCATTCAGAGTGTGTTGAGAATCAGTAGCTCAGTGCCAGAAAGTGTGGTAGAGGCAGAAACCCTCACTATATTTAAGAAGTTTTTAAGTGTGCACAAACAATGCCAAGGCATACAAGGCTATGGGCCAGGTACTGGAAAATGGGATTAGAATAGTTAGGTGGCTATTTTTGACAAGTACAGGCTCAATGGGTCAGAGGGTCTTTTTTGTGCTGTAGACCTATAAGAATATGGAGTCAGTGCAGGTGAATGGTGTAAGTCAGTCATGAGCAAATTGAATGCTTAAGGTTATTGAGTAATTGGCATTAAGTATTACATGAAATTATGAAATGGCCACAGTTCAAACAAAATGTAATGTATTGAATATCTTATTTTAAAAATAAGATTATTTAATGGTGGTTATAAATGCTCCACTGGCAAATAAATTCAAGGAAGAGAAAGTGAGGACTGCAGATGCTGGAGAATCGGGTGAAAAGTGTGATGCTGGAAAAGCCCAGCAAGTCAGGCTGCCTCTGAGGAGCAGGAGAGTCAAAGTTTCAGTCATAAACCCTTCATCAGGAATGCGGAGAGAGAAGGAGGCTGAGAGATAAATATGGCATTGGGGGTGGGGCTGGGGGAAGGTATGCGGGAAGGAAGATAGACAGGTGGGGAGAGGTCAAGAGGGCCATGCTGAATTGGAGACATGGATCTGGGATAAATATTGGAGAGGCGAGATTTGGAAACCAGTGACGTCTATGTTGATGCCATGTGGTTGAAGGGTCCCAAGGCAGAAGATAAGGCATTCTTCCTCTAGTTGTCTGGTGGCTTGGATTTTGTGGTGGAGGAGGCCGAGGACCTTTGGGGGGGTGGGGGCAGTTGAAGTGGTCAGCCAACACTGAGGTAAGCATTTTGGTCTCCTGAAATCCAGGGGTAGAGACAGCAGGAAGACGGTGGGGGTTAATGACCAAAATCAGCTATAATTGTATTAATTGGTTGGAAAGGTTTCATGGACCGTGTGGTCTGTGCTTACATTTCTTGTGTTCTTAAAATGCTGAAGAGAACTGAACTGCCTACTTGTGTTCATTACTGCAAAACTTAATTATTCTGGTTGATGTAGCATGATAAGGTGTAATCACTAACATTTGACCAAGATTTCTTTGAGAGTTGCAGTTTTGTATGCATATTGCTTGGTACAATTTTAATTTGTATGTCTTCTAAAAGGTTACAGAAATTGAAAATGTTTGAGGAAAGACTTGACCGGGAACTGAAGGACCTTAAAGAAAACGTGCAAGCAGTAAAGAATTTGGAGGAAGAGACTCTCGTATGTGATGAGTTCAATAGTTGGACACTCTTTCTTTCCATCCACATCATAATTTTACAAGTTTTTTTTTTCTCAAAACAGAACTTTTGGAAGCAGCAATCCTTTAAGATCTTGCAGTTTTATGAAAATCAAGAACAAAGGTGAGGGCATGTGAGCCTCTCTTCCCGGTGGCTTTTCTGTGTTTTTTTTTTCTCCTCTTCTATCTGTACTTCTATTACCATATTCATTTTTTTTTAATTCAAGATTTGCTTCTCATACAATTTCTACTGAGTGGATACAATTTATGACAATTACTTCGTAGAGAGATTTCTTGAGAGAATAGGATGGCATGGTGGCTCAGTGGTTAGCATTGCTGCCTCACAGTGTCAGGGACCCTGATTCAATTCCAGCCTCCGGTGGCTGTCTGTTTGGAGTTTGCACGTTCTCCCTGTGTCTGCGTGGGTTTCCTTCAGGTGTTCCAGTTTCCATTCACAATCGAAAGATGTATAGGTTAGGTGAATTGGCCAAATTGGCCAATGCAAATTGCCCACAGTGTTCAGTGATGTGTTAGGTGCATTAGTTGGGGGTAAATGTACAGTAGTAGGGGAAGTGGGTCTGGTTGGGTTACTCTTTGGAGGGTCAGTATGAACTTGTAGGGCCAAATGGCTTGTTTCCACAATGTAGCGATTCTATCATTTGAAACTCATCTCCCTTGTCCTGTGTATGAAGTATAAATTGTCAAATATTTTTATGGATATAAATTAATTTCCCACAATAGCATAATTTATTTTGAGTCCTGTTGAAGGTTGACATTCATTATTGTTTGTGACCTGGGTTCTAAAGTGCAGACATGATATAAAGCTTTAAATTTGACTTGTGTTTCTATATTTTTTAATTTTTAGTTTCATTTTAGTTTTGTACTGGAAATGGTAGCAAGATGCCTGGAGATTTATTTTGTTTGCATGCATTTAAAACCCTTGAGGTGAATAGTTCGTTGCACAGGGGGATAAAAAGATAGGAGACTATAAACGAAAAGCTATTATTGCTTAGCAGCGGGAATCCAGTACACTCAATCAGGACCATCCTGAAGATATCAGGTCATGTACATGTTAATTCAGGGAGAAAACATCTATAACAGTAGAAGTACTGTAAGTTTGCAAACTCCTAAATGTCAGCGCATAAGAAAATGAGTCCTTTAGAGGTTTAGACGTAAAGAGTAGCTTTAAAAAAAACTCTCTGTACTGGGCTTCTGAAGTGTCAGAATATGTGGCTGATAGGCATGGTTAAGAGAGAAATGTTAAGAAGGGAGTTAACTGATTTATTGTTTGCGGGTCAGAAATTTTCCAGAAGAAAACTGATTACAGTTGTGTAGGTTGAGCAAGGATTTTTTTTTAATCTGATGTAATTTTCTCCACTTCCGTAAACTTTCCTTTTCACTTCTTTTTCTCCGAGGTGATCAGCCCCTAGCTTGTCTCACCTAACCTTGTAACTAAAATGTTGTGTATCTGGAACCATTTTCGTAAGTTCCCTCTGCATCCATTGAGAGATCCTTCCATTCTTCTTAAAATCTAATGAGAAAACCAGAATGCCATACTCCAGAGCTTTATATACTTCTGCTCCATGTTCTCATGCTCAGTAGATTAGATTACTTAGTGTGGAAACAGGCCCTTCGGCCCAACAAGTCCACATCGACCCACCGAAGCGCAACCCACCCATACCCCTACATTTATCCCTTACCTAACACTACGGGCAATTTAGCATGGCCAATTCACCTGACCCGCTCATCTTTGGACTGTGGGAGGAAACCCACGCAGACACGGAGAGAACGTGCAAACTCCATACAGTCGCCTGAGGTGGGAACTGAACCCAGGTCTCTGGCACTGTGAGGCAGCAGTGCTAACTGCTGAGCTACCGTGCCGCCCACAAACTATTCATGAAATCAGCAATCACAAACTTTGAAGCTGGTAGGCTGGTGTAGCTGGTGTGCAGAGCAAAGATTTGTATACATAGACAATCAGCTCTCAGGTTATCTTTAGTAGCATAAGAAATTAGGTGTGGATCTGCTGATTTTGTAATGTCCAGCAGACATTACAACTATTATGTTTAAACAGTACATTCCTTAAGCACTTGGTAACATTTATCTGTTACAATAGAAAAGTATACTTCAAATTGAATGTCACCGATCAAGTGATATAAGATAAGAAATAGTATAAGATTTTTATGCCCTCCATTCATATATTATGATAGTGATATGTTATGAAGTACTGTACCTTTTGAGAGAGTGAAAGCTGTCAAGCTCCTGTCATGTGACTAATTGCAGTGTGTGCGCGCTGAAAAATTGAAAGATTAGATTATTTACAGCGTGGAAACAGGCCCTTCAGCCCGACAAGTCCACACTGCCCCGCCGCAGCACAACCCACCCAGACCCCTACATTTACCCCTTCACCTAACACTGCAGGCAGTTTAGCATGGCCAATTCAGCTTCTCAAAAAAGGTACCATTTTCATATGAAATATCTTTGCAGCAGAAAACTAAAGATGTCTCAGGGAGATCAACAAACAGGTGAATTGACACCAGAGGCAACAGCTGTTGTCTGGTTTTGAAAATCGATCTATTGTAAATTTAATAGGAGCTTTATTGGATCAGTATATTGTTATATTGGAGGTAGATGGCAAATCTTTGAGAAAGGAGATTGAGTTGTAAATTGGTGTTGTTTACATGTTCAATTTTAGAATTAAAGAATAAAATTGATATTTTTTCATTAAATAATGGAATTTGGGTAGTTCTCTGTCACTTACTTTAACAGATTACAAGGTGAGGTAAACTTTTTTTGTGTTTGGTTTAATTACCAGAAGGGTTTCCACCATGTTGTAACAGATATTAGGAGCGCATTTCTTTGAGGTTCTGGATGTAGGTTTGCTCAGTGAGAATACCTACATCTAATACCTCAATCTGAGCTACAAATCTTCTCAAAAAATTATTTAAGCTTTGCTGACATTCTAACAGTGCAACATAACACAACCTGTCTTTACTAAAACTTGTTTTTGATCACCGAGCCGTGTTTCATTGAAGCTGATGCTGATCCCCCTAGTTCATGGACTTCAGTTTTGTAACCAATCAATATCCATGGTGTTATCTAAATTAACACTGTTGCTTCATGAAAAAAAGTAGTCAAGCCTGTTCTCTCTTTTTGGCAAAGCTGTGCTGGCGTTATCTCAATTAATATTAACTCATTAACTAAAATTTCAACTGGCTGTTAATTCTTTTATTGATTATTATTTCTGAAACCTTTTAAGCAGTTTATAGTTTCTTGGAATTTCCTTCGACGCCTTGCATAGTGTCAGTGTGCCACTTTTCAATCTTCTACTTAGTATGACAAGTTCCCATATGAGGCTTCCCAATTTCTAACCATTCCAAACAGAATACTCCTTAAATTCTCAGTTGAGGAGGAATAGACTGGTTTCCCTCCTTTATTCACCTGCCCTTCACAACTGGGTTAATTTATAAAGGATCTCTTCTCTAATGGCTTCAACACCAAATGAATTTATATTTTTAAAGGACCTAATTTAACTAGATTTCTTTGAGTTAGCAAATAGTCATAGAGATGTACAGCGTGGAAACAGACCCTTCGGTCCAACCCGTCCATGCTGACCGGATATCCCAACCCAATCTAGTCCCACCTGCTAGCATCTGGCCCATATCCCTCCAAACCCTTCCTATTCATATACCCATCCAAATGCCTCTTAAATGTTGCAATTGTACCAGCCTCCTCCACATCCTGTGGCAGCTCATTTCATGCATGTACCACCCTCTGTGTGAAAAAAGTTGCCCCTTAGGTCTCTCTTATATTTTCCCCACCTCACCCTAAACCTATGCCCTCTAGTTCTGGCCTCCCTGACCCCAGGAAAAGACTTTGTCTATTTATCCTATCTATGCCCCTCATAATTTTGTAAACCTCTATAAGGTCACCCCTCAACCTCTGACGCTCCAGGGAAAACAGCCCCAGCCTGTTCAGCCTCTCCCTGTAGCTCAGATCCTCCAACCCTGGCAACACCAATAGTTGAGTTCATTACTTATTGAGCATGAGAATAAATAATGCAACACCAATAATTAGGAATAACTAAATATAAAAATGTTTTTAAATGTATGGATCACACATGAAGTTTGGTTTAAAGACCGTATTTTTTTTTTGGACTGTGGTCTTAAAACAAATAAAAGCAAATACTGTGGATGCTGGAATCTGAAACCAAAACAGAAAATGCTGGAAAATCTTAGCAGGTCTGGCAGCATCTGTAAAGAGAGAAAAGAGCTGACATTTCGAATCTAACTGACCCTTTCTCAAAGCTAAAAAAAGGGGAGAAATAGGGAGGTATTTATACGAGGCTGAGAGAAGGTGGGTCATGGCTCCAGAAGCAAAGGTAGCAATGAAGAGATGATAATGACAGTGCATAGAGAGATTATAGGGAGATTAGGAGCTGTGAATGACAAAGGTTGAAGCTAGTGCTGTGTGACAAAATATGGGGGGAGAGGGGGAGGAAGGGAGGAGGGGTGAAGCAGAAGCAAAATGGAAAACAGGGGAGAGGGTAGCGAAGAGGAGAGAAAAAGGTGATGATAGAGTGGGGAGCAAGAGAAAGAGAGACAAACAAAAAATAGGTACAGAACAATGAAATAAAAACTTTAAAAATAAATGAAAAAAAAATTATCTGAAGTTGTTGAATTCAATGTTGAGACTGGCAGGCTGTAACGTGCCCAATCAGAAGATGAGATGCTGTTCCTCCAGTTTGCATTAAACTTCACTGGAACATTGCAGCAGGCCAAGGACAGACATGTGGGCATGGGAGCTGGATTGTGTGTTGTAATGGCAAGCCACGGGAAGGTCCGGGACCTGATTGCGTACAGACCAAAGGTGCTCAGCAAAGTGATCACCCAGTTGGCGTTTTGCCTCTCCGATATAGAGGAGACCACATTGGGAGCAATGAATGTGATGGAGGAGTGGACTAGATTATCCCGGAGGAAACAGTCTCTGCGGAATGCAGGCGGGGGAGGGAAGGGAAGATGCGTTTAGTGGTGGTGTTGTGTTGGAGTTGGCGAAAATGGTGAAGGATTATTCTTTGCATTGAAGGATGGTGGGGTGAAAGGTGAGAACAAGAGGGACCCTATCCTTGTTCTGGGAGGGGTGAGGGTTGTGACGCGGGAGATGGACCGCAAGCTGTCGAGAGCTCTGTCAACAACTGTAGGTGGGAAGTCATGGTTGGAGAAGAAGGAGCACATATTAAGAGCACCACTTTGGAAAGTGGCCTCATCGGAACAAATGCGGTGGAGGCAAAGGAGCTGAAAGAAAGGGATAGAGTCCTTACAGGACGTAGAGTGAGAAGAGCTGTAGTCCAAATAGCTGTAGTCTTAAAACAAAAAGTGCTTTGGGAAATAAAAACTACTTCAAATTAAGGAGACTGTCCAAAGGTGGCAATGCTTTAAAAATCATGTTTGTTGGATCACATTCTGAGATATATGCAAACAGTGAATAAAAATGTTAAATATTCTTAGTGATGTATTACTATTTGTGCCATTCATTGTGAATATAGAAACTCCACTCTCTTGTCTCCTTGAATCCCTTCATGCTATTATTGGATTATACCACTTGTAACTAAAAGCACAAATGATTTTGGACTAAACAATGCCAAAAGAAATTTGTCCAGTGACACCACAAGGTCTAGCCTATTATCTCCAGTTATAAAAATTTAGTTCATATTGAGAACTGCAGTCAAACATAAGTGACAGTAATTGGGAGGCATGATAGGAATAGGGAGAGAGAACAGTTAAATGCGTGGCTACAGGGATGGTGCAGGAGGGAGGGATTCCAGTTTCTGGACAACTGGGGTTCTTTCTGGGGAAGGTGGGACCTCTATAAACAGGATGGTCTACACCTGAACCTGAGGGGCACCAGTATCCTTGGGGGAAGGTTTGCTAGTGCTCTTTGGGAGGGTTTAAACTAACTCTGCAGGGGCATGGGAACCTGGACTGTAGCTTTAGGGTACAGGACCTTGAGTATAGGGAGGTTAGGAACATGGCATCGATCTCGAAGGAGGGTGCCTGTAAACAGGAAGGTGGTTTGAAGTGTGTATACTTCAATGCCAGAAGTATAAGAAATAAGGTAGGTGAACTTGCAGCGTGGGTTGGTACCTGGGACTTGGATGTTGTGGCCATTACAGAGACGTGGGTAGAACAGGGACAGGAATGGCTGTTGCAGGTTCCAGTGTTTAAATGTTTTAGTAGGGTCAGAGATGGGGGTAAAAGAGGGGGAGGTGTGGTATTGCTTGTTAAGGATAGTATTACAGCGGTGGAAAGGACGATGGAGGAAGACTTGCCATCTGAGGTAGTTTGGGCTGAGGTTAGAAATAGGAAAGGTGAGGTCACCCTGTTAGGAGTTTTCTACAGGCCTCCTAATAGTCCGAGAGAAGTAGAGGAAAGTATTGCGAGAATGATTCAGGAGAAGAGTGAAAGTAGCAGGGTGGTTGTTATGGGGGACTTTAACTTCCCAGATATTGACTGGGAAAGCTATAGCTCGAGTTTGTTAGATGGGTCGGTGTTTGTCCAATGTGTGCAGGAGGGTTTCCTGACACAATATGTAGACAGGCCAACAAGAGGTGAGGCCATACTGGATTTGGTTCTAGGTAATGAACTAGGCCAGGTGTTAGACTTGGACGTAGGTGAACACTTTGGGAACAGTGACCACAACTCGGTGACTTTTACTCTAGTGATGGAGAGGGATAAGTGTGCACTGCAGGGCAAGAGTTATAGCTGGGGGCAGGGAAATTATGATGCGGTGAGGCATGACTTAGGATGTGTGGATTGGAAAAATAGGCTTCAAGGGAAGAACACAAATGATATGTGGAGATTGTTCAAGGAACAGCTAATGGGTGTCCTTGATAAGTATGTACCAGTCAGGCAGGGAGTAAAGGGTCTTGTGAGGGAGCCGTGGTTTAATAAGGAATTGGAATCCCTTGTGAAAGGGAAGAGGGCGGCCTATGTAAAGATGAGGCGTGAAGGTTCAGTTGAGGTGATTGAGAGTTATAAGGTAGCCAGGAAGGATCTAAAGAGAGAGCTAAGAGCAGCGAGAAGGGGACATGAAAAGTCCTTAGTTGGTAGGATTAGGGAAAACCCAAAGGCTTTCTATAGGTATGTCAGGAATAAAAGGATGACTAGGGTAGGTATCGTTCCAGTCAAGGATAGTAGTGGGAAGTTGTGCATGGAGGTGGAGGAGATTGGAGAAACACTAAATCAATACTTTTCATCAGTATCCACTCAGGAACAGGACACTGTTGCTGATGTGAATATTGAGTCACAAGTGATTAGAATGGATGATCTTGAGGTATGTAGGGAAGAGGTCTGTGGAATACTGGAAAGGATGAAAATAGATAAGTCCCCTGGGCCTGATGGCATTTATCCTGAGATCCTCTGGGAAGCTAGGGAGGAGATAGCGGAGCCATTGGCCTTGATTTTTATGTCGTCGTTGTCTACGGGAATAGTACCAGAAGACTGGAGGATAGCGAATGTGGTCCCCTTGTTCAAGAAGGGGAGTAGGGATAGCCCTAGTAACTATAGGCCAGTGAGTCTCACTTCTGTTGTGGGCAAAGTCTTAGAGAGAATTGTAAGGGATAGGATTTATGAACATCTGGATAGGAATAATGTGATCAAGGATTGTCAGCATGGTTTTGTGAAGGGCAGGTCGTGCCTCACAAACCTTATTGAGTTCTTTGAGAAGGTGACCAAGGAAGTGGACGAGGGTAAAGCAATAGATGTGGTGTATATAGATTTTAGCAAGGCGTTCGATAAGGTACCTCATGGCAGGCTAATGCAAAAACTACGGAGGTATGGCATTGAGGGTGCATTAGAGGTTTGGATTAGGATTTGGCTGGATGGAAGGAGACAGAGGGTAGTAGTTGATGGTGTAGGTTCATCTTGGAGTGCAGTTACTAGCGGTGTTCCACAAGGATCTGTTTTGGAACCATTGCTGTTTGTCATTTTTATAAATGACCTAGAGGAGGGGCTTGAAGGCTGGGTGAGCAAGTTTGCGGACGACACGAAAGTTTGGGCGGCACGGTGGCACAGTGGTTAGCACTGCTGCCTCACAGCGCCAGAGACCCGGGTTCAATTCCCGCCTCAGGCGACTGACTGTGTGGAGTTTGCACGTTCTCCCCGTGTCTGCGTGGGTTTCCTCCGGGTGCTCCGGTTTCCTCCCACAGTCCAAAGACCTGTGGGTCAGGTGAATTGGCCATGCTAAATTGTCCGTAGTGTTAGGTAAGGGGTAAACGTAGGGGTACGGGTGGGTTGAGCTTCGGTGTGTCGGTGTGGGCTTGTTGGGCCGAAGGGCCTGTTTCCACACTGTAAGTAATCTAAAGAAAGTTGGTGGAGTTGTGGACAGCAAAGAAGGATGTGGCAGGTTACAGCGGGATATAGATAAGTTGCAGAGCTGGGCAGAAAGGTGGCAAATGGAGTTCAATGTAGCTAAGTGTGAAGTCATTCACTTTGGTAGGAGTAACAAGAAGATGGATTACTGGGCTAATGGTAGGCTACTTGGTAGTGTGGATGAGCAGAGGGATCTTGGTGTCCATGTACACAGATCTCTGAAAGTTGCCACCCAGGTAAATAGTGCTGTGAAGAAGGCATATGGTGTACTGGGCTTTATTGGTAGAGGAATTGAGTTCCGGAGTCCTGAGGTCATGTTGCAGTTGTATAAGACTCTGGTGCGGCCTCATCTGGAGTATTGTGTGCAGTTTTGGTCGCCATACTATAGGAAGGTTGTGGAGGCATTGGAACGATTGCAGAGGAGGTTTACCAGGATGTTGCCTGGCATGGTAGGAAGATCGTATGAGGAAAGGCTGAGGCACTTGGGGCTGTTCTCATTGGAGAAAAGAAGGTTTAGGGGAGATTTGATAGAGGTGTTCAAGATGATTCGGGGTTTAGATAGGATTGTCAGTGAGAACCTTCTTCTGCTCATGGAGTCAGCTGTTACTAGGGGACACAGCGTTAAATTAAGGGGTTGTAGGTATAGGACAGATGTTAGGGGTAGATTCTTTACTCAGCGGGTTGAGAGTTCATGGAATGCCCTGCTAGTAGCAGTGGTGGACTCTCCCTCTTTATGGTCATTTAAGCGGGCATTGGATAAGCATATGGAGGTTATTGGGCTAGTGTAGGTTAGGTAGGCTTCGGTCAGCGCAACATCGAGGGCTGAAGGGCTTGTACTGCGCTGTATTTTTCTGTGTTTTCCATGTTCTGTGTTTTCCATGTTCTGTGTTTTCCATGTTCTGTGTTTTCCATGTTCTGTGTTTTCCATGTTCTGTGTTTTCCATGTTCTGTGTTTTCCATGTTCTGTGTTTTCCATGTTCTGTGTTTTCCATGTTCTGTGTTTTCCATGTTCTGTGTTTTCCATGTTCTGTGTTCTCACTGCTGTCTCACTGTGCCAGGTACCCAGATTCAATTTTAGTCTTTGGCAACTGTGCGGTTTGCATATATATGGGTTTCTACCAGGTTCTCTGGTTTCCTCCTTCCATCCAAAAACCTGCAGATTAGGTGGATTAGCCATGTAAAGGCGGGTTCTGGATGGGATGCTCTTCAGGTGGTTGGCCCATGATTGAATGGCCCCCTCCTGCACTGTCGGAATTCTACAATTCTAATTTGGCCAGAGAGCAAATAGGTATGGGTCTGGAGCCACATGTAGGCTGGAACAGGTGAGCATGACAGGTCTCCTTCCCAGAAGGGGCATTACTGGGTCAGGTGGGGTTTTGTTTATGACAATTAACTGGTTAATTTTTGTTATATTCTTTTCTCATTTTTAGTTTGGAGCTATAAACTGGGAACTGTGTGCTCAAGATGACTTTTGGACTGTGGGGAACAGCTTGTGTTCAAAGCTTTTAAAAAGTTTTTTTTTGTTTATTCATAAGGTCAGGTTTGGAAGTTATTTACAAGATGGGTCCTGATCAAAAGATTCCGCAGAGAGGAGAAAATAGCTGGAATTAGTTGTTAGCAAGGTCAATACCTAGGAATTGATTCTACAAGGTCTAAAAAAGACTTCAGGCTAAGGGAAATGGCACCTGTTGAATGGTAACTGGAACTTTGTAAAGGAGACTAACCACTCCCTGACAGACTGAGTTTGAACTGGGTTATGAACTATTTTCTGAGAAAAGAAATCTGGCTATTGGTGTTATAGCATGAAGATTTGAAACCTCCCTTGTTAGTTTGTGGAATTTTAGAGAATAGAAAATTCAGTCAAATATCACTACCTCTATGTGAGTGAATTTTATCAGTGTCTCTTATTGATATCTTCAGAAAAACATTCAAGAAATCATTCTCTTTGCCTAGGGATTAATATATCATGAAAACCATTTAAGTAATCTGGCCCACTTTGTTAATTGTGTGTGTTTATTTGTCTGCCTGTCTTCTGTGACAGGAACTGAAAACCAAGGGTTTTGAGTTTAAAAGCTTAGACAAATTAAATTATTTAGTTAATATATTAATAATTTGATAATTTTTTGTTTAAGGTAAAAAATGGTGTCTAGAATTGATTATTCATCATTTCTGGGATTGGTTTCTCAAAGGCTTGGTTAAGAAACATTGGGGTCAATTTTCAAGTTGAAGGTTTTATTTTAGAGTGTGGTGAAGAGAGATGTAGAAAGGCTGATTGTTTTAGCTGTCTCCATTTGGTAACATTGCATGGTTACCATTAAGATAGCTTTTAATTTCAGAAATAAATATTGAATTCAAACTTGACCACTTCCCATGGTGGGATTTAAAGTCATCCCTCTAGAGAATTAGCTTGGATTGTTCACCTTGCTGAATTGCTACTGACTCCCCACTCAATCACAGAATTGTAGTTTAAGAACAGAAACACTCTAGAGTCATAAATTTTGAATGGAAGTGCTAGAATGTTGAACAAATGAAGAAACCAAATTGGTATATTTTACCATACTCTAAATCTGAGCACCAAAACTATACACACTAAATGATAAAGTAAATAAAAGCAGAAAACTTGTTAGTGACTCCCCATGTTTTTCATCTGTTGATTCATAAGGTTTCTGATGCTTGATCTTGCTCAGGCCAAATGTCCATGTGGGGAAATAGAAGGTGAGAAATAGATGGGTTGGACAGGTTTTCATTGTAGTAAGTGAGGTGCAGCATGTGTGTTTTCAATCCGTTGTGTCTTAATCAATCGACACATATACGGTCGAGTGATTATTGAAAGAATAGGAATGCAGGGTAGAGGTGTTGAGTACAGGTTTCCAGTTAGGATTATTATTGTATTCAATTCAGTATCACCAAGGGGTGGACTGTGTGTGTTTGTTTGTATCTCTTTGCTAGGTGGGTGCACAGCTTTATTTTTGCAAGGTAAGTGCTGCAGTCCAGGGTGTTATGGCAGCAGCGCCCCATGTACATCCAAATGTACATGGCTTTATTGGCAGAGGAATTGAGTTCCGGAGTCCTGAGGTCATGTTGCAGTTGTATAAGACTCTGGTGAGGCCTCATCTGGAGTATTGTGTGCAGTTTTGGTCGCCATACTATAGGAAGGATGTGGAAGCTTTAGAACGAGTGCAGAGGAGGTTTACCAGGATGTTGCCTGGAATGGTAGGAAAATCTTATGAGGAAAGGCTGAGGCACTTGGGGCTGTTCTCATTGGAGAAGAGAAGGTTTAGGGGAGATCTGATAGAAGTGTATAAGATGATTAGGGGTTTAGATAGGGTAGATACTAAGAACCTTTTACCGATGATGGAGTCAGGTGTTACTAGGGGACATAGCTTTAAATTAAGGGGTGGTAGGTATAGGACAGATGTTAGGGGTAGATTCTTCACACAGCGGGTTGTGAGTTCATGGAATGCCCTGCCCGTATCAGTGGTGAACTCTCCTTCTTTATGTTCATTTAAGCGGGCATTGGATAGGCATTTGGAAGTTATTGGGCTAGTATAGGTTAGGTAGGACTCGGTCGGCGCAACATCGAGGGCCGAAGGGCCTGTACTGCGCTGTATCCTTCTATATGTTCTATATAAATGTTTAGTTAGATTATTTCTGTATTTGATCCTTGTTACTGTTCCCAGAAGGGTGAAATCTTTTCTAGAGTAACCTCCAAGTTTGTTGGAATTGTTTTGGAATTATTGGAATTGGAAGCTGTATTGTTAGGCTGAAAATACCAAATGGATTCTTTTAAGGTCTGACCAAAATGATTACAAGAAGGAACTTTTAATTCAATACATAGCTAATTTATTCAGTTAGGATACATAATTTGAATTAATAATTCTTATACTCCTGTACCTATATATTACAAAGTTAGATAATTAGTTTAAACAACTGAGATACACAATGAGTTTATCTGTCAGTGACTTTAGTGATAGTGGCACTCTGAGCTCTACTTCAGGTCCCATGACATTGGTTGTATGAACCCCAGCCTGATGGTATGAATCCCGATGAGCAGGGCAAAGTCTCTGATATGAGCACTATTCTGAAGGTTTAATCCCCATTTGGCATACCTCCAGTACTATTCCACTTATCAAAAATAGTTGGAAAACAAATCCAGATGGCCTCGTGTAGACCACTCGAGCAGATGTTTCCCACCAACAGTCAAGATCAAGCAGCTGCGCACACGCGCACACACGCGCACACACACACACACGTGCATGCGCACACATTCTACTTTTTGTGTATTTTTCCACTTTACTTCAATCATTTATTATCATGTCCAATTAACCCTTAATAATCTATTTGAAGAATTCATCTTTTAAAAATGACACAATAGAAGCATGTTACATCCTTCAGTCATCCACGCTTCCTTGATTTGTCCCATCTTGCATCAACTCTGGAAGCTAAAATGCTACACATTGCTCTCATTTCTGGTCGTTACAGCTAAAATTGGCCTCGGGTATCCAGTTGCAAATGCGTGAGGGGTAAACATATGATTCATGTATTTGAAGAACTTTACATGCTCAATGAATTGAGGTAAAAAAAAAACTTCTGTGCATTTTGTGTGATCTTTTGATGTTCAGATATCCTAATCTACATTTTCCCTTATTTATGTTATAAAAGCAAAGGGCATAGAATGACAGAGATCAATAAGTTCATATCATGTCCACTTTGGGCACTCAGTAACCATCCAGCTTTCATTATTGTCAAGCCTTGTAGGTTGCATTTCTTCAAATACACATCTAAGTATGTTTAAAGTGTTATGCGGATTTTTCTACCTACCATCCAATTAATCACAGTTCCAGATATCCTCCATTCTCTGAGTGAAATAATTACCCATTGAATCTCCTCTCAATTACCACCTCCATATCCTAAACCTACACCTTCTGGTATCGAAAAGAAAAGCTCAAGCCTATGTATCCTTTCTTCAGGAACTAAATATCAACAATGCAAGGAACATCCTCATGAATTTCCTTTGTACCTTCTGTAGTTCAGTTGCATCTCGTTACAGTGAGCACACTAGAGGGTCTATGATTTGTACAGTTTGAGGATAACCTCACAGATCTTGGATTTTGTAATAAAGGCAAGAATCCTATATGTGCTGAATTCAGACTACCATTGGGGAATGCGGTGATGTTGAATTAATGTCATTGGACTAATAATCGAGGAAGTAGAACATAGAACAGCACAGGAACAGGGTCTTTGGCCCTCCATTTCTGTGCTGACCATGATATCATTCTAATTTAATCCCATCTGCCTGCACACAATCCATATCCCTCTATTCCTTGCCTATTTATGTCTGGTAAATGTCTCTAAAATGTTGCTATTGTATCTGTTTCTACCACCTCCCTTACCCCTCTTTAAACTCATGTTCCCTAGTATTTGACATTTCCATCCTGAGGGAAAAAAGACTCTGACTATCCACCCTATCCATGCCTTCATAATTTTATACACTCCTATCAGGTCACTTATCAACCTCTGGCACTCTCCTGAAAACATTCCAAGTTTGTCCAAACTTTTCTGATAGCTCATACACTCCAATCTAGCAAGATTCTTGTAAACTTCTTTGCAACCTCTCCAAAGCTTCCACATTTTTCCTATAGTGTGATGACCAAACTGCACACAATACTCTAAATATGGCCTGAATCAAGATGTATATAGTTGCAACATGACTTTCCAACTTTTACTCAATGCCTGACTGAAGATATGCTGCTTTCATCACTTCCAGACAGAAAAACATCCCTTCACAAATGCCATCTGTTTTCTATGACCAAGCCAATTTTGTAACCAACTCTCTATGGATCCCACATAACTTTATCTTCTGAACAAGTCTACTATACCAACCTAATGTTCTTAGGATATGGATTTTAATTCCATCCAAGGCTGATGGAGAAATTTGAAGCCAATAAATATCTGAAATTAAAAGCTAGTCTAATGATGACCATGCAATCTTTGTCAATTGTCATTTAAAAAAAAAAATTTGGTTCACGATTGTTGTTTTGGGGTGGAAATCTGCTGCCGTTACTTGGTCTGGCCAACATTTGACTCCTGGTACAGCAATGTTGTTGACTTGTAACTGCCCCCAGCCAGCCACCATATTGCTGCAATAGTCAAATTCTTTGCGTGGCACTTGTGTCGCCTGTCTCCAACATCAGAGAACCTAACGATTGCTCTGTGACATTCACCATTACTAAATACCACTCTCAATACAATGCCCACTTTGTGGGCGGCACGGTGGCACAGTGGTAAGCATTGCTGCTTCACAGCGCCAGAGACCCGGGTTCAATTCCGCCTCAGGCGACTGTCTGTGTGGAGTTTGCATGTTCCCCCTGTGTCTGCATGGGTTTCCTCCGGGTGCTCCGGTTTCCTCCCACAGTCCACAGATGGGCGGTAAGGTGAATTGGCCATGCTAAATTGCCCCTAGTGTTAGGTAAGGGATAAATGTAGGGGTATGGGTGGGTTGCGCTTCAGCGGGTCGGTGTGGACTTGTTGGGCCAAAGGGCCTGTTTCCACACTGTAAGTAATACCATTACTAAATCTCCCACTATCACCATCCAGGAGTTACCGTTGACCAGAAACATATCTAGTCATATAAGTACTATGGCTTAGTCAGTGGCTAGAAGTTCTGAAGTGAGTAACTTTGCTTTTTCGCAACACCAGAACACCATCTACAAAGTACAAGTCTGGGATGAGATGAAATGCTGTCTCTTTAGAAGCTTGACACCATTGAGGAAAAGGCAACCTGCTTGATTGGTACCATATTCAGCACTTTCAACATTCAATCCTTGCATCACCAAAGCACAGTGACAGAAGTGTATGCCATTCAGAGGAAGCATTAGAGTAGCTTACTAAGGGTCCTTCAATAGTACTTTCTGAATACAACTCCTCTCGAAGGGCAAGAAATGCATGGAAACTCTCTCACCTGCAAGCTCCCCTCCAAGTGACTCAAAATTCTGACTTGAAGCAATATCATTGTTCCTTCGCTTTCATAGAGTGGAAATCTGGAATTACTGATGTGATAAGGATGTAGATTAGATTCCCTACAGTGTGGAAACAGGCCCTTTGGCCCAACAAGTCCACACCCACCTTCCAAAGAGTAACCAACCCAGACCCATTTCCCACTGACTAATGCACCTAACACCATAGGCAAAATAGAATGACCAATTCATCTTTGAACTGTGGAAGGAAACAGGAGCACTTGGAGGAAACCCATGTAGACACGGTGCGAATGTGCAAACTCTACACGGTCACTGGAGGCTGGAATCAAACCTGGGTCCCTGGTGTTGTGAGGCTCAGTGGTTAGCACTGAGCCACTGTGTTGCCCTGAACACAGAACATAGGAACATCAGAACTAGGAGCTGGAGTGGGCCATCTGACCCTTCGAGTCTGCTCCACCATTCAATAAGATCATGGCTGATCCTTTTTGTGGCCTGAGCTCCCCCCTCATCGTAACCCTTAATTCCTTCATTGTTCAAAAAAACTACCTTAGCTTCAAAAAAAACATTTACTGAAGTAGCGTCAATTATGTCACCAGACAGGAAATTCTATAGATTCCCAACTCTCTGGGTGAAGAAGTTCCTTCTCCCCCTAATTGAGGTTATGTCCCCTTGTCCTTGTTTCACCTGCCATCCTCTCTACATCTATCTTATGTATTTTCTTCATAATCTTATATGAAAATAATCCCAGTCTACTCAGTCTTTCCTAAGATGCCAACACCCTCAACTCCAGAATGAACTTTGTGAGCCTCCTCTGCACCCCCTCTAGTGCCAATACATCCTTTCTCAAGTAAGGAGATCAAAACTGCACGCAGTACTCAGTGTGTGGCCTCACCAGCACCCTATACAGCTGCAACATGACCTCCCTACTCTTAAACTCAATCCCTCTAGCAATGAAGGATAAAATTCCATTTGCCTTCCGAATTACCTGTTTTACATTTAGACCAACTTTTAGTAATTCATGCACAAGGACACCCAAGTCCCTCTGCACAGCAGCGTGCTGCAACTTTTTACCATGTGTGGATTGTGATCAAATATATGGATGAGGAAAGTTCAGGTGATGCAGTTTGTATGAATTTTAGCAAAGCTGAAATTGACTGAGAAGGTTAAAGCACATGAAATTCAGGGAAATTTGGAGAGATGGATCAGAAACTGGCTTAGTAATAAGACAGTGGTAGAAGGCTATTTGAGTGACTGGAGGATGGTGTCCAACAGTGTGCCACAATGATCAGTATTGTGACCCTTAATGTTTGTTGAATACACAAATGATGTAGATGAAAGTGTGGGGGAATACTCTGCAAATTTGCAGATGGCACCAAATTAGTAGTGATGAAGATAGTTGCAGGTTACAGGAAGATATAGATGGTTTGTAAGTTTGCTCACTGAGCTGGTAGATTTGTTTGCTGATGTTTCGTGACTGTGCTAGATATCATCATCACATCTCTGAAGCGCTGGTGTTCTGTCCAGCCTGTTATTTATGTATATCGGTCTATTGTGCTGGGTGATGTCACTTCTGGTTCTTTTTCTGAGAGGTTGGAAAAGGGGGTCCAAATTGATATGTTAATGGAGTTCTGGTTTGAATACCAGGCTTCTAGGAATTTCCCATATGTGTCTTTGTTTAGTCTGTCCCAGTCGAGCTGGTCTCCCTCTTCATCTGTGTGTATGGATACAGGTGATAGCTGGTCATGTCTTTTTGTGGCAAGTTGGTGCTTGTGTATCCTGCTGGTTAGAATCCTGTCTGTTTGCCCAATGTAATATTTGTTGCAGTCCTTACAGGGTATTTTGAATAGAACGTCGTGTTCTGCTGGTTGTTAGTATGGGGTCTTTAAATTCTTCAGGAGCTCTTTCAATGTGCTGAACCACTCATGGGCATGGAAAAAGCTGTCCTAATATGAGGGATGAACTTCAACCACAGGGGCATGGACAAAAAGGACTTCCTAGCAGCACTGGAATCCACCCTGAAAGACAACGGACTGACGGAAGAAATCCAACAGGCCATCAGACGGACAGTAGCACCAACACTAAGCAGAAGGAAAGAAGTGAACACCCTCAACACTCTGGAAAAGGAAGCACTGAAATGTCTCAAAAAAGACAAAATCTCGTCATCCTACTGGCAGATAAAAGGCGCATGACTCTCATCCTGAACAGAACACAAAACATTGAAAAAACAAGCATACTATTCGCAGATATCAACACCTAACAACAGGTGGCAATGGATCTGATTCCACAGCTAGAAAGCTGTATTACAGCACCCCAGACGAAACTTCACATGATAGGTAAAATTAACAAGGCAGACCTCTAAAGAATGAAACCTGAAGGATTCAACACACCTCGTTTCTGTGGATTACCAAATGGACATAAACAAGAGGCCTCCTCGGACCCATATTCTCATCTCCCAGTACACCAACATACAGACTAGCAAAGGAGCTGCAACGCAAACTGAAACACCTTGTAGAAGACTCTAGCCACTCTATCCACTCAACTCAGAAATTCCTGAACATCCTCAAAGAACCAAGGTAGAGGACAATGAGGTTATGGTTTCCTTCGATGTGGCAGCCCTATTCACATCAATAAACATCACCCTAGCTAAAGAAACACTGATCTCACTGCTAGACGAATTAAGGACACTAACACCTGACAGCACAAACTCCATCAGCAAACTAGTGGACCTGTGCCTCACAACCCACATCACCTTCAGTGGTAAGCTCCAAACAAATCTATGGGACGCTTATGGGATCACCAATATCGGGACTCTTAGCAGAAGCAGTTATGTAGAGGTTAGAAGAACAGCCCTTCCAAGATCCAGCCCAAGCTTTGGGCCCACTATCTGGGATGAAACCTTTGTCACCACAAAACGCAACAAATGAGAAGAAGCCACAAATACAAAGTAACAAAATCCTTACCAGTATAAAGCTTACCAAAGAGGAAGAGAACAACAACAGACTCCCCTTCCTAGACATCATAGTAGAACAAAAAAACCAATGGAAATGTGCAAACCAGCATCTACAGAAGAGAGAGACATTGACCAGATGCTCAATTACAGGAGTGATCATACCAACACCTACAAATAGAGCTGCATCAGGACATTGTTTAAATGAGCCACAAATCACTGTAGCACCCAGGAGCTAGAAGGAGTCGACGAAAGACGCTTATACAATGTACTCGGGAATAATGGGTACCTGATCAGCACAGTCTGCCAATTTCTACGCAACAGACCTAAACAAGAAGATACAACGCGGCCAGAGACCCTAGCCACACTACCATACATTAAAGACATCTTGGAGATGACCAGTCTACTCTGGCTACTTCGCATCATGGTAGCCCACAAATCTACCACTGCGCTGAAACAGTTCCTGATTAATTTAAAGGACCCCATACCAACAACTAGCAGAATTAATGTCATTTACAAAATATCCTGCAAGGACTGCAGCAAATATTACATTGGACAAATGGCCACAAAACTAACCATCAGGATACATGAGCATCAATTAGCCACCACAAGACATGACCAACTGTCACTAGTATCCAAACATACAGACAAAGGAGAAGACCAGTTCGACTGGGACAACACATCCATCCTGGGATAGGCTAAACAAAGACATGCATGGGAATTCCTAGAGGCCTGGCATTCAAAGTGGAACTCCATTAATAAACACATTGATTTGGACTCCATTTACCAACCTCTCAGAAAAAAGAACCGGAAATGATATCACCCACCACAACAGACCAAGACATATAAATAGAAAGTGGAACAGAACACCAGCGCTTCATCAGAGGCTCACTGATGATGTTACAGCATGCTGATGAAATATCTGAAAACCTGTCAGCTCAGCAAGCAAGCTTACAACTTGATCCACAATCTGAGCTACAAATCATCTCCAAAATCGCAGATTTGGGTGGGTTGGTCAGATGGGCAGATCAGTAGAAGATGGTATTTAACCCTGATAAGTGCAAGGTGATGCATATTGGAAGAAGATGAAGGGAGCACTTAATGAATGGCACAACACTGGGTAGCTCAGAGGAACAGAGGGATGTTGAGGTAATTCTTGACAGATCCCTGAAGCTGGCAGAATGTATGAATAGGATAGTTGAGGCATCTGGGACACTTGCTTTCATCAGTCATGATCAAGGAGGTAATGTTGGAGTAGTACAGTGTTAGCCATAGTTGTGTGCAGTTATGGTCACCTCACTATAGGAAAAATGTGGCAGTACCAGAGGGGAAATGGAGGATGTTGTCTGAAATGGAGAAATTGAGATTTTGGGAAAGACTAGATAGGCCTGGATTGTGGTCTTTTAGAGCAGAGAAGGCTGAGGAGGGATGTGATTAGAGTCAAATGGACAGCATGGAAACGGATCCTTCGGCCCAACCTGTCCTAACTAAATCTCGTTCCATTTGCTAACATTTAGCCGATATCACTCTAACCCCTTCCTGTTCATGTAACCATCAGATGCCTTTTAAATGCTGTAATTGTACCAGCCTCCACAAATTCTTCTGGCAGCTCATTCCATATACATACCACCCTCTGCATGAAAACATTGTTCTTGAGGTCCCTTTTCAATTTTTCTCCTCTTCCCCCTAAACCTTAGCCCTCTAGCTCTGGACTCCCCCACCCCACGGACAAGACTTTGTCTATTCCTATACATGTCCCTCTTGATTTTATGACCCTCTGTAAGGTCATCCCTCAGCCTCTGATGCTCCAGGGAAAACAGCTTCAGCCTGTTCAGCCTCTCGCTATAGCTCAACCGTGGCAATATCCTCGTTAATCATTTCTTGCATGTTTCACAACAGCCTTCCTACTGTGACTGGCTCTAATGTTATGAAGGGTATAGAACATAGAACAATACAGCACAGAACAGGCCCTTCGGCCCACGATGTTGTGCCAAACATTTGTCCTAGCTTAAGCACCTATCCATGTACCTATCCAATTGCCGCTTAAAGGTCACCAATGATTCTGACTCTGCCACTCCCACAAGCAGCGCATTCCATGCCCCCACTACTCTCTGGGTAAAGAAAATTTAGGGCGGCACGGTGGCACAGTGGTTAGCACTGCTGCCTCACAGCGCCAGAGGACCTGGGTTCAATTCCCACCTCAGGTGACTGACTGTGTGGAGTTTGCACGTTCTCCCCGTGTCTGCGTGGGTTTCCTCTGGGTGCTCCGGTTTCCTCCCACAGTCACAAAGATGTGTGGGTCAGGTGAATTGGCCATGCTAAATTGCCCCTAGTGTTAGGTAAGGGGTATGGGTGGGTTGCGCTTCTGCGGGTCGGTGTGGACTTGTTGGGCCGAAGGGCCTGTTTCCACACTGTAAGTAATCTAATCTAAACCTATCCCTGACATCCCCCTCCCCCCCCATACCTTCCACCCTTCACCTTAAATTTATGTCCCCTTGTAACACTCTGTTGTACCCAGGGGAAAAAGTCTCTGACTGTCTACTCTATCTATTCCACTAATCATCTTATAAACTTCTATCAATTAACCCACATCCTTCACTGTTCCAATGAGAAAAGGCCGAGAACTCTCAACCTATCCTCGTACAACCTATTCTCCATTCCAGGCAACAGCCTGGTAAATCTCCTCTGCACCTTTTCCAAAGCTTCCACATCTTTCTTAAAGTGAGGCGACCAGAAATGCACACAGTACTCCAAATGTGGCTTTACCAAGGTCCTATACAGCTGCAACACCACCTCACGACTCTTGAATTCAATCCCTCTGTAATGAATGCTAATACACCATAGGCCTTCTTACAAGCTCTATCCACCTGAGTGGCAACTTTCAAAGAGCTATGAACATAGACCCCAAGATCCCCCTGCTCCTCCATCTTACGAAGAATCCTACTGTTAACCCTGTATTCCGCATTCTTATTTGTCCTTCCAAAATGGACAACCTCACACTTGACAGGGTTGAATTCCAACTGCCAGTCCTCAGCCCAGCTCTGCATCATATCTAAGTCCCTTTGCAGCTGACAACAGCCCTCCTCACTATCCACAAACTCCATCTATCTTCGTATTGTCTGCAAATTTACTGTATGTCAGGTTTCAAGCAATTGATTATGAAAGGGGACACTTGGATGCAGAGACAGACATTTCTGTGGCTGCCAGTGAGAAATCAGAATTGGTGATGCCTCCCTGGTGCTGGATTAAGGATATCTCTGAAAAAATGCAGAAAATTCTCAAGAGGGAGAGGGACGAGCAGTTGTATACATTGGAACTAATGACATAGTAATGGAAACGGATGAGATTCCGAAGGGAAAATATTGAAAATTAGGGAGGAATTTAAAAAGCAGGTCCTCGAGGATAGTAATATCTGTATTATTATCCCTGGTGCTATGAGCTAGAGGGGTTCGGAATAGGTGGCTAGAGCATATGAATGCATGGCTGAGGAGCTGGTGTAGGGAAGAAGGGTTCACATTTTTGCATCACTGGAATCTCTTCTGGGGTAGAGTTAGTCATTCAGGTTTACAGCACGGAAACAGACCCTTTGGTCTACCTTGTCCATGCCGACCAAATATCCTGACTTAATCTAGTCCCATTTGCCAGCACTTGGCCCATATCCCTCTAAACCCTTCCTATTCATATACCCATCCAGATGCCTTTTAAATGTTGTAATTGTACCAGTCTCCACCACACTCTCTGGCAGCTCATTCCATTCACGTACCACCCTCTGTGTGAAAACGTTGCTCCTTGGGTCCCTTTGATATCTTTGCCCTCTCACCCTAAACCTATGCCCTCGAGTTCTGGACTCCCCTACCCCAGGGAAAAGATCTTGTCTATTCACCCTGTCCATTCTCTTTATTATTTTATAAAATTACCACCTCAGTCTCCGATGCTCCAAGGAAAACAGCCCCAGCCTATTCAGCCTCTCTCTATAGCTCGAATCCACCAACCCTGGCAACATCCTTGTAAACCTTTTCTGAACCCTTTCAAGTTTCATATCATGCCAATGGGGAGACCAGAATTGCCCACAATATTTCAAAAGTGGCCAACGATTGTCCTATATAGCCGCAACATGACCTCCCAACGCTCTGTCCAGTAATGGAAAGCATACCAAATGCTGCCTTCACTATCCTGTACACCTGTGATTCCACTTTAAAGGAATTAAAGGAATTCCTATACTCCAGGTCTCTGTTCAGCAACACTTCCCAGGATCTTACCAATAAGTGTATAAGTCCTGCTCTGACTTGCCTTTCCAAAATGCAGCACCTCATATTTACACAAATTAAACTCCATCTGCCACTCCTCAGACCATTGGCCATTTGATCAAGACCTCATTGTACTCTAAGTGACTGAGGTGCCTAAAATTGAGTGGTATGGATAGAGTGAGTAAGGAGCAGCTGTTTCCATTGGTTGAGTGGTAAATCACAAGTTTTAGTGTGTAGGGCAGGAGATTGAGGGGATTTGAGAGAAAATGTTTTCCCTCAGATTGGTGAGCATCTGGAGTGCAATGCCTGGGAAGATAGTGGAGGCTGTAAAACCTACAACTTTTAAGAAATATTTGGTTGAGTACTTTAAATATCATAAGATGTGCAGGAAACCGGGATTAGCGCTCCACTAGAGGTAGTTATTTTCGGTGCACACTCAACTAGCCAAGAGGCCTTTTCTGCGCTGTAGCTCTGTCTCTGACTCTCTTCCTCTAGTGGGTGCCCCTATACTCCAAAGACTGCAGTGGTTCAAGAAGCCATCTCGCCACCACCTTTTCCAGGACAATTCAGGATGAATAATAAATGCTGGCCTAGATGGCGATTATCACAGTCCTTTGAACAAATAAGAGAAATTTTTAAACTGGTGCCAAAATAGCCAATATTTTTCAATGGCCTATTTCATGAATAAATCAAACTGTCCAGGTATACAAGGCCTGAGTGTTAATTGACCTTTCTTTTGAGTGAGTCACAGGTGCAAGAAAGATCTGAAAGCAGAGTCTATGTTCTGCTTTGCTATGACCAATAATAACCACTGGTTTGAAAGCTGAGTGCTGCAATGTAAATTTACAAGTCCCTAACTCAAGTATTTACTCTCTTTGGGTGTGATTCTCCACAAGTAAAACAAGATTGGTGAATTTACCCCACTTTTAAAAAAGTTGTCAACTCAATTCCCAAAGGACAGAAGAATTTCTCTAGAGGATGAGATGGAATCTCAATGGGGATAAGAATAAACAAAAAGAATCGTTCTGATAATTTTGGATAGTTCATAAATTACATATTGTATTTAGTTTTTATGGCTGCATTAAATGGTAGCACAAATTCTCTCTGTAATATAGACACCTTTCAGTGTGTGCATTTATATGCATCAGGTAAATGATTGGGCATTAAAATTATTATGAAAGTGCTTGAGATCATCAACTTTGTCTAATTTTCCATGTTTGCTGTCAATCCATTGTACTGTTTGTTTCATATGGATTTCTTAAAAAATGTTTCTTTTTCAACAGAGTGAATCCACTGATCTCATCCCAAGAAGATAAGGCTGGGATGTCTATGGAAACACAAGCTGATATGACTCATATGGAGGTACTTTTGAGGATTTTTGAATCACTTCAATCATCTAAGCTAATAATTATCATCCAAGATATGTACTGAATTTAGTTTTCTTATGGCAGTCTCTCCAATCCTTACACTTTGGGATTAATTTCATTTAAGTTTTACAATGTGCTAATGTGAAAGCTAACAAAGTCCTGAATGTTGCTATGTATTGTATTATCCCTAAACAACATTGAGGATTCTGATAGGTGTCTGTGGGTGGCGCGGTGGCACAGTGGTTAGCACTGCTGCCTCACAGCGCCTGAGACCCGGGTTCATTTCCTGCCTCAGGTGACTGACTGTGTGGAGTTTGCACGTTCTCCCCGTGTCTGCGTGGGTTTCCGCTGGGTGCTCCGGTTTCCTCCCACATTCCAAAGATGTGCGGGTCAGGTGAATTGGCCATGCTAAATTGCCCGTAGTGTCAGCTTAGGGGTATGGGTGGGTTGCGCTTTGGCGGGTCGGTGTGGACTTGTTGGGCCGAAGGGCCTGTTACCACACTGTAAGTAATCTAATCTAATCTAATCTAAAAAGTCTGTCTAACAATGTGGTTGGAACTAAGGACGCCACAAAGACCTCCATGTAACTTAGATTGTACAATGTAAATAGGCTTTTAGACTAACTGTCAATTGCATATATTTGTGTTCTGCAGAGACAATGATGAGGCCTAGGTTGTTGAAAATACTCAACACCCACTTCAATATGCATCAGTAGTCCTTTATTAATAGAGGGAAGATGAGAGAAGATATGACTGAAAACAATAAATACTGGAGATCACAGTGGGTCAGACAGTATCCATAGAGAGAGCAAACCAACATTTCGAATCTATATGGTTTCATTTGTAGTAAATTAAGGGGAAATTAAGTAGTTGCCGCACCCCCCCCCCCCCCCCTTACCTGCGGAGAATACATTCAAACTTGTATCACGGATGCCTGAAACAGTGGATAGGAGCAAACCCCTTCATTTAAATGGAAACTTAACTCCCCGGTCCCTGTTCCATGTAATATGTTGGGCTCCAGTAAACTGCAGGTAACTGAAACTGCCAGACTCGCAGGTACAGCAGTTGCCCTGTATATTTAAAAGCTGAGTAAGTCCAAACATAGTTGTATGTATTTTTTTAGATTAGATTACTTACAGTGTGGAAACAGGCCCTTAGCCCAACAAGTCCACACCGATCCGCTGAAGCGCAGCCCACCCATACCCCTACATTTACCCCTTATCTAACATTACGGGCAATTTAGCATGGCCAATTCACCTGACCCGCTCATCTTTGGACTGTGGGAGGAAACGGGAACACCCGGAGGAAACCCACGCAGACACGGGGAGAATGTGCAAACTCCACACAGTCAGTCGCCTGAGTCGGGAATTGAACCCGGGTCTCTGGCGCTGTGAGGCAGCAGTGCTAACCACTGTGCCACTGTGCCGCCCACTATGAAGGCTCCAAAGGGGAATTGAAGTCAGGTACATTAAGTCCATACATGTGAAAGACCAGGGAATTTTCTTTGTTGTATGCACTGGAAAGAAGTGGGCCAAAATGTGACAGATGGAATTTAACATGGATAAGTGCGAGGTCATGTATTCTGGCCGAAAATGGGAAGGTGACTAATTATCATAATGGGCAGAGATATTTCAGGGTGAGAAGATTTGTAACTCAGGTTGAGGTTCTGGATGTAGGTTTGTTAGCTGAGCTGGAGGGTTCATTTCCAGACATTCATCACCCTATTAGGTAATATCTTCAGTGGGTCTCCAGGTGAAGCACTGTTTATGTGAGTCAAGATTAGAGTGGTGCTGGAAAAGCACAGCAGGTCTGGCAGTATCTGAGGAGCAGGAGAATCCATGTTTTGGGCATGCCTGAAACGTCAATTCCTCTGCTGCCTGACCTGCTGTGCTTTTCCAGCACCACACTCTTGACTCTGATCTCCAGCATCTGCAGTCCTCACTTTGTATTACTGTGCATAGTTCTGGTCCCCTGATTTAAGAAAAGATGTAGTGGCATTAAAGGCAGTTCAGAAGATGTTCACTACATTTATTCCAGAGATATGAGGAGTTTGCCGTATGAAAAGAGATTAAACAGTTTAGGCCTGTATTGTCTGGAATTTAGAAGAATAAGGGGAGATTAAATTGAGAGATTGAAGATGATAAAAGGTATGTATAAAATAGACTTAGAGAGCATGTTTCCTCTTGGGCATTCAAGGATGAGAGGTCATAGTCTTAGGATCAGGGGTAGCAAATTTAAACCAATATTGAGGAGAAACTATTACTTCCAAAGAGTTGTGATTCTATGGAATTAGTTACCCCAAAGTGTTGTGGATGCTGAGACAGTGAGTAAATTTAAGGAGGAGTTAGACAGATTTTTATTTCGTCATGGTTTGAAGGGATATGGAGAGAAGGCAGGAAAATGATGATGAAGCTATGAATGAATGGCAGAGCAGACTCAATGGGCTGAATGGCCTAATTTTGCTCCAATATCTGATGAACTTATGAGTGTGTTTGGAATGAATGGGACTGTAATAGACCAATATGTTTCGAAGTCAACATAAAACAGCAGCACTGTGGTGAGGTCTATTGTATGGAACTTGAAGGTGGCTTTGAATGTTGCTTCAGTTTTCTGGAAGTGCAAAAACTAAAAGCAACCATTCAGCCCATCAAGCCTGCTTCACCATTCAATTCTATATTTCAATTCCACAGTCCTCTCTCTTCCCTTACCATTTGATGCCTTTAAAATCTAAACAATTACCTATCTCTTCTTAAAAATGATAAAAATACATGAGCGGATGATGGAGTGGGAAGGCAGAAGCTTTCTCTGGGATATTTATTTATATAGCCATGTTATAGTGTAGGTGCATCCAAACCTGTCAGGTTGAGTTTAGTTTGCTGAGTCTGAGGGTCTGGAGGTGGGTGTTTGCTGAGTCTCTGAGGTCGGAAAAGTGTGGTTTGGGACAGTTGTTTCTGAACAAACATATCATGCCACAAACCACCGTGAATTCAGTAGAAGTCCTCCACCACCTTCTGGGCATCCAAGTAAGCCAAATGACTTACACAGAAATAATGCAGCCTGGAAAGGGAATTTCAGGACAGTCCTGGAAAATCCAGGATTCTTAGTTATCTTCAGTAATCCAGAGAGAAATGTTATGGTGTCATAGACTAGGTCAGAGCCCCTCAAAACATTTCAATAAAGTAACCCAGATCCTAACTTTGTTAGTTGTTTAAAGCAAATATTCCAGGAACAATGCAGCTGGTCAAACCACTTCTAAACAAAACTGTATTTATTTACAAGATTACGGAATGAAACTCGAAACAGATTACCTTAACCTATATGAAAACCAAATTGATAATCCGAATTGAATGATGCTGTTCCAAATAATTGCAACAATCCCCATAAACACCCTTGACCAAAAGGGAGAAAAATCAAACACGGCCGTACAGGAGAAAAGTCAGAGAAATGCAGCATGGAACATCCTCTTCTATGTCACTGTTTCTTGGATCAACAGCCTCAAAACTGCCTGACTGCTTTCAGTGAATAACCAGACTGTTGAAACCAAATCTAAATAAACAGAGAAAAGCTGAACTGGGAGAACTGGTCACTCTCCATTCCTTGTAAGAGTGTTTTTTTGAACTTGAAAGCCTTTTCCTGAGCCAATATCTGTTAGCTATAATCAAATTAGCCCTAAAACCTATCCAAGCCGAGACTTTTCAGAGCCTGTTTGTTTTATGATTTGTAGATGCCAGTGTTGGACTGGGGTGTACAAAGTTAAAAATCTCACAACATCAGGTTATAGTCCAACAGGTTTAATTGGAAGCACACCAGCTTTTGGAGCGCTGCTCCTTCATCACCCGAAGAAGGAGCGGTGTCCCAAAAGCTAATGTGCTTCCAATTAAACCTATTGGACTATAACTTGGTGTTGTGTGATTTTTAACTTTTTTTTACAACCTCCTGAGGAAAAAAAAACAAGGAGAACATAACCAGAAAGATGTTGTGAAACTTGAGGGGGTTCAGAAAAGATTTACAAGGATGTTGGCAGGATTGGAGAATTTGAGCTATAGGGAGAGGCTGAATAGGCTGGGTTTGGAGAAATGGATAGGATAAACAGACAAGATCTTTTTCCTGGGGTGGGGGAGCCCAGAACTAGAGGCCATAGGTTTAGAGTGAGAGGGAAAAGATATAAAAGGGACCTAAGGGGCAACATTTTCACACAGTGGTGTGTGTATGGAATGAGCTGCCGGAGGAAGTGGTGGAGGCTGGTACAATTACAACATTTAAGAGGCATTTGGATGGGTATATGAATAGGAAGGGTTTCGAGGGATGCAGGCCAAATGCTGGCAAATGGGACTAGATTAGGTTAGGATATTATGACTGTAACCTTATTAAATGAGCAGCATCACACTAGCAAAGAAGCCTACAAAAGTAATCATGTCTCCCAAGCACACTAATATAACTCATCTACATGGCACAGTAATTCTCTATTCTCTCTTGTGCTCAGAATAACTGATGACATTGGGACAGAATAATTGACAGAAATTGGTCTGCCCTTCTGCCCTTTCCTGAAGACAATATTGTTCCTTCTAACTCTGAACATTGATCCCCTCTTGTATAAAATCCCCTCTTGTATAAAACATCAAAACTCATAATCTCACAATTACAAGTACAAGCAAACAAGCCAGTTCAGGCAGGTTGTAATGATACCATAGCTTCTAATAGGTTGACGTCAATATCGAAACATTCCTAACAAATGGATAGACCCCAACATTGAAAGCTTATGTTACCAAATTTAGAAACAAAGTTTCTGTATTAGTTTCTTGAGATCCATGCTTTAAAAAGCTCTTCTATTTATAAATGTTACTGGATCAATGATATGGTTTGGGAGTTGCACATGGCTAAAACAGCCATTGTGTGTCTTCCCACTTGTAACTTTTATCTCTAGCTTTTTCCATTGTTCTATCTTTGAATTAATCATGATGCAGCAATAGTATTTAAGTGCCAAGCTGAAGCCCATGGACTGTGAATTGTTAATTACCTCTGGTTGCAAATGGAGTTTTTTTTGCATGTCTCATTGAATAGGTGTGATATTTCAATTAATCTACCATTATTATAAGAGTAGCAGAAGCAAATCCAGAAAAATATTAACAAATGCTATTTTTCCTCCAACGTTTCTAATTTAGTGAAATCTGTTTCAGTATGACAATTCCACCTTAAAGCATTGAGAAAACTTATTTACAAGAATTGACGTAAAGAATGCAAAAACAGTTTCTCAAGTTAAAATTACAAACTATAGACCATCTAGCCTGTGGCAGTAGTGATCCTTAACCAATTTCTTGTAGGAAATTGGCTTCATACTGACTGAAAAATATAACCAGTTCATTCATCTTTTTGTTTTATGATGCATGTGTTTCTTTAATAAGAGAGACTAAATGCAAGACAGTAAATGAACATGTATATAACATATTAGCATGAATGCTGATCCTGTCAATTAATAGCACCGAATTAGCTTTACAACAGCCATCTCCATTTAAAAAAAACCTCTTTTTTTTAAAAACATCCTGGGGACTTCACAAGAGAGCTTTCAGGCAAAATTTGCAATGAGTTGTATGAGATGTTATGGCAGGTGTTTGGTCAATGTGGTAAGATGTAAGGAGCATGTTAAAGAAGATGAGAGAAACAGAGTTAGGGAGGGAATTTTAGATCTTGGAGTTGATGACAGGGCCTACTATCTTCTCAACATAAAGGACTAAATGGAAGATAGTCTGGGCTTGGAGGCTTGTGAGACTTGAGGTTGCAGATGAGGAGGGTGAAGCACAGTGGCTCTCAGTGGTTAGTACTACTGCCTCACGGCATTAGGGACCCGAGTTTGATTCCAGCTTCTGTCAACTCTGTGTGGAGTTTGCACATTCTTTGTGTCTGCATGGGTTTTCTCTGGGTGCTTCGGTTTCCTCGCACAATCCAAAGATGTACAGTTTAGGAGAACTGCCAGGCTAAACTGCCTGTAGTGTTTAGGGATGTGTAGGGTAGTTGCATTAGTCAGGGTAAATATAGATAATGGGGTATGGGTAGGTTACTCTTTGGATGGTCGGAGTGGACTTGTTGGGCCGAAGGGCCTGTTTCCACACTGTAGGGATTCTATGATTCTAAGCCGTACACTGTTTTGAACAAAAGATTGCTCTTAAATGTGAAGTGTTATTGCTTATGCCCAAAACGTCAATTCTCCTACTACTTGGATGCTGCCTGACTTGCTGTGCTTTTCCAGCATCACACACTCAAACCTCTTTATTTAATAACCAGTGTCACTATCTAAATGAAAACTGTGTTAAACCATGCAAACATTGTATTTAATGCTTCATGATTTTAAGTATTTTCTTATTTTGTGTTTTCTTACTCTTGAAAACAGAATGAAGTAGAGCTGACCAGCATGAAAGATTGAATTGATGACATCGGATAACTTAAATAATCATTTTAGTTTAAAAAGCAAATGGAAGACATTTTTGTTTCAAGTGTGCATTGTTCTAATGTGTTCTATGATGCATATTTCATTTTCATTCACATGAAATGCTTTTGAGAAGTGTGAAAATGTTTTGCATATATTATTATTTCTATATTAAACCAAAATGCAAGAGAATAAATCCTTATAAAGCAACATTACATTTTTGTATAATCACAATTTAAATTAAATTGGATTTTTTTTTAACAGTTGAAAATGCGTTGCTGGTTAAAGCACAGCAGGTCAGGCAGCATCCAAGGAATAGGAAATTCGATGTTTCGGGCATAAGCCCTTCATCAGGATAAGCCCTGATTAAGGGCTTATCCCGAAACGTCGAATTCCCTATTCCTTGGATGCTGCCTGACCTGCTGTGCTTTAACCAGCAACGCATTTTCACCTGTGATCTCCAGCATCTGCAGACCTCATTTTTTTACCCTTTTTTTAAAACAACTTAGTAGAACTGAGGACTGCACCTTGATATCTCTACGCAGCTTTGTGATGAATCATGAACTGTTAAGGAGCCACCAGTTGAACCATGGAAGCTTCCTCCAGTAACTTGCACACTATTACTGAAGTATCCCTGCCATGTTCCAGTCCCTAAAAAAAATCACATTCATTAAGGATGAGTTTTTGGTTCCTCCAATTCAATATGATTGGTTGAAATTTCATACAATAAAGAAATGGTGGAGGTCCAGGAGTCAAATTAGTAATTCCTTATGAATGCAATGTGTGGGGGAAAAGAAAATTTTTATTTGCTCAGAAATGTATATCGCTAGCAAGACCAGCTTCACTGCCCTGTCCTTTTGAGAATTGTGGTCTAAGAAGTTACATAAAACCAAGATTTTCTATGGAAAACCTTGGAAAAGGCAACTGCAAGCAGTCTGAAATATGTTTTGAAAATTTTCTGTAGAATATTCATTGCCACCATTTTGAGTTTTGATGTGATATTGTCCATAACATTAGAACAAGAGTAAGCCTCCAGTTAACCACTCCATTATTCAATGAAATCCATTCCACTCACGTGATATGTGTAATGTTGGCCAGGCCAGGCATTTATTATAGTTTCTCGTTGCCTCTGAGGAAGTAGAGATGAACTGTCTTTTTGAATTGTTGTATCCATGTGCTATTCAAGAGGGAATTCCCAGATTTTGATCGAGCGACATTAAAGGAGTAGTGATATATTTCCAAGTCAGGGTAATGAGTGACTTGAATGAGAAATTTCAAGTGGCTAGAAGTGTCCTTCTAGCAGAAATGGTTATGGGTTTGGATGTGCTATCTAAGGATCTTTGGTGAATTTCTGTAGTGCATCTTGTAGATGACACATATTGCTGTTGTGCATCAATGGTAGAAGGTGAGGATGTTCCAATCAAGTGGGCTGCTTTATCCTGGGTGGTGTCAAGCTGCTTGAATATTAGTGGAACTACAATAATTCCAGGCAAATTGGGGTGTATTCCACTGCACTCCTGACTTGTGCCTTGGCATCTGACCTGCTGTTATATTCACTATTTTATGTACTAGTCCTGTTTAGTTTCTGGTCAAGGTAATCTCCAGGATGTTGATAATACTACTGAACATCAAGGGGCAATGTTTACATGGCATTTGTGTGGCACGAACATTGCTTGCCACTTTTAGCCCATGCCCCTATATTGTCCAGCTTTGGTGCATTTGACAGACGTTTGCGATATCTGAGGAGTTGTGAATGCTGCTGAGCATTGCATAGTCATCAGCAAACATCCTCACATCATTGAAACAGCTCAGGATAGTTGGGCCTAAGACACTACTTTGAGAAACTCCGGAAGACTTGCTGGAACTGAAATTAATGACATCCAACAACCACCAGCATCTTTCCTTGGGCTGGGTTTGAATCCAACTTTATATTTCTTATTCACGCATATTTATCAATCTTGGATTAAAATTCTTGCTCATTTAGATTATTTAGTGTGGAAACAGGCCCTTCGACCCAATAAGCCCACACTGACATGCCAAAGCGCACCCACCCAGACCCATTCCCCTACATTTTCCCCTGCACCTAACACTACGGGCAATTTAGCATGACCAATTCACCTAACCTGCACATTTTTGGACTGTGGGAGGAAACCCATGCAACATGGGGAGAATGTGCAAACTCCACACAGTCAGTCGCCTGGGGCAGGAATTGAACCCAGGTCTCTGGCGCTGAGAGGTAGCAGTGCTAACCACTGTGTCCACAATTCTTCATGAATAGAGATTCAATTCTTCCTGTCTGTTAGAAATGTTTCATAATTTCCCTCATGTCTGACTCTAAATTTTAGACTTCATCCCACAGATGTAGAGTCACAACAGTGAAAATACTTTCTCTTTACCTACCTTTTGAAAAGATAGAAGCTGTGGTACACTTTGAACCAATTACATCAGCAGGAAGGAGTGACAAGGTCCTGCGAGGAGAGGGCAGGGAGCTGGGCCATAAACTGAAAAGCAGAACCTTCAGGGTGGTAATCTAGGGATTACTCCATTCCATGTGGTGGTGTAGCAAAGAATAGGAAGATAGCTTGAGAGCTGGTGGAGGGTTTCAGATTTTTCGATCATTGGGATTTCTTCCAAGGCAGGTGGGATCTGTACAAAACGGAATCTTAATTGGATTCAGCATCCAGCATCCTGAGGAAGTTTGCTAGTGTAACTTGCATGGATTTAAACTAATAAGGCAGGGGGGTGGGAACCAAAGCAACAGGTCTGAAAATGAGAAGATGGTATTTTCCAAGTGTACTCGATATTCTGAAAAGATGGACGAAGAGTAGGAGGTGTTGCTTTTTTGGTTAAGGCTGTATTTAGAAATTATATTGACATGACTGGGGACCAAAACTTGAATCCGTATGCATAGCAATAAAAAGCAAGGCAAGAAACCCTTTGGTAGGTGTAACTCAAATAGCAGAGGCACAACACCAATTTTGTTTTGTATTTTCACAGTGCAAGATAATTCATTCCCAAAAATAGCAGTTACTACAGAGGAACCTAGTGAAATTATTATAACGAGGGCGAAGGTATGAAGTTAACTGATAGGATAAAAAGCAAATAAGTCGGTGAGGGCTCGTGACCTGACCCTTAGGAGGTGGCAGCAAAGAGTAGATGCATTAGATAGGATTTTCCAAAATTCTCTGATTTCTGGAAATGTGCCAGTGGATTGGAAGCATCTTTTTTTTTTAAAAAAAGGCAAAATGTGGGAAACTACAGACCACAGTTGAAAATGTGTTGCTGGTTAAAGCACAGCAGGTCAGGCAGCATCAAAGGAATAGGAAATTCGACGTTTCGGGCATAAGCCCTTCATCAGGAATGAGGAGAGGGTGCCAGGCAGGCTAAGATAAAAGGTAGGGAGGAGGGACTTGGGGGAGGGGCGATGGAGATGTGATAGGTGGAAGGAGGTCAAGGTGAGGGTGATTGGCTGGAGTTGGGTGGGGGCGGAGAGGTTAGGAAGAAGATTGCAGGTTAGGAGGGCGGTGCTGAGTTGAGGGAACCGACTGAGACAAGGTGGGGGGAGGGGAAATGAGGAAACTGGAGAAATCTGAGTTCATCCCTTGTGGTTGGAGGGTTCCCAGGCGGAAGATGAGGCGCTCTTCCTCCAACCATCGCGTTGTTATGTTTTGCCGGTGGAGGAGTCCAAGGACCTGCATGTCCTCGGTGGAGTGGGAGGGAGAGTTAAAGTGCTGAGCCACGGGGTGGTTGGGTTGGTTGGTCCGGGCGTCCCTGAGGTGTTCTCTGAAGCGTTCCGCAAGTAAGCGGCCCGTCTCCCCAATGTAGAGGAGGCCATATTGGGTGCAGCGGATGCAATAGATGATGTGTGTGGAGGTACAGGTGAACTTGTGGCAGATATGGAAGGATCCCTTGGGGCCTTGGAGGGAAGTGAGGGAGGAGGTGTGGGCGCAAGTTTTACATTTCCTTCGGTTGCAGGGGAAGGTGCCGGGAGTGGAGGTTGGGTTGGTGGGGGGTGTGGACCTGATGAGGGAGTCACGAAGGGAGTGGTCTTTGAGGAACGCTGATAGGGGAGGGGAGGGAAATATATCCCTGGTGGTAGGGTCCGTTTGGAGGTGGCGGAAATGACGGCGGATGATACGTTGTATACAGAGGGTGGTGGGGTGGTAGGTGAGAACTAGTGGGGTTCTGTCTTGGTGGTTGGAGGAGCAGGGCTCAAGGGCGGAGGAGCGGGAAGTGGAGGAGATGCGGTGGAAGGCATCGTCGATCACGTTTGGGGGGAGTCTGCGGTCCTTGAAGAAGGAGGCCATCTGGGCTGTGCGGTGTTGGAACTGGTCCTCCTGGGAGCAGATGCGGCGGAGACGAAGGAATTGGGAATATGGGATGGAGTTTTTACAGGGGGCAGGGTGGGAGGAGGTGTAGTCCAGATAGCTGTGGGAGTCAGTCGGTTTATAGTAGATGTCTGTGTTGAGTCGGTCGCCTGAGATAGAAATGGAAAGGTCTAGGAAGGGGAGGGAGGAGTCTGAGACAGTCCAGGTGAATTTGAGGTCGGGATGGAAGGTGTTAGTAAAGTTGATGAACTGTTCGACCTCCTTGGAGCACGAGGCAGCGCCGATACAGTCATCGATGTAGCGGAGGAAAAGGTGGGGGGTGGTGCCAGTGTAGTTGCGGAAGATGGACTGTTCCACATATCCTACGAAGAGACAGGCATAGCTGGGGCCCATGCGGGTGCCCATGGCAACTCCTTTAGTCTGGAGGAAGTGGGAGGATTGAAAAGAGAAGTTATTCAGGGTGAGGACCAGTTCAGTCAGTCGAAGGAGGGTGTCAGTGGAAGGGTACTGGTTGGTGCGGCGGGAAAGGAAGAAGCGGAGGGCTTTGAGTCCTTCATGATGGGGGATGGAGGTGTACAGGGACTGGATGTCCATCGTGAAAATAAGGTGTTGGGGACCGGGGAAGCGCAAATCCTGGAGGAGGTGGAGGGCGTGGGTGGTGTCCCGGACGTAGGTGGGGAGTTCTTGGACTAAAGGGGACAGAACCGTGTCAAGGTACGTGGAGATGAGTTCGGTGGGGCAGGAGCAGGCTGAGACAATGGGTCGGCCGGGACATTCAGGTTTGTGGATTTTGGGCAGGAGCTAGAAATGGGCGGTGCGGGGTTGTGGGACTATGAGGTTAGAGGCGGTGGATGGGAGATCCCCTGAGGTGATGAGGTTATGGATGGTCTGGGAGATGATGGTTTGGTGGTGGGAGGTGAGTTCGTGGTCGAGGGGGCGATAAGAGGAGGTGTCCGCGAGTTGGCGTTTGGCCTCAGCGGTATAAAGGTACAGACCAGTCAGTGTGACTTCTGTCATGAGTAAGTTGCTGGATTCAGTCATAAAGGAGGAGATAACTGAACACTTGGGAAAAACAAAGCTTAATTCAACAGTGTTGGCATGGCTTGGTGAAGGGAAGGTTGTGTTTGACAAATTGCTGGAGTTCTTTGAGAATGTAACTAGCAAGGTGGATAATGAGGATCCAGTAGATGTGATTTATCTAGACTTCCAGAAGGCTATTGACAAGGTGCCACAAAAAAGATTGATTCAGTTCATTAAATCCTAGGGGATGAAGGTAGAGGATTGGCTGGCTGACAGAAAGCAGAGAGTTGAGCTAAATGGCTCCTTTTCTGGATGATGAACTGAAATGAGGTGCCATTTGGTTCTGTTCTCAGACTTCAACTATTTGCAATCTACATAAATGATCAGCAAGCAGGGATAGAGTGTGACATCGCAAAATCTGTGGATGGTACCAAATAGGTGGGAAAGCAAGCAGTGATGACAGAGTTTATAAATGGATATTGATAGATGAGGAGAATGAACCAGAATCTAGCAGGTGAAGTTTAATGTAGATAATGGCAAGGTTGTCCATTTTGGCTGTTTAAGTAAAATGCCAAATTATTATTTAAATGGAAGCAGATTCAAAGTGCAGAGGGTATCTTTGCACGTGAATCAGACAGTGTGTCTGCAGGTGTGGTATGTAATCAGACACAAATGGAGGCCTGGCATTTACTGCAAAAGGACAAGATTATAAAAGTAAGGAAGTGTTGTTACAGTTTTGAGAAGATTTTTAGCTCAGGTTGAGATTCTGGATGTAAGTTTTCTCACTGAGCTGTAAGGTTTGTTTTCAGATATTTTGTCACCATACTAGGTAACATCAGTGAGGCAGGAGTGGATGCTAGTCAAGATTAGAGTGGTGCTGAAAAAGCATAGCAGGTCAGGCAGCATCTGAGGAGCAGGAAAAATTGATGCTTCAGGCAAAATAATCATATTAGCCAAAAACTTATTGAATGGTAGAGCAGGTTTGAGGGGCCTAATGGCCTAATCCTAATATGTATGCTTCTATCTTCATGTTTTTGGGATTATGGATAAGTGATTTGTGGATTAAGATGATTATAGTTGATGGATTGAGTAAAAATGTTGGATTTATGCTCTGCTGCCCTTGGAAGCTGGGAAGGAATTTTGGAGGGAAAAACAAAAACTGCTTTGATGCCTTTTCTTGTAAATCTTGATATCTCTTAATAACAATTGAAAAGTGCTTAAATGCATCAAAATATTTACAATATGGTGGTGCATAGCTGAGCACAGTTACGCTGCTCAGGAACTGTCATTTACAGGGATGATTGAAAATTACTAAACAGCATTGTGTTCGCAAGCAAGAAAGTCAGGATGAACAGGAAAAGATAACAGCAAATCAAGTGATATAATACTGTCAGCAAAACTGGAACATTTCTCAGCTGAGTCCAGGAGCTGGTGAGCATCAGTATCTAAGAATCACAATGCTGATCTGAAGAGCTGGATAGTAAATAGCAACTTCTCCAATGTTCAGGAGACCTTGGCTTTCAATATTAACATTCCTCATCGGATGATTGTGCTGAAATGCTGAGACTCCATTGATCCAAAGGGAGCAGGCAGATTGGATGATTAGGTATAACAATAAAACAAACACTTTTATCAGTTTTGGTTATATCATTTGTGAATGATTAAGAATTAATGAATGTAAATATGTATCCTGTGATTCCATATTCTGAGCTGTACTGCACTCATGCTGAGTGTAATATGTATGACAGTTATAGGAGAACAGTTGATGTGAGACTGTAGCAGTGTGGAAACTCAACTGAGTGAGTTCTGACTGACCACTATTGGGTATTGATTTAAAGTGGAAACTCGACAGGTGTGTCCTTTTTAAACTGAATTTGTAGTAGTAAAATCCAATTAGGCCAGGAAGTAAAATAGTGTAATTAAAGAAAGTAGCTCCATGATTCTGGCTGAGAGAATTCAGGCAACTGAGTTTCTTTGTCTAATTGAGATGCTGATTAGAGTCATTAAACAGATTCTCCGAGAGGACCTTGATGATAAAGATGCACACCGCGTGGTTACAATGAGCGCGATTAGTGAGGGTCTGCAACAGAGTGGGACCTCAGCTAAATGAGATGTAGATCATAGTCATACAGCACAGAAACTGGTCCTTTGACACAACTCCATACCCAAGGTTTCCTCAACTGAACTAGTCCCATTTGCTCGCGTTTGATCCAAATCACTCCAAACCTTTTCTATCCATGTATTTGTTCAAATGACTTTTAAATATCATCATTGTACCCACCTCTACCAATTCCCCTCTCAGCCTCGTTCCAGATACACACAATCCTCTGCATGGAAAGAATTGCTACTTGGGTCCCTTTGGAATCTTACCCCTCTCACCTTAAACCTATACCTTCTAGTTTGGACTCCCATACCTTGGGAAAAGACCTTGGCTATTCACCGTATCTATACCCCTCATGATTTTATAACCTCTATAAGGTCACCCACTCAGCCCCCTCCGCTCAAGAGAAAAAGATTCCCAGCCTGTCCAGACTCTCCTTATAAATCAAATCCTCCAATTTTCGTAACATCATTGTAAAATCTTTATTGGACCCTTTCAAGTTTAATAACATCTTTCCTATTTCAGGGTAACCAGAATTATATGCAGTATTCCAAATGTGATCATGTGCAGCTGTAACATGACATCCCAACTCCTGTACTCAGTGCTCTGACAGAAGAATGCAAGCCTGCCAAATGCTTCCTTTACTATCCTTCCTGTAGACCTGTGACTCCACTTTCAAAGAACTATGTACCTGCACCCTTAGGTGTCTCTGTTCAACAATCCTCTCCAGAGTCTTACCATTAACTGTGTAAGTCCTGCCCTGGTATTTCTTACCAAAATGTAACGTCTTGCATTTATCTGAATTAAACTCTTACCTGTCATTTCTGAAGATTAGATTACTTAGAGTGGAAACAGGTCCTTCGGCCCAACAAGTCCACACCAACCCGCCGAAGTGCAGCCCACCCATACCCCTAAATTTACCCCTTACCTAACACTACGGGCAATTTAGCATGGCCAATTCACCTGACCTGCACATCTTTGGATTGTGGGAGGAAACTGGAGCACCCGGAGGAAACCCACACAGACATGGGAAGAGTGTGCAAACTCCACACAGTCAGTCGCCTGAGGCGGGAATTGAACCTGGGTCTCTGGCGCTGTGAGGCAGCAGTGCTAACCATTGTGCCACCATGCCGCCCACATGCACAGCCTAGTTGATCAAGACCCTACTTTTAGATGTCCACTATATCAGTAATTTTGGTCTCCTCTGCAAACCGACTAACCAGTTGAGTGAGTTTTGACTCACTATTATTGGAAATTTGATTGAGTGGGGAATTAGGTGCAAAGTGGGGGAGAAATGTTTTAACTAGAAGGAAACATTTCAGAGTAAGGGGTGAGTGGGAGAAGGTTGAAAGTATCAATTGAGAGGCTGACCTACAGTGAGACCAGTATCAAACTGATGTCATTTACCCATGCTTAAATGTCCCCAATGACTCTGCTTCTACCATCATAGTTGGCAATGCAATCCATGCCAATTGCACAACTCTCTGCGTAAATTTGTGTTTCTTCAATCTGTATTTAGATCTCCAGTGTTTTCTTTCTCTGGAAAAAACAAAGCGACTGGAGTATGAGATCAACACTGTTGATTTTTTTTTCTCCTTTTTAGTTTATAAAAACAATATATCAGTATAATGACATGTAAAGAGGAGAGGATTTTGAGTAATTAATTTATAAGCTAAATCAAATACGATAATGATGCATTACTCTTGCAACATATGCACATCAAGACAGCCATTGACTGCATCCGGATGGCCATCAACTCAATGAAAGATGCCCCTGGTCTGCCTGAAACTCCTTTGCCTTCTGAGTGCAAAGAATTGACCTCAATTGAATAACATAAACTGGTGCACTATACATGCCAATATATGTGTAGCTTGGAGCAGCTGGAGTGGAGTGGAGAAAGACTGCCATCTAAGATCTTTTGGCCGCAATATAACTAGGATCTATTATGTTTTGAGATGACTTGAATGGGAAGTGACCGTTTCCTTTCATGTCTAGAAAATGCTTTTTTTTGTTGCAACTGAATTGAAGTTGTAATGAGGAATGTCAAAATTCTCCTGCAAAGTCTGTTTGGAACTGCTTTGTACTTGTGTTTAGTTGATTTATGAAAAAAGTATAATCTTGAAATGAAAAAATCATATGGGAGCAGTAGGGCTCCATGCATGTGTAAGGGATTTGTAATTGAGAAACCTCAGCCCCTGAAATTGTCCAACACTTACAAGGTTCTTGCAAGCTGTATGGGCAAGAATAGGGCTTGCAGGAAGGATGATCAAACTGATGACAGTACCTTGGTATAAGGAATGAGAGGAAGTGACAACTGGAGATCAGAGTCAGGAGTCTGTGGCACTGGAAAACCACAGCAGGTCAGGCAGCATCTGAGGAGCAGGAGAGTCGATGTTTCACACACAAGCCCTTCATTAGACTCCAATTCAACACCGATCCAAAGTTCCTTGAGCTGCAAATTGTTACAATAGATGTTTGTTCTGAATCACATTGGTGTCCTACAGCTTCCATATGATATTTTAGTTTCAAAATTATACTTTATTCGTAAATCAATTAAACACATTCCTCATATAGGGCTTATACCCAAAATGTTGACTCTCCTGCTCCTTGGATGCTGTCTGACCTCCTGTGCTTTTCCAGCGCCACATGTTTCAACCTTGGTATTGGGAGCCTTTCAGATGGGGGAAGAAAATCATAATGTAGTTTGGGTAAGGGGCAGTATAATTATGGGATAGATAATATTCTTTGCAGCTGCAAGCAGGACTCCCAAAGACTGAGTTGCCTGGCTGGTACCAGAGTTAAAGATATCTCCTCAGGGCTAAAGAAGAACTTGGAGAGGAATCTACCTGACCTTGTCCACATTGGTCACATTAAAAAGGTTTGACTGAAGACTTTGAAAAATTGGGACCTAAATTCAAAAACAGAATATCCAAGATGTAATGGTCCCTGGATAGCCATCTAAACCATAGGCAAACTGGCATAGGGTAAATGAAGTCAAAGAGCTAAATGTATGGTTTAAAGATTGGAGTGACTTTAAGATCATGGGACACTGTCACCAGTTATTATGATAGATGAGAGCTGTTCCAGTGGAATAGGCTACTACACTTGAGTGGTCTGATGAATTGAAAAGCTAGGGCTATAGAGCGGGCTTTAAAGTAATTGGGGGAAGCTGGTGCGGTTTGCGAGAAGGGATATATAGGCTCACAAAAACAAGAGGATATGGCAGAATTACAGGTCGATTATTTGGATTACAACTCCTAGTAATGCGTAGGAAGGGACGGAATATGCAATAGGTTCGAAAACTGGAAATAATGGTAAAAGGGCAAAATTAATGTCTCTTAACTGGAATGTGGATAGTAATTCATAGAATCATGTAATTTTACGGGACAGAAGGAGGCCAATTTACCAATTGTGTCTGTACTGGCTACTCAAATAGTCCCATTTTCCAGTAATTCTGAGTTACTGATGTATCAGCTAGTGGAAACAAAATATTCTTTACCCTCTCAAAATTGCTCACAATTTTGAACATCTCACTGACCTTTGAAAACTCACCCGGGTTTGAACATTCATCCTTAAATAAGGTGCCTAGAACTGAACACACTATGCCAAATGTGGACTAACTAATGATTTGTAGAGGTGTAGCATCACTTCTGTGCTTTTATGCTCTGTACCTCTATTTAAAAACCCAAGGATCTATAAACCCTCTTTCTAACTGTTTCAACTTATCTGGCCAACAAGACTGAATCATGCATGTGAACCTCAAGGTCGCTCTGCTCCTGTACTCCCCTCGAGGTCATACCATTGAGTCTGTGTTGTGTCACCATGTTTTTTCTTACTTCACATTCCTCTGTTTTGAAATTCACCCCTCCAGTGTCTGCCCTTTTGACTGAATTGTCAATGTTCTTCTGAAGTTGCTGAGCATTATCCTCATAATGCACTATTCTCTCTAGCTTGGTATCATCTGCAGATTTGGCAATTTTGCCCTCAAAAATCTCCAAATTATTTATGTAAGTGAAAAGACAATTATCTAGAGAACACCCAATTTCCATTCATCTCCAATTTGAGAAACTCCCATTTATATCTACCCTTTGTTTCATATCTTTTAGCCAACCTCTAATCCATGTAACTAAGGACGCATCAATGCAAAGTATTTCTAATTTGTTAACCAACCTGCCATGTGGCACCAGATCAAATGCTTTCTCAAAGTCCAAAGAAACATCATCCACAACACTACCCCCATCTACACCTTTGGCACCTCATCAAATAACTCAATTAAATTTGTCAGACATGACCTGCCCTTTATAAATCCATGATTAATGTCTAGTAGTAATGTATTTTTCTGTGTATATTAAATAACCCATATTATGACTGCCATTAGTTTTCCATTATCAAGCTGACCGGTCTGGGGTTATCATTTGCCCCTTTCTTAAGCAATGGTGTTACATTTGCAATCCTCCAGTCCCTCGGGATTAATCTGTTGTTTAGAAAGGGCTGGACAATTTCTATCAATGGATCCAGTATTTGCTCTGTTACCCTTCCTCAGCAATTTAGGATGCATTCCATCCAAACTTGGTGATTTCAGTGTCTGGAGTGCTGCCAGCATTTTTAGGCCCTTTTTTTAATCCATCAATATACTGTGTAATTGTTCAACACCCACATTCTCAACTAGACCAGTCTTACTATGTTCTAATTTGGTAAAGGCAGAAGCAAAATACGCACTTAGTAACTCTGCCATATTGTTTGCTTCAGTGAGGAGCTTACCCTACTTGTTCCTTCCTTATTCCAGACTTAACCCCTCTCATGTGTTGAGATTCTCTTCCTGATTCCTGTTACTGCTTTTATTCTGGGTACGCATCATATGTTTCCTTTTTCTTTTAGTTTCTCAGCAATATCTTTAGTCATCCTTTAGATAGTGTATTTTTTTTCTTATGTTAATAAAATAGATGAATTCACTACAGAAACGCAGATTAGTGTGCATGAACTTGGCCATTACAAGGATATAGGAGAAAGTGAGGTCTGCAGATGCTGGAGATCAGAGCTGAAAATGTGTTGCTGGAAAAGTGCAGCAGGTCAGGCAGCATCCAAGGAGCAGGCGAATCGACGTTTCGGGCATGAGCCCTTCTTCAGGATTCCTGTGCTGCGCTTTTCCAACATTACAAAGACATGGTTACAAAGAACAGTACAGCACAGGTACAAGTCCTTCAGTGCATAAAGTGTACACTGACACACGATGCCTTTCTAAACTGAAAACCTTTTGAGTTTACATAGTCCATCTGTCTCTTCTGCACCCACTTATATATCTGTCAAGATGCCTCTTAAATGTTGCTATTGTACTTGCCTCCACCTCCACCTCCACCTCTACCAGTGCATTCCAGGCACTTAAATTCCTCTGTGTAAAAAAAGCAAGTTCCAGTTCACATATCGTTTGAAATTTACTTCCTTTTACCTTAATCCTATGTCCCTAATAATTGCTGTTTCTACCCTGGGAAAAATACTCTGATTCTCCACTCTCTCCATGCCTCTCATAATTTTGTGAACATCCATTAGGTTGCCCCTCATCTCTTGATTTTCAAGTGAAAACAAATCAAGTTTGTCCAATGAATGTTCAGGTTTTTCCAAAGGATGATTGAGGGTGTTTTCTGACTGGAAATGTGTCCAGTGGGGTCCCACAAAGGTCAGTATTAGGGTTCTTGCTGATTATATAAATGATCTGGAATTCAATGAGGGATGCTCAATCACTAAGTTTTCAAATGATACAACTATTGGTCTGATGGTAAATAGTGAGGAGGATAGCCTGTGATTACAGGAGGATATATGATGTGTGGAAGAGCTGGTGTTGGACGCGGATGTACAGGTGATTGTCAGGAGGGTATAGATGGACTGGGTAGATTGGTGGCATATGGAATTCATTTGGATAAATGTACAATGATGTACTTAGGAGGGACAAATAAGGCAAGGGAATACATGATGAATGTTAGGATTCTAGATGCACCAAGAATCAGAAAGATCTTTGTGTGCATGTACATTGGCTTATTAAGATATCAGGACAGTTGCATAAAGTGGTTAAGAGGTGAGGTATATAATGAGGCAAATTTGCCTTTGTTAGCTAAAGTGTAGAGCTTCAGAACCAGTAGGTTATGCTAGAACTATATGAAACATTGGTTAGGCTGCAGCTGGAATATTATGTGCAATTTATAATCCACATTATCGGAAGTATATGTTATAGGAATTGGGAAGGGTGTGGAGGAGGTTTACTAGGATGTTTCCTGGGCTTGAGAGTTTCAAATATGAAAGGGGAATGGACAGACTGGGGTTGATTCCTAAAAGCACAGGATATTGAGAGAAGACAGGAATAAGATACATAAAATGATGAGGGGCATTAGCAGGATAGACAGGATGAAGTGTTTCCTCTTGCTGGAGGGATCAATGACCATGGGGCAAAGATTGAAAGTAAAGGGCAAAAGATTTGAAGAAAAATGTTTCCATCCAGAGCATGGTGAGCATCTGGAACTCACTGCCTGTGAGCTGGTGGAGGCAGAAATTCTGATAACATTTAAGGAGTATTTAGATGTGCATTTGCAATGCCAAAGTATACAAGGCTATTGGTCAAGTTCTGGGGAATGAGATTTGATTAGAATTAGAATTCTAACTGGATGTTTTTAACCAGTATGGATTTAATGGGTGTAAGGCCCTTTTTCTATGTTGACTAAAGACTGATAAATCCCCTGGACCTTGGGATACATTCTGGGGCATTAAAGGAAGTTGGTACAGAGATGAACTGATAGTAATCACAGAGTCACAGGTATCAACAGCTCTGATAAATGCCCATCGCATCTGCACCAACCAAAAATGATCACCAAACTATTCTAATCCAATTTCCAAGATAGAATTTCAGATTCCTACTATCCTCTAGGTGAGAGAGTTTTACCTCCCATCTCCTCTAAACCGTCTACCCCTTAAATCTGTACTCCTAATCACTGATCCATCCATTAATGAGAAGAGTTTCTTCCTGTCTACCCTAACTATGCCCTTCATACTTTTAAAGGACAGTATATTTGTACATAAAGGTCCCTCCTTCAAGAATCTTTAGATTCTGGAAAAGACCTAGAGGATTGGAACACCACCAATCTAACTTTTATTGAATAATAGGAGACAAAAAACACATTACTATTAGCCAGTTATCTTAATGTCTGTTATTTGGAAAATGTTAGACTCTATAATAGAGGAAGTAAAAGGATGTAACAAATTTACGAGACTACTTTGAAGATGTAACAGGCAGGATAGATCTAGGGGAAGCAATAGGAAAATATAATTTTGGAAATTGTCATATTATATATTTTGGCGGGAAAAATAGAGGAGCTGACGACTACTATTTAAATGGAGAAACACTGTTGAAAGCTATTGAACAGAGGGATTTGGGAGTCAGAGTATATGAAATAGAAAACTTCAAGTTCAGTAGGTGATCGGGAAGGCAAATGGATTGTTGACCTTTATTTTGAAGGGAATAGAATATCAATGTAGGGAGGTTTTGCTAGTGTTGCACAAGGCACCAGTCAGACCACAGCTGGAAGTAGTCCAAAGAAGGTTTATTAGGCTGGTACCAAACATGGAAGGTTGTCTTGAGGAGAGGTTGAGTAGATTGCTCCTGAGCTCATTAGAATAAAGAAGAATGGGAAGTGATCTTTATTGAAGTAAACAAGGTTCTTTGAGGACTTGACAAGTTAGATGCAATAAGGCCTTTTCCCCTTGTGGGAGAGTGTAGGAGCAGAGGACATAATCTTAGACTAAAATGTCACACATTTAAAATAGAGATGAAGTGGAACTGTTATAACAGGGCCTTGAACAACTAGGCCAGTGGACTGAGGAATGGCAGATATAGTTTAATGAAGATAAATGAGAGGTGTGGCAGTTTGGTAAGGCAAAGCAGGGCAGGATTTACACAGTGAATGGTAGGGCCCTGGGAGTGTTGTTGAACACAGAGACATGGGGTAGAGGAACATAGTTCCCTGAAAGTGGCATCACAGAATAGTGAGGGAGGCACTTGGCATGCTTGCCTTCATTGGTCAGAACATTGAATACAGGAGCTGTGATGTTGTGTCACAGCTGGTAAGGCCACATGTGGACTACAAATGACTCTGGTCACGCTGATATAGGAAAGAGGTTGTTAAATTGGAAAGGGTACAAAAATGTTATGAAGACTGGAGGGTTTGAGTTATATGAGAGGCTAGATATGCTCAGACTGTTTACCCTGGAGCATAAGAGGCTGAGGGGTGATCTTGGATGTTTGTACAGTCATGAGATATTAGATAGAGTAGATAACCAGGGTCTTTTTATTCCAGGACAGGAAAGTCCAAAGCTGGAGCATGTAAGTTTAGATTAGATTAGACTTACAGTGTGGAAACAGGCCCTTCGGCCCAACAAGTCCACACCGACCCGCCGAAGCGCAACCCACCCATACCCCTACATTTACCCCTTACCTAACACTATGGGCAATTTAGCTTGGCCAATTCACCTGACCCGCACATCTTTGTGACTGTGGGAGGAAACCGGAGCACCCGGAGGAAACCCACGCAGACACGGGGAGAACGTGCAAACTCCACACAGTCAGTCGCCTGAGTCGGGAATTGAACCCGGGTCTACAGGCGCTGTGAGGCAGCAGTGCTAACCACTGTGCCACCGTGCCGCCCACTAAGGTGAGACAAGAAAGATTTAGAAGGCAATCAAATATGGAACAAGCTGGCAGAGGAATTGGTCGAGGCAGGTACGATTAGAACTTTTAAAAGACATTTGAACAGTTACATGGATAGAAGGTTGAGAGAGATATGGGGCAAACTCAGGCAAATGGGACTAGTTCAGTTTAGGAAACCTGGTCAGCATGGATGAGTTGGGACGAAAGCCCTGTTGCTGTGCTATATACCTCTATGACTGTCAGAGGATTGTGAATCTGAGGAATTCTTTATCACAGAATGTTATTAAGGCTGTGTCATTGTAGAGTTATACAGCACAGAAACTGGTCCTTCATTCCACCATGAATATGCTGCCCAAGAAACACATCTGTGACTTCCAAATCTGTGCAACTTCCATTTCCCTATACATTGCTCTGGCAATTTAAACACTTCTCCAGATGCTGCTTAAATGGTGTGAGAGTACCTGCCTTCTCCACCCTCTCAAGCAGTATGTTCCATATTTCTACCACCCTCATTTCCTTAAATTCCCTCTATACTACTAATGCCTTGCCTATGCCCTCTGGCCTTGGGTATGTCTGCTATGGAGAACAGATTCTTTCAATCTACTTTATCTATGTCTCTCATAATTTTGTACACCACAACGATATCACCTCCTCTTCACAGCACCCACCCTCCCCACCCCCACCCCGTTCCTGCAAACTGTTCTGCCCCAAGGAAAACAAACCCAGTGATTGAGTCTCTCCTAACTGAGACTTGCCATCCGAAGCAACAAAGGTGAGCAGTGTAGAGGTTCAATGGTTGGCACTGGTGGCACAGGGATCTGGGTTCAAGTCCAGCTTTGGGCAACTGTGTGCAGTTTGCATGTTCTCCCTGTGTCTGCATGGGTTTCATCTTGGTGCTCTGGTTTCCTTTCTCAGTCCAAAAATGTGCAGGTTAAGCAGGTTGCCCATGATAAATTGATGTGCTGGTGGGTTAGTCATGGGAAATGCAGGGATAGGATACATGGGTGGATCTGGGAGTGATACTCTTCGGAGTGTCGGTGTGGACTCCATGGCCTGCTTACAGACAATAGGGACTTATGCCATGAGCAACCTAGTATCTCCTCTGCACCCTTACCAGTGCAATCATGACCTTCTCATAGGGTGATCAGAACTACATGATATTTCATCTGTGGTCTAAGTGATGTTCAACAAGTTTGCAACAAGCTTTGCTTGTGCTCATATTCTATACATGGTTAATAAAGTCAAGCAACCCATATACCTCTTTTACTGCCCTATCCACCTGTGTCAGTACCTTCAGTAATCTATGGATTTGTGTTCCTCCGTCATCCACGGGAGGTACTATTAATGTGTAGATCCATCTATTAAGACACTTCAGAATGAATTTAATTTTAAGTTTGAAGTACTGCAATTTCCTATTGCTTTATTCAATTTATCAACTGATCAATATCAGAGTGTAGCTTGAGATCATTTTCTTCACTACTGACAATGTCATTAATGTCTGTGTCATCTGCAAACTCGTGAAAGTAGAAGGCAGTATTCATATTCAAATCAACGATGTATGGAACAAACAGCAAGGCTCCCAGTAATACATGCCAACATTGTCTCCCATCGCCTTTACCCTCTATTTGCTGGCCAAGCCAATTTTAGGTCCAGTTTGCCAACTTGCCTTAGATCCCATGACCACTCATCTTTTACGTCAACCTTCCATGTGGGGCCTTGTCGAAGGCTTTATTGAAGTCCACGTCAGCAACAGCAACTGCCCTACCCTTACAATATATTTAGTCACCTATCAAAAAGATCAACTACATTGGTCCAATGGAATTTCCCTTCACCAATCTGTGCTGATTATCCTTGATCAATCCCTGCCTTTCCAAGTGTTGATTAATCCTTTAATTCTGTATCTCAGAATCTTTCTAATAATTTCCAACCACTGACCTAAGATGAATAGATCTGCAATTAGCTGGCTGATTCTTGTGCTTGTGTGCAGCATTTAAGACCGACAGCCTGCGCCTTTACAAGAAATCCAGATACAACCTCTACGAGGCCATTGGAAATGCCAAGAGGCAATACCAGCTTGATGTTAGAGTCCCAAACTAACCTCTGTCTGTGGCAAGGCCTGCATGGCATAATGGAGTACAAAATGAAGCAGAACAGAATAGTGGGCAAAAATACCTCCTTCCGTGATCCGCTCCATATATTTTACACATGGTTTGAATAGAAGGTCCATGAAAGGTCACCTGCCCTTACAGCTCGCATGCACCTATTCCCTCAGTTACCCCTGCAGACATCAGATTGGCATTCTGGAAAGTAAACCCATGGAAGCCAACTGACCCTGGTGGATTCCCAGAATTCAGATCCTGTGCAGACTGGCCCACAGGCGCATTCACTGATATCTGTAACCTCTCCTCGCTACAATACAAAGCCCTTACTTGGTTCAAGAATACCACCATCATCCTAGTACCAAAGAAAACACATGCAGCATGCCTCAATGACTACTGCCCAGTGGTTCTGACCTCCATAATTATAAAGTGCGTTGAGAAATTAGTCATGGCACGTATCAATTCTAGCCTCCCAGCCTTCCTTGATCCATTGCAAATTGCCTACTGGTGTAATAGGTCCATGGCAAATGCCATCTCTCTAGCCCTACTTTCATCACTAGACCATCTGGATAATGATATTTACATCAGGCTTCTACTTATCAAGTACAGGTCTGCCTTTTTTTCCCTTGGGGTAGGGGAGACCAGAACTAGAGGGCGTAGGTTTAGGGTGAGAGGGGAGAGGTATAGAAGAAACCTAAGGGGGCAATTTTTTTAATGGAGAGGGTGGTATGTGTATGGAATGAACTGCCAGAGGAAGTGGTGGAGCTAGTACAATTGCAATATTTAAATGGCATCCAGATGGATGTATGAACAGGAAGGGTTTGGATGGATATGGGCTGGGTGCTGATAGGTGGGACAAGATTTGTGTTGTGTTATGAAGATGTGTGTGTACCTTTAAGAGAGTGAAGGACTTGGCAAATACACTGAATGCTGGAGAATTTACAAAGTAACATTTTGATTAAGAACAAACAGCACTCGTTGAGTGGCCTGGAGACACAAACAAATTTGAATTTGGGCCAATCAGTTTCGATTATAGCCCAAAAAAATACCAATTTCCAATCATGTTTGAGTTGAGTATATTGAGAATCTTAAAAGCCAATGACACAATCCACGCTCTGGGGTATAAGACAGAGGGAAAATTGAACAATTGAGAGGAGAACTGCAAGTCCATATAGCAGATTGCATGAAAAAGCATCTCTCTTAAAAGTACCCTTTCGATCAGTAACCTATGACACAGAAATTCCTAACAAGGAGAAAACAAGACACAAGAAGATCTGAAGACAAGAACCTACAGATGCCTGGTTTTGAGATAAGAAGTGTTGTTTTATAAATCTTAACTGGGAGTTTTATTGGACTAGTATTATAGAAGGGAAGGTAAAAGATAGGTTACAGAAAGAAATTGTAAATAGTGATTAGTTGATTATTCCCTGTTATACTTTTAAGAAATAAAGTTATTAATTTTTATTTTACATAATTCTTGACCGCTCGAATCTTTACAAATTACTGCACGGGATAAATTATTTCTGTGTTGCTGGTTTTAGATTAAGCAGGAGAGTTAACCCCATGTTGTAACAGTTGGGATATCGGGTCGGCATGGACAAGTTGGACCGAAGGGTCTGTTTCTGTGCTGTACATCTCTCTGACTCTATAACTACAATCCTAACCAAACTAATCTCCAAACTTCAAGGCCTAGATCTCTGCTCCATCCTCTGCAACTGGATGCACTTCCTGACCCACAGACTGTAATCAGTGAAGATAGGCAAAAACACCTCTTCCACAACAATCCTTGATACTGGTTATATTCACTTTCAACCTTTACTGTCAAGCAAAAAATACAAAAGTCTAAACACACACCACCAGGTTCAAGAACAGTTTCTTCTCCACTGGTATCAGACCTCTTAATGGGTGTCTCAAATTTCAAATCTAATGTTGATCTTGCTTTTTGTTCATCTCCTTTGCAGCTGCAAATTTGTATTCCTCACTCTGTTCAATCACCCCATAATCTTTCCATGTTATAGTCTGTACTGTAAGCAAAACAAAACCTTTCACTGTACTTAGGTAAATGTGACAATAATAAATCAAATCAAATCTTGAACAAAGAAACCACATTAGTTAGCTTCCAGTCATCTGAGACTTCACTGGCAGCCAGCAAATTTATTAAATATCACTACCAGGGCCCCAGCAATGTTCTCGCTAGCCTCCTATGGTAGCCTGATGTACATCTCATCAGATCCTGGGAATTGATGTACGTCTAATCTCCCTTAACATCTGACATCTCCCCCATATTAATCTTGACATGCTCCTCACCATCCCAACTAAATTCTCCAGCAACAGTGCCTTTCTCCTTTGTGAATACAGATGAGAAATATTAATTTCAGACCTGCCCATGTAAATTGGCTCCACCCATAGATTGCCCCTTTGATTTCTAATAGGCCCCATACCTGAATCCTGTCTGTGAAAGATACTTCATGACCCCTCTTTGCCTTCCTTGTTCCTTTTTAATCACAGTGCTCCTGAACTTCTGAAAGCCGCCCCCCCCCCCACCCTCTTTTAATGCTTTGTACCGAATGTGTTTCTTTCTCAGATTCTCCGTACTCCTTAATATTCAGGGATCCATGGACTTGCTGCCCTTGTCCTTCACACTAAGCTCCTTTTAAAAGACTCCCACTATCCCAATATAGACATACCTGCAGGTAGCTGCTCCCAGACTGTTTGCCAGATCCTGTTTAATAATATTGAAATTGGTCATCCTCCAACTTAGAGTCAAAGTGTGGCACTGGAAAAGCACAGCAGGTCAGGTAGCATCCCAGGAGGAGGAGAGTCAACATTTCAGGCATAAGCTCTTCATCAGGAATTATCTATCCCGAATTTAGACAGTTAACTTCTGCATTATCCTTAATCCTTTTCATAATAACTTTGGTCACTATCCCCAAAAGTTTACACACTGAAATTTCAACCACTGGCCAGGTTCATTCCATAAGATTTTATTTAGCACTACCCCATCTCTAGTTAGACTATCTACATGGGAGTACAAAAAAAAAGCTCTGCTGGATACACTTTAAAAATTCCACTTATTATTTTTTCATACGAAGCCGTTCCCAGTTAATGCTTGTAAAGTTAAAATCCCCTACCACTGTAACTCAATTCCTCTCTTACTTCTCTGTGACTTGTCTACATATCTGGTCCTCTGCCTCCCTCTGTCTGTTGGGAAACCTGTAGTATAATTCCAGCAAGGTGATCATCCTTCATTTATTTCTAAGCTCTGCCTAGATAGACTCATTTGATGATCTGTAGGAACATCTTCCCCTGACAGAATGAAGACTCAGGAGGCAGACAGAACTCAGGCAAATGGAAGTACATTCATGCAGAAATTAGTTAAAGCACACAGAAGGCCAAAGGATCGTCCCTGAATCTGACTTCAATGTATGAATGCAGTTATTTGTTTGTTCTTTGGCTCAGTTCAGAAGACAGATCACTGACATACTAACTTATACAGTAAAATGCAGTATTTTTACATATTTTATTAATACAATGATCATATATAATGTAGTTATTAGCCCTTCTGCTAATCCATGCACCCAATCTGGTAAAATGTCTAATCAATGATGAGCATCCCTGTGGTCCACCTTAGGTTCCCATCATCTCATGGTGTTAACCCAGCCCTACATTCTCTAGTCTTTGGGATCTTTCTATGCATTCTATTCATTCACATTCCAAAGTCACTGGCTGTACTCCTTCAGATCTGTTTCAAGCTGGCTTATTTCTTAAGGAAGGTTTGAATTCAATTATTTACTGTATTCTATTCAATTACTCCCCTTATATTTCCTATTGTTCTAAATATATATGGAAAAATACACAAGACTGTTAATTGTAACTATTTGCTATAAAATTTGTAATACAGGTTTCTGTTCTGAGGTATAGCTATTTCTACTCTCAGTACTTTGTGATTAATGGCTGTGAACAATCTATTTTGTCCAGGACGAATGAGAGTACTTCCTAAAGCTAATTAACTTTCACATACAGGCATAAATGTTTTGGTTTTATGTATCTATATTTATGTTGGAGAATCTCTAACGGGAAGCTATTGCTTAATATTGCAGTTTAATTAAGACACAACCATTTACTACAAAACTGCTAACTGTTATTCTGGTAATTATTTAGGGAGTTACCATGCTATGTCTTGCACGTGATATTTATTCATTTGGTGGCATAATCACCTTTTCATTAATGAACTGAGAATATTCACTTGTTTGTCTAACTGATATATTCTTATCATCAATGTCTAGCATGGTTGCTACTCAAGGCCCCCTTTACTTGTTTTGGAGTAGTCTTGTTTCAAGGTATCATTGTCGTCTTTATTTAAAGGCAGGGACAGACACGTTAGTCTCATTTCTCTCCTTTCCACCATCTTGTGTTTTAATGTTATGCTGGGCCATTTTTTGTGTTGACCATTTTGGGTGAGCCATTGTGGGCCATGTTGTTGTAAGGGGGTACAGGTCACCCCTATATGGCTTATGCCTATAAGACTTGCTTGCTCTTCACTGGTGTCCTTTATCAATAATGCTTCTCACCTTTCCTACATCACCCCTCCCCCACCTTTAGATTACTTACAGTATGGAAACAGGCCCTTCGGCCCAACAAGTCCGCACCAACCCGCCGAAGCACAACCCACCCATACCCCTACATTTACCCCTTACCTAACACTACGGGCAATTTAGCATGGCCAATTCACCTGACCCGCACATCTTTGGACTGTGGAAGGAAACCAGACCACCGGAGGAAACCCACGCAGACAAGGGGAGAACGTGCAAACTCCACACAGTCTGTCGCCTGAGGCGGGAATTGAACCCGGGTCTCTTGCGCTGTGAGGCAGCAGTGCTAACTGCTGTGCCATCTTATCATACCTGAAACTGCTGTGACATGGAATATGGAGCTGCCAGTCCTGCCCTACCTTCAACCTTGTCTCCGTGATTGCAGCAATATGTTCCCATGTGCTGATTAATGATCTAAGCTTATATACCTAACCAGTCACGCTCCTTGCACTAAAGTAGATGCAGGTTAGCTTTCCAGCCCTCCTTTCTTGAAATGACCATTTCTTCTCCTCCTGCTGGACTGTCCTCGTATTCCTTCGTTATCTGACTGAACCTTGTTCCTGACTGTACGTGTACTCTGTGCCCCATTCCCCAGCCATTTGGAATTAGCCAATTAGTTTAGAACCTTTCCAGCAGCATGAACAAACCTCCCAGCTGGAACCATTCCAGTTCGGTTGCAACCCATCCACATTGTATAACCCTGCCTCACAAATTAATCCAACACTCTAAAGCCTTCCTTTCTATTCCAAGGGTTGCACCACATGTTCATCTGACCTATCTTCCTATTTCCTATAACTTGGTAACATGTGGCACTGGAGGTAATCCAGAGATTACAACATTAATAGGTTTCCTCTATAATCTACTCTTTAATCTACATAATCCCCTCAATTCCTGTTGCAGGATCTCATTTTTATTTTACTCATGTTGACGGTACTGTTATGCATCATAACTACTGGCTCCTCATCCTCGCCCTCAGCTGCCCTAAGACATCCCTGACCCTGGCACTAGCGGAGCAGCATACTACTCATGATTCTCATTTGCTGCCACAGAACTGTTTGTCAGTTCACCTTACAACTGAGTCCCCTATTATTACAGCTCGTCCAGTCATCTTCCTCCTCTGCTGTGCAAAAAAGCCAACCATAGTGCTGAAAACTTGGCTGCTTTCTCCAGAGGACCCCCTCCCCTGCCAAGCAGTATACAATATGCTATAGCCATTCCTATCCTGGTGGTCGCCCAATGATTTTTCTGCCTGTAGCCCTTACCTGTGGTGTAGTCAGCTCACTAAATATGTTATCCACAATATCCTCAGCAGTATGGATGCTCTGCAGTGAGTTTATCCCTGTTCAGAATGATGTCTTTTTCTTATTTTTATCATTCACTGCTGAGCGCAACCTCATTCCTCACAGGATCTGCTCTGAGACTCTGTTTCCCAGTCAGTGTCTCTACAGTGTGGTTTTTCTGTGATGTCACCCTTTGCTTTGCAACTCCAATGCAACTCCGAAGTCACTGAAACATATAGTCAGGCTGTGCTGAATATGACGCCAAATTAAACTAATCCCTTCTGCCTGCCTATGGTCCATATCCCTCAATTCCTTGCATATTCACGTGCTTATCTAAAAGTCCCTTAAATGGCCCTAGCATATCTGCCTCCACCATCAGCCCTGGTAGAGTGTTCCAGAGTCTAGATTAGAGTGGTTTGGGAAAAGCACAGCATGTCGTGCAGCATCTGAGGAGCAGGAAAATCGACGATTTGGGCAAAAGCCCTGTTCCAGACTCCTGCCGTGGTATAAAAAAATTTGCCCCTCATATCTCCTTCGACCCCCCCCCCCACCCAAACCTCACCTTAAATGCATGCCTCACAGTTTTAGGCATCTAATTCTGGGAAAATAATTCTGACCATTAACCCAACTATGCATCTCATAATTTTATAGACTCCAGAGAAAACAACATGTTTTTTTTCTTGCCTCTTCTTATAGCTCGTAGCCTCTAATCCTGGCAGCACCCTGGTAAACCTCTTCTGCACCCTATCCAAAGCCTCCAAATCCTTCCTGCAATGTGGCAATAAAAACAATGCCCTACTCCAGGTGTGGCTTAATCAAAGTCTTACTAAGCTGCAACATGACATCCTGACTCTTGTACACAATTATCCAACTAATAGAGGCAATCATGCTGCATGCCTTCTTTACCACTCAATCTACATGTGCGGCCATTTTCTAGAAGCTATGGACTTAAACCCCAAAGTCTTGCTGTACATTAACGTTGTTAATGGGTCCTGCCATTAACTGTATACTCTTCCTTAACATTTGATCTCCCAAAGTGCAGCACCTCACACTTGCCTGGATTAAATTCCATCTGCCATTTCTCTGCCTAAATCTGCAAGTGATCCATATTCTATTGAATCCTTTCACAGTATCCACAACTCCACCAATCTTTCTATCATCTGCAAATTTACTAACCCATCCATCTACATTTTCATTCAAGTCATTTGTATATATTACAAACAACAGAGGTCTCAGAATGGATCCTTGTAAAACACCAATAGTCATGGACCTCCAGCCTGAAAAAACATGCTTCCTCCAATATCCTCTGCCTTCTATTTGCAAGCCAATTCTGAATCCATGCAGCCAAATCACCATAGCTCCCATGCATCTTAATTGTCTTGATGAGCTTACCCCAAGGGACCTTGTCAAAAGTGTTACTAAAATCCATGTAGACAACATCCACTAGTCCACCCTCATTAATCACCTTCATTAGTTCCTCAAAAAATTCAGTCAAGTTACATGACTTGCCCCACACAAAGCCTTACCGACTCTTCCTAATTAAACCACGCTTTTTCAAATGCATATAAAACCTATCCCCAGGAATTTTTTCCAATAGATTCCCAACCACCGACGTGAGGCTCACCAGTCTGTAGGTTCCTATTTATCCCTTTTCCCTTCCTGAATAAAGGAGCAACATTGCTACTCACCACTCTCTGGGACCTCCCCAGTGGCTAGCAAGGATACAAAAATCTTGGTCAAAGTTCCAAAGATTCTCAAACCTCTGAGAGATGAAATTCCTCCTTCTCTAAACCATAAAATGCAATTTATTGAACTTTATTCTGAGACTAATCCCTTTGTCCCCGAGATATTCCCAGATGGGGAAACATCCTCTCAGCTTTTACCCTATCAAGCCCCTTAAGACTCCTCTTTGTTTCAATGAGATCACCTACATTCTTCTAAGTTCCCATGAATAGAGTCCCAACCAGTTTAGCCTTTGCTGATAAGACAATCTCTCCAAATCAGGCATCATCTTAGTGAAACTTCTCTGAACTTTATTCTATAAATGATCCTATTTGTTAAATAAGGAGGCCAAACAAAAACTGGTGATAATACTCCAGGTGTGGTCTTGCCAGCATCTTGTACAGTTGCAGTAAGACATCTTACTGCATGCAGTATGCCAGCCCTCTTTAAATAAGGGTCAACATTCTATTAGCTTTCCTGATTACCTGCTACACCTGTATGCTAGCTTTCTGTGGTTTATGCACAAGTACGCCAAGTCCCTTTGTGTTGCAACTTTCTGCAGTTTTACTCCATTTACACAGTATCATTTTCCTTTCTAAACTGAACAACTTCACATTTTCTTACAATGTACTTCATTTAACAACTTATTACCCACTTATTTAACTTACTAATTTCTCTCTGTAAGCTGTTTGTATCCTGTTTGTAACTTGCATTTTCACCTATTTTTGTGTTTTCTGTGAATTTGGCTGCAGTAAATTTACTTCCTTCCTCCATGTCATTAACATATATTGGAAACAGTTGTGGTCCCAGAACTGATCCCTGAGAAATGTTGCCAGCTTGAAAAATAAACCCTTATCCCCACTCATTGTTTCTGAGTGAATTAGTACATTCTCTTCAAATGCCAATATACTCACTCCAATACATGGGCTCTTATAACTTACCCTTTTATGAGGTATCTCATCGAATACCTTCTGAAAATCCAAGTACAACACATTACTGGCTCCCCTCTATCTACTCTGATTGAGACTTCCTGAAAAAACTCTTCATAAATTAATCAAACGCAATTTCGCTTTCATGAAGTCATTCTGACTTTATTCCACTAGATTATAATTTTTCAAATGTTCTGCTATTACTTCCTTGATAATTGATTCCAATACTTTCCCAACAATAGATGTGAGGCTAATTGACCTATTCTTACTCATTTTTTGCCTCACTCCATTTTTGAATAGGAGTGTCACATTAGCAGTTTTGCAACCCTTCTCCAGAATTCAATGTTTTTTTGGAAAATTATAACCAATGTATCCACTATCTCTGCAGCTGCTGCTTTAAGGATCCTAGGATACAAGCCATCAGGGCCAGTGGACTTATCCACCTTTAGCCCCCATTAATATGTCTACTACTACTTCTTTAGTGATCGTGACAGTATTTCATAGAATCATGGATTTTTACAGAACAGAAGGAGGCTATTTGACCCATTATGTCTATATCAGCTCCAGAAAGAGTTACCCTGGTAGACCAACTCTTCAGTCTTATCTCTGTATTTAATTCCTCCTCTATCATCTTTAGTATTAAGGGGATGTTTGAAATATCTTCCATCGTAAGGAATGATGCAAATAACAATTCAACTCATCCGTCATTTCCTTGTTTCCCAATTCATTTTCTAAGGTACCTCTATTCACTTTGACTGCTCTCTTCCCTTTTATATATTTAAAACAGCTCTTATTATCAGTTCTTTCATTGTGTCCTAGTTTGCCCTCATCATTCATTTTCTTCCTTTGTTATATTTTTAGTTCTACTTTGCTATATTCTGAAATTATCCAAGTCTTCAGGGCTTTCACTGACTTTGGTGTCTTTAGATGCTTTTTCTTTCAACTCAATACTTTCTTGGTTAGCCACAGCTGGTTTATCCCTCTCTTGGAATCTTCCCTCCTTTCTGGTTGGGTACTTTTGCTAAGAGTCATGAATTACCCGCTTAAATGTCTATCATTGCTTGCTTACTATCATTGCTGATAATCTATCCACCTAGTTCACTTTAGCTAACTCTATCCTCACTTCATTATAAGTCCCTTTAGTTAATGAAAACATAGTAGTTTCTGACCCAAGTTTCTCCAACTGAATATTAAATTCTATCATGTTATGATCACTAGCTCCTAAGGAACCTTTTACTCTGAGCTCATTTATTAAACTTGCCACATTACCACTTCAAGACACCCTTGCTCCCTGTTGACTCCAAGACATATTGTTTGAGAAATTATCTCTAATCCACTTAATGAATTTGTTATCATAGCTACCCTTTCAAATTTGATTAACCCAATCAACATGAAGATTAAAGTTTCCCATAATATTTCTTTTTTCTTTTTTCATTCTCGTATTATTTGTTGATCTTTGTGGTGAAGCAAAGCATCAACTAAATTAAGTTTGATTTTGCCTTTTCCAAAGAGTGCCTATTGTTTGGGGGTCTGTACATTGCGGGGCTCCCAATGTTTTCTTTCCCTTTCTGTTTTAAGCTTCTACCCAAATAGACTCTACATCATCCAAACCTAGATCATCTCTCACAACTGTCCTCATTTCATCTCTTTATTAATAGTAATAGCTTTCCATCTGTCCTGTTTCTCGGAAAGTATCCCTCAATTCCAGTGGTAACTCACTATGTTATGAAGTTCTTCCTCTCAGCACCATTATTTTTTCATCTTCCAGCTATTAAACAACATTTATTTGTGTTAGTGTTAGTTTAATCAAATACATTATCAATATCCAAAGATCTGAATCACCAACTTCTTAACTTGCTTTTGCATTTTTAACATTTTTCTGTTATTCCTTCCAAAATGTCTTATGTTAATTAACTATTGTCCGATCTATCTTCCTGTCTTTCCAATATTATCTATAATTATCATTGTCAACTATAGTTTTTGTTAGTGCCTCTTATAAATTTTGATGTGGCCAGTTCCCAACACCACATCGTTCGCATATTGTGAATTGTGCTCACTTTGACTGCATCGCTCTCATCACTTGACCAATATTTATCGTTTGTCAGCCTACTTCAATCATTGGAGAACCCTGTTCTGTGAACAAAAGGAAAAGCTTTTGAGTAATTAAAAAAACTAATTCATTGAAAAGTTCTGGTTGATGTGAAACTTAATATTGTATGAGATAATCTTTGATCATCAGTTGTTCATTATTTACACTTCTCAAAGTCAAACTTAATTTTGTTGATGCTTTGCTTCACCACAAAATCTTATCATCTGATAACTTACACTACTATCAAGCATTTCTGGAAAACTTGTTGACATTCTGGATTGAACAATCATTTTGATGTTAGTGTGATGTGCCTCATTCTTTTGAGTCATTTTCTTGATCTCCAGTAGTTGCTGTCTGCATAATATTAAACTTTGTTACAAAACTTCAGGACTTGCCCATATTCATTAGATGATACAACCTTGTGCCTGTCTCTAACAATTAGAAAAACTAAAGTGCAAGTAAACAAATGTTTACTACCTCTCAAATTTCATCTTAGAGGTTCTGGGATTGTTCACAGGCCATACCTCTACATATCCCCAGTGTATTAATTTCCTCAAGATGGTGGGAAATCAGAAACTATCATTTTCAAGGTGGTCTGATGGCCTCCTACCATACTTAGAACGTAGAACAGTAGAGCACAGGAATGGGCCCTTCAGGTTATTGTAACAAGTTATTGTTATCACTAAATGTATTATCTTCACATTTAAATCTTCGGATCATCTATTCTTCATGCACACAAGAAGAAGCTAGGTTTTACTGTATATGTAAAAAAAAGCTAAGTTTTGTGAAAACTTTAATTCCCAACAGCAGCGATTTAAAGACTAAATTAGAAGTATTTTGAAAGATTTTATTAGACTTTTTTAAAAGGTTTATACAAACAACTCAATCAGTCAGTAGAGTACAAAGTCTACATTTATGAATATACAAATAAAATTCAAACATTTTAATTAGCACGTAGAAATCTAGATCTTGAGACAGGTGGAACAGACCTTAATATTGAGAGAAGTTTAAATAAAAATCTCAAATTTGAGATTTTGTGAAGGGTATTATCACTGTGTGCTCCAAAAGTAAGGCAGTTTTGTAAACATATTTACTGGTGAAAATAATCATGTATTTTTACTGAAATTTGGGTGAACATACAAATGACAAGGCAGTTACATTTATTTGAAATTCTGTTCCAGAATGATCTAAATTCCTCTAAGATTCTGGACTTGTAACCTATGCTGGGTCCAGAAACCAGACGATTGTTTAAATTTGTAGGTCACATCTGAAAAGTACAATGATCTGACTTTTAAAAAAAACTCTGATAAAATATTAACTGAACTAAAAATTAAGTACAAGTTTTTTTTTGTAACCAGTTCAAATATTCTGGTTTTCTGATTTAAAGACCAATAGAGAAATTTTAATCTTTTAAATTAAGAAGAGAGCAGGTAGATGTAACTATGAGTGTTTATCAGTACTTTAATGCTATACTGGCTTTATAGAAATTAATCTATTTTATTTGATGTGCTGCCTTTAATGGTCTTTGCATAGCCATTGTAATATCCATTCTTCATTTCATTCAGATCAGAAGCGGCTTTGTCATTCTGTTGTACTGATTTTCTGTAAGTCTGTATTAAAAAAAAGGAGAATATTTAACGGACAGTTTTTGAATGAAAAAGGATAAATAATATCATTGAAATCTTATGCCAAAATGCATCACTTTACTCTTCTCTATTACATTCTACCTACCACTTATCTGGCCATCTGGCTAGCTCATGTCCTTTTACAGTCAGTTGATATTATTTTCACTGTTTGTCATTTCTTCAAGTTTGGTATCCTTGGCAAATTTTGAACACTTCTGCATCAATGTCATTTTCCTGCAATTACTCTAGATCCCTTATTATCTTTTGTGACTGGTAATGTATCAATCTCTTGATTATACTCAATGACTAAACAAACCCAGTCTCTGGTGCACAGAATTCCAAAGATTTACTGCCCTCTAAGTGAAGAAATCCCTCCTCATAAATAGCTTTCTAAATATTTAATTTGAAATTGTGTTCCCTGGTTCTAGACATCCCAAGTATGGAAGTCATCCTGCATTTATCCTGTACAGCCCTATCAGAGTATTGTATGCTTAAACTAGATTGCCTCTTTATTTCTAAACACTCAACACTCTTGTTAAGAAAACATATGGTGTTTTGGCTTTCATTAACAGGGGGATTGAGTTTGAGAGTTGAGATCTTGTTGCAGCTCTATAAAATTTTGGTTAGACCGCACTTGGAATACTGCATCCAGTTCTGGTCGCCCTATTATAAGAGAGATGTGGATGCTTTGGAGAGGAGGTTTACCAGGATGCTGCCTGGAATGGAGGGCTTATCTTATGAAGAGAGGTTGACTGAGCTTGGACATTTTTCATTGGAAAAAAGGAGGAGGAGAGGGGACCTAATTAAGGTATACAAGATAATGAGAGGCGTAGATAGAGTCGATAGCCAGAGACTATTTCCCAGGGCAGAAATGACTAATACGAGGGGTCATAGTTTTAAGCTGGTTGGAGGAAAATATAGAGGGGATATCAGAGGCGGGTTCTTTACACAGAGAGTTGTGAGAGCATGAATGTGTTGCCAGCAGCAGTTGTGGAGGCAAGGTCATTGGGGACATTTAAGAGACTCTTGGGCATGCATATGGTCACAGAAATTTGAGGGTGCATACATGAGGATCAGTGGTCGGCACAACATCGTGGGCTGAAGGGCCTGTTCTGTGCTGTACTGTTCTATGTTCTACGTTCAACAACATAGGTACTGTCTCCTAATACGATGATCCAGTCATCTCAAAGGTCAGTCTGATTGGACTGCCTCTATGGCAAGCATGTCCTTCCTGAGATAAGGAGATCAAGACTGTCCACAACCATCCTGATGTGGCCTCACTAAGCCTGTAATGACGGGAAGACATTTTTAACCCTGTTATCAAATCCTCCTGCATTAAAGGCCAATATATTTTTTGCCTTCCTAATTGCTGACTGCATATGCATATTAGCTCTTTCTGATTTATTAACAAGGATACCCAGGTCTGTTTAAGAAGTAACAAACCAAGGAGAGCCCAATGGATGTTCTCTTCCTTCCTGTGGTGCCACTTGTCTGGAGGCTACTGAGTAAGATAAGGGCCCATGGTGTTAGAAGATTGGCTGTCTGGAAGAAAGTGAAGAGTGGAGTGCTATCTCAGGATTGCACCTGGTGACAAGTGATGTTTCACAAGAGTCAGTGCTGGGACCACAACTTTTCACTTCATACATTCATGATCTAGATGAAGAAATTGAGGGCGCTCTGGCTAAATTTGCAGATGATACAAAGATAGGTAGAGGGACAGGTAGTATTGAGGAGGTGGGGACCCTGCAGGGATTTGGACACGTTAGGAGAATGGGCAAAGAAGTTGGCAGATGGGGTAAAATGTGGGAAAATGTGAGGTCATGGACTTTGACAGGAAGAATAGAGGTGTGGACTTTTTTTAAAAGGAGAGGAAATTCAGAAATCTGAAGTGCAGAGAGACTTGGGAGTTCTAGTTCAGGATTCTCTGAAGGTAAACTTGCAGGTTGACTCAGTAGTTAGGAAGGCAATGCAATGAAGGCATTTATTTTCAGAGCAATTGAATATAAAAACAGGGATGTATATCTGGTTTGACCACATTTAGAGTATTGTGCTCGGTACTGGGTCCCATATCTCAGGAAGGAATTACTAGCCTTGAGCGGGTTCAGAGAAGGTTCACGAGAATGAAAAGCTTATCATATGAGGAGTGTTCGAAGACTCTGGATCTCCTCTTGATAGTTTAGAAGGATTGGGGGGGAATCTAATTGAAACTTACATAATACTGAATGACCTGGGCAGAAAAGATGTTGGGTAGATGTTTCCATTGATAGGAGAAACTAGAACCTGAAGACACAGCCTTAGAGTAAAGGGAAAATCTTTTAGAGAAACTTTTTCAGCCAGAGAGTGGTGAACCTATGGAATTCACTGCCACAGAAGGCTATGGAGGCCAGGTCATTGAGTATATTTAAGACGGAGATAGGTTTTTGATTGTCAAGGGGGCCAAGGTCCACGGAGAGAAAGCGGGAGAATGAGATTGAGAAACGTAGGAGCCATGGTTGAATGGCGGAGCAGATTTGAAGGGCTGAATGGCCTAATTTCTGCCACTATGTTTTATGGTCTTTGGACATCAACAATTCAGTCTCTCAGCTTCAAAAACAAATTATGCAGTTCTGTTTTTCAAGCCTCAGTAGAAAACTTCACATTTTTCCACATTATATTCTATCCACCATGTTCTTGCCCATTCACTCAGCCTGTCTAAATCCCCTTGACATTTTCCTCATGATTCTCATTGACACCTAGTTTTGTGTCATCAACCCATGTAGAAATACATTTGATCCCCACATCTAAATCATTGAGACAGATTTTGAATAACCGAGGCCAAAGCATCGATCCTTGCATTATCTCACCTGTTACAGCTGGCCAAACTGAGAGAAATCTGTTTATTTATACTCTGTTTTCTATCTGTTAAACATTTCTTAATCTACATCATTATATTAATACCCACCCCTTAAAGAAAACCCCAGATGCTCTAATTTTGTGGGGAGGTGATCGTCTAGTGATATTATTGCTAGAATATTAATCCAAAGACCCAGTAATGTTGTGGGGACCCAGGTTCAAATCCTGCCATGACAGATGGAGGAATTTGAATTCAATTTTAAAAACTGTGAAATTAAGAGATTAACGATGACCACCAAACCATTGTCAATTGTTGGAAAAACCCATCTGGTTTACTGAAGTCCTTCAAGGAAGGAAACTGCTGTCCTTTCCTGGTCTACATGTGACTCTAGACCCACAGCAATGTAGTTGATTCTTAAAAATCAAGGATGGGTATAAAATGCTGGCCCAGCCAAGGACACCCACATCCCACGATTGAATAAAGGAATAAAATAGAGAATGTTGCTGCTTGACCCGTGTGGGATGTTATTGAAAAACATATGCAAGTCCAAATACACATTAACGTATTCACCCTTATCATGTGTTTCTATTCTCAAAAAAGGCCAACAGACTTGTCAATCTAATTTCCCTTCCTGAAATCAATGTTGAATTTTCCCAGTCCTACCATTATTTTCCAAATGTCCAGTAATCATATTCTTTATAATAGCTTCTAGTACTTCCCCTACTGTCAGGTAAAAATATCTGTAGTTCCCTCATATTTACATCATACTTAGATCATCTGCATTTTTGTGCCTCAAAGGAATGTAAATTGTTTGTAAACTATGTATTAATTTTTTGTGCGCTAGCCATTAGCAGTCTACCAGCTAACCTGTTAATCTAGCAGAGACAATTTTCCCTCACACGTTTATAGTTTCTTTGTTTAGATCTAAAACCCCACTTTGGGAATAATATCACTTTCAAATTTGATATAAAATTCTATTATACCTATGGTTACACTTTGTTAAAGACTTCTTTACAACTAGATTATTGCTTTTTTAAAATTATGCCATACTTGATTTGAGAGCCTAGTAGTTAGTTGTGGTCTCAACTTACTGATCCAAAACAAAACTCTGTAGAAATTTTAGGAATTCATCTTACATGGCATTCATACTAGTTAGGTATATGCAGTATTCAGTTGAAATTCCTCATGATCATTCTTGCTATTCACAACCCAAAGCCCTGATTTCTACCAACTCCTACGTGATTTTTTGACCTATAAGGAACTTCTTGCAATGTTTTCTACTCATTTCTGTTTCTTAGAACAACCCACATTTACTCCATGCCTTGATCTTCTGATTGAAGAACCTCTCTGACTTCTGTACTGGTCCTTTTTTGACAGCACTAACCCACGTACTTTTCACTTTTTCCCTTTCCTTACTAAATGCTGAATATTCAGTTCTCAACCTTGGTCAACTTATTAATCATGTCGCTGCAGAAATGCTATGACCACAACTCGGTGACTTTTACTTTAGTGATGGAGAGGGATAATCGTGCGCCGCAGGGCAAGAGCTATAGCTGGGGGCAGGGAAATTATGATGCAGTGAGGCATGACTTAGGATGTGTGGATTGGAAAAACAGGCTTCAAGAGAAGAACACTAATGAGATGTGGGGAGTGTTCAAGGAGCAGCTACTGCGTGTCCTCGATAGGTATGTACCAGTCAGGCATGGTGTAAAGGGCCTTGTGAGGCAGCTGTGGTTTAGTAAGGAATTGGAGTCCCTTGTGAAAGGGAAGAAGGCGGCATATGTAAAGATGAGGCGTGAAGGTTCAGTAGGGGCGATTGAGAGTTATAAGATAGCCAGGAAGGAGCTAAAGAGGGAGCTAAGAGAAGCGAGAAGGGGACATGAAAAGTCTTTAGCTGGTAGGATTAGGGAAAACCCAAAGGCTTTCTATAGGTATGTCAAGAATAAAAGGATGACTAGGGTAGGTATCGGTCCAGTCAAGGATAGTAGTGGGAAGTTGTGTGTGGAGGCGGAGGAGATTGGAGAGACATTAAATCAGTATTTTTCATCAGTATTCACTCAGGAACAGGACACTGTTGCTGATGTGAATATGGAATCACAAATAATTAGAATGGATGCCCTGGAAATATGCAGGGAAGAGGTTTTGGGAATATTGGAAAAGATGAATATAGATAAGTCTCCTGGGCCTGATGGCATTTACCCCAGGATCCTACGGGAAGCTAGGGAGGAGATAGCAGAGCCATTGGCCTGGATTTTTATGTCGTCATTGTCAACGGGAATAGTACCAGAGGACTGGAGGATAGCGAATGTGGTCCCATTGTTCAAGAAAGGGAGTAGGGATAGCCCTAGTAACTATAGGCCAGTGAGTCTGACTTCAGTGGTGGGCAAAGTCTTAGAGAGAATGGTAAGGGATAAGATTTATGAACATCTGGGTAGGAATAACGTGATCAGGGATAGCCAGCATGGTTTTGTGAAGGACAGGTCGTGCCTCACAAACCTTATTGAGTTCTTTGAGAAGGTGACTAAGGAAATGGATGAGGGTAAAGCAGTAGATGTTGTGTATATGGATTTTAGTAAGGCGTTCGATAAGGTTCCCCATGGTAGGCTAATGCTAAAACTTCGGAGGTATGGCATTGAGGATACATTAGAGGTTTGGATTCGGAATTGGCTGGCTGGAAGGAGACAGAGGGTAGTAGTTGATGGATTATGTTCATCTTGGAGCACAGTTACTAGCGGTGTACCACAAGGATCTGTTTTGGGACCATTGCTTTTTGTTATCTTTATAAATGATCTAGAGGAAGGACTTGAAAGCTGGGTAAGCAAGTTTGCGGATGACACAAAAGTCGGTGGAGTTGTGGATAGTGAGGAAGGAAGTGGTAGGTTACAGCGGGATATAGATAAGTTGCAGAGCTGGGCGGAAATGTGGCAAATGGAATTCAATGTAGCTAAGTGCGAAGTCGTTCACTTTGGTAGGAATAACAAGATGATGGATTACTGGGCTAATGGTAGGCTACTTGGTAGTGTGGATGAGCAGAGGGATCTTGGTGTCTATGTACACAGATCTCTGAAAGTTGCCACCCAGGTAAATAGTGCTGTGAGGAAGGCATATGGTGTACTGGGCTTTATTGGCAGAGGAATTGAGTTCTGGAGTCCTGAGGTCATGTTGCAGTTGTATAAGACTCTGGTGAGGCCTCATCTGGAGTATTGTGTGCAGTTTTGGTCGCCATACTATAGGAAGGATGTGGAAGCTTTAGAACGAGTGCAGAGGAGGTTTACCAGGATGTTGCCTGGAATGGTAGGAAAATCTTATGAGGAAAGGCTGAGGCACTTGGGGCTGTTCTCATTGGAGAAGAGAAGGTTTAGGGGAGATCTGATAGAAGTGTATAAGATGATTAGGGGTTTAGATAGGGTAGATACTAAGAACCTTTTACCGCTAATGGAGTCAGGTGTTACTAGGGGACATAGCTTTAAATTAAGGGGTGGTAGGTATAGGACAGATGTTAGGGATAGATTCTTCACACAGCGGGTTGTGAGTTCATGGAATGCCCTGCCCGTATCAGTGGTGAACTTTCCTTCTTTATGGTCATTTAAGCGGGCATTGGATAGGCATTTGGAAGTTATTGGGCTAGTATAGGTTAGGTAGGATTCGGTCGGCGCAACATCGAGGGCCGAAGGGCCTGTACTGCGCTGTATCCTTCTATGTTCTATGTTCTATTCAGATAAAGACCCTTCTATTCTGTATTCCTTTATCTTCACAATTTCTGGCTTAATTTTCCTGCCACTGTTGCTACTTTGCTTCCTGGCCTTGTCCTCTCTCTTTAATTTATCATGTTTTCTCTCACATAAGCCCTCATCTTCATTACCAAATTATAAAGCCTTCTTCACCACTCCAGTTATACTGTGGCGTGACATGAACTGCATAGAACATAGAACAATACAGCACAGAACAGGCCCTTCAGCCCACGATGTTGTGCCGAACATCTATCCTAGATTAAGCACCCATCCATGTACCTATCCAATTGCCGCTTAAAGGTCGCCAATGGTTCTGACTCTACCACTCCCATGGGCAGCGCATTCCATGCCCCCATCACTCTCTGGGTAAAGAACCCACCCCTGACATCTCCCCTATACCATCCACCCTTCACCTTAAATTTATGTCCCCTTGTAACACTCTGTTGTACCCGGGGAAAACGTTTCTGACTGTCTACTCTATCTATTCCTCTGATCATCTTATAAACCTCTATCAAGTCACCCCTCATCCTTCGCCGTTACAACGAGAAAAGGCTGAGAACTCTCAACCTATCCTCGTACGACCTATTCTCCATTCCAGACAACATCCTGGTAAATCTTCTCTGCACCCTCTCCAAAGCTTCCACATCTTTCCTAAAATGAGGCGACCGGAACTGCACACAGTACTCCAAATGTGGCCTAACCAAAGTCCTGTACAGCTGCAACATCACTTCACGACTCTTGAATTCAATCCCTCTGCTAATGAACGCTAATAGACCATAGGCCTTCTTACAAGCTCTATCCACCTGAGTGGCAACTTTCAAAGATCTATGTACATAGACCCCAAGATCCCTCTGTTCCTCCACCTGACTAAGAACCCTACCGTTAACCCTGTATTCCGCATTCTTATTTGTTCTTCCAAAATGGACAACCTCACACTTGGCAGGGTTTAACTCCATCTGCCACTCCTCAGCCCAGCTCTGCATCATATCTAAGTCCCTTTGCAGCCGACAACAGCCCTCCTCACTGTCCACAACTCCACCAATCTTCGTATTATCTGCAAATTTAGTGACCCACCCTTCGACTCCCTCATCCAAGTCATTAATAAAAATTACAAACAGCAGAGGACCTAGAACTGATCCCTGCGGAACTCCACTTGTAACTGAGCTCCAGGCTGAATATTTACCATCTACCACCACTCTCTGACTTCGACTGGTTAGCCAGTTTTCTATCCAATTGGCCAAATTTCCCTCTATCCCATGCCTCCTGACTTTCCGCATAAGCCTACCATGGGGAACCCTATCAAATGCCTTACTAAAATCCATGTACACTACATCCACTGCTCTACCCTCATCCATATGCTTGGTCACCTCCTCAAAGAATTCAATAAGACTTGTAACGCAAGACCTACCCTTCACAAATCCATGCTGGCTGTCCCTAATCAAGCAGTGCCTTTCCAGATACTCATAAATCCTATCCCTCAGTACCCTTTCCATTACTTTGCCTACCACAGAAGTAAGACTAACTGGCCTGTAATTCCCGGGGTTATCCCTATTCCCTTTTTTGAACAGGGGCACAACATTCGCTACTCTCCAATCCCCTGGTACCACCCCCGTTGACAGTGAAGACGAAAAGATCGTTGCCAACGGTACTGCAATTTCCTCTCTTGCTTCCCACATAATCCTAGGATATACCCCGTCAGGCCCGGGGGACTTGTCTATCCTCAAGTTGTTCACAATGTCCAACACATCTTCCTTCCTAACAAGTATCTCTTCTAGCTTACCAGTCCGTTTCACACTCACCTCTTCAACAATACGGTCCCTCTCGTTCGTAAATACTGAATAAAAGTACTCATTCAAGACCTCTCCTATCTCTTCCGACTCAATACACAATCTCCCACTACTGTCCTTGATCGGACCTACCCTCGTTCTCGTCATTCTCATGTTTCTCACATACGCATAAAATGCCTTGGGGTTATCCTTGATCCTATCCACCAAGGATTTTTCATGCCCTCTCTTCGCTCTCCTAATCCCTTTCTTCAGGTCCCTTCTGGCTATCCTGTATCCCTCCACTGCTCTGTCTGAACCCTGTTTCCTCAACCTTATGTAAGCCTCCTTCTTCCTCTTTACTAGACATTCAACCTCCCTCGTCAACCAAGGCTCCCTCACACGACCATTTCGTTCCTGCCTGATAGGTACATACATATCAAGGACACGTCGTATCTGCTCTTTGAAAAAGTTCCACATTTCCACCACATCCTTCCCTGACAGCCTATGCTCCCAACTTATGCTCCTCAAATCCTGTCTTACAGCATCATAATTTCCCTTCCCCCAATTGTAAAATCTACCCTGTTGTGCGCACCTATCTCTCTCCATAACCAAGGTGAAAGTCACAGAATTGTGGTCACCATCTCCAAAATGTTCACCCACTAACAAGCCCATCACTTGTCCCGGTTCATTACCGAGTACCAAATCCAATATGGCCTCCCCTCTGGTTGGACAATCTACATACTGAGTTAGAAAAGCTTCCTGGACACACTGCACAAACACCGCCCCATCCAATCTACTTGATCTAAAGAGCTTCCAATCAATATTTGGGAAGTTGAAGTCAGCCCATGACTACGACTCTGTGGCTTCTGCACCTTTCCAAAATCTGTTTCCCAATCTGTTTCTCCACATCTCTGCTGCTATTGGGGGGCCTATAGTAAACACCCAACAAGGTGCATCTTTGAGCATTGGGCCAAGTTGGGTGAGTAGTTGAAAGAGGTGCTCCTTTGCTTTTACTAACTTTTTCACCTACTAGAATTGGTTGTTGCTGTACTATTTGTGGTGTATCTGGTAAGTTCTATAAGATTCAAATAGCATAGGAAGTGTGAAAATAATAATAAAACATAAAAAAGAAAAACAAACAATTAAATAAAATTAAGTAAATTTAAAATACATTGAAAATGACAGGCCAAGTAATGTGTCACAGCTATAACACTAAAGAATATATTCAGGAGTTCTTTAGCCAGTGTGATCCTTGGCGAACATGTCCACAGTAAGCCTTTGTGGTCTCTCACGCTTTGAGCTGGGGACCAAACTGTGGACACTGACAAATCAGGGAGGGAAAACATTACCAGACACACTTCCCTTTCAGGAGGTGGACACACCCATTAGGGTCATCAGATTTGGTCAATGGTCAGGAAAAGGTATGATTCCAAGTAAGGGGACCAAGAGGGCAGGATTTCACCCTTGCAATTGCTTGACGGATTTGAGGTTCTTTTACTTATTTGCTTGAGACTGATCAGTGCAAAATGGATCTCAGAACTCACCATGGTATAGAAATTTGTTCAAATAGGGGAGCAAAAAGGAACACAATGGTAGTAGAGAACCATTCCACGAGAGAGATTGACACCATTCTCTGCAGCAAAGAATGAGAGTCCATACATCTTTGTTGCCTACTCTCTGTCAGGGTTCAGAACGTCTGCTCAGGGAGGAGAAAGATTCAGTTACTGTTGTCTATGTGTAGGGGCCAATGACATAATAAGATTAGGAAAGGAATTTTGCATAGTCAATAAGGAGCTAGGTATCAAAATAATCAAGATCTCAAAAGTAATAATCACTGAACAATTACCTGAAATATGTGCAAATTGGTAGAAAGCAAATGAGTTTCAAGAAATGAATGTGTGTCTCAACACTAGTGCAGTAGAAGTGCATTCCATTTAGTGGGGTACTGCAGAAAGTAGGGCAAAAATTTAGGAAGATGTGGTAAAGTGTAAAAATACAGTAAAAAAGAAAAGTATCAGTAGGGAACAAGATGGGATAGAGAGTACAAATCTAAAACTAAATCAACAGATAAGGCTATATGTCACAGAAATAATAAAAGTATCTGTAAAGGGTCTGTATCTGAATGCATTCTGTAGCATTCAAACCAAAACAAATCAACTGATAGCTCAAATAGAAATAAAATAATATGATCTAATAGCAGAGACATGGCAGTAGGATAGCTCAGATAAACACCTGAATATTGAAGGGTACAATGCATAGGAAGGACAGGAAGCCAGGAAAAGGGGACGGGGTGGCTCTCTTAATTGATGATGGAATGAGGGAAGATAATAGAGAGGGAAGATAATAGAGAGGGAAGATAATAGAGAGGGAAGATAATAGAGAGGGAAGATAATAGAGAGGGAAGATAACAGAGAGGGAAGATAATAGAGAGGGAAGATAATAGAGAGGGAAGATAATAGAGAGGGAAGATAACAGAGAGGGAAGATAATAGAGAGGGAAGATAATAGAGAGGGAAGATAATAGAGAGGGAAGATAATAGAGAGGGAAGATAATAGAGAGGGAAGATAATAGAGAGGGAAGATAACAGAGAGGGAAAATCGAAGTTCAGAAAACGAAATTTTATATGTATTTTAAATAGAAATGAGAAATGATACAGACAACATGCCACAATTGAGAGAGGTATAACAGTAGGATGAAGTATAAAAGAAGAAATAATGCTTATCAGAGAAGTCTAGTAACAATCATGGGGGATTTTAATCCACATGAACTAGAAAAATCAGATGGGCAAAATGGCTGAGGTGCGATTCATAGAAATTTTTTCGGTTAGTTTTATCGATTGGTAGATTATTGTTCAATAAAGATGGGATTAATTAATGTCTTCATTATTGCTGAGACAAAAAGAGATATTTTCTTGAAGCATTTTGTCTTGCACTCATCTGACAATCACAGGGAAAAAATAATGTTTATAGTGTATGAGAGGCTGATTGCTTAGTAAGTGGTAGGGGTTTTGATACGAAGACTGGAATCATTAACTGCCAGACCTTGTGTAAATTTTAAGCCAGGTAGGTTGACACAGAATGGTTAAGGCATTGCCTTGAGAAATGAACAAGCAAATGGTAAACGCTCAATTTGTTTAAGCATGTCCAGTCTACCTCAGATCATTGTGAATGGGCAAGATACCTCAAAATTCTGAGCAACAGGTGAAGCTAGTTTTTCAAGCTGCTATTATGTAGGAGCAACACATATTCATCAAAAATTGGATGCAGCCATTAAGCCTCAGCTAGCTCTTCCGATATTGCTCCGATTTAGATCGGAGAGTTCGGAGCCATTTACCATCCTTAAATAGACAGCCAATTGGTAAAATTGCCAAGCAGGTCTAACTTTTGGCAAGTGTGAACTCAGGCACCCTAAGTACCTTAACATTGAGAACTGAAGATCCTCCTCAAATTTAACACAACAATTCTTAAACTTTACCTACCGCTGGCAGTCTGTCCAGTCTGTAATTTGTAGGGATATCCTTGATCCTTTATTGAATACTGATAACACACTATTATATTGGATATTGAGAAAATTAGAAATACTACAATTTATATTTAACTTTCTAAGACAAGCATGTAGTCCCTTTGGCAAGGCATTTTTTCTTACCTTTCTGTAAAAGTTTATGAACAGGATGACCAGTGTGACCATATAGGAGGACTGGAATAACAAGCAGCCAAGTGGGAATCCACATGGTTTCACTACTGCACTCAGTGTATGGATAATTGTAAGTACAAATTGTATCTGAAAGAAAATGTCAAATGGCATAATTAAATTAAACAAAAATCCTGAAGAGATTTGTCAAAGTAATGTCACACCTGACGAATCTACCTGATTTTTTTCTTGAAGAGACAACTGAAGTAATGGGTAGGAAAACTGTCTCTGGATATTGTTAAATGATCTTCCATAATGCATTTGATAAAGTTCCTCAAGAGACCTAAACAAAGTTGATGTCATGGAATTGAAAGCAAATTATTTGACTGATTAGGAAATTGGCTGAGAGGCAGGAAACAAAGAATAAGGATACTGTGACAGAGATAACCCAAAAGAATTGTGGTAGAGCATAACTATTCACTATTAATGACTTAGATGGAATAGAAAATCACATTCATACTTGATACAAAGACTGTAAGCAGTATAGGTGAAGCCTATTAAAAACCAAGTAAATGGGTAAAACTTTGGCAAATGAATTCCATCTCAGCAAACGTAAAGCAATCTATTTTAAATCTAAAATGCTAACAACAGAACACTTTCTAAATGGGGAGAAGTTAAATTCAGCTGCACAGGACACTAAAATGTCATGAACAGGCACATAAATAAGCACTGCATGTTAATGGAATGCTCATTATAGCTAATGGACCAGAATACAAGGAAGTAGAAGTCATGCTGCAATTATATAAAGTTCTAGTTAGATCATACCTGAAGCAGTGTGAATATTCTAAGCAACAAACCCTTGCAAAGATACATTAACTTTAAAGGGAATACAACATAGGTTTACAAGAATGATATCTGGACTCTACAGATTCAATTGTGAGGAGAGTCAATACAAACACAAGTTTGCATTGGCTGGAATTTAAACAATTAAAGGGCAATGAAAAGAAAAAAAACAATTCAGCAGTAATGTGAAATATTGAGAAAACTATTCCCACTGGGTGACAGTCTGACAATGACAGCCAAGCCTTTCACAAGTCAAATCAAAAAGCACTTCAACATAAAGTTTGAGCTCTTTTCTATAAATAGCAATTGCAAGTTTTATTATGTTCTATACTGTAGGTTAGATGGGCTTCAGATTTGTTCCACAGGTCAGCGCAACATCGAGCGGCCTGTACAGCGCTGTAACATTCTATGTTCTAAGTTTTTATCTGATACTGAGAAGATTTTCCTTATTTAATGATACAAAGTTATATGGCATCTAGGCAGATATAAAAATTACATGCAGGCTCTAGGAGTTCTTAACTGTTGCTTCCTAAGTAAACATAAACAAGATCGTTATCAATGCAAAATTATTTCAAAACTTTATAAAATCTAATGGGTCATGAATTTTAATTGCTTGTGCAGAAGCAGAGGAAAGATGTTTTAGTGTACGTGAAGGCCCATAAATACCAGGGAGGAGAAAGTGAGGTCTGCAGATGCTGGAGATCAGAGCTGAAAATGTGTTGCTGGAAAAGCACAGCAGGTCAGGCAGCATCCAAGGAACAGGAGATTCGACGTTTCAGGCATAAGCCTGAAGAAGGGCTTATGCCCAAAACATCGAATCTCCTGTTCCTTGGATGCTGCCTGACCTGCTGCGCTTTTCCAGCAACACATTTTCAGCATAAATACCAGGTGCAAATGTGTTGCTGGTCAAAGCACAGCAGGGTAGGCAGCATCTCAGGAATAGAGAATTCGACGTTTCGAGCATAAGCCCTTCATCAGGAATCGTTTCGAGCATAAGCCCTTCCCTGATGAGATATATTCCAGGCTGCCACAGAACACGAACAGACCCTTTGGCCCACAATATTGTGCCGAACAAGACAGCAAATTAAACTAATCTCATCTGCCTGTCCTTGGTCCATATGCCCCTATTCCTTGCATATTCATGTGCTTATCCAAAAATGCCTTTGCCATATCTGCCTCCACCACTACCCCAGCAGCACATTCCAGATTCTTACCACTCTGTGTAAAATATCTATCCCTCATATCTCCTTTGAATGTTTCCCATCTCATCTTAAATGCAGATGAACATATGTTGAAGCTGAGGAGTCAGTGGTTTAGAGGGAATGTGAGGAAAGTCTTTTTTTCACCCAAAAAGTAATGGAAATGTGGACCACACTGCCTGAGACAGTGGTAAAGGTAGGTTCTGTTACAACATTTAAGTAGTATATGGATGAATGCTTAAAATACCAGGTCATTGCAGGCTATGGACCAAGTACAGATAAAAGGAATTAGTGTAGCTTGGTGTCTGTTTGGCAGCATAAGCGTAATAGACCAAAGGACCTGTTTCTTTGCTGAATGACCCTAATTAAGAATAAACACATTTGATTTGAATAAGCCTAAACTGATGTGCTTCAATAAAGTAAGTTAATCTAATGGCACACAGTTTATTTTTAGGACTGTTGAGAAAAATTGCATACTGATAATTTACAGCTTGAATTTAACTTTAATAATCTAAAGTAAGTAAAATCTGAAGCAAGCAAATGCAGACATGAATGTGGATGAGCAAAAGCTTGGTCAAAGGTATTTTGATAAATGTCTCAACGAAAGGAAAGTGGAAAGGCATAAAAGCCAAAAAAAAGGGAATACCATAAATCAGGTCGCTTGTAATTGAAGGCATGTGAATGATGGACAAAAAAAGTGGGGGACATGTAAGGTGGTGTTTGGAGGACTGTAAAGTTCTTACAGAATTTAATTCTGAATGAGGCTACAGATTGAAAATGGTGAGACCTTGAAGCGATTGAATGTGATGACAAGAATTTTAAATTCAAAGTGTTGATGGACTAGGTGGAGAATTAAAATGGGTGTGATATAGGGCCTGGTTTTTAAATGAGTGCAAGATGGGATGCAGTCAGGAGTCCATTGGAATAGTTAAGTTAGAAGATAGCAAAGCATGGACAAATATCTGAACAACAGGTGGACTGAAGCAGGTGCAATATTACACAAATGAGTGAAAGCAATTTTGGTAGATTAGATTACCTACAGTGTGGAAACAGGCCCTTTGGCCCAGCAAGTCCACACTGACCATCCAAAGAGTAACCCACCCAGATTCATTTCCCTCTGACTAATACACCAAACGCTATCGGCAACTTAGTATGGTCAATCCACCTAACCTGCACATCTTTGGACTGTGGGAGGAAACCGGAGTACCCAAAGGAAACCCACGCAGACACTGGGAGAATATGCAAACTCCACACAGACAGTCGCCCGAGGCTGAAATCTAATGCGGGTCCTGGTGCTGTGTGGCTGCAGTGCTAACCACTGAGCCACCGTGCTGCCCAAAAACTATTGTGGAGAATGTGGGCAACGATCCCACTAACTCTTGCATGTGAAGCGAGCACTCTACCATTTGAGCTAATTCCCCGACGAAGGGGTCTAGGGGTATGGTTCTCGCTTCAGGCATTTGGTTTTTGGTAATGAAGAGGATTTGGAGCTGTGCATTGAAGGGGTAAGGCAGAAAACAACTGAAAATAAACAGAAGCATGGAATGTTCAGGGAGAGGTAAAAGCAAATAAGAGAAACAAAGAGGGATCATGAGGAAAGACTAGCAGGTAACATTAAGAAAAATCCCAAAGTCTTCTATAATGATATTAACAGTAAGTGTGATTAAAAGGGGTGCAAGGCTGATCAGAGACCAAAAAGGAGATTTACAGTTGGAGAAGGGGCATAGCTAAAGTGTTAAATGAATACATTCCATCTATCTCTACTCAAGGATGCCGCCCAAGCATAAGCGAGAAACTTTGTCACTCAAAGTGTTCAAAACCAATAAGCAAGAAATGTTGGATTGATTGTTGCCAGTTAGTTGATAAGGCACTGGGACCAGACAAGATGTATCCAAAGATTTTGAAGGAAGTGCACATAGACATTATTGGGCCACTGGCTGCCTAGATCAGAGGCTGTATGAGAACATGGGGGGATTGCAACCATTTCAGACTTGTTCAAAAGGGTTTATAAGGATAATCCTAGCAATTACAGATTGGTTAGTTTAACTTCACTAGTGGGAAACTTCTAGAAATAATTATTTGATGTGGAAAAGCTTGTGTTGATTAGGAAGAGTCAGTGAGGATTTCTGAAGGGGAAAATTATGTTTAACTAACTTGCTGGAGTTCAACTAAGAGGTAATAGGTTTGATGGGCGTTGCACCATCTGACTTACTACCCGAACTGACAGATTTTTATTGCTCTGCAATCAATAACAACATGATCTTGTACATAAAAGGTGTAGATACTGTGAAAATGTCACCTCAATATACCCTTTTTGTGTGGACTCTTAATCAACAGGTTTGTCCCTATTTTTCCCACTCATAAATGCTCTGCAGAGCTGTGTCATTCTATCCCATTTGTCAGTGCTAAGATTAAGGAGAATATAACTTAATCCTACATGGATAAACAGTTTGGTCATATGTTTAAATCATAAGTCTGTTCTTAATAAACAAATAATCTGTGAGTTAACTGAAGAAAGCTAGTGAAAAGCTAATTTTATTCTAGATAACAGTGAGAAAGAGAAGCAAGATCTGCTTCAGCTTTGTACAGATCATTTTCAGTGCTTAACTCTGATTTGATTTCCAGTGCACTCCTCCTACCAGAGTCTAAATACAGCAAAGTGAAGACCAATGTCACTGAATTTAACAGTTGCAACTTCAGATACTGATATTTCTTTAATTTTGCAGATACATACAGGCATTAAAGGATAGAACAGATACTGGTTCACCAGAAAATTATTGGGGTTGTTGAGGCAGAGTCTTTAAGTATATTTGAGACTAAAATAGACAGATTAGATTAGGGAGATTAGATTCCCTACAGTGTGGAAACAGGCCATTTGGCCCAACAAGTGCACACCAACCCTTCAAAAAGGAACCTACCCACACCCTCTTTCCTCTGACTAATACACCTAACACTATGGGCAATTTAGCCTGGCCAATCCACCTGACTTGCACATCAATAGATTGTGGGAGGAGACCCACAGGCACGGGGAGAATGTGCAAACTCCACACAGCCAGTCACCCAAAGTTGGAATTTAACCCAGTCCCTGGTGCTGTGAGGTTGCAGGGCTGCCCTAATTGCCACAATACTGATATTTAATCAATATGGGAATTCAGGAATATGAGGGAAGAGGCAGGAAAGTGGAGCTGAGGATTATCAAATCAGCCATGATCTCATTGAATGGTGGAGCAGATTTGCTGGCTGAAATGAATTATAGAATGAACTCCTATTTAGATCTCTGCTCTAAGATTTCTTCTGACAGCAGGCTCTCACAGGCATGCTATGCATGTGGGTTGATAACACAAACTCTGTTGTCAATAAATAACCCTTAGCATTCATTAGCTATCCTTTGCTTTTCCTTGGTGGTTGAAGTAGACTTGACAAAGGACTGCTGTAAAATGAATATTTCATAATTATAACCAAGATATTGGCATCAACCAGTTGCTGTGGTCATGCAATATAAGGGAAACAAATTTATTTCAGGTCATTTTGATAAGGCACAGAAAAAGTTGGATAAGAAATAGTTTTTAGAGTTACAGATGGCAGATCCGAAGTGCCTAATGGAAGGTACCATGTGTCTCAGACAAACATATCTACATGAACTGACACCAACTGCATCACTTTGAACTCTATGTTTTGGATCTTGAGAAGCAGCTGAAGTCATTGTTGTGTATTCACCAGGCAGAGGACCATGTCAATACCACAAAAACAGAAACTGCTAGAAAAGCTCAGCAGATCTGACATCTGTGGAGAGAACTCAGCGTTAATTTTTCAGATCCTGTGACCCTTCCTCAGAACTGATATAAGGACACATAAAGGGAGATTGACACACTACAGATTGGAAACGTATAGTAGAGAAGAAAGGGGTGGCTACTAAATAGTCTGAGGAAACCAAACAGGTAGTGCAAACTTCCTTGGAGACAAGCTTGTTTGTTAATTGGTATTCCATTTGGAAGCTGGTAAAGGTGACAGTGCTACATTCAGGTCCCACGTACAATTCGACTCGATGCTGGATGACTAAAGAAATTGACGGTTTGATTAAGAAAAGGAAGGAAGCATATGTCAGGTATAGACAGGATAGATTGAGTGAATCCTTAGAGTATAAAGAAAGTAGGAGTATACTTAAGCGGGAAATCAGGAGGGCAAAATGGGGACATGAGATAGCTTTGGCAAATACAATTAAGTAGAATTCAAAGGGTTTTTACAAATACATTAAGGACAAAAGGGTAATTAGGGAGAGAATAGGCCCCCTCAAAGATCAGCAAGGCAGCCTTTGTGTGGAGCCACAGAAAATGGGGGAGATACTAAATGAATATTTTGCATCAGTATTTACTGTGGAAAAGGATATGGAAGATATAGACTGTAGGGAAATAGACGGTGACATCTTGCAAAATGTCCAGATTACAGGAGTAAGTGCTGGATGTCTTGAAATGGTTAAAGGTGGATAAATCCCCAGGACCTGCTCAGGTGTACCCTCGAACTCTGTGGGAAGCTAGAGAAGGGCTTCTTGCTGAGATATTCATATCATCGATAGTCACAGGTGAGGTGCTGGAAGACTGGAGGTTGGCAAAAGTGGTGCCACTGTTTAAGAAGGGTGGTAAAGACAAACCAGGGAACTATAGACCGGTGAGCCTGACCTCAGTGGTGGGCAAGTTGTTGGAGGGAATCCTGGGGGACAGGATGTACATGTATTTGGAAAGGCAAGGACTGATTCAGGATAGTCAACATGGCTTTGTGCGTGGGAAATCGTCTCACAAACTTGATTAAGTTTTTTGAAGAAGTAACAAAGAAGATTGATGAGGGCAGAGCAATAGATGTGATCTATATGGACTTCAGTATGGAGTTTGACAAGGTTCCCCATGGAAGACTGATTAGCAAGGTTAGATCTCATGGAATACAGGGAGAACTAGCCATTTGGATACAGATCTGGCTCCAAGGTAGAAGACAGAGGGTGGTGGTGGAGGGTTGTTTTTCAGACGAGAGGCCTGTGACCAGTGGATTGTCACAAGGATCCGTACTGGGTCCTCTACTTTTTGTCATTTACATAAATGATTTGGATGCGAGCGTAAGAGGTACAGTTAGTAAGTTTGCAAATGACACCAAAAATTGGAGGTGTAGTGGACAGCGAAGAGGGTTACCTCAGATTACAACAGGATCTGGACCAGATGGGCCAATGGGCTGAGAAGTGCCAGATGGAGTTTAATTCAGATAAATGCGAGGTGCTGCATTTTGGGAAAGCAAATCTTAGCAGGACTTATACACTTAATGGTAAGGTCCTAGGGAGTGTTGCTGAACAGAGACTTTGGAGTGCAGGTTCATAGCTCCTTGAAAGTGGAATCGCAAGTAGATAGGAATCTGAAGAAGGCGTTTGGTATGCTTTCCTTTATTGGTCAGAGTATTGAGTATAGGAGTTGGGAGGTCATGTTGCGGCTGTACAGGACATTGGTTAGGCCACTGTTGGAATATTGCATGCAGTTCTGGTCTCCTTCCTATCGGAAAGGTGTTGTGAAACTTGAAAGGGTTCAGAAAAGATTTTCAAGGATGTTGCCAGGGTTGAAGGATTTGAACTACAGGGAGAGGTTGAACAGGCTGGTGCTGTTTTCCCTGGAACATCAGAGGCTGAGGGGTGACTTTAAAGAGGTTTACAAAATTATGAGGGGCATGGATAGGATAAATAGACAAAGTCTTTTCCCTGGGATCGGGGAGTCCAGAACTAGAGGGCATAGGTTTAAGGTGAGAGGGGAAAGATATAAAAGAGACCTAAGGGGCAACGTTTTCACACAGAGGGTGGTACGTGTATGGAATGAGTTGCCAGAGGATGTGGTGAAGGCTGTTACAATTGCAACATTTAAGAGACATTTGAATGGGTATATGAATAGGAAGGGTTTGAAGGGATATGGGCCAGGTGCTGGCATGTGGGATTAGATTGGATTGGTATAAATGGTCAGCATGGACAGGTTGGACTGAAGGTAAAAACAATGACTGCAGATGCTGGAAACCAGATTCTGGATCAGTGGTGCTGGAAGAGCACAGCAGTTCAGGCAGCATCCAACGAGCAGTGAAAACGACGTTTCGGGCAAGGGCTTTTGCCCGAAACATTGATTTCGCTGCTCGTTGGATGCTGCCTGAACTGCTGTGCTCTTCCAGCACCACTGATCCAGGTTGGACTGAAGGGTCTGTTTCCGTGCTGTACATCTCTATGACTCTATAACTGTACAGAAAGGGAGAAAGAAGAATGGGAGAGCAATAGTTTATAAAATTCCATTGTTCGGGGGATCGCACAGCCATTCATGTGGCATGAAACATGACTCCAGGATGTTGTTGCCTCCTGGGTGCCAAGGTCAAGGATGTCAAAGAAGACTGTAGCACATCTTTCTGGAGTAGGGGGCTCAGCTAGAAGTTGTTGTCCACATTGGTACCAATGATATGAGTTGGAGGAGAACCTAAAGGAAGACTTTGAGGAGTTAGGAAAGATCTCAAACAACAATTTCAAGATTGTTCCCAGTGCTACAGACTAGTTGGCGTAAGAAAAGGAGGAATAATCAATTGAATGCACGACTGAAGATCTGCTGCAGGAGGCAGCTCATCTGATTTCTGAGGAATTGACAGTTTCTGGGACAGGTGGGATCAATACAAACCAGGTGAGTTACACCCTAACAGGACTAGGACTGATGTCATGCAAGGGAAATATGCTGATTCTGTTGGACTGGGTTTAGTGGGAACCTGATGGGGCAATCTAAATTAGAAGGAAGCTGAAAATGTGTTGCTGGAAAAGCGCAGGCGGTCAGGCAGCATCCAAGGAGCAGGAGATTCGACATTTCGGGCATAAGCCCTTCTTCAGGATTAGAAGGAGGAAGTAAAGTTGGGAGGAGGAAGTTGAAAAAATGCACGGGAAAATTGACAGGAGAAGCAAAAACTAGCATGAAGGATGCTTCAAAAATAAACTATGTCAAAATACAGAAATAAAGGCACACTAACTGAATGCCTGTAGCATTTGCAACAAAATAAATAGGAAATACTGGGCAATTGAGCTCCTCATGCCTGCTCCGCCATTGAATAAGATTGTAGCTTGATTTATGGCCTAACTCCACATGTCTGCCTTGGGCCCATATCCATTGATACCCTGGCTAAATAAACATTTGTCTAGCTCAAATTTAAATGTACCAATTGAATTCGCATTGACTGCAGCCAAACTTCCATTACTCTTTCCATTTCAAAGTGCTTTCTAACATCTCTCCTGAACAGCCTGGCCTTGATTCTTCGACTACATCCCCGGTTCCAAAATCTTCAACCATTGAAATTATTTATCCTTATCTACCCTGTCTTTTCCTGTTAATATCCTAAAGACCTTGATTAGATCACACCTTAACCTTCTAAATTCCAGAGACCCTGAAGTCGAAGTATCATTTTATAAACCTGTATTGAACTCCTTCCAAGGCCAAAACATCTTTCCTAAGATGTTCTCACAGTACTGTAAGTGGAGTCAAACATGGTTTTGCGTAACTGCAGCACAGCGTCTGCATCCCTATACTCTAGCCCTTTAGATATGGAGATCAGTAGTCCATTAGCCTTTTTGACAATTTTCTGCACCTGTTTGTGGCATTTTAAAGAGCTATGCACCTGAACCCCCAAGTTTTGTTGGATATCCACTGTATTTAACTTTGTGCTTTTTAAAAAAATACCCTGATGCTATTCTTTTTCAGTCCAAAATCGGTAACCTCACACATGCTTATATTAATGTCCATGTGCCACAGCTTTGCCTATTCACCTAATCTATCATTATCCTGTTGTAAATGTATGCTGTCATCAACACTGTCTACGATGCTGCCCAATTTTGTGTCATCAGCAAATTTGGATGTTTGATTTTTTATGCCATTATCTATGTCCTTAATGAATATCGTGAACAACTGAGGCCTCAACACAGATGCCTAAGACTAGTCACATCCCGTCAATTTGAGTACTTACCCCTTATTCCAACTCAGTTTCCTGCCACTCAAACAATTTCTTCTCTTAGTAAGTTGTCCTCAATTCTCATCTAGCAGTCTCTTGTGTGGGATCCATCAAAAGCCTTTTTGAAGTCCATATAAACAAGATCCATTGACTTAATTGTCCACCATTTCCATCACTTCTTCTAAAGACTCTAAGGTTTGTCAAGCACGACCTACCTCTTGCATTCATACTGACTCTCCCCAGATCCAACAATTTCCCCACATTAGGCTAACTGGTCTGTAATTCCCTGGTTTCCCTCTGTCACCCTTCTTAAACAATGGTGAGAAATGAGAAAATTTCCAATCCAGAGGTACAATGCCTGAATCCAAAAGATTATGGTTAGGGCATTGGCAATGTGCGCTTCTAGTATCTTTAACATTTGTACATGGAGACTACCACATCCTACGGATTTGTAACCCTTCTGTTCCATTAAATTTTCCCATTATCGCAGATTTATTTAAGATAATTTTATTTAGATCCTGCCCCTTATCCTCAATTAATTTCTTTGGGACTTGCAACAAGCTATCCTCCTTTTCTGCTGCGAATACTTAGGTAAAAAGATGATTGAAAGGCATGTGGTGAAATAACTGCGCAGAGGCTGCCGGTATCCCATTACCAAGTCACTATTTATTTATGCACAGCAAACACGCTGGGGCCCGGCTCACAGTCATTCCCCTGACTAAAGAGATTCTAAATCTTCTGGTTATTTATACTTTTTTTTCTCTCTCTTCTCAACTGAGGAGATTCTAATCTCCTGGGTCTTTTTAATTCTTTTTAAAAAATATTCTAATCCCCTTTTTTTTTACTCCCACACTACCGACTAACTGAGGTAGTGCTTATATTTTTCTCCAGGTTATATTGGTTAGTCAGAGCTTTCCTGATTGCCCCTGGTTAACAATTGCAAACAAAGACGTCATTGTCAACAAGACCCCCAGTTCTAATCATTAACCGTCTGCCCCATAAGGCTTTTGGACGTTCTCTTGTAGCTTTTCTTGTGGCATTTCTGGCCTAGGTCCAGTTCCTCTGACTTGGACTCTGATGCAGATGGCATGCACTAGACTTTAGCCCATTTTTTTCATCCTGAGCATCTCCTACTCTTCTGGTGATAATGGTATCGAGCCTGCATCCATCTCAGACTCTGAGGTTTGCTCGGCACTAGACAGAGGACGGGAGCCTACGGTTTCTGACAGGCCTTCTGGTTGTTCTGAGGAGCCAGGTATGTTTTGCTTCTGCCCTGCGTGTGAGGTAATAGCTTTCAGGTGATCTATATTTTTTTTCAGGACTGTATCACTTATTTGAATTTTTTAAGACACACGACCTGACCTCGCATCAACCTTGCCTCACATCCATACTGGCCATTGCTGTGGTTCCAGCAGCAAACTTTTTCCTTGAATTAAATCGGCTCTCTCACTTTCAGGAGGCATTTGTCCAGCATTGGCTTTCCTGCTGCTGCTCCACCCCCACCCCCTACCCCCCTGTTCTGGGTTTAAACTGGTGTGGAATCTTCTCCCCTCAGCAACTCTGCTGGAGCTATCCCAGTTGTTGCATGAGGTGTGGTCCTATAATTGAAGGAACCCGGACAGTTTGGTATCAAGTGATGCTGTAGGCTGCTTCTTTAAGCCTGCCTTCAACATTTGGACCACAAGATCATTGGACAATGGGTGATATGGAGCTGACCTAATGTGCTGAATGTCATTTGACTTAAAAAAAATTCAAATTCCCTGCCAGTAAATGACCAGTTCCAAGGTGAAGGCACTGCCTTGTCTTCCTTCAGCAGCCCTACCAAGGGTTTGTGATCTGTTACTATGACAATGTCTCATTGTCCGTGCACGAGCATGTTTCTCAATCATCATCCCTGAGTTTGTCAAATGAACTTCATGCACATCCAACCACTTTGAACGGGCATCCACAATGACCAGGAACATTGAGCCCATGAAGGACTGGCACAGTCAACATGAAAACCTATCCATGGCTTTCCCAGCCACTCCTGCAAATGTGGAGGTGCTGCTGGTGGCAATGTTTGTCTTTGTTGGCACTCTGGTCCCTGTCCCACCAATGCAGCTATGTCAGCGTCCAACTCTGCCCATCAAACATAGCTTCTTGCTAGCATCTTCATCTTGGAAAATCCTGGATGACCCTGGTGGAGTTCAGCAGTTTCAGGCAGTGACCTTTATTCAAGACAATCACCCTTGCTCCCTACAGTAATACGCCGTCCTCCACAATGATCTGCTCTCACCAGATCCAGAAAGGTTCAATCCGGGTTACGATGCCCCTTCTGTTTCCCCCACCACCACCAGCTGTTTTAGTTTTGCCAGGACAGTATCTTTTTTGTGTTTGCAGTCAGATATTGCCAGCGGTGACTGGAAGGGTGCACAGAAAGTTTAAATCCAAAATGGTCTCTTCTGGGGAGATACCACCGGTGGAGTGTCTACCAGTGGGAGATGGCTCAAGGCATCTACATTCGTCACTTGGCTTCCTGGGTGATGTTCTAACTTGTACTTGTATATGCTGAGAATAAGGACTTAATGCTGAATTCTACCAAAAGCTATGGGTGGCACCGCCTTGTCTTCCTTCAGAAGGACTAGCAGGGGTTTGTGATCTGTGACTATGACAAAATCCTGCCCGTAAATATACTGGCGGAACTTCCTCACACCAAAGATAAACTGCCAAACCTTTGTTCTCTATCTGGCCATATTTGCGTTCAGCATCAGCCAAAGTTTAAGAAGCAAATGCTATCAGGTGGTCATCTCCTTTGAACCACTGGTGGGCCAACACTAGCCTGATATTGTACAGGAAGGCATCGCATGTCAGCACATGGCTTTGGATTGCAATAGGTCAATACCTTAGCTGGGAGGATGATAGCTCCTTTTTCACTTCCCTTAAAGCTACTACTTGACTACATGATCATTTTCAAGGCTAACCCTTTTTCAGGTGCAAGAGTGTCAACATGGAAGCCAGGCCACATATGAATTTTCCATAATAATTCACTAACCTAAGGAAAGACCTAAGCTCCGGTACAAACATGGGAGCCAGAGCTCCTTTGATCTTCCTCCTTTAATCTTCCAATGGGGAATGAGGTGTAACCTGGTTTTTTTGACTTTGCAATCCAAGTGTGTCACTTGGGGTGCCTGGAACACACATCCTCCATGCCTGGAGAAACATTTAAGTACTATGTCCCAGTTCATCAAGTTTTCTTTAATGGTCTACCCTGTTATTAGTATGCCATCCAGACAATTGGCAACCTGGGGTAGCCCTTGTAAAATGTTCTCCACCATCCACAGGAAAAGGGCACAGGCTGAAGAAACCCCAAATGGCAGTCTTGTGTATTGATATAAACCCTTATGGGTATTAATTGTAGTGTATTTCTGGGACTCCTCATCCAGGTGCAATTGCAGGAAGGCGTGGCTTATGTCCAGCTTTGTAAAGGACAGCCCCTGCCAACTTTGCGTACAAGTACTCTATGCTAGGGATGGCGCATTTATCCAGCTGCAAGAAGAAGTTTACTATTTGCTTAAAATCCCCACAAAAGTGAACTGAGCCATCAGGCTTCACAATCCGTATGACCGGTGCGGCCCAAAACTGCACTGGTTTGACAATTCCTTTGCTCTCCAGCCTTCTGATTTCTGCCTCTACTTTTACCTGCAAGGCAAATGGCACTGGGAGTGCCTTGCAAAATCTCGCAATTGCCTCCTGGTCAACATGCATCTCCTTAGTTCAGGGGAGTGGCTCTGAGCCAGGCCCCAGCCAGTTTGCTGTGCATAAATAAATAAATAAAGGGTGACTTGGTAATGGGATACTGGCCCCTTTGATAGTCCCAAGCCCTTCTTGAAAAACCTCTGGATATTTCACTAGAACTTCACTGAGGCAGCCATTTTCCATTTGAAAAACATTGAACAAATCTAGTTGAACCTTTCTCAACCAACTGCATTCCAATAGGCTTGGGCCCAAGTCTTTCATTACCATCAATGGCAACTGCACCAACTGCTTCTCATAGGAGGCTAGAACCAAAGTCGTACACTTAATGGTTCTGCAATGAATGTTTTTAGTCTGAAATCTTGCACAAGTTTAAAGATTGGAGTCTGGAGTGAATCTTGTTAAAGACAGATTCTGCAACTACAGATAAAACTGAACTGGTATCAAGCTCCATGGGAATTAAAGACCATTCAACCAAGTATTAATTTGAATCGGTTCTGATTTAGACAACGCTAAGCAATTTAATTGTTCCAACCTCCACATCAGGACCTTTCCAGTGTATTACTCAAGTCATGCTTTGTTGGACTCCTTTGCTGCATACTGGCAACACCTACAATGGCTTGCTGGCCCTGATCCTGAAGAACTTTTTGAGCCATTTGGCTGAGGCTTGGCTTTGTTGTGGGTGTCTGCCGCGCATTGGCCTGGAGTCCATCTGCTCTCAGGAAATGTCTGAGTGAGGCTCTGTGATTGCCTCCACTCAATTGGTGTTCCCTAACCTCAGTTGGACAGGTCAGGGTGGCCACTTTCATTGTAGTGCCTTGTAGTTTCCATGCTCCACTTGCCACACTTTCTAATGACAAAGCCAACGCCTGTTTGAAGTCCAGTTGGGCTTCAGTGAGTAGACACTTCTGCATGTTTACGTCATTAATCCCATATACCAAACGGTTTCTCAGCATCTCATTCAGGGTTAGCCCAAAATCACAGGCCTCTTTCAATCATCATAACCTTTTCAAAAGTCCTGATACAGGTGGAAAATAAGGCAGGGCAGGTGACTGAGGCCAGCGCCCATAATTCTATTAGTTTTAAAATAGTGATGGAAAAGGCAGACCAGATCTAAAAGTTGAAGTTCTAAATTGGAGAAAGGCCAATTTTGATGGTATTAGGCAAGAACTTTCAAAAACTGAATTCGAAAGGCAGATGTTCGCAGGTAAAGGGACGGCTGGAAAATGGGAAGCCTTCAGAAATGAGATAACAGGGATCCAGAGAAAGTATATTCCTGTCAGGATGAAAGGAAAGGCTGGTAGGTACAGGGAATGCTGGATGACTAAAGAAATTGAGGGTTTGGTTAAGAAAAAGAAGGAAGCATATGTAAGGTATACACAGGATAGAACAAGTGAATCCTTAGAAGAGTATAAAGGAAGTAGGAGTATACTTAGGAGGGAAATCAGGAGGGCACAATGGGGACATGAGACAGATTTGGCAAATAGAATTAAGGAGAATCCAAAGAGTTTTGACAAATACATTAAGGAAAAGGGCAACTAGGGAGAGAATAGGGCCCCTCAAAGATCAGCAAGGCGGCCTTTGTGTGAAGCCACTGAAAATGGGGGAGATACTAAATTAGTATTTTGCATCAGTATTTACTGTGGAAAAGGATATGGAAGATATGTGGGGAAATAGATGGTGACATCTTGTAAAATGCCCATATTACAAAGGAGGAAGTGCTGGGTGTCTTGAAATGGGTAAAGGTGGATAAATCCATAGGACCTGATCAGGTGTATCGTAGAACGCTGTGGAAAACTAGAGAGGTGATTGCTGGGCCTCTTGCTGAGATATTTGTATCATCGATAGTCACAGGTGAGGTGCCGGAAGACTGGAGGTTGGTGCCTCTGTTTAAGGAGAGTGGTAAGGATAAGCCAGGGAACTATAGACCAGTGAGCCTGACCTCGGTGGTGGGCAAGTTGTTTGAGGGAATCCTGAGGGACAGGATGTACATGTATTTGGAAAGGCAAGGACTGATTAGGGATAGTCAACATGGCTTTGTGCATGGGAAATCATGTCTCACAAACTTGATTAAGTTTTTTGATGAAGTAACAAAGAGGATTGATGAGGGTAGAGCAATAGATGTGATCTATATGGACTTCAGTAAGGTGTTCGACAAGGTTCCCCATGGGAAACTGATTAGCAAGGTTAAATCTCACAGAATACAGGGAGAACTAGCTAGTTGGATACAGAACTGGCTCAAAGGTAGAAGACAGAGGGTGATGGTGGAGGGTTGTTTTTCAGACTGGAGACCTGTGACCAATGGAGTGCCACAAAGATCGGTGCTGTGACTTCTACTTTTTGTCATTTACATAAATGATTTGGATGTGAGCATAAGAGATACAATTAGTAAACTTGCAGATGACACCAAAATTGGAGGTGTAGTGGACAGCGAAAGGGTTACCTCAGATTACAACAGGATCTTAACCAGATGGGCCAATGGGCCAATGGGCTGAGAAGTGGCAGATGGCGTTTAATTCAGATAAATGTGAGGTGCTGTATTTTGGGAAAGCAAATCTTAACAAGACTTCTACACTTAATGGTAAGGTCCTAGAGAGTGTTGCTGAACAAAGAGACCTTGGAGTGCAGGTTCATAGCTCCTTGAAAGTGGAGTCGCAGATAGATAGGATAGTGAAGAAAGCGTTTGGTATGCTTTCCTTTATTGGTCAGAAGGGCTTTTGCCCGAAACATCAATTTCGCTGCTCGTTGGATGCTGCCTGAACTGCTGTGCTCTTCCAACACCACTGATCCAGAATCTGGTTTCCAGCATCTGCAGTCATTGTTTTTACCTTATTGAGTACAGTAGTTGGGAGATCATGTTGCACCTGTACAGGACATTGGTTAGGCCACTGTTGGAATATTGCGTGCAATTCTGGTCTCCTTCCTATCGGAAAGATGTTGTGAAACTTGAAAGGGTTCAGAAAAGATTTACAAGGATGTTGCCAGGGTTGGAGGATTTGAGCTATAGGACAAGGCTTAACAGGCAGGAGCTGTTTTCCCTGGAGCATCGGAGGCTGATGGGTGACCTTATAGAGGTTTACAAAATTATGAGGGGCATGGATAGGATAAATAGACAAAGACTCCCTGGGGTCAGGGAGTCCAGAATTAGAGGGCATAGTTTTAGGATGAGAGGGGCAAGATATAAAAGAGACCTAAGGGGCAACTTTTTCACACAGAATGAGCTACCAGAGGAAGTGGTGGAGGCTGGTGCAATTGCAACATTTAAGAGGCATTTGGATGGGTATATGAATAGGAAGGGTTGGAGGGATATGGGGCGGGTGCTGGCAGGTGGGACTGGTTTGGGTTGGGATATCTGGTCAGCTTGGACGGGTTGAACCGAAGGGTCTGTTTCCATGCTCTACATCTCTATGATTCTGAGATTCCCCCAGTTCATCTGAAAAAAAAACAATAGCATCTCAGAATTAGAGGAAGTTTGGGGTGGTAATAATATTTAACCAACTTCATCAACTCTTGGAAGGTTTAGCATCTAGTCCCTCTGGGTAAGTTAAGACCCTGATAACCGAAAATGCTGCAGTTTAGTCAGAAGGATTACTCGTTACTTTTCATCTGCCCCAGTGTCATTTGCTGGAAGAAATATCATACTCTTTCCACATACAGGGCCCAGTCTTCAACAGCAGGATCAAATGATAATAAGGGATGGGTTCAGGATATTAATAAGGGAGGTTCTCAGATAGGAAGAACAATGTATGAAATGTCAGCAGTTCTGTGGAGAGAACAGAGCTAATCTTTTGAATCTAGTGACCCTTCTTCAGAGACCATGCTGAGTTTTTCTAGCAATCTGTTTTTGTTTCAGATCTTCAAATATGTGGAATCTGTTTGGAGCTCAAAAGCAGCAAGGGGCAACAAACATTGATTGGAATTAGTTACAGGTCACCAAGTAGCAATGACAGTGTAAAGCAAGGTATTACTCAGGAGAGGAGAGAAGTATGTAGTCTGAGCAATGCAGTTGTCATAGGTGACTTCAATCTGCATGTAGACTTGGTAAATGGAGCACTCAAGCTGCAGAAGATGAGCTTCTGGAATGTATGACAGTTGGGTTTTTAGAACAGTGCTTTGAAGAACTAACTAAAGTAGTTGCTATTTTAACTTTAGTGTTAGGTAATGAGAAAGAGCTAATAGAACAATCTTATTGTAAATAAAGTTTTCAGACTGTTTGACTATTTCATTTACACAATGATTGAAAATGATGTGTTAAATTTGAATAAGGAGAATTCTGAAGGCTTGAGGTACAGTTGGCTGAGGTGGATTGGGAAACTGCATTAAAAGGCACGATGCTAAATAGACAATAGCTTATTTTTAAAAATTATTACATGACTTACAGCAATGACACATTCCATCATGGTGCTAAAACACAACATTCTGTTAATCCTGGTTAACAAGGAAAGTTCAGGATTGTATGAGATTAAATGAAAAGGCCAGATGTTGCCAGATATAGTGGTATTTTACAGAATTGAAGGTTTTGGGCAAAGGAAGACCAAGAAATTGATAAGATAAAGGAGAATAGAACATGAATGCAATTTAGCACAAACACTTAAAAATGGACGCTAAAAGCTTCAAATGATGCATAAAAATAAAAACATTTCACTAAAGCAAATGTGAGTCTATTACAAACAGAATCTGATGGGGAAGAAATTAACAAAAATCACAAAGAAGTTAAATATTAATGAATGTCTGTCTTCACTGGAGAACATGATGTGGAGGGGCTGGTGTTGGACTGGAGTGGACAAAATCAAAAATCACACGACACCAGCTCATAGTCCAACAGGTTTATTTGAAACCACAAGCCTTCAGAGCTACCACTCCTTCCTCAGGCAGTTCACGAGAAAGAATACATCAGGCACAATCAGCATGGGTTTGCAAAAGGGAAATTGTGTTAAAGGTGTTATGAGTAGTGCAGATCAGACTGAGGCATTAAATGTGGTTTATTTGGACTTTCAGAAGGCTTTCAACACAGTCTCCCATAAGAGATTGATGTGTAAAATTAAAGTGCATATGATTAGGGATAATGAAATAAACAGGAAACTGGTTAGAAGACGTGAAACAAAGAGTAAGAATAAATGTGTCTTTTTTTCTGAATAGCAGCCATTACTAGTGAGTTAACACAGGGATCAGTTTTAGGACTCCAGCTATTCACTATGTTAGTGATTTAGATAACGGAACTAAATGTAATATTTCAGAATTTGCAGATGGTACAGTGCTGAGCTGTGACGCGGATGCAGAGATGTGGTGTGGGATTTGGACAGGCTGAGTGAGTGGGCATGGCAGATATAATATAATGTGAATGAATGTGAGTTTATCCATTTTGGTAGCAAAAATGAGAAGGCAGAATTCTACTTAAATGGTTGTAAATTGACAGAGGGGAATGTTTAATGTGACTGAGTGTTCTCGTGCGCCAATTGCTATAAGTAAGCATGCGGGTGCAGCAGGCAAACTGTACATTTGCCTTCATAGTAAGAAGAATTGTGTACAGAAACAAGGATGTCTTGCTGCAATTATACAGAGCATTGGTGAGGCCACACCTGGAATATTGTGTGCAGTTTTAGTCTCCTTATCTGAGGAAGGATGCACTTACAAAAGAGGTAGTGCAGTAATGGGTTACCAAATTACAGACTGAAGGGCCTTTTCCTGTGCTGGTCCCTTCTTTGTTCAAATTGATTCCTGGGATGGGAGGACTACACACGAGGAGAGATTGAGTCGGTCAGGATTGTATTCACTTGAGTTTAGAAGAATAAGGGGGGGGTGTCTCATAGAAACCAATAAAATTTTAACAGAGATAAACAAGTTAGATGCAGGAAGGATGTTCCTGATGGTAGACAAGTTCTGACCAATGATCATAGTTTAAGGCAAGGGTGACATCGTGTCTCAGTGGTCAGCACTGCTGCCTCACAGTGCCGGGGTCGCAGGTTCAATTCTACCCTTGGGTGACTGACTGTTTGAAGGTTGCACATTCTCCCTGTGTCGCTTTCCTCCTTCGTCTAGTTCAAAGATGTGCAGGTTGGGTGGACTGGCCATGCTAAATTGCCCATAGTGTCCAGGGATGTGCAGGCTAGGTGAGTTACCCTGGGGATATTATTCAGTGATAGCTGAGATTACTTACTTACAATGTGGAAACAGGCCCTACGGCCCAACAGGTCCACACCGACCCGCTGAAGAGCAACCCACCCAGACCCAATCCCCTACACCTAACACTACGGGCAATTTAGCATGGCCAATTCTCCTAAGGTGCACATCTTTAGACTGTGGGAGGAAACCGGTCACCCGGAGGAAACCCACGCAGACATGGAGAGAATGTGCAAACTCCACACAGACAGTTGCCCCAGGTAGGATTTGAACCCAGGTCTCTGGCGCTGTGAGGCAGCACTGCTAACCATTGTGCCACCATCTCACACAGATATGTGGGGTTACAGGGATGGGGTGGGATGCTCTTCAGAGAATGTAAACTTGATGGGTGGAATGGCCTGCTTCCACACAGTTGGGATTCTATTCTATTAATTTACTGTAGGTAGACTTGCAATGCCATTAAGGAAATTTTTACAAAGCAATATTAAAGAACACTGATGTCTCTCTAAGTGGCTTGACATGCTGTTTCCATGTATCTGTTGCCATTGTCCTTCTATATGGTAGTGGTCATGGGTTTGGAAGTTGCTATCTCAGGAACTTTGGTGAATTTCTGTAGTGCGCCTCATAGATTATACATATTGCTGCTATCGAGCACCAGTGGTGGATGTGGTGCCAATCAAGTGGATTGCTTGTTCTAGATCCTGCCATGCCTCTTGAGTGTTGTTGGCGACGCACTCATCCTGACTTGTGCCTTGTAGATAGCACACAAACTTCGAGGAGTTGAGAGGTGAGTTAGTCATTGCAGGATTCCTAGACTCCAACCAAGTCTTCTGGCAAAAGTCATTTGTGGCTTGGCCAGTCAGTTTAGTTAATGGTATGTTGATAGCCAGGAAGGGGGGTGGGGTGGGGGTGCGGGGAAGATCCAGATATGGTAATGTCATTGAATGTCAAGAGGCAATTATTAGCTTGTCAGAAATAGTCATTTCATGGCACTTGTGTGGCACAAATGTTGCTTGCCACTTGCCTGCCCAAACCTAGATATTGTCCAGATATTGCATTTCGATATGGATTGCTTCAATTTCTGAAGAGTTGTGAATGGTGTGAATTGTGCAATCATCAGTGAACACCCCCATTTCTGATCTTTATGGTGGATGAAATTTTGATAAGCTCTGAGATTTCTTTTGAAAATGTTATGATCAAAATTGATAAAAAAAGAGCTAATGGACGTAGTATACTTAAATTTTCAGAAGACTTTTGACAACGTTCTCCATGACATGATTAATGATTGGCTGACAGAAAACAGACCAGGAATAACTGAATTAATCATGCATTGGCAGGCTGTGATTATTGGCTATTGTAGGATCTGTACTGTATATACAACATATATCGCTGGTTTGGAGTTCGGGACCAAATGAAATATTTCCAAACTTGTACAATTACAATCACAGGATTACTCCCGGTGCCACACGTGAGCGAATTTAGAAATAGGAAAATAGATGTATGTGTGGCTCAAGAGTGGTGCAAGGAGGAGAGTTTTAGATTCCTGGATCACTGGGATCCTCTTTGGGGAATGTGGGAAATGTGTAAACAAGATGTTCTGTACCTGAACCACATTTGGACCAGCATGTTGCAGGTAGATTTGTTAGTTGGGAGGAGTTTAAACTAGTCGGGTCAGGGGAGGGGACACAAAATATTGATAAAACAGAAACACATCACACTGCAGCAATGAAAGTGAGTTTTGCTATGTTGAGTGGCAAGAGAGGAAGGCAAGGCTGGATGGTGTTTACTTTTAATGCTTGGAATATAATAGGTAAGACTGATAAGTTAATGGCATAGATTGACACATTAGTGGTGGTGGTGTAACACTGTTAATTACTGCAATAAGGAGAGATGATATCTTGGAAGAGTCCCTAAACAAGGCTTATGGGTAAAACTTAGGAACGTTAAAGGGGAAACTACTTTACTGGGAATGTATTGTAGGTCCCCAAAGAGTCAGCTGGAAATAGAGCAGCAAGTATATACAGTAGACAGTTCACAGAGGTATGTAAGTGTAATAATTGGATAGTTACACCAGGAATTTTCAACTTTCGTCACATAAATTTGGATAATCGTAGAATAATGGCTTAGAGGAGACAGATGTCTTGAAATGTATCCGGGATGGTATTTTGAATTAATACAGGGAAGGCCCAACAAGGGACAGTGCTGTGCTGGATTTGGTTATGGGAAAAGAAGCCAGACAAGTGTTTGATGTTGCAATCGGGGAACATTTTAGCATCAGCAACCTCAACATGGTACGGATCAACTTTGCACTGGACAAGGAAAAAGGCCTGCAATCAATGTCTTTGGATTGGGGAAAGCAGATTTTATTAAAATAAAGCAGGATCTGGCCACAGTACATTGGGAACAGACTTAGCTGCAAAGGGCTATAATGAAGCAATAAAGGAGGGCATTCAAAAAGAAGCTAGGGAGAATACAGGTCTAAAATGTACCTTTTAGAGGGAAATGTAGGATCAATAAATCCAGAGAACATTGGATTCCTAGGACAATTCAGGACTGGATGAGGAAGAATAGCATTTTCAGCAAGCTCAAAGGGAGCAATTCCGCTGAAGCCCTTGAGGAATACAGGAAGGGGCATAAGAAAGCAATTAGAAGAACAAAAAAGGGGGCATGAGAAAGGAACAGGATTAGGGAGAATTTGAAGATAATTTATAAATACATTAAAAGCAAGAGGTTAACTGGGGAAAGAATAGGTAGGGCCTATTAGGCAACCTTTGCATGAAGCCATAGGATTTGGAAAGGTGTTAAATAAATACTTATTTTCAGAGTGAAGACTAAAGAGAAGAATGTAGATAAAGAATTCAGGAAAAGGGGCATAGGTAATGGGAAGTATTAGAGGCTCTGTTGCACTTAAAAACAGACAAATCCCCTGGCCCAGATGAACTGCAGCCCAGGCTGCTGTCAGAGGCCAAGCAGCAAATTGTATGGATTCTGATACACATTTTTAATTCCTCTCTGACTACTGGGCAAGTGCCAGAGGACCGGAGGACAGCTAACATAGTTACACTTTTTAAGAAGGGTGGAAGAGATGAACCAGGAAAGTGAAAATTCTGAAGGAGCAAATTAATACCCACTTGTTAAAAAAAAATCATTCGGAATTTGGGCATCACTGGCTGGCTAACATTTCAGGTTGCCCTCGAGAAGGTGATGGTGAGCTGCCTTCTTGAACCGCTGCAGTCCACCCAGAATGCCACTCGAGATAGAATTCCAAGATTTTGATCCAGCAACAGTGAAAAAACAGCAATATATTTCTAAGTCAGGCTGGTAAGTGACTTGGAGGGGAACTTGAAGATGATGGTGTTCCCATATCTCTATTGTCCCTGTCCCTCTAGATGGAAGTAATCATGGAAGGTGCTGTCTGAGGATCTTTGGTAAATTTCTGCAGTGCATCTTGGAGATAGTACACATTGCTGCAACTGAGCAATGGTGGAAAAGGGGGTGGATACTTGTGGATTTAGCAGCAAACAAGTGGGCTGCTCTTTCCAGATGGTGTCAAGCTCCTTGAGTATAGTTGGGGCTGCACCCATCCAGCTAACTGGGGAGTATTCCATCACACTCTTGACTTGTGCCTGTAGATGTGGACAGGCTTTGGGGAGTCAGAAGATGAGTTACTTGCCACAGCATACTAGCCTCTGATCTACTCTTGTAGCCACTGCTTTTATGTGGTGAGTCCAGTTAAGTTTCTGATCAATGGTAATTCCCAGGATGTTGAGAGTGGGGAATTCAGTGATGGTAACACTATTGAATGTCAAGGGGCAGTGGTCAGATTGTCCCTTATCATTGATGGTCATAGCCTCGCCAGAAGGTTACTTACCACTAATCAGCCCAAGTCTGAAAATCTGAGGAGTTGCGAGTGGTGCTGGATATTGCACAATCGTCAGTGAATACCCCTATTTCTGGCCTTATGATGGAGGGAAGAAAATTGATGAAGTAGCTGAAGATGGATAGGCCTCTGGGAAACTCCTGCAGTGATGTCCTGAGACTGAGATAGGCCTAGGGTCCTAGGCCCATCCATCTTCAGACTGTCAACAACCACAACCATTTTCCCACGTGTCAGATATGACTTAAACTACTGGGGAGTTTGTCCCCAATATTTCTTGATTCCAGTTTTGCTAAGAGCTGTCACTCTCACCTCCAGAACTCAGCTCTATTGTCTATGCTAGAACCAAGGCTGTAATAAGGTGGCCCTGGCAGAACCCAAGCTGGTTGTCATTGAGCAGGTACAGCTTGATAGCACTGCTGATGGCACCTTTCATCACTTTACTGATGATCAAGTGTAGAATGATGGGGCAGTAATTGACCAGGTTGGATTTGTCCTGCTTTTTTGTACCTGACATACCTGGGCACATTGTCAGGTAGATGCCAGTGTTGCAATTATACTGGAACACTTGGCTAGAGGAGTAGCAAGTTCTGGAGCACAGACCTTTCAGTACTAATGCTAGAACTTTGTCTAGGCCTTTGCAGCATCCAGTGTTTCAATTCATTCCACATGATATCAAGAAATGGATGACGACTGGTACCTGGAATGCTGGGGACAACTGGAGGCTGTCAAGGTGGCTCAAGCTGTCAAGATCGTTGCACAATCTTCAGTCTTATTTTTTGCACTAATGTGCTGGGTTCTTCCATCATTGAGAAAAGGCAATAGGTTAATTAGGGATAGTCAGCATGGCTTTGACAGAGGGAGATGATTCCTAACAAACTTGTTAGTTTTTTTTGAAAATGTGATCAACTGTGTGGGTGAGAAAAACTCAGTTGAAATAGTTTATATGGAGTCAAAAAGTGTGGTGATGGAAAAACAGCCAGACAGGCAGCATCCGAGGAGCAGAAGAGTCGAAGCTCTTCATCAGGAATGTATGCTCAAAACATCGGCTGTGCTCTTCCAGCACCACAAGTTTTGACTCTGATCTCCAGCGTCTGCAGTCCTCATGGTCTCCTAGTTGTTTATATGGACTTTAGCAAAGCTTTTGACAAGGTCCTACATGGGAAACCATTGGAGAAGTTTAAGGCATAAGGAATTCAGGGAAACCTGGTGACATGGATCCAAAACTAGCTTAGTGATAGGACATAAAGGGTAATGGGAGAAAGCTGCTGGAGTAATTGGTAGCCAAAATCCAGCAAGGATCAGTGCTGGGATCCTTATTACTTGTTAAATGTGCAAATAGTGTGTCTGTAAATGTGGGGAGAACCTAAAGCAAATTTGCAGATGACACAAAGATGGTCAATAGACAATGCAAAGGTTAATAGTAATTGAGGTGTATAAGATTAATAGAGAGCAGCTGTTCCCCTTTGTTAAGGGAGCAATCACAAGGGGGCAGAGTTTTAGAGTGAGGGAACATAGTTTTAAATGAGAGGTAGGAGGTTCAGAGAGAATTTGACATAAAACTTTTTCATCAAAAGTGTGGGGAGAAATCAAGAGTGCCTTGCCTGAGAAGATATTGGAAGCCAGAAATCTAACGACTTTGAAGAAAACTCTTTGGATGAGCACTTGAAATATCATAAACATTCAAGGATATGGGAGAAGTGCAGGAAATTCGGATTAGAACATCATTGGTGGCAGTTATTGTCAGTGCAGACTTAGATTAGATTAGATTACTTACAGTGTGGAAACAGGCCCTTCGGCCCAACAAGTCCACACCGACCCGCCGAAGCACAACCCACCCATACCCCTACATTTACCCCTTACCTAACACTACTGTCAATTTAGCATGGCCAATTCACCTGACCCGCACATCTTTGGACTGTGGGAGGAAACCGGAGCACCCGGAGGAAACCCACGCAGACACGGGGAGAACATGCAAACTCCACACAGTCAGTCGCCTGAGTCGGGAAATGAACCCGGGTCTCAGGCGCTGTGAGGCAGCAGTGCTAACCACTGTGCCACCGTGCCGCCCACTTGATGGGCCAAAAGGCCTTTACTGCACTGGTTCATTCACTGTCTCCTCTTTTTCTGGCTGTGCATTTCCCCCCTGCTGAGCATTTTTTCAGGTTGCTGCTAATCCCCATTTACCTGACCTCCGTCAAGTTGGTTTAGCAAGAGGTTGGAAAGTGTAGATTTACAAAAGTAACCAGGTATCCTTGTTGATAAGCCACTGAAGGCAAACATGCAGATACAGCAAGCTGTTAGGATGTCTAATGAAATATTTGCCTTTATCAAAAGGGAATTTGAATACAGCAGTAACAAACGTTTGCTTCAATGGCATAGGAACTTGTTTAGACTGCGCCTGCAGTATTTTGTGCAGTGCTTGATCTTATCTCAGCAAGGATATATTATTGCCATAGATGGAGTGCAACAAAGATTCTTCACTTGTTCCCAGAATGGTACTACTGTCATTTGAAAAGAGATCGGGCAAACTGAGACTATTCCTAACAAAGTCAAAGACTGAAAGATGATCTAATCGAAAATTATAAAATACCTAAATGGTATGAACAGTGGCATATTTTACAAAAAAAAGTGTGATGCATTTACATCTGAGTGAAGGGGTTTTTGTCTTAGAGGGGTTTTGACCCTTTGGAATTCTCTACTACAGAGGGCTGGAAAGTTCAGTGTTTGAGTATGTTTAAGGCAGTGGTCAATAGATTCTCTTTATCAGTAGTGTAGAGTTCAAGATGTTTGAAGGGTAAAAGGTATTGATGTTTCTAATCAGCCCTAATTGTATTGAAAGAACAGGGCAGGACCAAAGGGCTGAATGATTTACTTGTATTCGTATGATCCTGTGCAACCAGAGACACTCTGCATCACAGGAAGCCTGCAGTTCTTATAACTTTTATGCTTGCTTCACACATTTACATCTCAAAAGGTGACAATAAGAAGCTGTAGCTCTATGCAGGGACAACCTGTGTGACTTTATGCCACAGAACACTGTAAATGGAGTAGCTTGGTAAGACACAGGTGCAGAAAGAGACACAGGCACAGTTGCCTTCACAATAACAGACAATGAGAGTCTTTGTTCTGCTGACTTTGGAATTGCAACCTCTTTAGTAAAGCACACATGTCTGAAATAATGGTCATTGCTAACGTTCAAGCTTGTGAAATGCTCCCAAGTACCCCATTTAGATATGATCTTTCACGAAGAAACCTTCTTTCCCCTCCCCCGTAACAGTTTATCCTGGTCTTCATTTAGCCAGTCATTCTCAATGCCAATTAAAGCATCCATATCTGGAAGCAAATGCTCTGCAAGAAACCGTCATTTTCAGTAAATTCACTACAGCATTCCTATGTATTACTGAAGCTTTAACCAACTATGAAAACCAATTATTGTGCGTGAAATTGTTGTAACAGCCTGAATAAACAAAAACTGTAGTGTGCGATGATCCCATTATGCAGCACAGGTGGGAGCCTCCTCATGATTAATCTTGTACTTAGCTATGGAGACAGGATTGACTGGAGTATGGACTTCTAAAGTGGCAGGGCTGGCTTCAAATCAGTATCGCACGTTGATCTGATATCGCAACTGGCCTGCTTAACAAGCTGTCAGTATAAACTCGTTTACAAAGGCAGTGCCAGTAGCAGTGAGCATGCACACTACAGATTCCTTTCTTGATTCTTAAATGGGGATATGGTAGCATCAAGCCAATTTTGTCACTGTAGTTTCAGCTGTGATCACGTGAACTTCAGAATTTGAATAACTGTTCATAGATTGAAAGAAGCAGCAATACCTCTGTCAAAGGGACAAACATGAGCTGTTACATAGAGACCAAAAACAATTAGTCATGCCGAGGAAAAGAAGTCAAAGCTACATGAACAAAAGGCTGCTTTGTGCCTCAAGGAGAACTGATTATCCTTAAGAACGTAAAGGACTTAATCACAGGATAGTGTTATGTCTGTTTGAAAATTCAGCTATGTAACAAGGAACAGAGGAGTTACTCTGATAAAGGAAGCATGCTGCAGACTCAAGGGTTCTAGAGGAGTAAATCAACATTTTGGAATCAAAGGACTCCAAAGATTTGATACTATCACATGATGGACCCGAAGGCCAAAAATCTGCATAAGAATCTAACACCAGAACAATTCAGCAAAGAACTTCAACCATTGAACCCTGGGCATTTCCAGAGACAGATATGATGGTGAATTATTGCTAAATGCCACTGTTTATGGAGTTATAGTCCAGTTGTGAGGCTTAACTTGCTTATTTGAGTGACTTTATTTTGGTTGCTATATGCAATAAAAGTTTAAATGTTGTTTCAGCACTTGATTGTCAGATTCTTTAGTAAGTTTAAAGAGGTGACTTGTGATGATTTACTCACAACACAAATATTAATTTGAAGAAATTTCAATTCATCCAGGAATAGATGTCAGACAAGCAATGTTGTAACACAGTGGAGGATTGAGAGAGAGATGGTCAACTGTTAATCCAGGAAACAACTTTCTACACTTGGAATGTACTGGAATTGCTCACATTTAGTTCTACTTCCATCTAATTATAAACTTTACTACAGGATAAAAATTATAGAATAAACTCATCAGATTAGATTCCCTAGTGTGTAAACAGGCCCTTCGGTCCAACACCACCGACCCTCTGAAGAGTAACCCACCCAAACCCATTTCCCTCTGACTAATACACAATGGGTAATTTAGCACAGCCAATTCACCTTTGGACTGTGGGAGGAAACTGGAGCACCAGAAGGAAACTCACGCAGACAGGGAGAGAATTTGCAAACTCCACACAGACAGTTGCCTGAGACTGGAATCCAACCTGCGACCCTGGAGCTGTGAGACAGCAGTGCTAACCACTGTGTCACCGCGCCGCCCACTCATGTTAATTTATATCTGTTGATTTTCATATACCCTCCTTGACTGAGAAATGTCAAATGAAAAAAATGTAGTCAACTAGTACAAAACTCTCTACCATGTGTCAACAGTCTCAAAATTGCCTCTTTTAGTGTATAGGTCAGCAAAGAAAGATTTATTAAGTATCAAAGTTTGAAGGACACATCTCAATCATTGTGCATTTTCGAGACTCCAGTACACATTATTCAATACTCAGAAAAGGCATCCACTTGTAAAATGTAGCGATTTTAGTCAATACTAGAAGCACACAGTTTGATACGTAACTTAATAATGGTCATAAATGCAACACAATATGCTGTGGTCAATATTCAATACTAGTTCAACAGTGGCAATATCACTGGATTGATTAGTACTCCGGCCAGATTCCAGCCTTGGATGACTGTGTGGAATTTGCACATTCTTCCAATATCTGTGTGTCTCTCCTCCAGAGGCTTCAGTTTCTTCCCACAGTCCAAACATGCACAGGTTAGATAGATTAGCCATGAGAAAATGCAAGGTTACAAGGATAGGTTGGATCCTCTGAGGGTCAGTGTGGACTTGATGGACTGAATGGCTGCTTCCCCACTGTAGGGATTCTATGACTGTTAATCCAGAATGTCATGCTTATGTTAAAGGGACATGGACCTAAATCCCACAGTGGCTGATAACGAAATTTGAATTTAACAACATTTGGAATGAAAAGCTAGTCTTATGGTGATCATGTAATCAATCACTATCAATTGTCATATAAACCTGTTTGGTTTGTTAATATCCTTCATGTAAGGATCTGACATCCTTATCCAGTCAGGCTTATGGGACCCCAAACTCTTAGCAATGTAGTTGACTCTGAAATGACTAGCAAATGCTGGCTTGCCAGAGATGTCCACCTCCCATGCAAAAAATAAGGTACTGATATTCGCCTATTTTAAGCCCTTTCTAGTTGTGTCTTTGTTTCAGCAGGGTTTGTAAATTAGTGACATTCTCCAAACAGCACTGCCTCCATTCCAGTTTGTGGATTTTGCATACTGTCTACGTAAAAGAAAAACTTGTACTTTGTCCAAACCTCCAATTCGCTGACTCTCCCAATCTCTCCCATTCCTGATGAAGGGCTTTTGCCCAAAATGTTGATTTTCCTGCTCCTTGGATGCTGCCTGCCCTACTGTGCACCACAGTCTTGACTGTAATCTCCAGCATCTGCAGTACTCACTTTCATCCAATCTCTGACTATCCCAATCCTCTCGCTCATTTTGAAAACCATGAAACTGCCTCTCTACCAATTCTCCCACTTGCCACCATTTTTACTCCCTATCCTGATTATTCCATTTCCTTTCCTCACCCTCCAGCTTGACATCCCCATCTAAACCCTTCCACATGCTGCCACTATTAATCTCTTCCTGCTTATTGACACTATCCAATATTCCCACTTGCTGCCTCTATCCTGACCTTCCCACTCTCAGCACCTATCCAAAAACAACAACTTCTGCTCATTGTCCCACCTACTGCACCTATTCCAAATATCGATACTCTGCTGCTTGTATTTCTGACTGCTCATAGCAAGGATTCAAGAGGGTAGTGAGCAAGAAGCAGCAAGAGTCCTGGAGAGGAAAGCATCAATTGGGAGGTGAGCTGGAGGCAAGGCAACAAATTGTAAGGGGGGGAGGGGAGGGGAGTGTGGGGAAGTGGTAGGTAAAAAGAGCAAAACTCTTAATAAGAGTTGGTAAGAGCTAGGTTCAATGCAACCAAAAGATTTCTAATACTACAATTAGTCAGGAATCTAGTTCCTTGGTCTATGTTTGAAGGGAAAGTGATATTTCTTTCAGATGTTTTATTTTGCATACTGTTTTTGTAGGAATAAATGATAAAAGCTGTATAATAACAAGTTACCAAGACATTTCATTTAATTTGCTTTAATAAGTTACCACAGTAGTCAGTTATTGAGTATTTTAAAACTATTAAAGCCCAAGTATTTTGATTTGGTGAAAATTGATCATTTTTGCAAAGACTAAAGTCACCAGTAATCTTTTGTATCAATATTTGCCTAATTACAGTTGAGTCAGCAATATTCAGGAGGAGTTGAGTGGCAATCATGGCAAAGAATCTGTTCTGCTGATGCATAGATGACTGGTAGCTTCATTTTTATAAAAAACACATGAAATATAGGCTGCAGGGTAAGATAATTACTTGAGTCAGTGGGTACTGGTTTCAAGCCCCAGAGACAAGCGCAAAAACAAGACTGAAACTCCAGTGCAGTACTGAGAGACTGCTGGACTGTTGCAGGCAGGTTCTTCTGGATGTAATGAAAAACAAAGTTCCCAGCAACCTGCTGTGATGCAACTAAACCCATACCATAGCACTTTGAAATAACAGTTGAGTTTTCCCAATGTGCAGACCAAATTTATTATTAAAACTGCAATGTTAAAACAGTTTAATTGGACATTGCAGTTTACAGAACATTGCTTGTAGAGTATTCCCATGTAACAACAGTAACCATAATTCAAAAGTAATTCATTGGCTATGAAATGTTTTGGGTGTGAAAAATGCTGTTTAAAGTTAGTTCTTACCAGCTGTGCTTGGGTCAGGTATTTCTTCCACCAAAGATAAGGCTGCATGGATGGAATGGTGGATAGGCCATAATAGGAGTACATTAATACATGGATAAAACTGTTCAATGTTGGACCAAAGAAACCTGTAATGTAAACAAAGCAAGAGGCAGAGTAACCATACACAAGTGTAGCAATAAAAACAGAAGTTGCTGGATCTAAATCAGCGAATCTGGCAGCATCCGTGAAGAGAAATCAGAGTTAATGTTTCAGATCTGATGACCCTTCCTCAAAATTAATGGAAGCTAGGAAAAGTATAGTAATGCTGTTTGAACAGTTTATGTACAATTTCAACTTAATTTGCATTACATCATGTCTGTAACAAAAATGTCCTAAGTACTGCACGTAAGAAAATTGACATCAAGCAAATGGATGAAAGAATTGAACAATTAAAAGCTTTTTGAATGTGATTAATTTTAAAGAAGGATTTTAAAAAACAGAGATAGAGAAACATTAGATATACAGGTCGTTTGGTTATAACATATGTTTTGTCAACATGAATTCACTATAATGTGATTGACGAAATGGCTGGAATGCAACTACAGCACCAACACTTGCAACACTGTTTCTAAACCACTACTTTTTCTCTAACGCAGGGTTGCACAAGAACACAATCGTTGCATTATAGAGGAACTAACTGTATGGAGAAATTGAGTGGAAGGTTTTGACAGTTGAAGGCCATCTGCTAGTAGTGAGGAAAAACAGAATCACATAACACATTAAAAAGGTCACAGCCCACCAAGTCTGTGCCATATTAAACTTTCCTCTGCATCCTTTCAGGTAAGCATTTCTGATTTATGTCAAATTCACATAGAATGATGTGGTCTGTAATGAGAGATGTGACAGAATCGCATGAGAAATCTAGTGAGACCTACCTTGACATCAGGAGCAACTTGCTAATTCCTTTAACTGGGTTCCAAGTGTTGAGACCAAATTCTTGCTAAGCAGTAGCAAGTTGACTATTAAAGGAAATATTGCTGGTTAATGACCTCAGCTCTGCATCTGACCTCATTAATAATTTCTTTCCTAACCTACCAGCTATGCCAAGCAAACTAGATATTTGTAATTTGTCTCGGAATTTAGAGTATGAGCATGGATGTGCCGAACAACTCAAGCTGTTGCTACCCAGAGAACCTCCATGTTGAACACCAGGCACCACCATCTTGGGGTGCACTCTCCAGGTAACAGCCCTTTACATTTCTCATGCACAGGTATTAGCATCCAACGTGTGCCAGCTTCTTAGGCAACTGTCTGTGTGGGGTCTGTACATTCTCCCCTTAGGTTTCCTCCCATAGTTAAACGATGTGCAGGGGAGGTGGATTTGCCATGCTTTGAGAAGAAAAATGCACCTAGTGTCCAAAGATGTGCAAGTCAGGTAGGCTAGCCATGGTAAACCCTACAGAGTTACAGGGATGGGATAGATCTAGTTGCAATGCTGTTCAGAAGGTCAGTGCAAATTCAATGCATCAAATGGCCCTTTTCTGCACTGTAGGGATTCTATGATTCTATGAGATGTGAAAGAATAGATTAAAACATTCAAAATCAATTTCTGATAGAAATAATTCTAAAGAATCCCATGTGAAATTCATCGAGCAACCTAAACCACCCCAGGAAGTCTGATTTATAATGACTGTAGAGTGTTAAATTAGTACTGCATATCAGTTTTACATGGAGAAGGACGCAAGTTCAGAATTCAAGATGGACTGTGAAGTTTTTTTGAGCAATTGATGCAAGGTGGTATTGGAGATTTTGGTGGCTTTAAAAGTGGATAAATTCCCAGAGTTACATCTCAGGTTGCTGTGGGAGAGGAGGGAGGAAATTACAGGGTCCTGATCCAAATTTCTAACTTGACTCTGGCCTCCCCTTGGCCTGTCTGGGAAACAGATAGTGTGGTTTCACTTTACAGTAAGGGTGGTAGAGATAGACTGGGGAATTGATCGGTGTGCCTAACGTCAGTCAGGTAACTAGTGGAAAAAGTAGTGAAGGAGCAAATTTACCTCCATTTAGAGAGGCTAAGTTTGATCAGGGACAGTCAGCATGGCTTTGCAAAAGCGTAGTCATGCTTCTGATGGAACCTGGTGGAATATCTTGAGAAGGTGACCAAGTGTTTAGATCAGGGTAATACAATTGATATAATTTATATGGATTTCAGCAAGGCCTTTGACAAAGTACCACAAATGGAAACTGACAAGGTAAAAGCTTCCAGGGATCCAGGGTAACTTGGCAAGTTGGATCCAAAATTTGATTCGTGACTGGTGGTGGTAGAAGGTTGGTTTGTTTGGACCAGTACAGAACTTTGGTTAGGTACTGTGTGGTACTTCTGGTCACCACACTCTAAGAAGGATGTGATTGCACTGAAGGTGGTACAGAGGAGATTCACCAGGATGTCACTTGGACTGCAGCATTTCTGCTATGAAGTTCAGCTTGTTATCTTTGGAGCAGAATTGGTTGAGGGGGACCAAATTGAGATGTATAAGCTTGAGATGCATGCACAGGATGAATAGTTGAAATATCAATAACAATGGGGCATATTTTAAAGTGAAAGGAAGGAGGTTTACAGTGGATTTGAAGAAACATATTCACTCAGTAGTGGGTATCTGGAATGAAATTCTTGGGAAGATAGTTGAGGCAGGAAACCTCAAATATTGTAAATTACTGAGATGAGTGTCATAATATCCATGGCTATAGACTAGTGCAGTAACGTGGGCTTAATGAAGGCAATCATAATTTTTGTGGAACGACTCAAATGGGCCAAGTCACAGTGTAATTCTATAATTTACATTGCTTAGTATTTCCCTTTTCTATGCTGTGAATTCTACAGTTACAACGTGGTCCAGCTCTACTTTCAATGGGATACAACCATTCAGCATATGTTGAAGCAGCTGACAACTTGTTCCTCAAATCTAGTACTGTTACCTGGGTAAAGAAGAATCTCCCATCAAATGACGGAATTCTGCTATGCCCCTCCCTGACTTAATTGAAATAATACACTAATGTGAATAAACTCAAGCTACTTAACTCTTTGAAAAATCCACACCTCCATGGAGGCACTGAATTTATAAAGAAGAAAACAAGCCTCTCAGTAACTGATTTATTTCAAGTTAAATCTTGTGATCTTCTGAAGAAATGGTGTGGAACTAGAGGATGTGTTGGTGTTCACAAGTGACAGGAATGATGTGGATATAGAAATCAGAGAGAAGGACTTTAAAGAAATTAGCATAGAGAGATTTGGAGAGGTCTGATAGGATTAGAAGGAAATACATTGCCAGGGTCAGATGAAATGAATGCCTGACAGGTTGAGTGAGGCAATGGAGGAAATAACAATGGAGGGTCACTGGCAATAATTTTCAATTTCTCCCTGGCCAGAGGAGGGGTGCCAAAGGACTACAGGATAGCTGATGTGGTGCCATTATTCAAGAAAGAAGCGGGGATAAACCAGGAAACTACATGGCAGTTTGTTTAATCTCAGTGTTGGAGAAACTATTTGAAACAATTCTGAGAATTAATCTGCATTGAAACCCTGGTTAAAGTCTCACATGCTCCAGAGGTACATGGATACCTCTTAGAACAGGTTGATAAAAACATGTTTTAGGAGAGGCAGGTATTAATCAAGAACAGTCAACATATTACTAATAGCAAAGGTAAGAGCTCATGGGATTTGGCTAATTGGATGCAGAATTTGCTGACTGACAGATGGGTTGAAGGACTGATCAGCGGTAGATGGTGATCCACTTGGGCAGGAAAAATAAGGCAAGAGAACGTCATGATTTGGAGATGCTGGTGTTGGACTGGGGTGTACAAAGTTAAAAATCACAACACCAGGTTATAGTCCAACAGGTTTAATTGGAAGCACTAGCTTTCAGAGCGACATTCCATCAGGTGGTTGTTGAGGACACAATTGTAAGACACAGAATTTATAGCAAAAGTTTACAGTGTGATGTAACTGAAATTATATGTTAAAAATACCTTGATTGTCTGTTGACTCTTTTATCTGTTCAAATACCATGATAGTTTCACTTCTTTCATATGTAAATCACAAAGTTTTTTTTTAAAAAAGTTACATACTCAGGTTAACTGTAACAATTGGTATTAGCCAGATAAAGCTGAAGGTGTTAGCCCCCGTGTTCTCTGTCTGTGCCATAATGTTTAGACTGATATGTTACAATAAAGTAGAACGCTGGGAAGCACAGAAGATGAGAGACTGGTGTGTATCTCCACTGTTTCCTTAACATAATGGGGAATTGGATAAAGTTGTTATGAAAACATTTGGGATACTTGCCTTTATTCGCCAAGGCACAGTTTTTCAGAGAAGGGAAGAGATGCTGGAATTGTATTCAAGCATGGTTAGGCCAAACCTAGTGTATTGTGCACAATTCTAGAATCCAATTTAAAAGGAGGGATGTAATTGCACTAGGGTCAGTGCAAAGGAGATTTCCCAGATTATTGCCTGGGCTGGAGAGTTTCATTATTAAACTGGAGGGTGCAGAAAAGATTTAAGGATGTTGCTGGCACTGGAGGATTTGAGCTATAGGGAAGAGGCTGAATAGGCTGGGGCCTTTTTACCCTGGAATGGAGGCTGAGGGGTGTCCTTGTAGAGGTTTAGAACATTATGACTGGTATGGATACGGTGAATAGCCAAGGTCATTTTCCTAGATTGGGGGTAGTTCAAAACTAGAGGCCAAACTCAAGGAGAGAGGGGAAATACATTCTTTTTTTAAAAAGACCCAAGGGGTAACTGTTTCACGTGGTGAGAGTGTGCTGCAGCGCGATACGATAACATTTAAAAAGGCATTTGAACGGGTATATAGAACATTTGTCCTAGCTTAAGTACCTATCCATGTACCCATCCAATTGCCTCTTAAAGGTCGCCAATGATTCTGACTCTGCCACTCCCACAGGCAGCGCATTCCATGCCCCCACCACTCTCTGGGTAAAGAACCTACCCCTGACATCCCCCCTATACCTTCCACCCCTCACCTTAAATTTATGTCCCCTTGTAACACTCTGCTGTACCCGGGGAAAAAGTCTCTGACTGTCTACTCTATCTATTCCCCTGATCCTCTTATAAACTTCTATCAAGTCACCTCTCATCCTTCGCCATTCCAATGAGAAAAGGCCTAGCACTCTCAACCTATCCTCGTATGACCTATTCTCCATTCCAGGCTACATCCTGGTAAATCTCCTCTGCACCCTCTCCAAAGCTTCCACATCTTTCCTAAAATGAGGCGACCAGAACTGCACACAGTACTCCAAATATGGCCTGACCAAGATCCTGTTCAGCTGCAACATCGCCTCAACTCTTGAAATCAATCCCTCTGCTAATGAATGCTAACACACCATAGGCCTTCTTACAAGCTCTATCCACCTGAGTGGCAACTTTCAAAGATCTATGAACATAGACCCCAAGATCTCTCTGCTCCTCCATCTTACTGAGAACCCTACCGTTAACCCTGTATTCCACAATCTTATTTGTCCTTCCAAAATGGATAACCTCACACTTGACAGGATTGAACTCCATCTGCCACTCCTCAGCCCAGCTCTGCATCATATCTAAGTCCCTTTGCAGCCAATAACAACCCTCCTCACTATCCACAACTCCACCAATCTTCATATCATCTGCAAATTTACTGGCTCACCCTTCGACTCCCTCTTCCAAGTCATTAATAAAAATTACAAACAGCAGAGGACCCAGAACTGATCCCTGCAGAACTCCACTTGTAACTGGGCTCCAGGCTGAATATTTACCATCTACCACCACTCTGACTTTGACCGGTTAGCCAGTTCTCTATCCAACTGACCAAACTTCCCACTATCCCATACCTCCTGACTTTCCGCATAAGAATACATGAATAGGAAAGATTTAGAGGGATATGTGCCAAATGGGATGACACCAGATTTGGATGTCTGGTTTGTGTGGACAAAATTGGACAGAAGAGTCTGTTCCTGTGCTGTATGACTATGAATAGGGTGGGTACAGCCTCAATAGGCTGAATGACCTATTTCCTCTGTAGGAATTCTATAAATTAATGTACTATGAAAGCCATAACAGGGTCAGATATAGGATGGGCCAAGACATGAAATGATGGAATCAACCTCTAAAAGTTATTGAGCTCGATATTGAGTCAAAAGTCCAAATTGAAAATGAGATGGAACAGTACAGCACAGAACAGGCCATTCAGCCCAAGATGTTCTGCCAACCACTGATCCTCATGTATGCACCCTCAAATTTCTGTGACCATATGCATGTCCAGTAGTTTCTTAAATGTCCCCAATGACCTTGCTTCCACAACTGCTGCTAGCAACGCATTCCAAGCTCTCACAACTGTGTGAAGAACCCGCCTCTGACATTCCCTCTATAGCTTTAAGCTGGTTGGAGGAAACTATGACCCCTCGTGTTAGTCATTTCTGCCCTGGGAAATAGTCTCTGGCTATCGACTCTATCTATGCCTCTCATTATCTTGTATACCTCCATTAGGTCCCCTCTCCTCCTCCTTTTCTCCAATGAAAAAAAAAGTCCGAGCTCAGTCAACCTCCTCTCTTCATAAGATAAGCCCTCCAGTCCAGGCAGCATCCTGGTAAACCTCCTCTGAACCCTGTCCAAAGCATCCACATCTTTCCTATAATAGGATGACCAGAACTGGACACAGTATTCCAATTCCAGTCTAACCAAAGTTTTATAGAGCTGCAACAAGATCTCATGACTCTTAAACTCAATCCCCCTGTTAATGAAAGCCAAAACACCATATGCTTTGGGTGGCCATTTTAAGGGATCTATGTACCTGCACACCAAGATCCCTCTGTTCCTCCACACTGCCAAGAATCCTATCCTTAATCCTGTACTCAGCTTTCAAATTGCATCACCTCGCATTTATCCAGGTCTGTCATTTTTCAGCCCATCTCTGCATCCTGTCAATGTCTCGCTGCAGCCTACAACAGCCCTCTATACAGTCAACAACACCTCCAAACATTGTGTCGTCTGCAAACTTGCTGACCCATCCTTCAATCCTCTCATCCAAGTCATTAATAAAAATTACAAACAGTAAAGGTGCAAGGACGTAGTCCTGTGGAACATACTCACCACAGGCTTCCAGGCAGAATATTTTCCTTCTACTACCACTCGCTGTCTTCTGTTGGCCAACCAATTCTGTTTCCAGACAGCTATGTTCCCCTGTATCCCATTCCTCCTGACCTTCTGAATGAGCCTACCATTGGGAACCTTATCAAATGCCTTGCTGAAGTCCATATATATCACATCTACAGCTTGACCCTCATCAACTTTCCTAGTCACATCCTCAACGAACTCGATAAGGTTTGTGAGGCATGACCTGCCCCTCACAAAGCCGTGTTGACTGCATTTAATCAAGCCATGCTCTTCCAGATAGTCATAAATCATATCCCTCAGAATCATTTCTAACACCTTACAGATGACAGACGTGAGACTGACTGGTCTGTAATTGCCGGGGACTTCGCTACTTTCTTTCTTGAAGAGGAATTAGATTTGCCTCGCTCCAGTCCTCAGGTACGACTCCATGGAGAGTGAGGATGAAAAGATCTTCGCAAGTGGCGAAACAATTGCATTTCTCGTTTCCCAAAGCAGCCGAGGAAAAATCTGGTCCAGGCCTGGCGACTTGTCAATCTTAATGTTTGACAAAATTTTCAGCACATCAGTTTCCTCTATCTCTTTCCATTCCAGCATACACACCTGCTCTTCAAAGGTTTCATTCACTACAAAGTTTGTTTCTTTCATAAAGACAGAAGCAAAAAAACTCATTTAGGGCTTCCCCTCCTCCTCAGACCCCACACACAAATTCCCTATGCTATCCCTGATCGGCCCTACTCTTTCTTTGACCATTCTCTTATTCCTCACACAAGTGTAAAATGCCTTTGTGTTCTCCCTAATCCGTTCTGCCAAGCCTTTCTCGTACCCTCTCCTGGCTCTTCAGACCATTTTTGAGCTCCTTCCTCGCCTGCCTGTAATCCTCTAGAGCTGAGCTTGATCCTCTCTTCCTCCACCCTATGTAAGCTACCTTTTTCTTTTTGACGAGAAGCTCCATCGCTCTCATCATCCAACGTTCCTTTATCTTACCACTTCTTGCCTGTCTCAGAAGGACATGTTTATTCATCACTTGCAACAACTGTTCCTTAAACAGTCTCCACGTCTATAGTGCCTTTACCATGGAACAATTGCTTGCAATCCATGCTTCCTAACTCACGTCTAATCGCATCATAGTTTCCTCTTCCCCAATTAAATATCCTCCCATTTTGCCTAATCCTCTCCTTCTCCATAGCTACGTAGAATGAGGGGCAGTTGTGGTCACTATCACCAAGATGCTCTCCCACCACAAGATCTGATACCTGCCCCGGCTTGTTTCCAAGCACCAAGTCTAGAATGGCCTCTCCCCTCGTCGGCCTGTCAACGTACTAAGTTAGGAAACCCTTCTGAACACACCTTACAAAAACAGCTCGATTCAAATCTTCTGCTCAAAGGAGGTTCCAATCAATATTGGGAAAGTTAAGGTCACACATTATAACAACCCTACTACGTCCACACTTTTCCAAAATCTGCCAACCTATGCTTTCTTCCATCTCCCTGCTGCTACTGGGGGCCTGTAGTCAACCCCTAACGAGGTGACTGCTCCCTTGCAGTTCCTAATTTCCACCCATACTGACTCGGTAGGCAGATCTTCCTTGACAATGGAAGCTTCTGTAGCTGTGTTACTCTCTCTGATTAGTAGTGCCACATCCCCTCCTCTTTTTTGATGGTTTTGAGCTTGTGCGGAGGGCACTGGAACACAACAGAAGGCCTACAACAGAAGTGTTAGTGTGGGAATGCAGTGGTCTGTTGAAGTGGCTGGCACTTGGAAGCTTTGGGTCATTTTTGCAGATAGAAAGTAGTGTTCAGCAAAGTGGTCACCGAGCCCTTATTAATCTCCCAAAGTAAAGGAGACCATATTGTGAACAGCGAATACAGATTGAATGAAATACAGATAATGTGCTGCTTCACGTAAATTCATAAGACATAGGAGCAGAATTAGGCCATTCAGCTCATCAAGTCTGCTCCACCATACAATCATGGTAATATGCTCCTCACCCCGATTTTCCAGCCTTCTCTCCATATCCCTGCAACCCATTACCAATTAAAAAAGCCTGTTTAACTCCAAGTTTACTCACTATCCCAGCATCCATGTTACTTTGGGTATTGAATTCCACAGATACACAACCCTTTGGGAGATGTAGTTTCTCCTCAACTCTTAAATTTGTTGCCCCTCATCCTAAGACTATGGCCTATTATCCTAGAATGCCCCACAAGAGGAAACATTCACTCCACATTTATTTGATAGATGTCTTTTATCATCTTGAATAATTGTATTTGATCTCCCCTCATTCTTCTAAATTCCAGAGTGTATAAGCCTAAACTGTTCAAATTGCTCTTCATACAAACCTCTCATCTTTGAGGGGAAATCAAGTGAACCTCCTATGAACTGCTTCCAATGCCACATCTTTCCTCAAATAAAGGGACCAAAACTATGCATAATAATCCAGGTGTGGTCTCACCAATACCTTGCAACCATAGAACATAGAAATATACAGCACAGAACAGGCCCTTTGACCCACGACATTGTGCCAAGGATTATTCTTAATCTAAACTAAAATAACCTAACCTATGCACCCCTCAATTCTCTGCTGTCCATATGCATGTCCAGGAGTCACTTAAATGTGCCTAATGACTCCGCTTCCACCACCACCACTAGCAACGCATTCCTTGCATTCACAACTCTCTGCGTAAAGAACCTACCTCAGACCTCCTCTATACATTCCTCCTAATATTTAAAACTATGACCCCTGGGGAAAAGTCTCTGGCTATAGACTCTATCCATGCCTCTCATTACCTCGTATGCCTCGATCAGGTCACCTCTCTTCCTCCTTCTCTCCAGAGAAAATTCCAAGCTTAGTCAACCTCTCTTCATAATGCAAACCCTCCAGTCCAGGCAGCATCCTGGTAAAACTTCTTTGCACTCTCTCCGAAGCCTCCATATCTTTCCTATAGTAGGGCGACCAGAACTGCACACAATATTCCAAGTGTGGTCTTGCAGAGCTGCAGCAAAATCTCACAGCTCTCAAACTCAATCCCCCTGTTAAATGAAAGCCAAAACACCATTTGCTTTCTTAACAACCCTATCCACTGGGTGGCAACTTTGAGGGATCTATGCACTTGAACACCTAGATCCCTCTGTTCTTCCACACTGCCAAGAATCCTGCCTTTAATCCTTTATTCAGCATTAAAGTTCGACCTTCCAAAATGCATCACTTTGCATTTGTCCAGGTTGAACTCCATCTGCCATTTCTCAGCCCAGCTCTGCATCCTGTCTATGTCACACTGCAGCCTGTAATAACCCTCAATACTATCAACGGCACATCCAACCTTCGTGTCATCTGCAAATTTACTAACCTACCCCTCAACCTCCTTATCAAAGTCATTTATCATTACTACAAAAGAGCAGAGGTCCAAGTACAGAGCCCTGCGGGACACCACTCATCACCACAGACCGTCAGGCACAATACTTTCCATCTACAACCACTCTCCGCCTTCTGTCAGCCAACCAATTCGGAATCCAGATAGCCAAATCTCCCTGTTTTCCCATACCTCCTGACTTTATGAATGAACCTACCAAGGGGAAGCTTATCAAATGCCTTGCTGAAGTCCACATACACTGCTCAATCTTCGCCAACCTGTCTTGTCACCTCCTCAAAGAGCTCAAGATTAGTGAGGCATGATCTGCCCCTCAAAGCCATTTTGATTGCCTTCCAAATAGTCTTATATCCTATTCCTCAGAATTCTTTCTAAAGCCTTGCTGACCACAGACGCAAGACTGACTGGTCTGTAATTGTCAGGGATTTCCCTATTCCCCTTGAAAAGAGGAACAACATTCTCCTCCCTCCAATCCTCTGGTAGGACTCCCAGGGAGGGGAGGGGAAGGGGAAGGGGAAGGGGAAGGGGAAGGAAGGAATATCCTTGCCAGTGGCTTAGCAAACTCCTTCCTCGCTCCCTGGAGCTGCCTAGGATACATCTGGTCTGGCCCTGGGGACTTATCAATCTTAACGTTTGCCAAAGTTTCTAGCACATCAACTTCATCAATTTTGATCTAGTCAAGCCTCTTTCCTAGCTCCTGAATGTTCTCATTCAGACGTCCCTTTCCTCAGTGAAAATCGAAGCAAAAAACTCATTTAGTGCTTCCCCATCTGCTCAGATACCACACACAAGTTCCCTACACTATCTCTGGCCAGTCCTACCTTCTCCCTGATCATTCTCTTATTCCTCACTTTTGAGTAAAATGCCTTTGGGTTCTCCCTAATCCTCCTTGCCAAGCCTTTTTCATGCCCCTTCTTGGCGCTCAGTCCATTTCTGAGCTCCTTTGTAGTAAGCCTATAATCCTTTAAAGCTGTGCTAGATCCTTCCATCCTCCACCTTATGAAAGCTGCCTTCTTCCTTTTGAAGAGAAGCTCCTCTGTTCTCATCATCCAAGGCTCCTTCACCTTACCCCTTCTTACCTGTCTCACAAGAACAAATTTGTGCATCACTCATAACAACTGCTCCTTAAAGTCACCATAGGTCTGTTGTGCCCTGTGGAACAACTACTCCCAATCTGTACTTCCCAACTCCTGTCTGATTATGTCTTCTAGTGTAATATGTCTTTACCTTTAATTCTATTATGTTAGCTATAAAACACTCCATTCATTTTCTTTATTATACGCTGTACTTGCATGCAGGTTTTCTATGACTCATGTACATTTAGATCCCTCTGCCCTGGAGCATCCATAAGTCTCTCCCCACTGCCTTCCCATTCTTTTAGACCCAAATTCACAACCACGCACTTAAGCTCACATGCCACATTTTAGCCCACTCTCGTAACTTACATATATCCATTTGTACGGTTCTTATTTCCTTAATGCAATTTACTGTCCCGGTTATTTTTGTGTCATCCACAAATATGGCTGTAGAGCCTTCCAGCCCTGTATCCAAGTCATTAATGTAGATTGTAAATAGCTGAAGTCCAAGAACCAAATCCTGTGGCACCCCACAAGTTAGATCTTGCCTTCCAGAAAAATCCCCATTTATCTCGAGTTTGGCTGAAGGACAGAAGACAATCATCTATCCAAGACAGTAAATTACGCTTAATCCTGTACGATCCACCTTGTGAATTAGTCTTTTGCATGGCACCTTAAACACCTTCCAAAAGTTCTGATAAATTACTTCTACAGCATCCCTATTATCCACCTTGCTTATTAAATAGAGTCAGAGTCTAGACATATATGGCACAGAAACAGACCCTGCGGTCCAACTGGTCTATGCCGACCAGATATCACCAGCCAATCTAGTCCCACCTGCTAGCATCTGGCCCATATCCCTCCAAACCCTTCCTATTCATATACCCATCCAGATGCCTCTTAAACGTTGCAATTGTACCAGCCTCCACCACTTCCTCTGGCAGCTCATTCCAGACACTTACCACTCTGCATGAAAAAGCTGCCTCTTAGCTATCTTTCCCCTCTCGCCCAAAACCTATGTTCTCTAGTAATGGACTCCCCCACACCAGGGAAAATACCTTGTCTATTTATCCTATCCATGCCCCACATGATTTTATAAACCTCTATAAGGTCCCCCCTCAGCCTCCGATGCTCCAGGGAAAACAGCACCAGCCTGTTCAGCCTCTCCCTATATCTCAAATCCTCCAACCCTGGCAACATCCTTGGAAATCTTTTCTGAACCCTTTCAAGTTTCACAACATCTTTCCAATAGGAAGGAGACCAGAATTGCACGCAATATTCCAACAGTGGCCTAACCAATGTCCTGTACAGCTGCAACGTGACCTCCCAACTCATGTACTCAATACTCTGACCAATAAACCAATACATACCAAACGTCTTCTTCACTACCTACCTGTGACTCCACTTTCAAGGAGCTATGAAACTGCAATCCAAGGCCTCTTTGTTCAGCAAGACTCCTTAGGACCTTACCATTAAGTGTAAAAGTCCTGCTACAATTTGCTTTCCAAAAATGCAGCACCTCACATTTATCTACATTAAACTCCATCTGCCACTTCACAGCCTTGGCACATCTGATCAAGATCCCGTTATAATGTAAGATAACCTTATTCGCTGCCAATATTGGTGTCCTCTGCAAACTTACTAACAATACTTTTCATGCTCCTATCCAAGTTGTTCATATAAAATGACAAAATGTAGTTGTCCCAGCACCGATCCTGGTGGCACTCCACTGGTCACAGGCCTCCAGGCTGACAAACAACCCTCCACCACCCTGTCTTCTACCTTCAAGCCAGTTCTGTATCCAATACATAGTTCTCCCTGTATTCCATGAGATCTAACCTTGCTAACCAGTCTTCCAGGGGAACCTTGTTGAATGCCTCACTGAAGTCCATATAGATCACTTCTACCACTCTGCCCTCAATCTTCTTCGTTACTTCTTCAAAAGAAAACTCCATCAAGTTTGAGAGACAAAGCCACATTGACTATCCGTAATCAGTCCTTGCCTTTCCAAATACAATGGGCTCACTGGTCCATAGCTCTCTGGCTTGTCCTTACCACTTCTATTAAACAGTGGTATGTTAGCCAACCTCCAGTTTTCAGGCATCTCACCTGTGATGTCGATGATACAAATATCTCAGCAAAGGGGTCCAACAATCAGTTCCCTAGCTTCTCTCAGAGTTCTAGGGTACACTTGATCAGGTCCTGGGGATTTATCCCTTTTTGCATATCAAGACATCCAGCACTTCCTCCGCTGTATATGGATACTTTTCAAGATGTCACCATCTACTTCCCTACATTTAATATCTTCTTCAAATAACTCTTGCAAGTTAGTTGCATATAATTTGCCCTTCATAAAACCATGCTGACTCTGATGGGTCGCATTTTGACTTTCAAAATGTACTGATATTGCTTCCTTGATAATAGATTCTAACAACAGATGTTAAACTAACTGGTCTGTAATGTCCCACATTTTGCTTCCTCCCTTTTTTGAATAAGAGTGTTACGTTAGCCATTTTCCAATTCACTGGATCCTTTCTTGTGTCCAGGGAATTATATACTTATAGAAGCTTTTGCTATCTTTTGTTATTTTGTGTTAGTTTTCTTCCATAATTTACCTTAGCTCTTATTAATTCTGTAGTATTCCTTTATGTTCAAAAGTTCCCAATCTTCCAGCTTGCCACTGGCCTTTGCAATATGGTATACCTTAGGTTTTGACTTTATATTGTCCTTGATCCCCTTGTTTAGCACTGTATGTCATTTTATCCCCCTTACCATCTCTTTCTTACTGGAATATACTTTAGTTGTGAGGAATTGAGTAGATCCTTAAACATCTGCCATTGCTCATAAACTGTTTTACCATTTCACTTTCCTGCCTAATGTATTCACACCAAATCTGTCTTTATGTCTATATAATTGCCTTTAATTCCAGAATGCTCCACTTTTTCACCCCCCAATTGAATTTTAAATTCTATCATGCTATGCTCACTACTCCCTAGATGATCCTTAACTACAATGTCATCAATTAATCTCTCCTTATCAGACAATACCCAAATCCAAAAGTTGCTTGCTCCCTGGTTGAATGGAGAGACAAAGAAAGAATTTAATACATTCAATGAACTCTACCTGCAGGCTAATTTGATTCTTCCAATCGACGTGCATGTTAAATTAGAACATAGAAAAATGCAGCGCAGTACAGGCCCTTCGGCCCTCGATGTTGCGCCGATCCAAGCCCACCTAACCTACACTAGTCCACTATCCTCCATATGCCTATCCAATGCCCGTTTAAATGCCCATAAAGAGGGAGAGTCCACCACTGTTACTGGCAGGGCATTCCATGAACTCACGACTCGCTGAGTAAAGAATCTACCCCTAACATCAGTCCTATACCTACCACCCCTTAATTTAAAGCTATGCCCCCTCGTAATAGCTGACTCCATACGCGGAAAAAGGTTCTCATGGTCAACCCTATCTAAACCCCTAATCATCTTGTACACCTCTATCAAGTCACCCCTAAACCTTCTTTTCTCCAATGAAAACAGCTCCAAGTACCTCAGCCTTTCCTCATATGATCTTCCTACCATGCCAGGCAACATCCCGATAAATTGCTGTACCTTTCTTGCAAGCCTCTAATATTTCCAGTTTATACTGTGCCCCACTGCAGAACTACTGTTTGGGGATTTATAGATTACTCCTACTAAGTATTTCTTCCCTTTGTTATTTATTATTTCTACCCAGACTGAATCCACATCTTGATCTCCAGTGCTTGTTACATAGAAGGTATGTCAGCCTTAGATGGGCAAGAGATATACAAGCAAGTATTACACTTTCTGTGATTGCATGGGAAGGTACCATGGGAATGAAATGTTGAGAATGGTGGAAGAAATGGACAAGACTGTTCTGAAGGCAACAGTCCCTACACAAAAAAAATGCTGACAATGCAGGGAAGGGGGAGATGTGCCTGATTCTGGCATCCCACTGGCAGCTTATAATCCTTTTAGATGCTGAGGCTGATGGATTAAAAGTGAGAACTAGAGGGTCATTATCATCATTGAGGGCAGTTTGTGGGAAGTGAGTCTAACATTGCCAAGGGTCTTGTTGAACATGCCAGCAGGAAATCCTCAGAGGCAAAAAGGGGACAAATCTGAGACACAGGCAGAGCAGATGCAATGGAGATGGAGTCACTGGGAGACAGAATGGATACCTTACAGAAAGCAGGGTGTGAGGATGCAGAGTCAAGATGGTAATTTTTAATGGGCACAGATGCAATGAGTCAGAGCTTTTTTTGCCCTGTGCTGTGGACATCTAACTATATTTCAAAAGCTTCAAAGCTATTCACCATATAAACAATTCCAGGAACAGGAGTAACGGATTAAAAAAAACACAATTGTGTTGCAGTGGCAATTCATATACAACTGATTTACAAAAAAAAAATTGTTACATGCAAATTTGTGTGACATGATTTTATTCAGTAATAATGTTCAGCCTTCCACAAATAGAATGAAAGTACAGCTTACTTTGGCCACAAGGTATCCAGTTAAGGACGCACCACCAGATGTTGAACATTGTTGCATGGTGATATACATGAAGAAATGTAATCTGGCTATTTTTCTTCCGTAAGACGAAAAAAAACGTGTCCATAAATTCAATAGCTTTAGAAAAGTAGTACCACCAAAGCACCTTTGCCACCTGTGAAATGAATAGGAACCATACTCATAACTAATTGCATCAGTGAGCAGAGAACAGTAATTCCGTGAACAGTAATTATTTGAGTGAAATTTCATTTTGGAGATTCGATATGTTATTGCCAATGTTTTATTAATAATTGAACAAAGTTAGTTGAAATTAAAATCATAGGACAAGCAAAGGTTGTCGACTCATGTAGCATACATACAATGAGAGCATTCAAATCAGTCTTTGAAAGCCTTGTCCAATCTTTTGCAGTTCTTTCCATGTGTTTTTTTTAAATTGTTCCTTGTCATGAAAGCCAAATGTAGATCTGTCTTGATCTAAGCAGCAGCAGACCGCATCACTTCTCAACCTGGCAGTGGAAATAAGTGGACAGTACACTCTGCCAACCTAACCAATAGATGTGGTGAATAGATGTCTCCTACCAAGTCTGGATAATCAAAACATAGTTGATCACAATGACGTACAAGAGTCTGAGGCCATGTGTAGTCTTTGAGGAAATCAGATTGAGAATTTAATTGAACTGCTGCCAATAGGTGTCAAAAACTCTGGTGCTAGAAAAGCACAGCATCCTAAGGAGCAGGAGAGTCAAAGTTTCAGGCTCCTTTTAAATTATAGGGCTGGATATTCATGGGGGTAGAATTAAGTTGGAGTCTAAAAACATTGAGTCTGAGCAGACCCATCTCTAAAACAAAAAAAGGTCCCTTCCGCCATATTTTACCATCATGTAAGATGGCAACTTGAAGGCAGCCATGAAGGATTGTAAATGCCAAGGTGGGCTGGTTAGAAGGCCCACCTTGGCTCACAGCCTATAGTTTAGCACAGCCAATTAGGCATTTTAATCTTCATGGCATCTCCAACACACCCACCCCACTCCCAGCCATTTGCAAAATAATACTACCGTTGAACCAAATTTCACTGTCAACAACGGTGGTACCAGGGGACTGGAGAGTAGCGAATGTTGTGCCCCTGTTCAAAAAAGGGAATAGGGATAACCCCGGGAATTACAGGCCAGTTAGTCTTACTTCTGTGGTAGGCAAAGTAATGGAAAGGGTACTGAGGGATAGGATTTATGAGTATCTGGAAAGACATTGCTTGATTAGGGACAGCCAGCACGGATTTGTGAAGGGTAGTTCTTGCCTTACAAGTCTTATTGAATTCTTTGAGGAGGTGACCAAGCATGTGGATGAGGGTAGAGCAGTGGATGTAGTGTACATGGATTTTAGTAAGGCATTTGATAGGGTTCCCCATGGTAGGCTTATGCGGAAGGTCAGGAGGCATGGGATGGAGGGAAATTTGGCCAATTGGATAGAAAACTGGCTAACCGGTCGAAGTCAGAGAGTGGTGGTAGATAGTAAATATTCAGCCTGGAGCCCAGTTACAAATGGAGTTCCGCAGGGATCAGTTCTGGGTCCTCTGCTGTTTGTAATTTTTATTAATGACTTGGATGAGGGAGTCGAAGGGTGGGTCACTAAATTTGCAGATGATACGAAGATTGGTGGAGTTGTGGACAGTGAGGAGGGCTGTTGTCGGCTGCAAAGGGACTTAGATATGATGCAGAGCTGGGCTGAGGAGTGGCAGATGGAGTTAAACCCTGCCAAGTGTGAGGTTGTCCATTTTGGAAGGACAAATAAGAATGTGGAATACAGGGTTAACGGTAGGGTTCTTAGTCAGGTGGAGGAACAGAGGGATCTTGGGGTCTATGTACATAGATCTTTGAAAGTTGCCACTCAGGTGGATAGAGCTTGTAAGAAGGCCTATGGTCTATTAGCGTTTATTAGCAGAGGGATTGAATTCAAGAGTCGTGAAGTGATGTTGCAGCTGTACAGGACTTTGGTTAGGCCACATTTGGAGTACTGTGTGCAGTTCTGGTGGCCTCACTTTAGGAAAGATGTGGAAGCTTTGGAGAGGGTGCAGAGAAGATTTACCAGGATGTTGCCTGGAATGGAGAATAGGTGGTACGAGGATAGGTTGAGAGTTCTCGGCCTTTTCTCGTTGGAACAGCGAAGGATGAGGGGTGACTTGATAGAGGTTTATAAGATGATCAGAGGAATAGATAGAGTAGACAGTCAGAAACTTTTTCCCCGGGTACAACAGAGTGTTACAAGGGGACGTAAATTTAAGGTGAAGGATGGAAGGTATAGGGGAGATGTCAGGGGTGGGTTCTTTACCCAGAGAGTGGTGGGGGCATGGAATGCGCTGCCCGTGGGAGAGTGGTAGAGTCAGAATCATTGGCGACCTTTAAGCGGCAATTGGATAGGTACATGGATGGGTGCTTAATCTAGGATAGATGTTCGGCACAACATCGTGGGCCGAAGGGCCTGTTCTGTGCTGTATTGTTCTATGTTCTATATTCTATGTCAGAAGTGAGATGTTTGCACAATGTTTAGAACCATTTGTGACTCTTCAGATACTAACGCCACCAAGATCCATAAGCAGTAAGTCTTCGGCAGCATTCAGACCTGAGCTAATAAATAAGTTAATAAACATTCAAGTATAAAAAGTACCAGGTAATGATAATCTCCAACAAGAGGTAATCTAACCATCATCCCTTGACATTTAAAGGCAAGCCACTGAATACCCTGCCTTCAATATTCTAGGGGTTATCACTGACCAGGAACAGAATTAGACCAGCCATAGAAACACTGACTACAAGAACACAAGAGAAGCTAGGAATTCTGCGGTGAGTAACTCACCTCCTGTCTCCCCAGTGTCCACCCATTATCCATATAGCACATCAAGAGTCTGATGGAATATTTCCACTTGCTTGGAAGAGCACAACTCCAAGATCATTGAACAAGTTCAACACAAGCTGGGACAAAGCAACCCATTTGATTGGTACCTCAAACATTCATTCTCTGCCCCCACCCCACCTCACCGCCAATGCACAATGGCAATGGTGTGTATAGTCTATAAGATGTAATAAAGAAACTCACGGGAGCTCCTTCAACAGCAATTTCCAAAACCTATAACTTCTATCATATAGAAAGAGGAATCAGCAGGATACATGGGAACACAATCTGCTGCAAAATTTCCTGCCAAACATTATCCTAACTGGGAACTATATTGCTGTTTCTTTACAGTGTCGCTCAGTCAAAATCTTGGAACTCCCTTCCTGACAATCCTATGAGTGTATCTATACACCAATTTCTGCAGCAATTCAAGGAAGTGGCTCACAATCACTTCCTCCAAGACAAATAAGAATGTGGAATAATAGATGCACCTATTGTTTAAACATTCTACGAAGAGATTAAAAATTAGCAGACTCCTGACGTGTAGAGAAAGTGAGGACTGCAGATGCTGGAGATCAGAGTTGAGAATGTGGTGCTGGAAAAGCACAGCAGGTCAGGCAGCATCCAAGGAGCAGAAGAATCGAATTTCAGGCAAAAGCCCTTCATAGAGACTTCTGACATGTGCTGACATTATTCTGAAATACAGGACTGTCTATGCAGCAATATTCTTTACGACATTAAGCATTGCTATCAAATTGGAAACCCATTCATTTTTGTGACTCACCCTAATGTCAGCGTCATTGGCACTGTAGAGATTTTGACACTGCACGTTGTACCTGCCTTCCCAGCTTGCCAGGACCAGCTGTGAAGAACATAAACCTGTCACCAGAAAATGTTTTTTGACAACTTTTGACAGAACATAATTTGAAACTAATAGCAATCAAGAGGGAAAAACAAACAATTTTCACACAATATTTTTTTAAAAGTCTAATATGTCTTCAATTCCATGCTCTTCAACTTTAGCAAAGTGTCTTAGGAAGGCATTTAGAAAAATGCTTCATGGAAGTCCATAAAAATAACATTTGCCAACATTACCTTAGTTGAACAATGCAAACAAAAAATACTGGAAAATCTCAAAATTTAGCCAATATTTAGTCATCGCTCCAAGAAAAAAATTGATCGGGTCCTATTAGGCATGACCGTTAGATATTTTAAATTCATGCTGGCATCTCTCAGAAATTTCAAAATATTGAAGCGAAGTTAGAGAAACAGCAAGAGAGGAGTAGGGCAGATCTTCACGGAATCCAGAGGCAGAGCTCCTGATGTGTGATCAGGGTTCAAAAAAGTAAAACACAGCAAGAGTCTGATTAGATTACTTAGTGTGGAAACAGGCCCTTCCTACATTTACCCCTTACATAACACTACGGACAATTTAGCATGGCCAATTCACCTGACCCGCACATCTTTGGACTGTGGGAGGAAACCGGAGCACCCGGAGGAAACCCACACAGACACGGGGAGAATGTGCAAACTCCACACAGTCAGGAATTGAACCCGGGTCTCTGGCGCTGTGAGGCAGCAGTGCTAACCACTGTGCCACCCAATTGGGAATAGATTTTAGGGACTGACCGTAGTATCGGAAGGAACAGAATGGAAAGTCCTTATTTTTGTGGTTTGTAGTTTGTTAGGAATAAAAGAAAGCAAGAACCATAGAAATGATATACCATTTGGCCCATCTTGTCCCTGGAAGTCTAAAGATACCCTTTGGCCCTTTCTAATCCAATCTTCCTGCACAGGACCCACAGCCTAGAGCAATTAACATGTAGGTTAGATTAGATTCCCTACAGTGTGGGAACAATCCTTTCGGCCCAACAAGTCCACACCAAGTGCAGAGGAAGATGGTTCGCGTGGATGGACATTTTGGTTGACATGGAGCAGTTTGAGCCAAAGGGCCTGTCTCTGTGCTGTAAGACTCAGATTCCGTCTACACCAACTCCGGCAAGTTCCAAACATTCACCATTACCTGATTAAAAAGTTTTTTTCATGTCTCCTCTAATCTTTCTGCCACTTACCTTTAATCTATGATCCCTGATTTTTGATCTGTCTGCCAAAGGAAACAGGTTCCTCTTGTCTACTCTCTCTATCACTTAGGATTTTGTATACTTCAATCCCCCTCAGATTCCTCGATTCAAAAGAAAAAAGGTGAAGTTGACAAAGTCAGGTTGGATCAGAGACATGGAGTGCAATCAATTCAGAGGGAGATAGGTCAAATGGAAAGGTTCTGGGTGTGGTGGCAAGTGAGGGGCAGAGAAATTAACATGACCAATGTCACACTGACAGTTCTCAATGAACAAGTCAAGTGCAAATAAAAGGCTAGATAGATGGGTCCAAGTGGGTGGTAGAGATGGGTGAATTCATCCAAAACAATGGGCGCAAAAAGAAGTGATGGAGCAACAATTCCATGTCAGGTCTAGTCTGCAATTCATTGAGGTGTTGGTGCAGAGGAATAAAACTGAAACCTTTAAGTTTGGAACATCCAGCAAAGCAGAAGGCCAGAAGGGTCGGTAAACACTTGTCAAGTGGTACAGTCAGGAGAATGGAATATCTCTTCCCTCTAACTCAATCCTAAGAGTTTAAAGTATCTCTAACCTGTTGCAGCATGTTCCTTAATGCTTGAAAGGAGTGGAAAAAAAGTTTCTTGTTAAAGAGCTAAACGAAATAGAGAATGAAATGGACCGAGGGGAGCAAGACAGCTCTGGGATACGAGGCCACACTGATGCAGAGAGTGCATATATTAATGCAGAGCACGGAGTGTGGATTTCAGGATGCAGCAAGATCCAAAATGTGCTTGTAAGGAGAGGCAAAGGGTGGTGGTGTAGGGTTGGTTTTGTGACAGGAGGTGTGTGACCAGCAGAATACCATAGGGATCAGTGCTGGGATCCTTGCTGTTTGTTATGTGCATCAATCACTTGTATATGAATGTAGAAGGCATAATTAGCAAGTTTGTGGATGTCTCAAATTAGCAGTGTTGTTGATAATGAGGATGATCTTAGGCTACAGTCTGATATTGATCAGCTAGTAAATTGGGCTGAGCAAAGCCAGATGGAATTTAGTCATGATTCAAGTGTGATGATGCATTTTGGGAGTTCCAATAAGGGAAGGATTTATACAATGAATGAAACAAAAAAAATTTGCTGGAAAATCTCAGGAGGTCTAGCAGCATCTCTGGTGATAAAATCACAAATAACACTTCAGTTCAAGGTTCTGAGTTGAGAAGGGTCATTTGACACGCAACGTTAGAACATAGAACATTACAACACAGTACAAGCCCTTTGGCCTTCAATGTTGCGCTGACCTGTGAAACTAATTCGAAGCCCATCTGTCCTACACTATTCCATTTTCATCCATATGTCTATCCAATGACCATTTAAATAACCTTAAAGTTGGCGCGTCTACTACTGTTGCAGGCGGTGTGTTCTACAGCCCTACTACTGAGTAAAGAACTGCATCTAACATCGGATTTCTCGCCACAGATGCTGCCAGACCTGCTTTGAGCAGTTTCTGGTTTACAGCATACACCGTTATTTTGGTTATTATTTACATCATGAATGTTTAGACCCCAAGGAGGAACAATGGGACTTTGGGATGCAAGTTCATAGATCCCTAAAGTTGGCTGCACAGGCAGATAGGATAGTGAAGAATGCATATCACATATAGCATGCCTTTACTAGCTGAGGCTTGGAATAAAAAGGAGCAAAGTCATCTTGTTGCAACTGTATAAATATTGGTTAGGTCACAGATACAGTACTGTTTGCAGTTCTGGTCCCAAAAATATTGGATTGACATGATTGTACTGAAGACGGTACAGAAGAGATTCACCAGGATGTTGCCTGGGATAGAAAGTCTCAGTTATGAAGACCAGGGTAGGCTGTGTTGGTTTTGCTTGGAGCAGTGAAGGCTGAGGGGTGATCTGATTGGGGTATACAAAATTATGAGGCATAGACCAGACCATGAGTATCTGCTCCACATGGCAGGTGTTTCTATGATGAGAGGGCATAAGTTCTTCAACTTCTGTGAATAACTGGTGGTTTACACAGAATCTGAGGAAAAACATTTTCATCCAATGTCATAGAATGGAATGCACTGCCCAAGAGGGTGAAGGTAACAGGTGTTCAAAATACCAGGGCATGGTATTGTATCTTTTCTGCCTACTGGCCTTCCCACCATTTTTAATGACTAAAATGGTGGTTTCCAGCCTTTCAGGGCTTGTCTGAATTTTGTAGCCAAGATGCCTCTTCATGGGCATATTGAAATTGCAGGGGAAACTTCACAATTCAAAACATAATGTGTATTCGCTTATGTAATTTTTTCAAATAAACCTCATTTGTCAAGGGCTTGAAAAATCTTCCAACTGCTATCATTATGTAAATAAGTTCCAATCGCATTAAAGTCTTAAGTTTCTTCTCAGACTCGTGCTTCATATCTTTTAATTTGCCTTTTTGTCACCTTAACTTTACTGCAGCCTTTCCAATACTCCAGCCATAACAAATTTTTCTGAGCCTTGCCTCCCTCTGGCAGCCCTCCCTCATGAAACCTGCTCAAAATGGCAGTGATGCTCATTGTGTTGGAGTTTAATGCAACATTAGTTTCTTCAGAACCACTACCCTGTAAAACAGATATTCTGTTATGAATGGCCTTATTGATTTAGCTCCAAACCTTGATATCAGCACATCAACAATTTTTTTTTAAAAGTTTTATTTAGATTTGAGATGATATCTTACCTCAATAAACATGTAGAGAGACAGAAGCATTACTCCAAGATTATATATTATTAAGTGAATCCTGAGAGAGAATGCAGGTTTCTCCTTCATATATTTTGTTCCCAGCCATATAGCGATTAGGTACAAGAGTGTAAGGAGGAACGTAGGTAAATAGGAATCCAGCATTAGCCATCCTTTAACCCTGGGATCTAAAAAGAAAATAACTTCAGAACTGGATCCCCGAGTTTACCAATCTAAATGTATTAGACAACGTACAACAAAAAAGGTTCAAGTAATTTCAGAAGTTAAACCAAAATAAAATTCAAATATCCTTCAAGAAAAGCTGTTATCCTTACTTAATTTGGTCTACATGATTTCAGATTCACAGTGCTCTGCTTTGAAATAACCCCACAGAGGCCGATATCCCCTCACCAAGTCACCCTTATGAAAAGTTCTTGACACTGATCCCACTCCCTCAGAACTAGCTGAGTAGGAAGATGTCTGACAATCCTGATTTTTTTTCTCTGTCAGCCAGGTCTCCCTGCTTGGGGCTGTTAACCTTGTCCAATCAAGGCTGACTTTATTACAATCACTACATGCTTGATTCTTAATTGCCCTCTGAAATAGTCAGTTTTATCAAATCAATAGAAGATCAAAAACTAATGAAATCAAATGGATCAACCATATCAACCTAGACAATGGAAACAATGATAGCTAACACTCATTGTGAAATTGCTAAGGCCTCCATACTAACATCTGAGGTCAACTGCCAAAATGAGAAGAGGTCTTCCACAGACCAGTCAAGAAACAGCCTGACAGTCACATTCGTGGAATCATAGTGGCTTCTGGGACATTATCTTTAAACTATAATCAGTCCCAGTTATGTTTTACATCATTGGTACTCATCCAGAGGTAGTGGAACAATGGTTTACAGCTGGGAGAGAGTTGCAACGGGAGTCTTAACATTGATTCTGGACACCATGAAGTCACATACCATCAAGTCAAACACAGGCAAGAAAACCTACTGCCGATTAACCCGTCTCCCTTCAGCTGGTGAATCAGTATTTCTCCATGTTCAGCAAAATGTACAAGGGCACAGCATGTACAGTGTACAAGGGCACAGCATGTACAGTGTACAAGGGCACAGCATGTACAGTGTACAAGGGCACAGCATGTATTCTTGGTAGAGGTCTTAATTGTTCATCACCACCAGTGATTTGACAGCAACTACTACCAATACTGAGTTTGGGTCTGATGGCCAGTGGTAAGGGGACCAAAAAGCTGGAAAAGCCTAACAAAACACATCAAATTATCCATCTCAGGTATATTTTATCATGACATGGAGGAGTTGGGATCTGTCTTCAGGTTACTCTATTATACTGAGTGACACTACCACTATACTAAATGGGATAGATTTCAAACAAATCAAACAGGGAATCAATGAGACACTGTTGATAATCAGCAGCATGGTCCTGCATTTCCCTACTCTATCATTATCAGCACACCCTGGTTCAATTAAGAGGGCAGGAGAGCATAACAGGAGTAGCACCTAGCATATGTAAAAAGTGAGGTGCTCACCTGGTGAAGCTATAACAGACTACTTGCATCTCAAATAATAGAAGTGGCATGCAATAGACAGTGACAGTGTAAGTGGTAACTCATGCCACAACCAAAGAATCAAATAAAATCTCTATAGTCCTACCAAGTCTAGCCATGAATGGTGGTAGACAGCTAAACAATTAACCAGAAGTGGCAACTCCACAATATCTCCATCTCAGCAAGGTGGCAACCCAGCACATCAACATAAAAGTTAAGGCTAAATAATTCGTCGCCATCTTCAGCCAAAAGTGCTAAGTGGATGATCCATTTTGACTAGCTCCTAAGGTCCAAGATCACAAATTAGATTCCCTAGTGTGGAAACAGGCCCTTTGTCAGCCTTCAGCCAATTTGATTCACTCCATGATATCAAACAACACTGAAGGTAATTGATACTGATATAGGATGTGGGGTCCGATGACTTTATGGCAATAGCACTGAAAACTTGTGCTCTGGAATGGATTGTGGCCCAAGCCAAGTAGGTCCAGTACAGGACAAGTCTGGAGTCTCCTTGGGATGTGAAAAGTTGCTCTGGTATGTACAGTCCACAAAAAGCAGGACAAATCCTACCTTGCTAATCATACCCCGTCAATCTATTCTTGACTATAAAAGTGATCAAAGGGTTTAAAGGGTTAATGCTGATGTATGCATTAAGTATCACCGAGAATCAGAGTAGACTCTTCAGCCCAACTCATCCATGCTAATCAGTGAGGTGGGCAGGCCTAAACTGGATTTCCTAAACTGGACTAGTCCCATTTGCCTGTGTTTGGCTCATATCCATATAAACCTTTCCTAATCATGTATCTGTCCAAATGTCTATTAAATGTTATAATTTTGTGCTTCCTCTGGCAGCTTCTTCCATATATACAATACCGTCTGGGAAAACGTTGCCCCTCAGGTCCCGTTTGAATCTTTCCTCTTCTCATCTTAAACCTATGCCCTCTAGTTTTGAACTCGCCTATCTTGACTATTCACCTTATCCATGCTCCTCATGATTCTATAAAACCTCAATATGGTCACTTGTTAGGGTTGCCCATGATTGAGTGATACAAAATGGCCAACTACTGTCAGCCATGGGCAGCTGTTAACAGCATGTGGGAAAATATTTGCTTATTTAGTCTCTGCAAGTAGAACAATAATAACTGTCTAATTAAGATTGCTCAGATGAGATTGAATGTATAATTGCAGTTGTTTACATAGAAAAGAACATTTCACATGAGTTGTTTCTCTTGAATAAATTAAAATCAGTCTGTTACAACATTAAGAGTAGGTTTTAATTAAAATCCTTCATATAATCATTAACATAGATTCTGAAGTAGCAATAGATTTATTTATGTGTAAAAAAAAATCAGCAAGAGCATTAGAGGACAAGATTCAAACTATTCAGCTTCACACAGCAAAAATGGCTGCCCTTAACTTTACAGGGAGGAATGAATAAAGATTAGCAGATATTGGAATGTGAATTGAATGAACATATTAAGACAACTTGTTAGCTGAAGAATTCTAATACTAGGTGTAACCACATAACTTTATTGGAACTATTCTTTTGTATTCCCTGTAATTAGAAATTTTAAAAAGGTTTGAAAGTAAGAAGCAAGTATCTACATAATTGGCAGTTTACACAGTGCAACTGGCAAATGTTACTTGAATACAGTAACCACTGTGAAAAGCCACAAGGAGATAGATAATTCTGGGGAAACATTGTGAAGGACCGGGGTGGACCACCTCAATGATCAGCAAGTTTAAACTGTGTAAGATGCTAGACCTGAGAGCCAATTACAGAAGGATAATATAATACTGCTAACCAATAGTAATCAAGTGGGGGGGTGGTGTACACTTTGAAAGCTGTATAAGTTAAGACAATCTGAAACTTTCACGTGCCTTACTGTAAAGAACATTTTAACTGTAATGAAGTTGTATTAAAATAAAATTGTACCTGAATCTACCATCGGACTTAGACTCAGCATCATCCCCCCCCAGCCTTCTACACTCCAGGGAAAAAGTCCCAGTCAACCCAGCCTCTCCTTTAAAAACCTTCCCAACAGCCCTGGTTTCTCTTCACCCTCTCTCCTCACCGCTCTGTTCAAAAAATTTTGATTTTTACTCACCTTCCCAGCAGTCCTCCGCTTCTCTCTCTCACCCTGATCGAGTTTACAGGATTCTGAAGAGGGATGGTGAGCATCCAGAAATTGTGATACATATTGGCACCAATGAAATAACCAGGAAAGGGATTGAAGATCTGAAAAGTGACTACAGAGAGCTAGGTTGGAAGTAGAAGAGCAGGACAGGTAGAGTAGTGATCTTGGGGTTGCTACCAGTGCCAAGATATAGTGAGGTGAGGAACAGACAGACATGTGAAGTGTCTCTCACCTGTCACATTCTGCAGGAGGAACATGCAACTGCCCTAACATCCATATCCCACTACTCTGAAAGCCTGCTCAGAGCTAAACAAAGGAAGAGAAGAAAAAGAGAAACCTGAAAGCTTACCTAGTTTGCAGACTTTTAGTAAGGTTAGAGGAGGTGGGTGGGAGGGAGGCCGTTTGGTGTAGAATCTCGGGTTTAGATGTCACCCACTTAAAAACTCCCCAGAAGTCCTTCGCTCCTCTCGGCAAATTTGGCTATCTAGATTCAGAATTGGTTGCGTGACAGAAGGCAGAGTGGATGTGGATGGAAAGTATTCTGCTTGGAAGACAGGGTTGAGTGTGGTCCCACAGGGCCTCTGCTCTTTGTAGTTTTTACAAATGACTTGGATGAGGAGGTTGAGGGGTGGGTTAGTAAATTTGCAGATGACACAAAGGTTGGAGGCGTCGTCGATAGTATAGAGGGTACTGTAGGCTGCAGCGTGACATAGAAATGGCAGATGGAGTTCAATCTGGATAAATGCGAACTGATGCATTTTGGAAGGCCAAACTCGAATGCTGAATATAGGATTAAAGACAGGATTCTTGATAGTGTGGAGGAACAGAGGGATCTTGGTGTTCAAGTACATAGATCCCTCAAAGTTGCCACCCAAGTGGATAGGGTTGTTAAGAAAGCATATGGTGTTTTGTCTTTCATTAACAGGAGGATTGAGTTTAAGAGCTGCAGATTTTGCCACAGCTCTACAAGTCCCTGGTGAGACCACACTTGGAATATTGTGTCCAGTTCTGGTCACCCTTCTATAGGAAAGATACAGAGGCTTTGGAGAGGATGCAAAGAAAGATGAAGAGAGGTGACTTGATTGAGGTATACAAGATAATGAGAGGCATAGATAGAGTCAATAGCCAGAGACTTTTCCCCAGGGCAGGATTGACTGGTACAAGGGGTCATAGTTAAGATATTATGAGGAAGGTATAGAGGAGGCATCAGAGGTAGGTTCTTTATGCAGAGAGTTGTGAATGCAAGCAATGTGTTGCCATCGGTGGTGGTGGTGGAAGCAAATTCATTAGGGACATTTAAGCAACTGCTGGACATGCACATGGGCATCAGTGAATTGAGGGGTGCATAGGTTAGGTTATTTTATTTTATGTTGGGATGAATCCTCGGCACAACATCGTGGGCCAAAGAGCCTGTTCTCTACTTTTATATGTTCTATAACCCAATTGCTCCATTGTCAGTAACATCCTTGTTAGCCATTTTTTCTTACTCTTTCCAGTTTAATAATATCCTTCCTATACCAGATCAACCATAACTATACAGTTTTTGAAATGTGGTCTTACCTATGTCTTGTACAGCCATAACATGATGCTCTAACTCCTGTACCCAATCCTCTGAGCAATGAAATCACAAGTGCCAAACACGGCCTTCATCACATGATCTACCTGTGAAGCCACTTTCAAGGAACAATGAACCTGCACCCGCAGATCTTTTGTTCAACACAACACCCCAGGGCCCTACCATTAACAGTGTAAGTCCTGCACTAATTGGTCTTCCTAAACTGCAACACTGCATTTATCTAAATTAGCTCAAGGCCTACTGGCCCTGTTAATCAAGACCTTATGTTTTCTTAAATAGCTTTCTTCACTGTTCACTGTATGACCAACTTTGTCTCATCCACAAACCTACTAAACAAGTCTCCTATGTTCTCACTCAAATTTGTTTGTATAAACGTGACAACAGAGTGTTACAATAAAGGAAAGCATACCAAATGCCTTTTTCACTATCCTATCCACCTGCAACTCCACTTTGAACTTGCACTGCAAGGTGTCTTTTACCACTGTCATGAAAGGTTGAAGATTAGATTAGATTAGATTAGATTTACAGTGTGGAAACAGGCCCTTCGGCCCAACAAGTCCACACCGACCCGCCGAAGCGTAACCCACCCATACCCCTACATTACCCCTTACCTAACACTACGGGCAATTTAGCTTGGCCAATTCACCTGACCCGCACATCTTTGGACTGTGGGAGGAAACCAGAGCACCCGGAGGAAACCCACGCAGACACGGGGAGAGCGTGCAAACTCCACACAGTCAGTCGCCTGAGTCGGGAATTGAACCCGGGTCTACAGGCGCTGTGAGGCAGCAGTGCTAACCACTGTGCCACTTTGTTCAGCAACACTCCCTAGGACCTTACCATTAAGTGTATAAGTCCTGGTCTGATTTGCTTTCCCAAAAAATCAGCACCTCACATTAAATTAAACTCCATCTGCACCCTCCACAGCCCATTGGCTCATCCAATCTAGATCCCTTTATACTCCAAGGTAACCTTCTTCACTGATCATCACACTGCCAATTTTGTTGTCATCTGCAAACTTACTAACTATACCTCCTATGTTCACATGCAAATCATTTATATAAATGACAAAAAGTAGTGAACGCAGCATCGATCCAAAAGTGGTTACAGGCCTCCTTTTGAAAAACAACCCTCCACCATCACATTCTACCTTCGAGCCAGTTCTGTATCCAAATGGCTAATTTTCCCTGCATTCCATGTGATCTAACTTTGCTAGCCATGAAGAACCTTGTCAAGCGTCTTAGTGAAGTCCATATAGATCACGTTCACTGTTCTGCCCCTTCTTCAAAAAAAAACTCCATCAAATTTGAGAGACATGATTTCCCACGCACAAAGCCATGTTGACTACCCCTAATCAGTCCTTGCCTTTCCAAATACATGTACATCCTGTCCCTCAGGATTCCATCCAATAATATGCCCACCACAGATGTCAGGGTCATCAGTCTATAGTTCCCTGGCTTTTCCGGACCACCTTTCTTAAATAGTGGTACCACGTTTGCCAACCTCCAGTTTTCTAGCACCTCAGCTGTGACTATCAATGATCCAAATATCTCAGCAAGGGGCCCAGCAATCACTTGCTTAGCTTCTCAGAGTTCTAGAGTACACCTGATTAGGTCCTGGGGACTAATCCACTTCTATGCATTTCAAGACATCCAACACCTCCTCCCTTGTAATTTTTAAGATGTCACTATCTATTTCCCTACATTCTATAGCTTCCTTTTCCTTCTCCACCGTAAACACTGATGCAAAACATTAGTTTAGTATCTCCTCCACCTCCTGCGACTCCACACAAAGGCCACCTTGCTGATCTTTGAGGGGGCCTGTTCTCTCCCACATTATCCTTTTGTCCTTAAATTTATTTATGAAAAATTTTTTTGATTCACCTTAACCACATTTGTCAAAGCTATCTCATGTCCCCTTTTTGCCCTCCTGATTTACTTAACTATACTCCTTACTGCCTTTGTATTCTAAGGATTCTCTCAATCTCTCTCGTCTATGCCTGACATACGCTTCCTTCTGTTATTTAATCAAAACCTCCGTTTCTCTAGTCATCTAGCATTTCTTGCATCTACCAGCTTTTCCTTTTACCCTAGACGTCTGTCTCAGAACTGTGCACTAGTAAATAAAGGGAGACTTGGTGACGAGAACCAGTCTCTCTGCAGTTATTTCAGCAGTGACAAGAGTGTGATTTTTTTTTCTGGGCACATGGCATTGGGGCAAATGAAAAGCAATGAGTAATCCTTCTGACTGCGTGTGAACCCACCGCATTTCTGGTTATAAGAGACTCCAGACATTAAAACCTTCCAAGAGTGGACGAAGTTGGTTAAGGAATATTACAACCTCGAACCTTCTCTAATCCTGAGATGCTTTCTGTCTTAGTCAGCAGTTAGAGAACTGGGGGAATCGTATCAGGATTTTTGATGAGGTTATGATGGCTGGCAGAGGCCTGTGATTTTTGGGTTAACCCTGAATAAGATGATGAAGCATCATTTGGTATGTGGGATTAAAGACATAACTATGCAGAAGTGCCTACTCGCTGAAGCCTACCTGGACTTCAAACAGGAACCACATTAGAAAATGGAAGAAGTGGAACATAGGAATCACACAGCATCCCAATGGAAGAGGACACCCTCACCTGCCCAACTGAGCTTGGGGAACACCACTTGAGTGTAGGCAATCAGAGAGCTTCAGGGCACGTCCTGAGCAGAGGGATCCTAGGCCAACCCACAGCAGAACTCCACCACAGCCATCCAAGGATTTCCAAGGTAAAAATGGTGGCAAAAAGCTGTGCGTGATGGTCAGGCTTGGATGCTGTCATTTATACCACAAGCAGCAAGAGTCCCAACACTGATCTCAGCAGAACTCCACTGAACACAGGTCTCCAGTCACAGGAACCTGGGGCAGTGGTGGGGCAGTGCCCAGAGTGCTAATAAGGAAAACACCTGCCACCAGCAATACCCTAAAATTCGTGGGAATGGTTGGATAAATCTTGGACTCTGAATGGGCATCCACAATGACCAGGAATATTGAGCCCATGACAAAGTGATTGGATGGGCATAAAGTTCTTCTGGCAATAATAAATAATAATTGAGAGGCTGTGATTATATCATTCCAAATACATGGACTCCCAGAAGTATTGGTCGCTGATAATGGGACATCATTTACCAGCAGGAATTTGAATATTTCCTAAAGTCTAATGGCATTCAGCACATAAGTAAAGCTCGACACCATCCAGGTCCAACAGTCTAGCGGAAAGACCGGTCCAAATATTGAAGGCAGGCTTAAAGAAACAGTGTCAATTGACACCAAACTATCCCGGTTCCTGTTCGATTATAGGATCACACCACATGCAACAACAGGGATAGCTCCAGCAGAGTTACTGATGGGGAGAAGACTCCACACCAGGCTAAACCTGATATTTCCAAACCTGAGGGGGTGGGTGAGATGGCAGCAGGAATGCCAATGCTGGCCAAATGCCTCCTACATTCAAGTCAATGTAATTTATTTATACCACAAGCAGCAAGAGTCCCAACACTGATCTCAGCAGAATTCCACTGAACACAGGTCTCCAGTCATAGGAACACCCTCTGCTTCCTGCCACTCAGCCAATTTTGAATCCAATTAATCGAATTTTCTTGGATCCCATGAGCTCATACCTTCACTACCAGTATCCTATGCAGGGCTCTTTCAAAAGCATTAGTGAAGTCCAAGTAGACTATGACAAATGCATGCCTATTTCAGTCCTGATCAGTGCTAGACAAAAAGCTTGAAAGTGAAATTATCTTTCTGCAAAATTTTCATTCTGTTACACATAGCATTTATCATAGAATCTCAGAATTGGTATGGTGCAGAAAGAGGTTAATCCAAAGCTTATGCCTGCAGCAGCTCTTCGAACAATGTTACCTAGAGCCAGTCTCCTGTTTTTTCCACTTACGCTTGCACTTTATTTCTATTAATTTAATGTTCTCTTGAATGTCTCAATTGAATCTGACTCCACCATATTTCTAGGTAGTGTATTGCACAGCTTGCTATATGGAAAAAGAAATTTTCTCACTTCTTTTCATCAACTGCTTCTTTGCACATTTCTTTAAACCTATACCCTCCCATCTTTTCCTCATAGAAGTGAGAACAGCTTCACCCCAGCCTGTTTGTGCTTTGAAAACTTCTATCAAATCTCCTGTCAGCCATCTTCTCTCCAAAGAGAACAGTTCCAGCTTCTTCAATCTCTCCTCATAACTGAAGTTTCTCATTCCTGAAATCAATCTTGCAAATTGCCTCCACGTTCTCTCCATTGCATTTGCATCTTTCCGATGTGGCACTCACAGCTGTACACAATTATTCAGCTGAGATATAACAAGCACCTTATGCAAATTCAATATCATCTCCTTGTTCCTGTAATCTATGCCCCTATTAATAAATATCAGAAATAAACAAGGATTCCAATACTGACCCATGGAGAACTCCACTAACCCTAATCTTCCTCCAGACTAAAAACTATCTATTGAACATTACTCTGTTTCCTATCATACGGTATATGTATACAATGGGTGTATATGTGCACATCAGACAATATCCATATTTCTTACATATGCATCAGATTTCAGTCTAATTAGATTGACTTACCTCTAGCACCGAACATGTAGTCTATTAACATATTCACATGTTTGTCTAACGATTCCATTTGGTTCTGAAATAAATATTTAAATCACTTTAGTTTTATGTATGATATTATAAGTCCAGCCATAAAACCTTAGCTGCTAACTTCACTTCACTTCAGCTGCTCAATTCTAATCACCCTAAACATTTTAACACTAACAGTAAAATTCAATTTTGATGTCTTAACCACACTGTTTCATTGATCAACTGGCTGGGATCCCTGTGAATGTTTAAAATGCATACCATCATTATTATATTACACATTTGTATTCATTTGAAAACAAGAGTATATTTGCAACTTATAATGTATAGTATTCTATTAACTGGGATCCTAGGTGACACAAACATCCTGTTAATATAAGCTACAGCAAATATATGTTTAAAATTTAATACATTTAATTTAGTTCCAATTCATTTGAAGATCAGATAAACAAAAGGTCGCATCAAACCATTTCAAATAAATCTTTTGAAAAATAACGTGCATTTATATAATTCCTTACTATGTCCTCATCATAGCCAAAAATCCAAAATAATAGAGTTTATCATTCTACTATACTGTTTCATATTCAATACAGAACTTGTTTGGAACTAGTTACATGTGCAGTTAGGAACTAGTTACATGTGCAGTTAAACTCTTTATTACTAGCAATTGCTATACAGTAGCGGTAACCAGGTCCAGTACTCAAGCAAAGGCACCTATACAGACAGATACAGTGACATAATAGGTGATCTTACAGAATGAGTAACCCAGAAGGCTGGGCTAATAAACTAGATATGAATTGAAGTCCTAACAGGGTAAAGAGAGGAATTTGAATTCAGTTAATTCCCCTCTAAAATGATCTAGCATGCCTCAAAGAATCAAATGTCTATGAGCAAGAGCAAGTATAATGAAACTGAATGGACCACTTAGCATCAACCGTAACAAAATCAGACAGCTCAAGCAACATTACTATTAATAACTGTTGACTTGTGGCAAAATTGGCACAGTTGCCTCACACATAGTCAACTGACAGCTTGACATAGTTGTAGTTACATAATTATGGCTGTTGCCAAATTAAGAGCCGTGCCAGCCCATCAGCACAGTCCATCATTCAATGAGATCAATGACTGAACTGCGATAGATCTCCGTATAACCACTTTTGTTCCATATTCCATTGCAAACCCCATAGTACCTTTAGATATCAAAAACCTATCAACTTTAGATCCAAAATACAAAACTCCATCTTTGCTATCCCTGGGTTTGGCTTGCCCACTAAGGTGAAAACACTTTGCTAAATAGTAGAGGAGGAGTGTTTCTTGGAGTCTTCAACATTGATTCAGCTCGAAGAAGACTTAGGGTATCAAGTCAAGCGAACCTTATTTGACTTCCATTTACCATCTTCCCTCAGCTAATGAAACAATAATCCGATAGGGTGAGAACATCTTAGAAGATGCACTAAGGGCACAAAATTTCTCTGAGTAAAAGATGTCAATGTCCATGACCAAGAGTGGCTCACTAAGCCCACTGATGAGCAAACTGGCTGTGTCTGGAAGCTCGTGGACCGTCAGTGTTGGGATGACTGTCTCTTTAATTTTGGTTTCTTCCTCCAAAGTTTCAGAGGTGTTCCCTATCTCTTCCCCAGTTTCAGATGTATAGCCTCTCCAAACCTGTTCCAATGTTTGTCATCCCTAAGGTTCTGAGGACGCCTGAGTGGTTAGACAGCTATTGAGTTCTTAACAAGTGTCACTGGACTTGAAACATTAACTCTGATCTTTCTCCACAGATGCTGCCAGACCTGCTGCTTAGTTTCTCCAGCAATTTCTGATTTTTTGGGTCAGCCAGACATACCTGGGCATAGAATGGTACAGAATAAGCTCACCCTCTAGTGTCTGCCACCATATGGATGTTCCTTTAGCCAAAGCTGTCAGTGTTTGTGATGCCACATTGTTGGGCACAAATCCACTTAGAGTCTGGAATGGATTAAAATCAGAAATCTTTATCACCAGCATGCAGGGACACACTGACAACTGTCAAACATCAATGGTAGTAACAGATGTTATGCAAAAATATCAATACCATTCCATTTCTAGGTCAAAAGTGGGGAAAAATTAGGAAAAACTGAAAGAACAATGGAAGCTGTCATCTGAAATAAAAACAGAAGTTGCTGGAAAATCTCAGCAGGTCTGGTAGCCTCTGTGGAGGGAAATCAGAGTTAATGTTTTGGGTCCAGTGACCCTTCTTCAGGACATTCTGATTGATTACAAAAAGTGAATTACATAATCAAATCAAGAATTTGGATGACTGGGTCACATTTGGGCCAAACTGGTCTTCTTTACAATAAAGTATTCCTTATTTATAAAATTTTTAACAATGACAAAACATTTCAACTTGAATAATACACTTTCAAGAAAATTCATCTTTTCTGTACAGTGTGTTAAATTCTACATGGTTATAATGGACTTAATATTGACAAAAGATATTAAAACCAAAGGCAAAAATATGTCAAATTGGAATTAAGAAAATATTCAATTAATATAAATATTGTTTACTATGTTTTACTAGGTTTCGCAATAAAATTTTAAATTTACAGTATATAAAAAAAGGACATAGAACATTACAGCACAGTGCAAGCACTTCGGCCCTTGATGTTGTGCTGACCTGTGAAACCAATCTAAAGCCCATCTAACCTAAACTATTTCATTTTCATCCATGTGTTTAACCAATGACTGTTTAAATGTACTTAATATTGGCGAGTCCATTACTGTTGCAGGCAGGGAATTCCACGCCTTTACTACTCTCTGAGTAAAAAACCTGATATCTGTCCTATATCTGTCACCCCTCAGTTTAAAGCTATGTCCCCTCATGCTAGCCGTCACCATCCGAAGAAAAAGACTCTCACTGTCCACCCAATCTAATCTTCGGATTGTCTTGCATACCTCTATTAAACTGGCTCTTAACCTTCTAATGAAAACAGCCTCATTTCCCTTACCTTTCCTCATAAGACCTTCCCTCCATACCAGGCAACATCCTCTGCACCCTTTCCAATGCTTCAGGATCCATCCGATAATGCGGTGACCAGAACTGTACGTGATACTCCAACTGCAGCCGTACCGTGGATTTGTACAGCTGCAACATGACCTCATTGTTCCGAAACTCAATCCTTCGACCAATAAAAGCTAACATACCGTACGCCTTCTTAACAACCCTATCAAACTGGATGGCAACTTTCAGGGGTCTATGCATAGATACTAAGATCTCTCTGCCCATCCACACTACGAAGAATCTTATCAGTAGCCCAGTACTCAGTATTCCTATTACTCCTTCCAAAGTGAATCACCTCACACTTTTCTTCATTAAACTCCATTTGCCACCTCTCAGCCCAGCTCTGCAGTTTATCTATGTCCCTCTGTAACCTGCAACATCCTTCTGCACTATCCACAACTCCAACGGCTTTAGTGTCTTCCACAAATTTACTCACCCATTCTTCTACACCCTCATCCAGGTCGTTTACAGAAATGACAAACAGCAGTGGCCCTAAAAACAGATCCTTGCAGTACACCACTAGTAAATGAACTCCAGGATGAACATTTCCTATCAACCACCATCCGCTGTCTTCTTTCAGCTAGCTAATTTCTGATCCATACCACTAAATCACCCTCAATCCCATGTCTCCATATTTTCTGCAATAACCTACTGTGGGGAACCTTATCAAATGCTTTACTAAAATCCCTATACAGCACATCAACCGCTTTACCTTCATCCACCTGAATCAATGAACTCAATAAGGTTTGTGAGGCTTGACCTCCCTTTCACAAAACTGTGTTAAATATCTCTAATCAAATTATTCCTGTCTTGATTATTATAAATCCAATCTCTTCTAATCCTTTTCAAAATTTTGCCCACAACAGAAGTACGCCTTCTTAACAACTGAAGGCGTAAGGCTTACTGGTCTATAATTACCAGGGTTGTCTCTACTCCCCTTCTTGAACAAGGGAATAATATTTGCTATCCTTCAGTCTTGTAGCACTATTCCTGTAGATAATAACAACATAAAGATCAAAGCCAAAGTCTCTGCTATCTCCTCCTTGGCTTCCTAGAGAATCCTAGGATAAATCCCATCCGGCCAAGGGGATTTAACTATTTTCACACTTTCCAGAATTGCTAACACCTCCTCCTTGTGAAACTGGATCCCATCTAGTCTAGTAGCCTGTATCTCAGTATTCTCCTCGACAACATTTTCTTTTTTCCTGTGTGAATACTGACAAACAATATTCATTTAACTCTTCCCCAATCTCTTCGGACTCCAAATACAACTTCCCAGTACTATCCTTGATTAGCCCTACTCCTATCCTAGTCATTCTTTTATTCCTGATATACCTATAGAAAGCTTTAGGATTTTCCTTGATCCTATCTGCTAACGACTCCTCATGTTCCCTTCTGGCTCTTCTTAGCTCTCTCTTTAGGTCTTTCATGGCTACCTCTCAAGCACCCTAACTGAGCCTTCACATCTCATCCTAACATAAGCCTCCTTCTTCCTCTTGACAAGAGAATCAACTTCTTTAGTAAGCCATAGTTTCCTTGCTCGATCAGTTCATCCTTGCTTGACAGTTACATACTTATCAAGGACACGCAGTAGTTGTTGTTCCTTGAATAAGATCCACATATCAATTGTGCCCATCCCCCACAGTTTCCTTCCCTATCCTATGCATCCTAAATTTCACCCAATCACATCATAATTGCCTTTCCCCTAGCTATAATCTTGCCTTGCGGTATATACCTATCCCTTTCCATTGCTAAAGTAAACGTAACCAAATTGTGGTCACTATCACTAAAGTGCTCACCTACCTCCAAATCTAACACCTGGCCTGGTTCATTCCCCAGTACCAAGTCCAGTGTGGCCTCGGCTCTTGTTGGCCTGTCTGCATACTATATCAGGAAACCATCCTGCACACATTGGACAAAAACTGACCCATCTAAAGTACTCGAACTATAGCATTTCCAGTCAATATTTAAAACGATTAAATCCCTCATAACAACTACCCTATTACTTTTGCTCCTATCCAGAATCATCTTTGCAATCCTTTCCTCTACATTGCTGGAACTTTTTGGGAGGCCTATAGAAAACTCTTAATAGGGTGGCCTCTCCTTTCCTGTTTCTAACCTCAGCCCATACTACCTCAGTAGACACATCTTTATCAAACATCCTGACACTGTAATACTGTCTTTGACTAACAATGCTACACCTCACCCTCTTTTCCCATGTTCTTTATTCTAACTGAAACATTTAAACCCCTGAACCTGCAACAACCATTCCTGTCCTGTCCTTGCTCTATCCATGTCTCCAAAATGGCCACAACATCGAAGTCCCATGTACCAATCCATGCTACAAGTTCACTCACCTCATTCAAGATGCTCCTGGTGTTGATGTAGACACACATCAAACCACCTTCCTGCCTGCCAGTATACTCCTGAGACCTTGAAACCTTATTCATGGCCTTACTACTCTCAATCTCCTGAACACAGGAGCTGCAACTCAGGTTCCCACCCCCCCCCGACTGAATTAGTTTAAACCCTCCCAAAGAGCACTAGCAAAGATCACCCCCACCCCTACAAGGATATTGGTACCCCTCTGGTTCAGGTGTAGAGGGCCAGTTTGTAGAGGTTCCACCCAACCCAGAATGACCGTCAATTATTCAGGTATCCGAAACCCTCCCTCCTGCACCATCCCTGTAGCCACATGTTCAACTGCTCTCTCCTTATTCCTTGCCTCGTTAGCATGTGGCACGGGTAATAAAACAGAGAAAACAATCTGTTTGTTCTAGCTCTGCGCTTCCACCTTAGCTCCCTGAATTTCTTCCTTAAATCCCCATCCCTCTTTCTACCTATGTTGTTAGTGCCGATGTGGACCACGACTTGGGGCTGCTATCCCTCCCCCTCAAGGATCTCAAAAAAACAATCTGAGACATCACATACCCTGGCACCTGGAAGGCAATGCACGAACCACAAGTCTCTCTCGTTCCCACAGAACCTCTTTTCTGTCCTCTTAACTATTGAGTCCCCAATGAGCACTCCTCTCCCCCCTTCCCTTCTGAGCAACAGGGTCAGACTCTGTGCCATGGGGTAAGTTGTCCCCTCCCCCATAACAGTATCCAAAACGGTATACATGTTATTGAGGGGAACAGCCACCGGGGATCTGTGCATTGACTGCTTCTTACCCCTTCTAACAGTCACCCAAGTATCTTCATTTCTTGGAGTAACTATCTCCGTGTAACTTTTATATAACTGTCTCTGCTCCTGAACTTTTTTTTGCTCCCCCTTTGCCTGGATGGTGCAGCCCCATAATCACTCCAGAAGCTTGACATTATTCAGCGCAGATTTATTCGTCATTGTACCTCTACAGTGGTAGCCCCAACTTTTAGTGCATTCCTCAAAACATCAGGCCGACCAAATTGTGACTTTCACCAAGTTGATGGTCCTCCAGGTGTAGTTCATGTTTGATTTGATATGCACCCCAGACAACAGACCATAAACCAGTCCAGGCCAAGGTGAGTGAATAGACCATAAACCAGTCCAGGCCAAGGTGAGTGAATAGACCATAAACCAGTACAGGACAAGGTGAATGAAATGCAATCATAGACTACATATCAGCATTCAGATGCATTAGACAAATTTACATGGGGATACAAATCCAAGGAATGAAGAAGACATGTTACAAGAACTTGAAATGTATTCATGTGGTGCCCAGGCATGGATCAGGAAAGAGGTAAGTTATAGTCACTAACATTGTGTTTGTACACAACATAACCGCAAGGAAAGGCATTTGTGTGGGAAACCAACCTCGACACAAGGGCACTTGGGAAAATTTGCAGATTGACTTTACAGGGTCCTTATCTAAGTGCAAGGGGAATGCTTACTTCTTGGTGATGATAGATCAATTCATTAAGTGAATCAAAGCACTTATGATCAGGAAGTACACTGCAGATACAGATCACTAGATACAGAGAGGAAGTGATACTGTGGTTATGGGTACCCCTGCAGATTCTAGTCAAGGGACCCACTTTACAGACAAGCTTGTGAAAACTATATTGTAATTTCTGGGAGTCAAGCAGAAATTGCACAACCAGTGGTGCTCAGGGGTAGTACAAAACATGAATCCAACCAAAAGACATCCAGTTGAAAGGCCATTGCAATATCACTGAGATTATTGGCTATTCACAACTGAACAATCAAATTGATCCTTTATGAACTAATGACTGAGGTTACAAGGCTCCAAAGGGTTTAATAATAGGGATCATTGAAAGAAAACTGATGAAAGATAAGATTACAGACTATATTATGGAACTATGTAAGCAGCTCTGAGTTTTAATTATAAAAGTAATGCAGCAGCAGAAGCTCCTAGCAAAGCTCCAAACTGAGGCGTGAATTTAAATCACCATTCAAATAATTCCTGAGGTCAAAGAAAAAGCAATGGGGAAGTGACCCCAGCAAAGCCAGGATTGGCCTTCCCCTGGTCACTGCCTTACACAATGTTGATGATTTGCTTATGCTTAAACATGTGGTGAGGGGATATGGAATCAAACACGACTTGAAATAACTTCACAGACGCTGGCATCCATTCAACCAAGCAAGCCTTTATTTACACGTGGACAGTTCTTGACACCGACCCAGCTCCCTCAGAGCCAGCTCTCAGAGTGAACAAGATGACTGACATTCCTGTTTATATGTAATTCCACTTTTCAAGAAAGGAAATAGGGAAATCCCCGGCAATTACAGATCAGTCAGTCTCACGTCTGTCGTCTGTAAGGTGTTAGAAAGGATTCTGAGGGATAGGATTTATGACCATCTGGAAGAGCATGGCTTGATGAAATGTAGTCAGCACAGCTTTGTGAGGGGTAGGTCATGTCTCACAAATCGTACTGAGTTCTTTGAGGATGTGACTGAACAAGTTGATGAGGGTCGAGCTGTGGATGTGGTGTATATGGACTTCAGTAAGGCATTTGATAAGGTTCCCCATGGTAGGCTCGTTCAGAAGGTCAGGAGGAATAGGATACAGGGAAATTTAGCTGTCTGGATACAGAATTGGCTGGTCAACAGAAGACAGCGAGTGGTAGTGGAAGGAAAGTATTCTGCGTGGAAGTCAGTGGTGAGTGGTGTTCCACAGGACTCTGTTCTTGGGCCTCTACTCTTTGTAATTTTTATTAATGACTTGGATGAGGAGATTGAAGGATGGGTTAGCAAGATGTTGTTGACAGTATAGAGGACTGTTGTAGGCTGCAGCATGACATTGACAAGATGCAGAGACGGGCTGAGAGGTGGCAGATGGAGTTCAACCTGGATAAATGTGAAGTGAGGGTAAAAAATGAGGTCTGCAGATGCTGGAGATCACAGTTGAAAATGTGTTGCTGGTTAAGGCACAGCAGGTCAGGCAGCATCCAAGGAATAGGAAATTTGACGTTTCGAGCATAAGCCCTTCATCAGGAATGAGGAGAGGGTGCCAGGCAGGTTAAGATAAAAGATAGGGAGGAGGGACTTGGGGGAAGGGTGATGGAGATGTGATAGGTGGAAGGAGGTCAAGGTGAGGGTGATAGGCCGGAGTGGGGTGGGGGCGGAGAGGTTAGGAAGAAGATTGCAGGTTAGGAGGGCGGTGCTGAGTTGAGGGAACCGACTGAGACAAGGTGGGGGGAGGGGAAATGAGGAAACTGGAGAAATCTGAGTTCATCCGTAGTGGTTGGAGGGTTCCCAGGCGGAAGATGAGGCGTTCTTCCTCCAACCGTCGTGTTGTTATGTTTTGCCGGTGGAGGAGTCCAAGGACCTGCATGTCCTCGGTGGAGTGGGAGGGAGAGTTAAAGTGTTGAGCCACGGGGTGGTTGGGTTGGTTGGTCCGGGCGTCCCTGAGGTGTTCTCTGAAGCGTTCCGCAAGTAAGCAGCCCGTCTCCCCAATGTAGAGGAGGCCACATCGGGTGCAGCGGTTGCAATAGATGATGTGTGTGGAGGTACAGGTGAACTTGTGGCGGATATGGAAGGATCCCTTGGGGCCTTGGAGGGAAGTGAGGGAGGAGGTGTGGGCGCAAGTTTTACATTTCCTGCGGTTGCAGGGGAAGGTGCCGGGAGTGGAGGTTGGGTTGGTGGGGGGTGTGGACCTGACGAGGGAGTCACGAAGGGAGTGGTCTTTGCGGAACGCTGATAGGGGAGGGGAGGGAAATATATCCCTGGTGGTGGGGTCCGTTTGGAGGTGGCGGAAATGACTGCGGATGATACGCTGTATACGGAGGTTGGTGGGGTGGTAGGTGAGAACCAGTGGGGTTCTGTCCTGGTGGCGGTTGGAGGGGCGGGGCTCAAAGGCAGAGGAGCGGGAAGTGGAGGAGATGTGGTGGAGGGCATCGTCGATCACGTTTGGGGGGAATCTGCGGTCCTTGAAGGAGGAGGCCATCTGGGCTGTGCGGTGTTGGAACTGGTCCTCCTGGGAGCAGATGCGGCGGAAATGAAGGAATTGGGAATATGGGATGGAGTTTTTACAGGGGGCAGGGTGGGAGGAGGTGTAGTCCAGATAGCTGTGGGAGTCAGTCGGTTTGTAGTAGATGTCTGTGTTGAGTGGGTTGCCTGAGATAGAAATGGAAAGGTCTAGGAAGGGGAGGGAGGAGTCTCAGACAGTCCAGGTGAATTTGAGGTCGGGATGGAAGGTGTTAGTAAAGTTGATGAACTGTTCAACCTCCTCGTGGGAGCACGAGGCAGCGCCGATACAGTCATCGATGTAGTGGAGGAAAAGGTGGGGGGTGGTGCCAGTGTAGTTGCGGAAGATGGACTGTTCCACATATCCTACGAAGAGACAGGCATAGCTGGGGCCCATGGCAACTCCTTTAGTTTGGAGGAAGTGGGAGGATTGAAAAGAGAAGTTATTCAGGGTGAGGACCAGTTCAGTCAGTGAAAGTCAGTAAATGTGAAGTGATGCATTTTGGAAGGTCGAACTTGAAAGTTGAGTACAGGATTAAAGACAGGATTCTTGGCAGTGTGGAGGAACAGGGGGATCTTGTTGTGCAGGTACATAGTTCCCTTAAAATTGCCACCCAAGTGGACAAGGGTGTTAAGAAAACATATGGTGTTTTGGCTTTCATTAACAGCGGGACTGAGTTTAAGAGCCGTGAGGTCTTGTTGCAGCTCTATAAAACTTTGGTTCGACTGCACTTGGAATACTGTGTTCGGTTCTGGTCACCTTATTATAGGAAAGATGTGGATGCTTCGGAGAGGGTTCAGAGGAGGTTTACCAGGATGCTGCCTGGAATGGAGGGCTTATCTTACGAAGAGAGCTTGACTGAGCTCGGACTTTTTTTCATTGGAAAAAAAGGAAGAGAGGGGACCTAATTGAGGTGTACAAGATAACGAGAGGCATAGATAGAGTCGATAGCCAGATACTATTTCCCAGGGCAGAAATTGTTAACACGAGGGGTCATAGTTTTAAGCTGTTTGGCGGAAAGTACAGAGGGGATGTCAGAGGTGGGTTCTTTATGCAGAGAGTTGAGAGAGCATGGAATGCGTTGCCAGCAGCAGTTGTTGAAGCGAGGTCATTGGGGATATTTGAGAGACTGCTGGACATGCAAATGGTCACAGAAATTTGAGGGTTCGTACATAAGGTTTACCTTACATGAGGATCAATGTCAGCACAACGTGGGCTGAAGGGCCTGTTCTGTGCTGTACTGTTCTATGTTCTATATCTATCAGCCAGGGCTCCCTAATTGGGTCAGATTAATAGCCCCAACCTAGCAGCTCATCTTCTACGAAGTCCACCTGGCTGACTTTGTCACAATCAAGCCAACCCTCCCCATCTGGTTCTTTTTTCTGTAGCTGCTCCTGGGGCACTTTAGCTCTGGGTCAGTCAGGTTCCTCCAACTCTGCCCTTGATACCCGCAGCGTGTAATGCAGAGTAGCTCACTTCTTGTGCCTGGAGAATCAGCACGGTGGCACAGTGGTTAGCACTGCTGCCTCACAGCACCAGATACCCGGGTTCAATTCCCACCTCAGGCTGTGTGGAGTTTGCACATTCTTCCTGTGTCTGTGTGGGTTTCCTCCCACAGTCCAAAAATGTGCAGGGGAATGGGTCTGGGTGGGTGTTGGTTCAGTGTGGACTTGTTGGGCCGAAGGGCCTGTTTCCACAATGTAAGTAATCTAATCATAAGAAATTTATTCTCTTCTTCAGGTGGCAAAGGTGCCAGGGTGGCAACGTCCACTGTATCCATCTCAGACTCCAAGGTATCTTCGATGACTGACAGACAGGGAGATCCCACAGGTTCCAGGACAGTCAGAAACGCTGTTAAAGAGCTGGGAATGTTTTGCTCCCACAGTGTTTACAAGTTTGAAATTTATATAGTCCACATGCTTGTTCAGCATTGTCACTTGAACTTTACATCACTGGACCTGACATCGTATTGAGCATGCTTCATGTCCATGTAGGGCCATTTCCATGGCTGTTACACTAAACTTTGTCCCCTGAGGTAAAGGGTTCATCTCGCTTAGTGCAGTCTTGTATTCGACATTATCATTCCTGATGCCATTTCACACTCTCCACCAGGTCAGTAGGAGGATAAGATTTAGAACATAGAACATAGAACATTACTGCACAGTATAGGGCCCTTCGGACCTCGATGTTGCACCAACCTGTGAAATCAATCTGAAATCCATCTAACCTGCACTCTCTCTTTTTCATCCATACGATTACCCAATGACAATTTAAATGTCCTTAAAGTTGACAGGTTCACTCCTGTTAAGGTAGTGCGTTCCACACCCCTACTATTCTTTGAGTAAAGGAACTCATCTGACATCTGTCCTATATCTATCACCCCTCAACTTAAAGCTATGTTGCCTCGTGCTCGCCATCACAATCCGAGGAAAAATGCTTTCACTGTCCACTCTAACTCTCTGATTATCTTATATGTCTTAATTAGGTCATCTCTCAAACTTCTTTTCTCTAACAATAACAGCCTCAAATCCTTTCCTTTCCTCATAAGATCTTCTCTCCATACCAGGCAACATCCTAGTAAATCTCCTCTGAACCCTTTCTAAAGCTTCCACGTCCTTCCGATAATGCATTTATCAGAACTGTACGTATTACTCCAAGTGTGGCTGCACCAGAGTTTTGTACACCTGTAGCATGACCTCACGGCTCCGAAACTCAATCCTTCTACCAATAAAGGCTAATATACCATATAGTCTTCTTAACAACCCTATCAACCTGGGTGGCAACTTTCAGGAATCTATGTACATGGACACCGAGATCTCTCTGCTCATCTACACTACCAAGAATCTTATCATTAGCCCAGTATTTTTTATTCTTATTCCTCCTTCCAAAGTGAATCACCTCACACTTTTCTGCATTAAGCTCCATTTGCCACCTCTCAGCCCAGCTCTGCAGCTTATCTATGTCCCTCTATAACCTCAACATCCTTCGGTGCTATCCACACCTCCACCAACCTTAGTGTCATCCACAAATTTACTAACCCATCCTTCTACGCCCTCATCCAGGTCATTTATATAAATGACAAACAACAGTAGACCCAAAACAGATCCTTGCAGTACACCATTGATAACTGAGCTGCAGGATGAACATTTCCCATCAACTACCATCCTCTGTCTTCTTTCAGCTAGCCAATTTCTGATCCAAACCACTAAATCGCCTTCAATCCCATGCCTCCGTATTTTCTGCAATAGCCTACCCTGGGAACCTTATCAAACACCTTACTGAAATCCATCTACACCACATCAATTGCTTTACCCTCATCCACCTGTTTGGTCATCATCTCAAAGGACTCAATAAGGTTTGTGAGGCACAACCTACCCTTCATAAGACCATGTTGACTCTCCGTAATCAAGCTATTTCTCTCTAGATGATTGTAAATCCTATCTCTTATAACCTTTTCCAACACTACCCACAACCGAAGTAAAGCTTGAGGTCTATAATTACCAGGGTTATCTCTACTCCCCTTCTTGAACAAGTGGACAACATTTATTATCCTCCAGTCTTCTGGCACTATTCCTGTTGGTATTGACAAAGACAAAATAAAAGATCAAAACTAAAGGCTCTGCAATTTCCTCCCTGGCTTCCCACAGAATCATAGGATAAATCCCATCTGGCCCAAGGATTTATCTATTTTCACACTTTCCAGAATTGCTAACAGTTCTTCCTTGTGAACGTTAATCCTGTCTAGTCTAGTAGCCTGTATCTCCTCAGACACCACACACAACTTCCCACTACTGTCCTTGATTGGCCCTAATCTTTCTCTAGTCATTCTGTTATTCCTGAAATACCTATAGAAAGCTTCAGGATTTTCCTAGATCCTACCTGCCAATGATTTCTTATGTCCTCTCCTGGTTCTTCTTAGTTCTCTCTTTAGGTCTCTTTAAGTGGCCCATTTAACCTGGTACTGAGTCTTCGCCCCATTAGTAAATCTGCTGGAGCTATCCCTGTAGTTACTTGAGGAGTGTCCTATAATCAAATAGGAACCAGGCTAGCTTGGTCTCTCATGAAGCTATAGACTGTTTCTTTAACCTTGTCTTCAATGTTTGGACTGCTCTTTCTGCCAGACCATTGGATAATGGCCAGTATGGAGCTGTCCTTATATGTCAGATACCATTCAACTTTAGGAAGTACTCAAATTCCCTGCTGGTCAATGATGGCCAATACTTACAGAAAACCATGTTTTGCAAAATATGTGCAGTTATTCTATCATTGTCCCCGTTTTTGATGAATAAATTCTATGCACATCCAGACACTTTGACACATGACTAAGAACACTGAGCCCATGAAAGGACCTACAAAGTCAACATATATCCGAGTTCAGGATTTACCCGGCCATTCCCACAAATGTGGGGGGAGGTGCTACCAATGATTTTTGTCCTTGACACTTTTGGCACTACCACACCAATGGGGTTATGTATGCATCGAATCCTGGCCTCCAGACCTAACTTCTCACCAACATCTTCATCTTGGAAACCTCTGGATGACCTGGTGGAGTTCATCCAGTATGTGGTGGTGATCTTTGCACATTACAATCACTCTTGCTCCACAAAATAATATGACGTCTTCTCCTGTGATCTGGTTACTCTGAGTCCAAAATGGTTCCAACTCTGGTTGTGATGGCCTTTTGGCTTCCCCCATAATCAGTTTTTCAGTTTTGTCAAGGCCAGATTTTGTGTTGAAAGTCTAATATTGTCAGCTGTGATTCGAAGTGTGTCCAGAAAATCTAAACCCATTACAGACTCTTCCAGTGGCAGTACCACTGGTGGTGTATCTGCCAGCAGGAGGCAGCTCAATGCATCCACATTTGCTACCTGGCCTCCCAGATGGTGTTCAAACTTATAATTATACATACTTATTATTAGAGCCCATTGCTGAATTTGGCCTCTTTATGGATGGTTCCAGGACCGTTGACCTTACGGAGGCTCTTTTGACTTCAGTAAAATTAAGGAATGGCAAGAAATTACTCAGGAAGGAGATGCAAACCCAATTGGGATAAATGTTATACGGAGCATTGTTTTGTTAAATAGCTAAAGGTTGCTAAGCATCAACCTCCCAAATCTAAACCTAAGAAAGATTCTGGTGCACAGAAGGAGGCACCTTTCAACCTCCACATGACCAGGATATATAGTCCATACAACTGGCCTGCCTACAGTCCCACCTGATTCTACCCAACCCATTACGATGTAGACTCGCAGTCAGACGAAAATGCATCACTGAATATGGCATCTGTAATGCTCTCCGCCACTTTTGATGCATATAAACCTTCTAGTCCCACTCCTCCCATCACCCAAGTACTCCGATTGATGGTCAGCAATAGTTGTCCTGAAGCTTATACCCCTTTTAAAGTTATAAGCATGATCAATGAGGAGTCTAAACCACTGAGGAAGACATCACTGGCTGGCTGGTCCAAACCTGCCAAATTTATTATCCCGTTACCTAGGGATGTTTTTCCCCTACTCAAAGTTGCATATTGCACCTCCTGGGTGGCTGTTAAGAATTCTTTTTCAGTGCCAGTCAGGAAAATGGTGATTAGTTAGAGGAAACCACAGAGGAGCAGCGGGGTCAGGAAATTATCCCCCAGGATGAGTGGCTCCAGAATTGAGCTGTGCAGGTCAGCTCAAACAGGGCCAGGGAGCACAGTGACTTTCGGGAGGTCACTTGATGCCTTCAAAAGAAAGGGGAACCTCTTGCTGATTTTGGGAGGGGGTGTCGCCCGCCTTAATGACACGTGGGAATCATCCGTGGGAGTACCTCTGGAAGGAATCAATCTTTTGGTGGTACAGACTCTGTTAATTTGTGTTGAGCTGCAGATAGCTCAGGCTTTCAAGCTTACCAATCTCACCTGGCAACAGCGAATTGGGGGCTGTAGTTACCTTCCTCACTACTGTGGGCTGACAAGTCTATTCAATAAAAGGGTAGAGGGTCCCAAGGTCTATTTTGTTCAATATCACCAATCTTATAATAAAAGGCCCCGAAGGTATTACCCACCTCAGTCAGATGGGGGTATGGGGGGTTGGGGGGGCCGGGTGTGGCGTGTGTGTGGGGGGGGGGGAGGGGGGGGATGTTGGCAGGGGCTGGTTCGGTCCAAGAATAGTGGCATTTGCTGTTAGTGTGGTCGGAAGGGTCATTGGGTTACTGACTGTCGGATGCAATTGGCTGCTGCTCCTGCAACTGCAGGAATTCAGCCCTCTGTGCATGGCACAACTTTTACACTCACGGACCCCTTCCAGAGGGGTTATCGTGACAGGCTGCCTTTATCCAGCTATCTTCTTCTCCCCTCGAAGACCCAATGATGGAAAGTGATGTTCAGGGGAAGCAGGTTAAGCTTTTAGTCAACTCCAGCGCAACCATTTCATCTGTACCCCTTTCTGTGGAACTTCCTTTAGGCAGTGAAACTGTCTTCATCAGCGGTATAGCCGGAATTCCCACAGTAGAATCACTCTTCCAATCTGTTCCCATTCAGATAGAACAGCTCCAAGTGGAGGAGTCATTTGTCATTGCCAAGAATTCACCCGTTTGCCTGCTGGGACACCAAGCCCTGTGTAAATTCAATGCCTTGATCAGTGCCCTGATGTTCTGATCAGGGCCTGTTCTTGGAGCTCCCTGATCATTCAGGTCCTGACACAGGCTCTGAATTTGCTGATGCAGTGCTCTGACCCTGTGACACAGGATGAATTGTACTGCTGGCAACTACAGAACAACCCTGTTGAACCTCTCCTGTGCCACCTGATAGAGGATCTAGAAGGAAGTACTGAACCCTGCTTAAGCTTTCTCAATTACCTACTACCTACATCCCGCTCTCCCACAACCACCCATTGTTTGGCCCTTTTTACTCACTGTCCAGTCGCTGATTTATATGTAAGCCCTGCAGCCCCTTGTTTAGGTCAGTCAGGTTCACTGCAGTTCAATTGGTAAGTTTATTTCGGTCCCATGGGCTAGGTGCTTCCATCCAATTTGATACGGTACAATCACCTTTGTTCGCGATGGATCCCACCTCAGTGTCCCACGTCACAGTATCTGTTAAGTTCCCACATCAGCTTGAGGAAATTAGCTTTATGATTCAATCTTTGTCCTGTGGTGAATCCAGTGTAGGAGCTTTCGGATTACTGTATTGTTTGATGAGGCCGGTTGCATCTGGCTCCCATTTGCCTATTCACTGCTCATTTTTCTCCGGTATCAGCCAACCTCTCCCCATGAGTATATGTCCCCATTGTTCCTAGCGTCCATCGTCTCTTCCCTGTGGGCACTCAATAAAACTCATGTGGGGTTGGTGCTTTCTCTTTCACTGCGTCATGTTACTGTCCATCCTGGTGCAGTCCTCCCTCTGTGCATTAATATAAATTGTCTCCTAATACTTAAATAGGCATTCAGCCTGTTATTGATGCTCTGCTCTCTCAGAGGCTGTTGCATCCTACTCAAAGTCCCTGTAATACTCCCATTTTAGAACAAAGAAAAATTACAACCCAGGAACAGGCCCTTTGGCCCTCCAAGCCTGAGGCGATCCAAGCACACTGTCTAAACCTGTTGCCCAATTCCTAAGCATCTCGCTGCTCCCCACCTATTCATGCATCTGTCCAGATGCACCTGAAATGAATCTACCGTGCTTGCCCCTACTACCTCTGCTGGCAATGTGTTCCAGACACCTATCACCCTCTGTGTAAAGTACTTGCCGCGTATATCCCCCTTACTCTTTTCATCTCTCACCTTGAAAACATGACCTCTTGTTATTGAATCCCTCACCCTGGGAAAACGCTTACCTCTATCTACCCTGTCTATACCCTTCATTATTTTGTAGACCTCAATCAGGTCCCCCCTCAATTTCCTTTTTTTCTAATGAAAACAAACCTAACCTACTCAACGTCTCCTCATAACTAGCATCTTCCATACTAGGCAACATCCTCATAAACCTTCTCTGCATCCCTTCCAAAGTATCCACAACCTTTTGGTAATGTGGCAACCAGAACTGTACAGTATTCTAGATGCGGCTGAACCAAAGTTAATTTTGCGGCTGAACAATTTTAGTATGACCTGTCAGCTCTTATACTCAATACCCCATCCAATGAAGGCAAGCATACCATATGCCTTCTTGACCACTCTATCCACCTGTGCAGTGACCTTCAGGGTACAATAGACATGCACTCCCAGATCTCTCTGCTCAACTTTTCCCAAGGCTATTCATTGTATAATTCGCTCTAGAATTAGACTGCCCAAAATGCATCACCTCACATTTGCCTGGATTGAACTCCATCTGCCACTTTTCTGCCCAACTCTCCAGTCTATCTATATTCTCCTGTATTCTTTGACAGTCCATTATGCTTTTTGCTACTTCACCAATCTTTGTTTCATCTGCAAACTTGCTGATCATACCAACAGTTCCCTCTTCCAGATCACTTATGTTTATCACAAACAATAGTGGCCCCAGAACTGATCCCTGTGGAACACCACTGGTCACCTTTCTCCATTTCGAGAAACTCCCTTCAACAACTAGTCTCTGTCTCCTGTTGCTCAACCAGTTCTTTATCCACCTAGCTAGAACACCCTGCACACCATGTGACTTCACTTTCTCCATTAGTTTACCAAGGAGAATCCTATCAAACGCCTGACTAAAGTCCGTGTATATGACATCTACAGACCTTCCTTCATCTATCAACTTTGTCACTTCCTCAAAGAACTCTATTAAGTTAGTAAGGCACGATCTACCATTTTGCCTATCACTGATAAGCCCATTCTATTCCAAATATAAATAGATTTTATCCCTCACTACCTTCTACAGCAACTTTCCCACTACTGACGTCAGGCTCACTGGTCTGTAGTTACCTGGAATATCTCTACTCCCCTTCTTGTACAGGGGGACAACTTGAGCAATGCTCCAGTCCTCCAGCACCTCACCTGTGTTTATGGATGCTAAAAAAAAAATTGTCAGCTATTTCCTCTCTCACCTCCCTCAGCCACCTGGGGTAGATCTCATCCGGTCCTGGGGATCTGTCCACCTTAATAACCTTTAGCTTACCCAACCTACTTATGTCAACATGATCCAGACTAATCAAACTTCTACCTCTAATCTCAGCAGTCATCACCTCCCGTTCCTTAGTGAACACTGATGCAAAATAATCATTGAGAATTTCACCCATTTTCTCAGGATCGACACACAGCTTTTGTTCATTATCCTTTAGTGGACCAATCCTTTCTCTACTTACCTGCTTACTTCTTATATAAGAATAAAGGCTTTGGGATTCTCCTTACTTCTGCTCACTAAAGCTATTTCATGACCCCTTTTATCCCGCTTGATTCCTCATTTAAGAATGGTCCTACTCTCCCGATATTCTTCCAGGGCCTGTTCTGTTCTTAGCTGCCTGGACCTTATGTATGTTTCCATTTTCCTCTTGGCTAGTTTCACGATTTCTCCTGTCATCCACTGTTCACAAATCTTGCCTTTCCTATCCCTTGTTTTCAAAGGGACATGCCTATCCTGCACTATCTTTGAAAGCTTCCCACATATCAAATGTGGACTTCCCTTCAAATAGCTGGTGTCCAATCCACATTTCCCAGCTCCTGCCTAATTTTGATATAATTGGCCTTGGCCCAGTTTAGTATTCTTCCCTTAGGGCTATTCGCATCTTTGTCTACGAGTATTCTAAAACTTAGAGTTGTGGTCACTATTCCCCAAAAAATCCCCCACCGCAACTTCTATCACCTGGCCTAGGTCATTCCCCAATACCAGGTCCAATATGGCTCCTTCCCTTGTCGGACCATTGACATACTGCTCTAGAAAGCTTTCCTGGACGCTCCTTACAAATTCTGCCCCATTCAGATTCCTGACACTATGTGTATCCCAGTCAATGTTGGGAAAATTAAAATCTCCCATCACCACCACCCTGTTGCCTTTACATCTTTCCATAATCTGTTTACCTATTTGTTCTTCTACCTCACGGTCACTGTTGGGAGGCCTGTAATACAGCCCCAACAATGTAACTGCACCCTTCTTATTTCTCAGCTCCACCCATAATGACTTACTACATAGAGATCTCCACAGTATCCTCCTTTAGCACGATTTGGAGATGCGGTGTTGGACTGGGGTGTACAAAGTAAAAAAATCACACAACACCAGGTTATAGTCCAACAGGTTTAATTGGAAACACACTAGCTTTCGGAGCGACGCTAGTGTGATTGTGGAGAGCTCGATCGTAACACAGAATTTATAGCAAAAATTTGCAGTGTGATGTAACTGAAATTATACATTGAAAAATTGATTGTCTGTTAAGCCTTTCATCTGTTAGAATACAGTGATAGTTTCACTTCTTTCAGGTGTAAATTACAAAACCCTTCTTTTTAAAAGTTGCATTCTCGGGTTAGCTGCTAACAATGGTGATAACTAGATGAATGTAGTTCTACTCTGAGCTCAAAAACTGCAGAAATTTATGTAAAACACTGTTATCTCACTTATTAGATTAGAATCAATTTAAACATCAGATTATAGACAGAGAACACAGGGGGTTAACACCTTCAACATCTGTCTCGGCTTTCTCTGCCGAGTGGCAGCACTGTGGTGTAATATGCTGATGACCTCCTCGTCACTTCGTGGTCCCACATTGACTGTTTGCGGAACTCTGTGACCTTGTTGATCCACTTAGCTTCCTGTGGGCATCACGTTTCTGCTGCCAAACTACAATTATATCAGATCTCCATACAGTGTCTAGGCTGCATCCGAGAGAACGGTACCCATCACCTGGGTCCTGATCATGTTTTTACTATTCTCAATGCCCTAGTGAGCCTCCACACAACAGGAGATGCTGTCCTTTCTTGGCATGATGAACTACTGCTGCCAAAGGGTGCCTGAATATCGGTGTGATTTCACATCAGGTTACCCTTAAGGGTCAGCCTCGTCCTGTTGATTGGACCCCCAGCGACTGCAGGCATTTGAGGAACTCTGAACTATTCTGACACAGGCCCTGGCCAGTTATAGTAAGCTTTTCTTCCTCTATGTTAAGGAATGCGAGGGTTTTGCCAGCAGAGTCCTTGTCCCAAACCACAGCGATCTGAAATACCCAGTGGCCAAATATTTCTCTCAGTTATCTCCTCTGGTCTGTGGCCTGCCAGCCTGCCTCCGCGTCGTCGCTGCTACTGCTACCATGCTGGAAAAGGCTAACTCCATTGTTCTGGATCACCATTGTACTGTTATGGCCCCCAATGCTGTTTTACTCTTTCTCAATTCGGCTGATAGTCAGCATTTCACAGCAGGGCGAAAGTGAGCATTGCAGATGCTGGAGGTAAGATTAGAGTGGTGCTGGAAATGCACAGCAGGAACAGGAAAATCGATGTTTCAGGCAAAAAGTTCCTGATGAAGGGCTTTTGGCTGAAACGTAGATTTTCATGCTCCTTGAATGCTGCCTGACTTGCTGTGCTTTTCCAGCACCACTCTAATGTTGACTCTAACCTGAATTGTAGTTCTAGTGTGCAGGACATTGAGGGTAAGTTTACAAGGTCACAAGAAGGCACCAGCAATCATGATGCTGATTTGAAATGTGTGTACTTCAATGCCAGGAGAATCCAGAATAAGATGGTGGAACTTGCAGCATGGGTTGGTACCTGGGATTTAGATGGGAACCTATTAGAATTCTTTGAAGATGTACCAAACAAGGTACACAAAGCACAGCCAATAGTGTTAGCAGCAATGTACTGGCATAAATTAGCTGACTGGCAGAAGTTGGAATCTTTTCAGGATGGCAGCTGAGCAGAGTTCTGCAAGGGTCAGTGTTGAGACCACAACTATTCATGTTGTTGCTCATCCTTTAATGAAATGGACAAAGGAACTGAGGGTATGCTTGACAAGATTGTAGATGACACAAAGAAAAAGTGGAAGGATTGGTACTCTTGAGGAAATGGGGATACTACAAAAGGACTTGGATATGCAAGGAAAGTGGCAAAGACATGGGAGATGGAATACAATGTGGAAACGCAAAGTTATGCACTTTGGCAGGAAGACTAAAGATGCAGTCACTTTTCTCAGTGGGGAAGGGCTTCAGAAATCTAAAGCACAAAGAGATTTATGAGTTTTTGTTCAATATTCTCTTGGGGATAACATTCAGGTTCAGTTAGGAAGGCAAATACAACATCAGCATTCATTTCAAAAAGGTGGGAGTACAAGAGCCACTGACGCTGGAACATGGTGAGCAGTTTTGGGCCACAGACCTAAAGATATGCTGGTGCCTTGGAGGGGTGTCCAGAGAAGGTACACTAGAATAAGGGTTGTCGTATAAGGAACGGTTGAGGACCCTGGGTCAGTACTCAATGGAGCTTAGAAGGATGAGGGAGAATTTCATTGAAACTACAGAATACTGAGAGGCAAGGAAAGAATGGATGCGAAGAAGATGTTTACACTAAAAGGAGAGTCTAGGACCTGAAGCCACACCTTCAGACTGAAGGAATGACTCTTTAGAACTGAGATGAGATGGAATTGCTTTATTCCAAGGGTGGTGAATCGATGAAACTCATTGCAATAGAAGGTTATGGAGGCAAAGTAATTGAGTCTACTTAAAACAGAGATAGACAGGTTCTTGGTTAATAAAGGGATCAAGGTTTATGGGAAGAAGGCAGGAAATCGAGGTTGAGAAACATATCAAAACACCTGTGCCCAAACCTCCCCCCCCACCCTCACCTCCATCTAAGGCCCTAAAGGATAATTTCAAATCCAGCAGAGACTTTCCTGCACATCGCCACATCTCATCTACTGCATTCGTTGCCCTTGATGTGTGATTTCCTTTACATCAGGGAGACAGCACACTAACTGACAGAGTGGTTCAGGGAACATTTCTGGTCTGCATGCACCAAATCACTCCCTGTGGCCAAACACTTCAACTCCCCCAAGGACATGCAAATTCTGGGCCTCTTCCATTGCCAATCAAAGCCACCGACCAACTGGAGGAAGAATGCTTCATCTTCCACCTTGGGATCCTACAACCACATGGCATCAACATTGCCTTCACCAGTTCCCAAATCTTCACTCCACCCCACTTCATCCAAACCTCCAATTCGGCACCAGCCTTTTGATCTGTCCTACCTGTCCATCTTCCTTCCCACCTATCTTTCCCATCCTCCCCAACCACATAATCACAATCTCCTCCCACCTGCATCCACCTACCTTCTCCTCAGCCCCACTCCCACCCCTCATTTATCTCTCAGCCTCCTTCCCCCTCCACATTCCTGAAGGGTTTGCCCAAAAGCTCCTCTGCTCTTCAAATGCTGCCTGACCTTATGTGCTTTTCCAGTGCCACACTTTTGCTCTGATCAAGTGGTGGAGCAGGCTTGATGGGCTAAATAGCCTAATTCTGCTCCTATATCTCATGGTCTTATCTTATGGAGGGATTGTTTTATGAGCAAAGGCTAAACAGGTTAGAAGTCTACCTGCTAGCATTTTGAAGAGTGAGAGAGATTATCTCATTGAAACATATGGAATTCTTAAAGGGTTTGATTAAATGCTGAGAGAATAAAGAGGATTATTTTCAGACAGAGGTGAGGAGGAATTCCTTCTCTTGGAGGATTGAGTGTAATTGGAATTCCTTGCCACAAAGAGCTATGGCGCAGAATCCTTGTGTATATTTAATTCTGAGATGGATAGATTTTGGACCAGTAGAGAATCAAGGGTTAGAGGGAAAATGCAGGAAAGTGGATGTGAGGAATCAGATGTCAGATCAGCCATGATCCTACTGAATGGTGGAATAGATTCAAGGGGTCAAATGGCCTCCTCCAGTGCCTCATTCTTATAGTGTTATGGTCTTAACTAATGCTGGCATGACTGCTGGCCCCTAGCTTGTTGGTAGCAAAGGTGGTCAAGGAGGTTATCCAATCAAAAATTAAGCATACAAAGTAGCAAAAACTAGTGGTCAGCAAAAGGATTGTGAACTCTTTTATGAACTAGCAGTGGATGACTAAAGAGCTATAAAGAGAAAGAAAATCAATTATGAAAGTAAATTGGCAAGACATAAAAACACACAAGAAGAGGTTCTATCTTTGTAAAAATAAAGAATATCTAAAGTAAGCATGGGGCCCTTCGAAGACACAACAGTAGAATTACTAACAGAGAAATGGCATAATTTAAACCAATATTTTGCATTGGCCTTCATGGACAACACTAAATATCCTGAAGATAACAAATAAGCAAGTTACTAATGGGAGAAAAGATCTTCTAACAGTCTCAATCCCTGGTGCCAGGGATCTTTGAAGAATCCTCAAATGAAGCCAGAGTGGTAGAATGTAAAAGCCAATAAGGTGAGATGACATTGCTGGGAGTGTACTATAGGCCCCCTAACAATCTAAGAGAAAAAGAAGAGCACATATGTAGGCAAATTTCAGTAAAGTGTGCAAGTAATAGGGTAATGATATTAGGAGATTTCAACCAATAGTCATAGAGTCAAAGAGATCGACAGCACTGATAAAGACCCTCCAGCCAATCGTGTCTGCACCAGTCAAAAACAAACACATAACTATTCTAATCCCATTTCAACAGATCTAAGTACTACTTAAATGTTCTGAGAGTTTCTGTCTCTGCAACCTTACAGATAGTAAGTTCCAAATTCCCAACATCCTCTGGGTGAAAAAAAGGTTTTCCTCAATTCCACTAAATCTAATCGAGGGGAAATTTTCTTTTTATCTACCTATCCTTGCCCTCAAATATGCCCTCTCTCAATCCCCTCCGATTGTAAGGAAAACAACTCCAGTCTGTCCAATCTCTTTTCACAACTGAAACTCCCTTTTGCACATTTTATTCTCCTCTGGAGCTTATATTGTTTTGAGCTTTTGGCATCTGCTGTAAGCCTCCATTTTTGTCTTAATTCAGTGCTATATGTTCTTCAATATCTAGGTTCACAGGATTTGATGGTCTCACCCCTTTGTTTGTTGGAACATGTTGACTTTGCACTCCCCATATTTCCTTTTTGAATGCACCCCATGGTTCGGAGACATATTTACCCAAAAGTATCTGTTCCCAGCCTAGTCTGGCCAGTCATAGCTGGTCTCATAAAAATCAGTGTTAACCAAGTTGAGAACTTTGATTTCAGGCCCATTTTGTCCTTTTCCATAACAGTCTTGAATCTAATGGATTACTATTGATATCTGACAAATACCCCACCACACAGCTGATGCTTTAATTCGTTACCTGTCTTCATTACCTAAAATTAGGTAGAGGGCAATCTCGCTCTCATAACGGGAGTATTGATCTATTATGGAAGAAAAAGCATTTAGAAATTTAGAAAAAAAATTTAGAAAAGCTTAAAGCAATCAAATAGAGTCAGTTATATTTCTGAGTAAGTGAACACCACATTTAGCAAATTTGCTGGAGCTCTTTGAGAATGTAGCAAGCAGAGTTGACAAAATTCTATACCTACCAGTTCCCCTTTATGTTTCCCGAATGCATTTGAAATGGTGCCACATAAAAGGGATCAAAGCACACAATATTGGGGTAATGTATCAGTATGGATTGATAATTGCTTAATACATTGAAAGAAAGAAAGAAAGTTGGAACTGTGAGTCTTTCTTTACCTTGGAAAGATGTAAGTAGTGGAATGCCACGACGATCAGTCCAAAGGCCTCAATTGTCAACTATCTACATTAATCCAAAGATGTGCAGGTCAGGTGAATTGGCCACATAGTGTTCAGGGATGTGTAGGTTAGGGGCATTAGTCAGGGGAATGTAGAGTTGTAGGCTAGGCGAATGGGTCTGGGTTGGTTACTATTCAGAGTGTCGGTGTGGACTTGTTGGGCCAAATGGCCTGTTTCCACACTGGGTAGGGGTTCTATAATTCTATGATTCTAATTGGAGAAGATAATATGGTGCAATGTGAAAATAGACAAGTCCCCTGGGCCGGATGGGATCTATCATAGAATTCTCTGGGAAGCAAGGGAAGAGATTGCCGAGCCTTTGGCATTGATCTTCAAATCATCATTGTCTACAGGAATAGTGCCTGAGGACTGGAGGATAGCAAATGTGGCTTCCTTGTTCAAAAAAGGTTAGTAGAGACAACCCTGGTAATTACAGACCAGTGAGTCTCACTTCAGTTGTTGGTAAAGTGTTGGAAAAGGTTATAAGAGATAGGATTTATAACCATCTAGAAAAGAATAATCTGTTCAGGTACAGTCAGCACAGTTTTGTGAAGGGTAGGTCGTGCCAAACGAATCTTATTGACTTTTTTGACAAAGTGACCAAACAGGTAGATGAGAGTAAACTGGTTGATATGGTGTATATGGATTTCAGCAAGGCGTTTGATAAGGGTCCCCACAGTAGGCTATTATACAAAATGTGGAGGAATGGGATTGTGGGAGACATAGCAGTTTGGATCAGTAAAAGAAAACAGAGGGTTGTAGTTGATGGAATATGTTCATCTTGGTGTCCAGTTACTAGCAGCGTACCGCAAGGGTACGTGTTGGGTCCATTGCTGTTCATCATTTTTATAAATGACCTGGATGAGGGCTTAGAAGGGTGGGTTAATAAATTTGCGGACGACACGAAGGTTGGTGGAGTTGTGGATAGTGACTAAGGATGTAGTAGGTTGCAGAGAGACATAGATAGGATGCAAAGCCGGGCTGAGAGGTGGCAAATGGAGTTTAATATGGACAAATGTGAGGTGATACACTTTGAACAGAGTAATCAGAATGCAAAGCACTGAGCTAATGGTAAGATTCTTGGGAGTGCAGATGAGCAGAGAGATATCGGTGTTCATGTACACAGATCCCTAATAGTTAACAACCCTGTCAATCTGGGTGGCAAGAAGGCATAGTGTTTTGGCCTTTATTAATAGAGGGATTGAGTTTCAGAACCAGGAAGTTATGCTGCAGCTGTACAAAGCTCTGGTGCGGCCGCACTTGGAGTATTGTGTACAGTTCTGGTCACCGCATTATAAAAAGGATATGGAAACTTTGGAAAGGGTGCAGAGGAGATTTACTAGGATGTTGCCTGGTATGGAAGGAATGTCATACGAGGAAAGGCTGAGGGCCTTGAGGCTGTTCTCGTTAGAGACAAGGTTGAGAAGTGACCTAATAGAAACATACAAGATAATCAGAGGGTTAGATAGGGTGGACAGGGAGAGCCTTTTTCCAAGTATGGGGACGGCAAACACGAGGGGACACAACTTTAAAGTGAGGGGAGATAGGTATAAGACAGATGCCAGAGGTAGTTTCTTTACTCAGAGAGTTGTAAGGGTATGGAATGCTTTGCCTGCAACGGTCGTAGATTTGCCACGTTTAAGTGCATTTAAGTTGTCATTGGACAAGCATATGGACGTACGTGGAATGGGCTTCAGATTAGTATGATTGGGCGGCGCAACATCAAGGGCTGAAGGACCTGTACTGCGCTGCTATGTATCCAAATTTTCTGACAATATAAAAATAGGTGGGAGGGCATGTTGAGATGAGGACATAGGGGATATAATTTTGTGAGTACACAAAAACCTGGCAGGCAGAGTTTAATTTAGGAAAGTGAGAGGACATGCATTTTGGGAGAAAGTATTAGAAGGCAAACTATTCTTTAAATACAGTCTCCAAAAAGTGCAGTGCAGAGGGATCTGGCTATTCTCATACATGAAATACAAAGGTCAGCATGCAGATGCAGCATGTAATTAAAATGGCAAATGAAATTGACACCTGTATTGCTAAGAAGTTTGCATTTCAAATTAGGGAAATCTTGTTACATCTGTACAGAATGTTGATGAGGCACCATTTGGATTACAGTGCAGAGTTCTAATCCCCATATTTAAGAGAGGATTTAATGGCATTGAAGGCAGTTCAAAAGAGATTCACCAAGCTGATTCCTGGGATGAAGGGACACATTTATTAAGAATAGTTAAACAGTATAAGCCTGTATTCATCAGAGTTTAGAAAAATAAGAAGGGATGTTATTGAACCAAGCAAGTTTCTGTTGGGACATGACAGCTTACATGTGAAGAAGATTTAACCATTTGTGGGGGAGTCTGAAAGTCAGAGACATAATTACAGAATAAGTGGATACTCAGCAGAGTTATAACTCAGTTAAGAACTGAAACTAACATGGGTATTCTAAAAGATGAGAGCCTTAACAAACAATCCAGGTCTTTTTCAATGGATAATTTCAGTTACATCACATTGTAAACTTTTGCTATAAATCCTGTGTCTTATGATCTTATACTGCATGGCTACCTAATGAAGGTGCAGTGCTCTGAAAGCTAGTGCTCTGAAACATGTTGGACTATAACCTGGTATTGTGCGATTTTAAAGAATGAGATGCAAATAAATTTTCCAAAGGGTGGTAAATATCTGGAATTCTCTCCCCCAAAAAGAGTGGCGGAGACTAAATCACTGGAAGCATATAAAGTGGTAGTAGACAATGACAATGTTGAATGACAATGACAATGACAATGTGAATCTCTTTTGAACTGCCTTCAATGCCACTAAATCCTCTCTTAAATATGGGGATTAGAACTCTGCACTGTAATCCAAACACAGTGTCTCATCAACATTCTGTACAGATGTAACAAGATTTCCCTAATTTGAAATGCAAACTTCTTAGCAATAAAAGGTGTCAATGACAATGTTGACGAGGAGATTACTGAGATACAGGCTACTAGACTAGGTGTGATTGAGGCTCACAAGGAAGAGGTATTAGAAATTCTGCAGAGTTTGCAAATAGATAAGTCCCCTGGGCCGGATGGGATTTATCCTAGGATAATCTGGGAAGCCAGGGAAGAGATTGCCAAGCCTTTGGCATTGATCTTTAAATTGTCATTGTCTACAGGAATAGTGCCAGAAGACTGGAGGATAGCAAATGTGGTTCCCTGTTCAACAAGGGGAGTAGAGACAACCCTGGTAATTATAGACCAGGGAGCCTTACTTCAGTTGTTAGTAAAGTGTTGGAAAAGGTTATAACAGATAGGATTTATAATCATCTAGAAAACAATAATTTGATTAGGGATAGTCAGCACGGTTTTGGAAAGGGTAGGTCATGCCTCACAAACCTTATTGAGTTCTTTGAGAAGGTGACCAAAGAGGTAGATGAGTAAACCGGTTGATGTGATGTATATGGATTTCAGCCAGGCATTCGATAAAGGTTCCCCACAGTAGGCTATTGTACAAAATGCGGAGGAATTGGATTGTGGGAGATATAGCAGTTTGGATTAGAAATTGGCTTGCTGAAAGAAGACAGAGGGTGGTGGTTGATGGGAAATGTTCATCCTGGAGTCCAGTTTCCAGTGGTGTACCACAAGGGTTGGTGTTGGGTCCACTGCTGTTCGTCATTTTTATAAATGACCTGGATGAGGGCGTAGAAGGGTGGATTAGTAAATTTGCAGATGACACTAAGGGTGGAGTTGTGGATAGTGACAAAGGATGTTGTACATTACAGAGAGACATAGATAAGCTGCAGAGCTGGGCTGAGAGGTGGGCTGTGGACAAGTGTGAGGTTCTTAATTTGTCTACAATGCCAGCACCCACCTAGCTGACCTCCTTCACCTTGCCAAGAGTTGTCTGTTTAGCTCAACAAGGCCATTGCACAACAGCTTAACTGTTGCCCATCTCTACCACTGATGTCACTTGGACAGGACCCAATTCCTGGAAGTACCTTGTTTTTGGAATTGAGTGCTAAACTCACATCCTAGCCAATTAGCCCATTTGGACTTGATCAATTTATGGCCTTTCAAGGAATGCTGTTATTGGCTTGATGAAAAGTGAGAAGATCAATGCATATTGGAAAAAATTAATTCAAAGAATTCTATGGATTTAGACTCTCTACCAAAAGTGAAGCAGTAATATAGAGTCATAGAGACGTACAGCATAGAAACAGACCGTTTGGTCCAACCTGTCCATGCCGACCAGATACCCCAACCCAATCTAGTCCCACCTGCCAGCACGCGGCCCATATCCCTTCAAACCCTGCCTATTCATATACCCATCCAAATGCCTCTTAAATGTTGCAATTGTATCAGCCTCCACCACATCCTCTGGCAGCTCATTCCATACACGTACCACCCTCTGCATGAAAAAGTTGCCCCTTGGATCTCTTTTATATCTTTCCCCTCTCACCCTAAATCTATGCCCTCTAGTTCTGGACTCCCCAACCCCAGGGAAAAGACTTTGCCTATTTATCCTATCCATGCCCCTCATAATTTTGTAAACCTCTATAAGGTCACCCCTCAGCCTCCGACGCTCCAGGGAAAACAGCACCAGCCTGTTCAGCCTCTCCCTGTAGCTCAGATCCTCCAACCCTGGCAACATCCTTGTAAATCTTTTCTGAACCCTTTCAAGTTTCACAACATCTTTCCAATAGGAAGGACACCAGAATTGCATGCAATATTCCAACAGTGGCCTAACCAATATCCTGTACAGCCACAACATGACCTCCCAACTCCTGTACTCAATACTCTGACCAATAAAGGAAAGCATACCAAACGCCTTCTTCACTATCCTATCTACCTGCGACTCCACTTTCAAGGAGCTATGAACCTGCACTCCAAGGTCTCTTTGTTCAGCAACACTCCCTAGGACCTTACCATTAAGTGTATAAGTCCTGCTAAGATTTGCTTTTCCAAAATGCAGCACCTCGCATTTATCTGAATTAAACTCCATCTGCCACTTCTCAGCCCATTGGCCCATCTGGTCAAGATCCTGTTGTAATCTGAGGTAACCATCTTCACTGTCCACTACACCTCCAATTTTGGTATCATCTGCAAACTTACTAACTGTACCTCTTATGCTCACATCCAAATCATTTATGTAAATGACAAAAAGTAGAGGGCCCAGCACCGATCCTTGTGGCACTCCACTGGTCACAGGCCTCCAGTCTGAAAAACAACCCTCCACCACCACCCTATGTCTTCTACTTTGAGCCAGTTCTGTATCTAAATGGCTAGTTCTCCCTGTATTCCATGAGATCTAACCTTGCTAATCAGTCTCCCATGGGGAACCTTGTCGAACACCTTACTGATATCCATATAGATCACATCTACAGCTCTGCCCTCAATCTTCTTTGTTACTTCATCAAAAAATTCAATCAAGTTTGTGAGACATGATTTCCCACACACAAAGCCATGTTGACTATCCCGAATCAGTCCTTGCCTTTCCAAATACATGTACATCCTGTCCCTCAGGATTCCCTCCAACAACGTGCCCACCACCGAGATCAGGCTCACTAGTCAATCGTTCCCTGGCTTGTCCTTACCTCTCTCCTTAAACAGTGGCACCACGTTTGCTGACCTCCAGTCTTCCAGTACCTCACCTGTGACTATCAATGATACAAATATTGCAGCAAGAGGCCCAGCAATCACTTCTGTAGCTTCCCACAGAATTCTCAGGTACACCTGATCAGATACTGAGGATTTATCCACCTTTAACTATTTCAAGACATCCAGCACTTCCTCCTTTGTAATCTGGATATTTTGCAAGAATGTTTTGCCATTTTGAATGCTATTATTATTCAGGAATTGCCAGGAAGAAAACAACAATTGAGCACAGCTATCCCATTCCCATTCATTCTACAATTTAGTTTCCCTCGTCTCCCCACAGATGAGGAAAATTAAGCTGTTTCACTTCAATAGTCTCACATCTTTCATCTGCTACGCTTAATGGAGGTAACACAAATCAAAGGGCCCAAGCCAAGGATGGTCTATGACAACACTCTGCAAATCCGCCTCCAGGGTGTCAGTGATTGACAGTGTCCTCAAGCCAAAAGATAGAATGAAAAGAACTCTATGCACACCAAAGAAACTACAGAGATTACAGAAACATTATGGATACAGTACTGTAAGAGGCTGAATTATTTTTTTACAATCAGAAAGGGTGAATGTATAATTGTTTTACGGATGTATATGCATCACATTCTCTTATGTATATATGTCAAGTGTGGCATTGTCTAGTATCTGATCTATATGCAGAAGATAGCATATAGCAGACATATCACACATCTGATACTGTGATACTGAGAGTTTGGGCAGTGATGGTAGTAATGGAGATTTGGGGTGGTGAGGGAATGTTGGGTACCTGAAGTGCAACATCTATTAGTTTGGAAAGAGTGGTGACATGCCAGTGGAGATAAAAACAATGACTGCAGATGCTGGAAACCAGATTCTGGATTAGTGGTCCTGGAAGAGCACAGCAGTTCAGGCAGCATCCAAGGTGCAGCAAAATCGTTGGATGCTGCCTGAACTGCTGTGCTCTTCCAGCACCACTAATCCAGAATCTGGTTTCCAGCATCTGCAGTCATTGTTTTTAACCTCGTTGATTTTAACCCTACTGCGAATCCTCTTGCAAGGATTCCTGCCTTGAAGAAGTTTTCCTCCTCTCTCTGCCAGAATCTCAGGGAGTCCCTCTCCCACTGCAACTCCCATGTCATTTCCTCTGCCCTGAAGCTCTTCAACCATGTCGTGTTATCTCTCCACGCTTCAGGCTCACTGCCTTTATTCCTGATGAAGGGCTTTTGCCCGAAACGTCAATTTCGCTGCACCTTGGATGCTGCCTGAACTGCTGTGCTCTTCCAGCACCACTAATCCAGAATGCCAGTGGAGATGTTGGCATACAAATACAAATACATAAGATCTATGACAATAATGTCTCTTTCTTTGCAACAAAAGATAGCACATAAACTCATCAGAAGTCATTGATTGGAGGAGGAATACCAAATTACATTTGATTTTACAGGGTTGCAGCTTTTGAGAAGGAACATGTATCACTATTTTCAAAGAGTCATGGTTAAACCCAAGTTAGCAGTTTCTAATGGCAAGTTTCCACATTTCTCAACAGTAGAAACCTTAGCAAGCGCAGGCATTAACCTCAATTTTAATTGCTGGACAGTGGTTAGCACTTGAGTTTGAGGTCCAGTGCCCACAGCAAATGTGAAAGGGCAAAAGGTGCTTGCATTCACAGCCAGGTCCTGGTTCCTCTCAGGTAATCAAGGAGAGGCCAAATTACATACAGAATGGAGATTGAGCAGTTGTGGTCATTAATCAGGGTTATTCCCTCAGGGCTCAGGATAAAGCCTTTCCTCCACCTCTCCGCACTGATACACATAGCTTAAGAATCCTAAATTGATAGGTGAGTGACCTGCCACTGTTCAGGGGACCCTCACAATGCCATGGTCTTATCTCTCTGTAGTCCAAAGCTTGTTACACACTGGATTCTGCTGCTGATTGGAATGGCTTATACTCCTGGACCTCAGACTGATCTGGAGACATGTTGTCAGAAGAGGTGGCTCATTCGATTACATCTTTTTCTGCCAGGGTTATCCATCTCTGGAGCTCCAGGCTTTAAGGTACAGAAGGCCATGACAGAGAGTGACATGAGAATATTGCACAGAATCACTTGAACTCTGCCAACATCAAAATGTCATTTTAAACAGACCACTATTCCGCTCAAATGACGATCCTGGGAAACATGTCGTTCTTATTTTGTATTGAATCTCAGCCTCTGTTTACACGAGGTATTGGGCCAGTATTCTTCCAGTATTCCTTATCTCCAAGAAGTCAATCCTTCAGTAGTTCTGATGGGAGAATGGCATTTGGGCTCAGGATAGCAGGCACACACTGCATAATCCTCTGACAATGGTCACACACAAATTTTACATTGATGAATGAAAACATTTCCCAGTTCATGAATAGCCTTCATTGTTCCAATGATGTATTGGTGGACATGACATTCTTCTAAAGACACCTCACACTTTTTATTTATTTATTCTTGGAACGTGAGCATGGCAGGCTAGGTCAGCATTTGTTACCCAACCTTTATCACCCAGTCTTAATTGCCTTTGAGAAGACTGTTGTAAGCTGCATTCCTTGAACTGTTCAGTTTGGTTGAAAAAAAGTGTATAACATGTCAAGCAATGTAACTACTGATCCTACAGAGCCACCCAATTTAGGGAAGACCACATGCTCATTTGGCACAGGAGGGAGATACTGTGACAGGGGTCAATACAATTTTTTTTGTAGTCAGTTCATTAGTTATACAAGATGTAAATGAGAGTGTGCAACGGTTGAGACAAATTATGAAAGAATAGTGCTAGCTGAGAGTTCAGATGGAACAGGTATGATAAGGTAAAAGAACAGTGAAGGTACAGTGAGATGGAGAGACTGTGATGTAGGCACACGCTAAGACAATCAACTGCAGCCTTAGACAGTCATGGAAAGCCTCCCCTATTATGCTCGCAGGGAGAATTGAATTACAGATACCGAAGTCAGCAGTACTGACATGTGGTTAAGTACAGCATGAATTGTAAAAGCCCCAAGGGTAGAGCTAGGGATGTCTAATGAACATGAGATCATGGGAGATCGAGGGTTGTGCATATGGCTGCCCATTGCTCACTATACAGTCACATAAGTAATTTGGGTACGTATGTAATTAACAATATGATTGTTCTGTAATTGCTAAAGGCAGGCTGAAAACAAATGTATAAAACTTTATATCTTTCCTTTGTTCAGTGAAGAAGCTTCTCACCCCCAGAGCTTCCTTCCCACTGGAATCATTTCAATAAACTCTTTGATGCTGGAAGTGGACTCAGGGTGTCAAATGATTTCATTAGTCATTCCGCCTCAACAGGAAGTATTAATTTAAACACCCTCCTAATATCATTGCAGTTTCATACACAGGTCACCTCCTTAGTCCCTAATGGGCCCTATTCTTTCCCTGGTTAACCTCTTCTCTTTAAAAGTACTTTGAAAATATCCTTTATAAAATATTTATAAAGGATTCTCCCTAATCGTATTCACAAGTCTTTTATTATGTCCCCTTTTTGCTCTTCTAATTGCTTTCTTAAGTTCACTGTTGCACTTTCTTTTTTTCTTCTAGGGCCATGGCTGAATTGATCCCTTTGAACTTGCTAAAAGTCTTTCTTTTCTTCCTCATCCATTCCTGAATTGTCCTAGATATCCAGGATTCTCTGAACTTATTGCTGCTGCATCTGTCCGTAAAGGGTACTTGTTGGACGTGTACTCTCCCAGCTCCTTTCTGAATAACCCCCTGATTGCTCCGTTGTAGACTTATCAAAAAGGAGTTGTGCTCAATCAACTGTGGCCAGATCTGTTTTATTTTAATAATATCTGTCATTCTCCAAAGTTGTCTTTTGCAAGCCATCTTTTTCCTTGTCCAGAAAAAATTTGGAGCATATAGTGTTGTGGTCGCTGTCGCTAAAATGTTCCCCTACTGCCACACCAAACACTTTGTCCAGCTTCTTTCTCTAGAAACAGATGCAGCACTGTGCTGTCCTTGTTGGGCCTTCTTTGTTTTGATACAAAAAACATTTCTGGACATATTTCAAGAAATCCACCCCCTCCAAATCCTTAACGCCATTACTATCCCAGTTTATGTTGGAAAATATGAAATACCCTAGTATAACTATCTGCATATTTGCTCCTCTATTTCTCACTGACTCTTTGGGGCCTTAAAAAGTGGCTGCCCCTTAAATATCCCGAAATTCTATCCACATAATGTCTGTTACAAACTGGTTAGGGACTACTAACATTTATTTCACAGTAGGCAAACCGTGAGTGAAAAGTAGGCAAACTTCAGGAAAGTTACTAAGAGCATAAAGCCTCAAATTTCCATGTTTTTAAACAAACAAGGACTAATTTTACTATACAAAGTTAGAAAGCTAATAGAAGGAGAGTCAGAAATAAGAGTGATGAACTTAGAGCATGGATCAGTACTTGGGGCTATGATGTGAAGACGTGGGTTTCACAGGGGCAGGAATTGTTGCTAGATGTTCCAGGATTTAGAACGTTTAAAAAGAACAGGGAGGATGGAAAAAGAGGGGGTGTAGCATTGCTAATCACAGAGTGCATCACAGCTACAGAAATGAAGATTGTTGAGGAAGGTTTGTCTACTGGGTCAGTATGGGTGAAAGTTAGGAACAGCAAGGGAGCAGCCACCTCATGGGGGTCTGTAGAAAACCCCCAAATAGCAGTAGAGAGATTGAAGAACTGATAGGCTGGCAGATGTTGGAAAAATGGAGTTGTAGCAGAGTTGTTGTTATGGGTGATTTCAACTTTCCCAATATTGACTGGAACGCCCTTAGTACAGATGGTTTGGATGGATCCGTTTTGTCAGGTGTGTTCAGGAGAGTTTCCTTACTCAGTATGTAGACAGACTGACAAGGGGAGAGGTCATTTTGGATTTGGTGCTTGGTAATGAGCCAGGACAGTTGTCAGATCTCAAGATGAGAGAACACTTTGGTGACAGTGACCACAACTACCTAATATTTAGCATAGCCTTGAAGAGTGAAAGGAGCTGTTACCGAGGGAAGATATTTAATTGGGCAAAAGGAAATTACGATGCTATCAGACAGAGGTTGGGAAGTACAGCCTGGGAGCAATTGTACCACACAAAGGGCACAGCAGACATGTGGAGACTGTTTCAGGAGTAGTTGTTGCAAGTGATGGATAAATTTGTTCCTTTGAGACAGGCAAGAAGAGGTAAGATTGGATGATGAGAACAGAAGAGCTTCTCATCAAAAAGAAGAAGGCAGCTTAAGTAAGGTGGAGGAAGCAAGGATCTAGCACAGTTTTAGAGGATTACAGGCTTGCTAGAAAGGAGCTCAGAAATGCACTGAGGAGTGCCAGGAGGAGGCACAAAAAGGCTTGGCAAGAAGGATTAGGGAGAACCCAAAGGTATTTTACTCATACGTGAGGAATAAAAGAATAATCAGGGAGAAGGTAGGGCTGATCAGGAATAGCGTAAGAAAATTATGTGTGAAGTCTGAGCTGATAGGGGAAGCCCTAAATGATTTTTTTTCCCTCAGTTTTCACTAAGGAAAGGGACCTTGGTGTGAATGAGAACTTTGAGGATCTGGGATATGGGCTTGACCAGATCAAGATTGATGAAGTTGATGTGCTGGAAATTTTAGCGAACATTAAGATTGATAAGTCCCCAGGGTCAGACCAGATTTATCCTTGGTTGCTCCAGGAAGTGAGAAAAGAGGTTGCTAAGCCACTGGCGAAGATCTTTACCTCCTCACTCGCCACAGGAGTCGTACCGGAGGATTAGAAGGATGCGAATGTTCTTCCTTTTTTCAAGAAAGGGAATAGGGAAATCCCTGGCAATTACAGACCAGTCAGTGTTACGTCTGTGGTCAGCAAGGTTTTGGAAAGAATTGAGGGATAGGATTTATGACTATTTGGCAAAGCATAGTTTGATTTAAAGGCAGTCAGCGTGGCTTTGTGAGGGGCAGGTCATGCCTCATAAATCTTATTGAGTTCTTTGATGAGGTGTTAAGACAGGTCAATGACGGTTGAGCAGTGGATGTGGTGTATATGGACTTCGGCAAAGCATTTGATAAGGTTCCCCATGATAGGCTCATTCATAAAGTCAGGAGGTATTGGATACAGGGAGATTTGGCTATATTGATTCAGAATTGGTTGTCTGACAGAAAGCAGAGAGTGGTTGTAGATGGGAGGTATTCCGCATGGAGGTCAGTGTTGAGTGGTGTCCTGAGGGTTCTGTTCTTGGGCCTCTGCTGTTTGTAGTTTTTATAAATGACTTGAATGAGGAGGTTGAGGGGTGGATTAGTAAATTTGCAGATGACACAAAGGTTGAAGATGCTGTTGATAGTACTGAGGGCTATTGCAAGCTGCAGTTTGACAGGATGCAGAGCTGGGCTGAGAAATGGCAGATGGAATTCAACCTGGATAAATGCGAAGTGATGCATTTTGAAAGGTCAAACTTGAATGCTGAATATAAGATTAATGACAGGATTCTTGGCAATGTGGAGGAACAGAGGGATCTTGACGTTCAAGTACATAGATCCCTCAAAGTTGCCACCCAAGTGGATAGGGTTGTTAAGAAAGTATATGATGTATTGGTTTTCATTAACAGGGGGATCACGTTTACGAGCCGCGAGGTTTTGCTACAGCTCTACAAGTCCCTGGTGAGACCACACTTGGAATATTGTGTCCAGTTCTGGTCGCCCTATTAAAGAAAAGATACAGAGGCTTTGGAGAGGGTGCAAATAAGGTTTACGAGAAAACAACCAGAAAAGACAAAATCAGGCAGTACACGCCCCCGTCCCCCTGCCCTCACCTCAATCCAGGGCCCCAAACAGTCCTTCCAGGTGAGACAGAGGTTCACCTTCCTCCCTTTCAACTTAGTTTACTGCATCTGGTGCTTCCGATGTGGTCTTCTCTACATCGGGGAGACCGAACGTAAACTTAGGGAACAGTTCACGGAGCATCTCAGCCGGGCCTGCAGGGGCCGCCCAGACCTCCCAGTCAGTGCCCATTTTTATTCCCCTTCACACTCTCTTTCCAACATGACCATCCTTGGCCTCCTCCATTGCCACAATGATCCAAACTGCAAATTGGAGGAATAACACCTCACGTTCCACCTAGGCAGCCTCCAGCCTGAAGAACTCAACACTGAGTTCTCACATTTCAAATAACCTCCCTTCTCATCCCCGACTCCCTTCCCAGCCCCTCCCTATCCCTTCCATTGTTCCCTGCTACCAACTGGAATCATTCCTCCTGTTGACCAACCAGGTCATACCTTGTTTTCACCTATCCCCACTCCATCCTACCCCTGCCACCCCCTTTATCTGCTGCTCCCCCTACACCCAGCCCCAATCCTGAAGAAGGGTTACACCTGAAACGTCAACGTCTCCACATCCTGATGCTGCCTGGCTTGCTGTGTTCTTCTAGCCTCCTGCTTGTCTACCTTGGATTCCAGCATCTGCATTTTTTTTTACTCCAACACACAGCTGCCTACTAATTGCTGGAACTTCTTTTGAGTTTGTTCCAACAGCACTGTGCCACCCAACTAATTTTGACTTGTCATAGAGGCCCCTGCACAGAATCTGTGTAGTTCAGCTTTCTTCTCAGCAATACTGCTCATTGTTGTATTTATTGCATAGAAGCTACCGGTGTCTCCTCCATCTGCCTACATGCTCCCCTTCCATGACCCCTGAACTGTCCTGAATGGCTTATCTAAAACCTTGGAGTAAGCCCTCAGTTGTTGCTGGGTAGAATGTGAATGTTGCTAACATTTTGAACAGACTTATTTCACAAACTGAGTGTACGCTGAAGATTGCATTCTCACAGAATATTGAAAATGAATTTCATTGCACAATGGATAGACAATGGGTCTTTAAAGTTCAAAAAAAATGTTGAGAATGTCATATTGTAAACAGTTGGGTTTAAAACAATCCATTTACTCAAGGAGAGTTAGTCATCATTCTGCCTGGATGCAAAATTGTGGAAGATGGGCTTTGAAAGAGGATTTGTAAGATAGCCTTTAAAATTCACAAACAGGGTTCACCTGCCAAGAGCCAGGAGAGGAAGAGCAGCTTGCTGCTGCGAATAGTCACACATGTAGAACAAGTCTTAAACGAGGAATCAAGTGGGCTAAAAGGAGTTATGAAATAACTTTAGCGAGCAGAATGAAGGAGAATCCCAAAGCATTTTATTCTTATATAAGAAACAAGTGGGTAACTAGAAAAAGGATTGGTCCACTAAAGGATAATGAAGGAAGGCTGTGTGTTGAACCTGAGAATAGGTGAAATTCTGAATGATTACTTTGCATCAGTGTTCACTGAGGAGACGGACATGATGAATCTTGAGATTAGAAATAGAAGTTTGATTAGTCTGGATCATGTTGACATAAGTAGGGAAGATGTGTTGGGTAGGTTAGAGGTTATTAAGGTGGACAAATCCCCAGGTTTGGATGGGATCTATCCCAGATTGCTGAGGGAGGAAAGAGAGGGCCCTGACAAATATCTTTGTGGCATCCTGAAATACAGGTGAGGTGCCGGAGGACTGGAAGGTTGCTCATGTTGTCCCTCTGTACAAGAAAGGTAGTAAGGATATTCCGGGTAACTACAGACCAGTGAGCCTGACGTTGGTGGTGGGAAAGTTGCTGGAGAAGGTACTAAGGAATAGGATCTATTTATATTTAGAAAAGAATGGGTTTGTCAGTGATAGGCAACGTGATTTTGTGTGGGACAGATTGTGCCTTACCAACTTAGAGTTCTTTGAGGAAGTGACCAAGTTGGTAGATGAAGGAAGGGCTATTGATGTCATACACATGGATTTTAGTAAGGCATTTGATAAGGTTTCCCATGGTAGACTAATGGAGAAAGTGAAGTCACGTGGTGTGCAATGTGTTCCAGCTAGGCAGATAAAGAATTGGTTGAACAACAGAGAGGCAAATGTAATTCCTCTCTTCAAGAAAGGAAATAGGGAATCCCTGGCAATTGCAGACCAGTAAATCTCACGTCTGTCATCTGCAAGGTGTTAGAAAGGATTTTGAGGGATAGGATTTATGACCATCTGGAAGAGCATGGCTTGATTAAATGCAGTCAACATGGCTTTGAGAGGGGCAGGTCATGCCTCACAAACCTTATCGAGTTCGTTGAGGATGTGACTAGAAATGTTGATGAGGGTCAAGCTGTGGATGTGGTGTACATGGACTTCAGCAAGGCATTTGATAAGGTTCGCCATGGTCGGCTCATTCAGAAGGTCAGGAGGAATGGGATTCAGGGGAACATAGCTGTCTAGATACAGAATTGGCTGGCCAGCAGAAGACAGTGAGTGATAGTAGAAGGAAAATATTTTGCCTGGAAGTCTGTGGTGAGTGGTGTTCCACAGTGCTCAGTCCTTGGGCCTCTACTCTTTGTAATTTTTATTAATGACTTGGATGAGGGGATTGAAGGATGGGTCAGCAAGTTTGCAGATGACACAAAGATTGGAGGTGCCGTTGACAGTATAGAGGACTGTTGTAGGCTGCAGCGGGACATTGACAGGATGCAGAGATGGGCTGAGAGGTGGCAGATGGAGTTCAACATGGATAAATGCGAGGTGGTGCATTTTGGAAGGTCGAATTTGAAAGCTGAGTACAGGATTAAGGATAGGATTCTTGGTAGTGTGGAGGAATAGAGGGATCTTGGGGTGCAAGTACATAGATCCCTTAAAATGGCCACCCAAGTGGACAGGGTTGTTAAGAAAGCATATGGTGTTTTGGCTTTCATTAACAGGGGGATTGAGTTTGAGAGTCGTGAGATCTTGTTGCAGCTCTATAAAACTTTGGTTAGACCGCACTTGGAATACTGCGTCCAGTTCTGGTCACCCTATTATAAGAAAGATGTGGATGCTTTGGAGAGGGTTCAGAGGAGGTTTACAAGGATGCTGCCTGGACTGGAGGGCTTATCTTATGAGGAGAGGTTGACTGAGCTTGGACTTTTTTCATTGGAGAAAAGGAGGAGAAGAGGGGACCTAACTGAGGTATACAAGATAATGAGAGGCATAGATAGAGTTGATAGCCAGAGACTATTTCCCAGGGCAGAAATGACTAACATGAGGGGTCATAGTTTTAAGCTGGTTGGAGGAAAGTATAGAGGGGATGTCAGAGGCGGGTTCTTTACACAGTTGTGAGGGCATGGAATGCGTTGCCAGCAGCAGTTGTGGAGGCAGGGTCATTGGGGACATTTAAGAGAGACTCCTGGACATGCATATGGTCACAGAAATTTGAGCGTGCATACATGAGGATCAGTGGTCAACATCGTTGGCTGAAGGGCCTGTTCTGTGCTGCATTGTTCTACGTTCTAACAGGAGACAGAGAGTAGTACTTGAAGGGGGTTTCTCAAAATGGAGAAAGGTGAGCAGTGGTGTTCCACAGGGGTCAGTACTGGGGCCACTGTGGTTTATAATATACATAAATGATCTGGAAGAGGGCACTGTTGGCATGATCAGCAAGTTTGCAGATGACACGAAGATTGGTGGAGTAGCAGAAAGCATAAGGGACTGTCAAAGAATACAGGAGGATATAGATAGACTGGAGAGTTGGCGGATGGAGTTCAATCCAGACAAAAGTTAGGTGATGCATTTAGGCAAGACTAATTCTAGAGCAAATTATGCAATGACTGGAAGAGCCTTGGGAAAAGTTGATGGGCAGAGAGATCTGGGAGTGCAGGTCCATTGTACCCTGAAGGTCACTGCACAGGTGGATAAAGTAATCAAGAAGTCATATGGTATGCTTGCCTTCATTGGACGGGGCATTGAGTATAAGAGCTGGCAAGTCATGTTAAAATTGTTCAAGATATTGGTTCGGTCGCATTTAGAGTACTGTGTATAGTTCTGGTCGCCGTGGGCGGCACGGTGGCACAGTGGTTAGCACTGCTGCCTCACAGCGCCAGTAGACCCGGGTTCAATTCCCGACTCAGGCGACTGACTGTGTGGAGTTTGCACGTTCTCCCCGTGTCTGCGTGGGTTTCCTCCGGGTGCTCCGGTTTCCTCCCACAGTCACAAAGATGTGCGGGTCAGGTGAATCGGCCAAGCTAAATTGCCCGTAGTGTTAGGTAAGGGGTAAATGTATGGGTGGGTTGCGCTTCGGCGGGTCGGTGTGGACTTGTTGGGCCGAAGGGCCTGTTTCCACACTAAGTCTAATCTAATCTAATTACCAAAAGGATGTGGACGCTTTGGAGAAGGTGCAGAGAAGGTTTACAAGGATGTTGCCTGGTGTATGGAAGGTGCTAGCTATGAAGAGAGGTTGAGTAGGTTAGGTTTATTTTCACTAGAAAAAAAGGAGATTGAGGGGGGACCTGATTGAGGGGGGACCTCATGAAAGGTATAGACAGAGTGGATAGAGACAAGTTTTTTCCAGGGTGAAGGATTCAATAATGAGAGGTCACGCTTTCAAGGTGAGAACTGAAAAGTTTAAGGGGGATACACAGGGCAAATACTTCACACAGAGGGTGGTGGGCCTCTGGAATGCATTGCCAGCAGAGGTGGTAGTGGAAGGTACGGTAGATTCATTTAAGATGCATCTGGACAGATGGATGAGTAGATGGGGAGCAGAGGGATACAGCTGCTTAGGAATTGACTGAACGGTTTAGACAGTAGATTTGCATCAGCTCAGCCTTGGAGAGCCGAAGAGCCTGTTCCTGGGCTGTAAATTTTCTTTGTTCTTTGTATGATAGTTGTTGGGAGCTCCGATTGGAAAGACCAAATTCATGAAGAGTTAAATTTGGGCTAGAAGATGTGCCTACCTTGTTCTACAAGAAGAATTTCTTTATGGAAAAAAAAGTTATTGAAAGACAGTTCTAGGATCAGAAGTTTACAGATAGAGAAAGAAAAAGGAAAATAAACACTTGGGACCATGAATGGTTCTGGGAGTAATTAAAGTCCTATTAAAAGGACAGTGAAGTGTATGTCTGTGAAGTATGCTTGTAGTTTTGCTAAAAAGGGAAAAGTTCTGATCTGTGATTGAAAGTGTGTTGACTACAAAAATGGTGTGTAGATAATAGTGCTTGTGGGTTTTTATTTGTTCCTGTAGGTCAGAAAAAATGAAATTGTGACACACATACAGAGAAGGAGTAAACCACACTGCACTTTGAGCCTAGCCTGCCATTCAACAGCATCTAAGACCATAAGACCATAAGACATAGGAGCAGAAATTAGGTCATTCAGCCCATCGGGTCTTCTCCACCATTCAATCACAGATTCAATTAACCCTATTCTCCTGCTTTCTCCCCATATCCCTTGATCGCCTTGATACTCAAGAACCTTTCTATCTCTGTTTTAAATATACTCAATGACCTGGCCTTCACAGCCTTCTGTGACAGTGAATTCCATAGATTCACCACTCTTTGGCTGAGGAAGTTTTTCATTATTTCCATTTTAAAAGGTCTTTCCTTTAAGGCTGTGCCCGGGTCCTAGTCTCTCCTAACAATGGAAACATCTTCCCAACGTCCACTCTGTTCAGGGCATTCAGTATTCTGTATGTTTCAATTAGATCCCCCATCATCCTAACAAACTCCATCAAGTATAGACCCAGAGTCCTCAAACATTCCTCTTATATTAAGCATTTTGTTCATGGGACCATTCTCGTGAACCTCCTCTGAATATGCTCCAGGGCCAGTACATCCTTCCTGAGATATGGGGCCCAAAACTGTGCACAGTACTCCAAATGTGGCCTCAGAAGTATATCCCTGCTTTGATATTCAAGTCGTCTCCACCGTGGGCGGCACAGTAGTAAGCACTGCTGCCTCACAGCGCCAGGGACCTGGGTTTGATTCCAGCCTCAGGCAACTGTCTGTGTGGAGTTTGCACATTCTCCCAGTGTCTGCACATTCCTCCCACAGACCAAAGATATGCAGGTTAGGTGAATTGCCCATGCTTAATTGCCCGTAGTGTCAGGGGTAAATGTAGGGGAATGGATCTGGGTGGGTTGCTCTTTGGAGGGTTGGTGTGGACTTGATGGGCTGAAGGGCCTGTTTCCACACTAAGTAATCTAATTTTAAATGCAATTATTACATTTGCCTTTCTAAATACTAATTCAACTTGCAAGTTTACCTTGACAGAATCCCGGATCAGAACTCCCAAGTGTCTTTACACTTCAGACTTCTGAATTTTCTCCCCATTTAGAAAAGAGTCCATGCCCCTCTTCTTCCTGTCAAAGAGTATGACCTCACACTTTCCCACGTTGTACTCCATCTGCCAATTCTTTGCTACTTTCCTAACCTGTCCAAATCCTTCTGCAGCCTCCCCACCTCCTCAATGCTAACTGTCCCTCTACCTATCTTTGTATCATCTGCAAACTCAGCCAGATTCCCTCAGTTCATTCATCTAGATCCTTAATGTATAAAGTGAAAAGTTGTGATCCCAACACTGACCCTTGTGGAACACTGCTGCCATCCTGAGAAGGACCATTTTATCCCCACTATCTGCTTTCTGACAGACAGCCAAGATTTCATCTATGTTAGCACCTTGTCTCTGACATATTGGGCCTTTATTTTACTCAGTAGCCTCCTGTGCGGCACCTTGTCAAAGGCCTTGTTAAGTTCAGGTAGTTAGCATCCATTGGCTCTTCTTGGCCTAACCTGTTTGTTACTTCCTCAAAAGAATTCTAGTAGATTTGTAATTCTAGTAGATTTGTCAGGCATGACCTCCCCTTGATGAAACCATGCTGCCATTGCTGATACTTGCCATACACTTCCAAGTATTCAGAATGAATACTTCACAATGGATTCCACGATCTTACCAATGACTGTGATTAGGTTACTCAGTCTGTAATTTTCCATCTTTTTCCAGTCCTCTGGGACCCTCCCTGACTCTAGCGATTGCTGAAAGCTCATCACTAACGCCTCCATTATCCCTTCGACTAATTCCCTTAGAACCTTGGAGTGTAGTCCAATTGGTCCAGGTGATTTATCCACCTTCAGGCCATTCGGTTTTTCCAGCACCTTCCCCTTGGTGATGGCCACCATACTCAGCTCTGCCCCCTCACTCTTGAAGTTTTGAGATATTACTAGTGTCTCCCACCGTGAAGACTGACGTGAAGTAATTATTCATTTCATCACCTATTTCCTTGTTCCCCACTACTATCTCTCCAGCATCAGTTTTCAGTGGGCCGATGAGTCCATGTTTGCCTCTCTTTTCCCCTTTCTATATCTAAAGAATCTCTTACTGTCTTCCTGTACATTACTGGCTAGCTTACTGTTATATTTAATATTCTCCCTCATTTTTTGTTGGTCTTCGTAAACTTCTCAATCCTCTGGTTTCCCACTGCCCTTCACTATGTTATATGCTTTCGCTTTTGCTTTTTGACTTACCTAGTCAGCCATGGTTGCCTCTTGCTACCCGTACCATGCTTCCTTTTCCTCAGGATGAATCTCTGCTGTGGCTCTTGAATTACTTCCAGAAACTCCTGCCATTACTGTTCCACTGCCTTTCCTGCTCAGCTCCTCTCCCAGTCAATTCTACCCAGCTCCTCCCTCATGCCACTGCAGTTACCTCTGATTCTATTTTCTCCATCTCAAATTGCAGAGTAAATTCAATCACATTATGGTCACTGCCTCCTAAGAGTTCCTTCACCTTAAGCTCCCTTATCTAATCTTCCTCATTGCACATCATTAAATCCAGTATTGCCTGTTCCCAAGTGGGCTCCTCCACAAGCTGCTCCAAAAAGCCATCTTGTAGACATTCCATAAATTCCTTTTCTTGCGATCCACTACCAGCCTGATTTTCCCAGTCCATCCGCATAATGAAATCCCCTATGATCACTCTAACTTTGCCTTTCCTACACATCCTATCAATAACCTGGTGTATCTTGTGCCCCAGCTCCTGACTACTGTTTGGGGGTTTGTACATAATTCCAACTATGGTTTTTTTTTAACCTTTGCAGTTCCTCAATTCTACCAACACAGACTCTACACATCTGACCCTAGTTTGTTTCTTTAATTTCATTTCTTACTAATAAGGCAAACCCACCCTTCTATACACCTTCCCATCTTTTCGATGGGATGTATATCCTTGAATATTCAGCTTCCAGTCCTGATCCACTTGTCTCCGTAGTGTCCACGCCACAGCTGCCAATCTGCGCCACAGCTCATTTACCTTATTCCTTATATCTTGTGCATTCAGATATAGCACCTTCAGTCCTGTATTAATCATCCCTCTTCTCATTGCCATTCGTCTGTCCATTGTGCTTGAAGTTTGATTGCTATCCCTTTCCAAACACTTCAGCTTATTTGTGCCTGTGCGGACCTCCACATTTAATTCCGGTTTTTTAACTTCCCCTGTAACTGAATGCTGCCCCCGTCTACAACCCTAGGGCTCTGGTCCAAGGACAGTTCAGGTAAAGACTGTCCCACTGGAACAGGTCCCTTCTTCCCCAGTACTAATGCCAATATCGCATGAATTCAACCACATTTCTCCGAAACCAATCTTTGAGCCATACATTTACCTGCTTAATCTCATTGACCCTGTGCCAATTAGTTTGTGGCTCAGGTAGTAATCCAGAGATTACCTTGTTGGGTCTGTTTTTAAAAATTTATACCCTAGCTGTTCATATTCCCCAGGGTCGGGGAGTCCAGAACTAGAGGGCATAGGTTTAGGGTGAGAGGGCAAAGATATAAAAGAGACCTAAGGGGCAACCTTTTCACACAGATGGTGGTACATGTATGTAATGTGCTGCCGGAGGAAGTGGTGGAGGCTGGTACAATTGCAACATTTAATAGGTATTTGGATGGGTATATGAATAGGAAGAGTTTGCAGGAATATGGGCCGGTGCTGGCAGGTTGGACTAGATTGGGTTGGGATATCTGGTCGGCATGGACAGGTTGGACCAAAGAGTCTGTTTCCATGCTGTATATCTCAATGACTCTATGACTCCCTTAGCAGAATCTCTGCCCTAGTCTCTGCCCTAGGTTTATCTATGTTGCTGGTACCTACGTGAACAACATCTATTGAATATTTACCCTCATGGCTGATCTGATTTTGAACTCAAATCCACAATATCACCTGCCCTGATAACACTTCACCGCTTTGATTAACAAGAATCTAATCAACCTCTGCCTTAAAAATATTCAAGGACCCTGCCTCCACTACTTTTTTTTAGAAAGAGCATTCTTAAGAATCATGAAAAAAATTCACCTCACCTCTGTTTTAAGAGAGCAATCCATGATTGTTAAACAATGATCCCTAACTCTACATTCGCCCAAAAGAGGAAGCATCTCCTCCACATTCACACTGTCAAGACCTTGCAAGATCTTACATGTTTGACAGAGTAGATGCAGAAAAGTTGTTTCCATGTGTGGATCAGTCTCGGGCCAGAGAGCATAACCTCAGAGTGAGGGGTCACCTATTGAAGATGAGAAGGAATTTCTTCTATCAGAGGGTATTAAATGTGTGAAATTCTTTACCATAGACGCTGGCATGTAAGAATATTTAAGCCTGAGATGGACAGATTTTTAATTAATACAGCAATCAAGGGTTATGAGGAAAAGGCAGGAAAGTTGATTTTAAGATTATCAAATCAACCATTATCTCATTGAATGGCAGAACAGATTCAATGGGCTGAATGACTTAGTTCTGCTCCTACTTCTTATGGTTTTATGGTTATGTGTTTTCACCTTACTGCCGTATAGCTCATTGTCAGACATCACTGGGGCGGGGGAAGGTGTTTAGCGCTGTCACACTTGATTTTACAATGATGTTGTGCTGTAACAATAATCAGCATCAAGTGATACCTGAACAGGTTTGATTATATTGGAGAGGGGAGGGATGGGTAATGTTGACTCCATTGCTATATCATCAAAAAAGATGCAATAAGATGGCAGCCTGGAAACCTCCAAAGCTCCCTCAGAGGGGCTTGAAAATTTCACCTCTCTGCATATCTTATATACTATATTTCAATTTCCACAAAAAACCAAAATCTGACATTACACTGAAATCCTGAAATTACTGGTTAAAAATGAAAGAAAAATGATTTATAAAGAAAAAAGTGCTTTCATGTAATAGAAATAAACTTTAACTCTTTAATCAGCTTTTTTTCTCAAATGTATTTTTATACTGCAAGTTATTTTTATATTGTTAACTGTTCTGTGCATCAATTTTTGCAACAGAGCATTCAAATGGCAAAATTTATAGTCGTATCTGTAAACACAACCAAGCCTTTCAAACCACGCCCAATTTATTCAAAGAACAAAGAACAAAGAAAATTTATAGCCCAGGAATAGGCCCTTCGGCCCTCCAAGCCTGAGCCAATCCACATGTATTGTCTAAACCTATCGGTCAATTCCTAAGCAGCTGTATCCCTCTGCTCCCCACCTACTCATGCATTTATCCAGACGCATCTTAAAGGAATCTACCATGCCTGCCTCTACCACCTCTGCTGACAATACGTTCCAAACGCCCACCACCCTCTGTGTGAAATACTTGCCGCGTGTATCCCCCTTAAACTTTCCAACTCTCATCTTGAAAACATGACCTCTCGTTATTGAATCCTTCATCCTGGGAAAAAGCTTATCTCTATCCACCCTGTCTATACCCTTCATGATTTTGTAAACCTCAATCAGGTTCCCCCTCAATCTCCTTTTTTCCAGTGAAAATAAACCTAACCTACTCAACCTCTCTTCATAGCTAGCACCTTCCATACCAGGCAACATCCTCAAACCTTCTCTGCACCCTCTCGGTAATGTGGTGACCCAGACTGTACACAGTATTCTAAATGCAACCGAACCAATGTCTTATACAATGACTTGCCAGCTCTTATACTCAATACCCCGTCCAATGAATGCAATCACACCACATGCTTTCTTCACCACTCTATCCACCTGTTGCAGCAACTTTCAGGGTACAAATGGACCTGCACTCCCAGATCTCTCTGCCCATCAACTTTTCCCAAGGCTCTTCTATTCATTGCATAATTCTCTCTAGAATTAGACTTGCCTAAATTTACCAACTCACATTTGTCTAGATTGAAAGCCATCTGCCACTTTTCTGCTCAACTCTCCAGTCTATCTATATCCTCCTGTATTCTCTGACAGTCCCTTATGCTTTCTGCTACTTCACCAATCTTTGTGTCATCTGCAAATTTGCTGATCATACCAACAGTGCCTTCTTCCAGATATATTACAAACAACAGTGGCCCCCAACACTGACCCCTGTGGAACACCACTAGTCACCTTTCTCCATTTCAAGAAACTCCCTTCAACTACTACTCTCTGACTCCTGTTGCTCAACCAGTTCTTTATCTACCTAACTAGAACACCCTGCACATCATGTGACTTCACTTTCTCCATTAGTCTACCATGGGGAACCTTATCAAATGCCTTACTAAAGTCCATGTATATGACATCAACAGCCCTTCCTTCATCTAACAACTTGGTCACTTCCTCGAAGAACTCTATTCATTAGATGTTATAGTAGGAAAGTTCATTTACAAAATACTAACCATCAACAAGTGAATTAATGGATCAGATGAAAGGCTTTAGTTTGTGAAATTTGTTATCAGGAGAATTAAAGTATCAAAAGGATAAGCTTTGATCACATTTTGATGAGATGGTTTTCAATAAGAGTGTTACTGTATAACTAGGTTTGATAGTGGAAAAAATGAGAAAGATTGATGTTGATAAAAGAATGAATATACATGACAGTGGAGTTCAATGAAAAATGAATTCAATGAAATGCTGCACACAGTCTTGCTAGGTGAGATAAGTCCTATTTCATACAAAATTTGGACGCTCTACTCAATGAATTGACAGCTGCAATAGTTGTTCCTGAATCAAGCACTTGAAGATGCTGCTGGCCTTCTCCAATTGCTCAAAGCTGTGTGCTTCTTTTAGCATCACATGAACAGCATAAACCTTGGATTTGTTCAGACTTACATTTCTGAAAGATTTGATGGGATGTGAAGGCAGTGACTAGTTCCATAAGTCTTTCAGCCAAGTAAGCTTCAGTGAAATCATGTTCCCAACTTATACATCAACACCCATCTATGAATTGTTCAATGGTTTCTAGATGTGTTGAAATGACATGAACTCAAGCCTGTGTGTCCTGAAATTGACTCGAACTTTAAGTTGATCATCCAAAATCTGAAAGATTCTTTCTGGCCACTATCAAAAATACTAGGGAATGTAATCCTGAACCCTTCATGCCCAAAATAAGAAGACATTTGACTGTCCATTTTTTTTTGTTAGTTTCTTTTTGAACCAGGAACTAAAAATTCATTCTTTATATTAAAAAAAATGAAGTTCTGACAAAATGTTAATGGAATTAGAACTGGAATTAGATTTTATTGTAACATGTACTCAAGTACAGGGATAGCTGAGTACATTGAAAAGTGTACAATGTCACCTTTCCTGCCATCATCTTACGTAGAAAGGTACCTAAGTACAAGATCTTAGGGTATAGAGCAGAAAAATAAGTTAAAAATGCAACATTAAAGCCCTTCTTAAGTGCTTAGCTATGCTGGACTCGCACACTCTACAAGGGTTTGATTTCCTCTGTGCTGGGTTCGATCTCCTCCCTGTTGGGCTTGCTGTCCCCCCACGTTCATCGCTGCCTCAGATACCAGGGACCTTTATCGCCGCTGCACTGGGCTTGACCTTTCCCTGCACTGGGCACGCTCTCTTTCACAGTTGGGCTCATTCTCTGCTACACTAGTCTTGTTCTCTCACTCTCCCTCTCATTGGCTTACCCTCCCCTGCAACTGGGCTTAACCTCCACCATGCTGCATCAAAGTCGACCACCTCCACCGCCGCCTCCTGGAAGAAACCTTGCCTCAGCTTGATGCCATTCATTTCTTCACAGAAGGTAAGTAGATTAAAGTAAGAAAGAAAGCTGTGAGAAAAACAATTCAAACCGGACAGAGTAGATGAGCTCCAGGTAGGAGCCTGCACACAGCTTTGCTACCTTTCTGCCATCTGGGAACAGTGTGCCAATCTAGCATCGTTAAAATGTCAGTATAAGAATCTATATTGCATTATGATAATTTTCTGGGTTTCTGTGGTTTCTTTTTTTAAGATGGTGCTTTAATAATTGCAACCTTGTAGTAGCATGTTTCTGCCTATTGGTGGCAGGCACACCAAAAAAGGAATGATGACATGATGTGGGCTTTTTTTTATTTTTGTGATGATTGATTCAGAAAAAAATGGTGGAATTAACCAAGATCTGGAGACAGATAACTACTTTTCGAATAGTGTTTTGAGGTTGTTTTTTCTCAGAGCACTTTGGAATTATCCTTTCAGGACCGTTCAAAACTATCTTAAAAAAAAATCAGGTGAGCAGCCTCTCGTGATTCCTCATTTTAAAAGTAAGAAAAGAAGAATACTCAGTGTGCTTCAGTCCAAATTTGTAGTCTTTAGCTCTATTTACATTTATTAGTTTCCCTATGGACGCAAGTAGAATGATAACTAACTATTAGGACAAAGGACTTACAACAACTACTAGATGACCATCAACTTTCCAATTTTGAGAATCCATACATTGCCACAACTAACGTTTAGTCTATGCCTACTGTCACCATTTTCTAATGACCATGTTCTGTCACAATGATGCCATTTTGTAATTTGTTATAAATGTTAAACTGCATTACATAAACCACAAATAGTTAGGTTCTTCACAAGCCTGAAATTTATTTACTGTTTTCAAACCTGTAATATAACAAAACTACACACTCTGGGTTCTGTACTCATTGATGTTCCAACACATAACCAACTAACTACACTAACTTCAAATAAAAGAGTTTGACTGAAGGCCATGTAGGATACCTATACAGCAGCACGTCTCAAATCGTGATGTCATATATCTTAAAGGTACAGTGCCTGTGTGATCTGGAATCTATACCAAAATACAACTGGTCTCTCACCAACTCTCCAGCTGGCAGACAAGCACAGACACAGACACTGCCCTTACCTTAAAAACCAGTGTGACGCTATGATGTGCACATGGTGAGTCACTGATAATGAATGGGTTACAGCCAAGCTAGGGAATACTTATATGTCTGTCCACTAGAAGGCAAGTTCAGAAATAAGGTGCAGAACCTTGTTGACGCATCTAAGGTAGGTGCAGTGCTCATACATAGTAAAAAATGAGGTCTGCAGATGCTGGAGATCACAGCTGCAAACGTGTTGCTGGTCAAAGCACAGCAGGCCAGGCAGCATTTGCAGCAGTGCTCATACATGTACTGTCGGCTTGGATTGTGACATTAATTGACAATATTTTTCATCATTCTTCCTTCTTGCCTGTTGAAGTTGGCCAAGATACAATATTAGGTATCTGAAACAATAAAAGAGGAAGGGGAATGTTGAGGGACATAGAATGTAGAATTCTATAGCACAGGAACAGACCTTTTAGCCCATTATGTCTGTGTGCTCATGATGATATTCTAAATAAATCCCATCTGCCTGCACATAGTTATTCTCCATCTGTTCCCTGCCTGTTCAGGTGTCTGTCTAAAATGTCTCTCAAACACTACTATCATATCTGCTTTCAACATTCCCCCTGTCAGCACGTTCCAAGCTCCTACCACCCTCTTTGTAAAAGCTTGCCCCCCTTTCACCTTAAACCAATGCCCTCTATTATTTGATGTTTCTATCCAGAAAAGAGATTCTGACTACCCACCCTATCCATACCCCAACCCCTCCCCATATAATGTAGGCTTAGCTGGAAAAGCAAGCAGACAGTACCTTATCATTTCATCTTCAGCTTTCAATTCATGGGAAATACAGTGGTAAGAATGAATAAGGAATTCACAAATAGCAACAAAAAATTGGAATTAAATTATATCTTTAACAGAACAAAAAAAATTTATTTTTCTTTACAGGAACTTAAATGTAATTTGTAAAAAGCTACACAAGGCAGTATTAGTCTACATGGCCAAAAATTAATTGGAGACATTACTTTTAAAGAAGATTGTAAAGTTCCCAACCTAGAATCTAAAATCTACAGATTCCCTCCAGCCACATTAGATGTAATTAGGAAATATCTAGGATCAAGACTAATAGCATTTCATTGTGCGTCAATCAACTACTTAATCTCCTTACCATCTAGGATATCACAGGAGTACATTTTTTTAAATTACAGAATCAGTTCTCCCAAATATATGGTCACAACTGAAATGACAAGGAATATAGAATGATGGAAAATAATCAGGAAAATGGCAGATGAATTGAATAGATATTTTGAAGCTGTCTTCACTGCAGAGAATACAAATGTCATCCCAAACACTAATTGTAAATCAAGAAACGAAGGGAGAAAGGAATCTAAAGCAATTTCAGTCACTACGGAAATAACATGAAGAAAATTACTAAAATGAAAAGCCAGCAAGTCTCCAGGACATGATGGACTCCATCCTCAGGTTTTGAAACACGTGCATTGGCTTTAACTTCCCAAAATTCCCTTAATGTTGGTCCCATCAGCCTGGACAATAGTGACTCCTCTATTCAAAGGAAGGGGGAAGAGCAAAATCAGAAAACCACAGGAGAGTTGCCATAATATCTGACATACAGAAAATGCCATAACTTTTTATTAAGAAAGATATAACAGGAAATTAAGAAAATTTCAATACATCAGGCCACTTGGTTTTTCTGAAAGGAAAATCATGTTTAACAAACATAAAAAGTAACATGGATCAAAAGAAACTTGTGGATATGGTGTATTTAGTTTTCCAGAAGGCATTTAAAAAGGTGCTGCATAAAAGATTATTATGCAAAATTAAGAGCTTATAGTGTAGAGAGCAACATAATATCATGGATAAAGATTTGGTTAGCTAACAGGAAACAGAGCATAGATATAAGTGGGCAATTTTCAATTGGCAAAGATGCAATGAGGAGAGTGCTATAGGGATCAGGCCTCAATTATTTACAATTTATATAAATGATTTTTATGAAGTAAGTCTAAAGTGTATGGTTGCTGAGTTTTCCGTTGACACAAAGATAGATACAAAGGAAGTTGCCAAGAGGAAGTAGAGAGTCTGAAAACATATTTATACATGTCAAGTGAATGGTCAAAATTTGTCCACTGGCAGGCAGAAATACAGTATATCATTTGAATGTAGAGAGATTGCAGAAATCGGAGGTACAGAGAGATCAGGATGGCTTGGGAAATGAATAATGAAGTTAATATGCTGGTATAGCAACCCAGAAGAAAAACAAACAGTGAACCATACTTAAGATACATCCTCGACTAGAACAAAATAGAATAGAAATTTATTGTCATACATATTTTTACAAAAGGTACAGTGAAAATATTTGTAAGTGGCCAGACAACCTGCCTAAATGAAGTCATAAATAAGAAAAAAAAAGTAAAAGTTCATCACAGTTCAATTAACAAGGTATGCTGGAAAACTGGGTCAAAACTGCCAGAGCCAGGCCGAGATCGCCACAATGGCCAAGACTACTCCACCATGCCGAGACGAGACCCCCATGCTGGAACTAGACTGCCACACTGGGACAAGACTGCTGCACTGGGACTAGGCCTCCATGCTGAGACTAGACTTCTTTGCTGGGACTATCCCTCCACCCTGGGACTAGACCTTGATACTGGGACAAGACCTCCATGCAGGAACTAGACCTTGACACTGGGATAAGACCCCCATGCTGGGCCATTGGAAACCCAAAATCTGCCTCCGAAGCAAGGATGAGACACCACAACAAGATGAATCCTCTGCACCTCAGGCCAGACCTTCATGTTGGGCTGCTGGAATACCCAGATACCACTGAAGAAGATCTCACGCTGGGACATGACTGCCGTGCCAGGCCAAGATTGGCATCTTAGGAAAGAGAGTCCTAGTCCTGCTCATCTTAATTTTTCAAATCAACCTCCAGGGTGACCAGTACATTCATTTTCAAATATTACTATTATTCAAATTGCTTCTGCCTGTGGAAAGTGAGTTAAAAGGCAAATGAAATCTTGTTTATTGCAAGGCAATAGAATATAAGAGTAGAAATATTTTGTTAAGTTTCTACAGGATATTGCTCGAACGACATCTGGAGTACAGAGTACAGTTTTGGTCTCTACATAATAAAGGATAAAAATACATCCGAAGCAGTTCAGAGAAGGTTCACTCGAATATTGCCTGGAATTTTATGCAGAAAGTATTTGGCCTGTATTCATTGGAGTTTAAAAGAATGAGAGGCGATCTTATTGAGGCTTATAAAGATCCTGAGAGGACTTGACAAGGTGAATGCTGAAAATCATTTTTCCCTTGTGAAAGATAGAGATTAGATTAGATTAGATTACTTACAGTGTGGAAACAGGCCCTTCGGCCCAATAAGTCCACACCGACCCGCTGAAGCGTAACCCACCCATACCCCTACATTTACCCCTTCACCTAACACTACGGGCAATTTAGCATGGCTAATGCACCTGACCCGCACATCTTTGTGACTGTGGGAGGAAACCGGAGCACCCGGAGGAAACCCACGCAGACACGGGGAGAACGTGCAAACTTCACACAGTCAGTCGCCTGAGTTGGGAATTGAACCCGGGTCTCTGGCGCTGTGAGGTAGCAGTGCTAACCACTGTTCTACCGTGCCACCCACTAATACAGTATAACTAGAGATCACAGTTCAAAAATAAGCACAGAGATGATTTGTTATTATCTCAGTGTTCTTGAGTCTTTGGAATTCTCATCCTCAGACAGTGAGAGGCAGAGACACTGAATACTTTTTAAGGCAAAGGAATACAGATTCTTGACTAATGAGGGAGTCAGATGTTATCAGGGGCACATGGGAGATTAAAGACAAGAGCCAGAATACAGGAAGGAGATAGAGTGCTTGGTGTCATGGTGCAATAATAACAACCTCTCTCTCAGTATCGGCAAAACAAAAGAACTGATCATTGTCTTCAGGAAGGAAGGAGGAGGGCACACCCTTATCTGCATCAATTGAACTGACGTGAAGAAGGTTGAGTGTCAATTTCCTAGGAGTAATTATAGCCAACAGTCTGTCCTGGACCTCCCACATAGATGCGACAATCAAGAAGGCACAACAACGTCTCTTCTTCCACAGGCAGTTCAGGAAATTTGGCACATCCATAAGAACCCTCACCAACTTTTACAGATGCACCACAGAAAGCATTCTATCTGGGTGATAATGACCTGGTACAGCAACAGCTCTACCCAGGACCATAAAAAAACTACAGAAGGTTGTGTGCACAGCCAGACTGTCATGGAAACTAACCTGCCATGCATGGACTCCATTTACATTGCTTGTTGTGACGGAAAGGCTGCCAGTCCCCTCCCACCCCAGTAATGCTCTCTTCAATCCTCTTCCATTAGGCAGAAGATACAGAATCTTGAACACACGCACCAACAGGTTCAAGAACAGCTTCTTCCCTGTCGTTATTAGACTGATGAATGGACCTCATGTCATAAAAGTGTTGACCTTGCTATGCACACCTCCTGCTCAGCCATAACTTGTATGCCTTAGTCTGACTAAGCACCTACGATCTGTTTTACCTTGTTTGCTATGATATGCCTGTACTGCTCACAAAACTAAGTCTTTCACTGTACTAGGGTACATATGACTACAATAAATCAGATCAAATCAAAATTAGCTTTGAACGTATTGAATGGCAGACAAGCTTAAACATTCTAATTGCCTACTCTAGCTCCTAATTCATATGCTCCTACATTCACATGTCCCTTTAAGATGTCTACAAGGTGTGCAATACTAACATTAATGGCCTTGCATGGTGAGATGATATGTATTTGTAATGGCCACTGACATAGCTAATAATTAAGCATTTTTTTTAACCAGTCACAAAAACAGAAATTGCTAGACAAACTCAGCAGGCCTGCAGTATCTGTGGAGAGAAACAGAGTTAATGTTTTGAGTCCTGTGAGTCTCGTCCTGCAATTTCTGTTTTTGTTTCAAATTTCCAGGATTCCAGTTCTTTGTTTTATCTTTGCCACTAATTTGATAGTAAGACAAACACTTTCTTGCAACATATTTATTAATTAACAACCATACCATCAATTGTAAATTTTAAATATGTGCAAAGAAATTGAATTTGACCAGCCAGCAACATGGACCAGCATAACCTAACACTTTTGTCAGAAGCTTAAGGGTCATTAAATGTAACATTCCATAAACAAGTGGCTAAGAAGCTTTTCTTTAGAAAAAAGCTAACCAGCACTTCTGAATACTGCATGAAACAACAAAGATTCTGTGTCCATGGCCCAGGCTTTGGACACTACTCCAGTTGTCAAGAATTTAACACTATTCCAAGTCTGGAATTAATGTGCACGAGACAGCCCTTGCTGTCGCAGTCTGTATGGATCACAAAGGATTTCCCACCATGTGTTTCAGGGTTGCTACTCTGCATAATATGCTATGACCTTGGTAAAAGACCTTGAAACTGTTTCTGTGAGACTGTTAAAATGTTTGCAGCTTTTGTATTTATTTGTAATTACGATTGTTAATGTTTTATGTTATGCTAAAAATAATGTTCGAGAAGATATCGCACTTGGGCATGCTTGTTCAAATGTCCAGTCACTAGGAAAAGAAATGCTATGTGTAATATTGGAGGAGAAAGGTTTGTTTTCATTATTATGCCTGCTCCGTCAGCGGATTTCCTGACTATGTGAAAGATATACCTTAGTGAGTATCTGACAATGCACCTTAAACCCTCAGCAACAAATGGAAACAAAATGTTTAAACGTGGGCATATTTATTCATTAACTATGAAAGAACCAACAAGGCTGGAAACACCAGGGCAGTACATGAAAAGAAACAACTTCATTTCAGCAGCATTTTCAGTGACTTCTCGACAAGCTAAACTCTTGTACAGTTATTAAACGCAGCAGCCAGTTTGCACACATCAGTATGATCAAAATAACCAGCTAATCTATTTCATTGAAGTGGATTGTGGAATAAATATTAGTCTAGACACAGAGGGATACTTCTGTTTTGGTTTGAAATCATGCCATTTAAGTTTTGATGTCCATCAAGATGACAGACTGGCCAATGATTTAACATGCCAGTTGAAAGATCACTCCTCCTGCGCTGTGTTGGGAGTCAACATAGATTCTGGGCTCAAGTTTCTAGACTGGGACAAAAATCCATGATCGCCTAACTCAAAAGATTTTCTCTCACTGAATGACAGATGGCATATTGTTAATAACCAGGGCGATGTACCAAGAACACTGGCAGCTTGGGATAGCAGTGGGGGTCAGATGCTACAAACACTTAGGTGAGATCAGTGCCTTCGCATTACAAAAACATACAGAACTGACATTAAGACACTAAAATTATATATTCCAGAGGCAATTAATGAATGATACAATGTACTTCAGATAGTTATGTTCAGTAGTTTAACTCCCTCCAACTTGCTGCTTCCCTCTCCCAACTCCCTCACTCCTCCTTATTTCCTTCCCATTCCTGATCACTTAACATTTTTTTCCCAAGTTCCTTTGCTCCTCCCACTCACCAGTCCTTCTCCATCTTGCTTGCTCATTCCCACTCACCATCTCTCACAAGCTTTTATCGAAAATGGTAGCTAACAGGATGAGGAAAGGGAACATGCACAGAGCTATTGCATTTTTAAAAAAAATATTGAATATGCACACATGCAACACAGTTCTTGGAGCATGTCCAGTAACAGTGATTAAAACGAAAATGGAGGCAACACACTTCATGCAAGTTCCATTATTTAGAAACCATGCTAAAATGAAAATGTGCTATTAGAACGCGCTTTAAATGGGCAATATTCATACTATATCATCTTACAGACTTGCTTGCTAACACCAGAAAGCCTAATAAATAATGCACAAAGACTTCATGGTATCATTTGGACAGATTATCTATTTGTGCTAGGTATTGAATTCTGGTGATGAGATCATGGTGCTGAAAACAGAAAGGTGTATTCTTCCCAATTGAGAAATTCTTAGTTATTTACCCTTATTCTATTTGAGCTCTCATACCCTATACAGTTTCCATATTAAATCTGTTCAAATAGATATAAAAAATTCCATGACGACTGCAAGAGAATAGGAATGACAGTCAATTTGAAAATAACCTAGTAGGAATTTTCAACTGGAAAATGTCATGGACTTGCCTTCCAATTTCTGTCATTCTCTTGCCTTCATGATCCATTTTGAATTCTTCCTATCCTCAACTTTCCAGTCTCCATTTCTGGCGTTAAGTTATTACATTCAGTACAAGCTCAATCACTCTCACACCTTTCTCTCAGATAAAGTTCGGACAGTTGTGCAGACTTGATGGGTCAAATGGCCTCTTTCCACACTGTGGGGAGCCTTTGATCTTCCAACATCACAATTAAGGGAGCCCATGACCATAACTATTCTATCTCCAGAATCAGTAACTCAGGTTTCCCTTCCTTAAGGACTCGAAGCAATTATTTCCCCTTTAATACCCTGGTCCAATCCTCTTTCACCACTTGCACACATCCACCTTTCCATGCAAGACATAGAGATTTACTTCACATGTAAAAACTCTTCAGTCCATTGAATCTGGGCCAGTTCAAAAACAACCATCTAACTATTCTAAATCAATTTTCTAGCACTTTGAGATATAAAAGATACATATAAAAAAATATGCTTTTCCCGTCTCACCATCTAAGACCTTAAGTTTCCTTCCATATAAAACAGAGAATTACGTTTGCTTCTTTCAGTTTTGTATAGTGTATACACTGCTTAAGATGTGGTTTCCTAACCACATGGCCGAATAAGCAATGGACAGGGTAGTTACCTTTTGGAACTTCACTCAGCAAATTTGTCTCTGAGTTTCCAGTTTTTATTTGAATCCTCCACCTTGATCCCAGTCTAATCTTTCTGATCATGAACTTCTGCAATCTTCCAGCTAAACTCAATACAAACTCAAGGAAAAGGACCTCACTTTTCAAGTGGACACTTTATAGCCTTTGGGATTCAGCACTGAATTCGACAAATATCTGTTGTGAACATTTGGTGCCATTCTCTTGCTTTTGTTTTGCCTCATTTTTTTCTGATTCCTTTGTTCTGCATAATAGTTTTACTTAGGCCATCGCCATGGCACCTTAACCTAGGCCTGTCATTTAATCAATCCTGCCAACCAACTGACTCTTTCTTTTGTTTTTCCCACCCCTACCCTTCATCTTTCCCTTGCTCAAAATCAGTATGAGGTGCACAGTGAAATGACTATGTTTGAATGAGAAACAGACAGAGTGTGTAATAGTAAATTTGGTTCATGTGGGAATTCGGTGTGCAGAGGGAAAGTGATGTTTCATTTTCTATCTTCTATCTTCTTTATAATCCTACCTTCCCCCTCCACCACAGCACCATCAATTTGAGCATTTTTCTTTCACTAAGTTGGGAAAGTGCAAGTTCTTATACTAGCTATTTCACTAAATAAATAAATACATTTGCTAAGAAATGGCAGGGCTAATGACATTTCTTAATTCTAAAATATGGCAATTGAATGAGCTGTAGTCCCAGAAAACCACATCTGCACTAAGTGTGTGCAGCTTGTATTACTTTAGTTCAAATGTGATGAGCTGGACTCTGAAGTGCAAATAGTGCAGGACATCAGGGAAGAGGACAGTTATGCGGACACTCATTTGAGATAAGGTAGAACTTTAGAGTTGGTGAGGAATGTGAGAATCAGACAGGTATGGAAACTAGCAAGTGATAGAGGAAACTAATCTTGGGTCTAATCTTGGCCATTGGGTAAATGTGCTAGGTACCTCTCAAGGAGGAGTTAGAATGCAAGGAAGATGAGCAAACTGACATGACGCCATGGTGAAAGATATTATTCTACCAAGGGAAAACGAAAAGGAATGAAGCAATGATAGTGGACAGACTTGTCAGGATAACAGATTCTCTTCTTTTCAGTGATGACTGGGAGGTCTAAATTTTTTTTTAGATTACTTAGTGTGGAAACAGGCCCTTTGGCCCAACAAGTCCACACCGACCCGCCGAAGCGAAACTCACCCATACCCTTACATTTGCCCCTTACCTAACACTACAGGCAATTTAGCATGGCCAATTCACGTGACCTGCACATCTTTGGACTGTGGGAGGAAACCAGAGCACCCGGAGGAAACCCGCGCAGACACGGGGAGAACGTGCAAACTCCACACAGTCAGTCGCCTGAGTCGGGATTTGAACCCGGGTCTCAGGCGCTGTGAGGCAGCCGTGCTAACCACTGTGCCACCGTGCCGCCCACATTTGGGAATCAATGACATAGCAGGACAAATTAGAGATAAAATTAAAATTCAGAACATGAAAAGATGGGTTTGATCTCTGGTTTGTCACCTGAGTATGTGCCAAGTGGCATCAGGCCAAAAAGAGGAGCAAGTTGAACATGTGGCTCAAAGAGCAGTGATAGAATAGAGGATTTTGATTCATGGGCCGCTGGCATCTGCACTCAGGGAAGAATGAGATATTCCATTGCTGTGGACTTCACCTGAAACATGCAGGGACCAATGTCCTGCCCAATCATATGACTGGGGCTGTCGACTGGACAGAAGTTGGGGGAGGAGTACAAGGACTTCAGGTGAGGGGAGGTTTAGAAATCCAAACTCAAACCTCAAAAGAATCAAAACAGTATTGTAACATGGGAAGGATAGCCAAGAGAGCTGGATAGAGAATTTAACAAAAATTTTACATCAATGATTAAGAATTTTGCAGGGAATAGAAGTAAAAACATGAAATTAAAGTTTCTTTATCTGCACACATATATTCCAGTAATAATATAGGGGTAACAATCATAGGGGTAAATGATTCTGAACAAGAGTGGGGAATAAATATTTCAGTGTACACAATATTTTGATGACAGGCAGAATGCAAAAGGTTTACATGCACACCAAAGCCCCTCTGATCCTCAGTGCTTCCCAGAGTCTTACAGTCCATCAAGTATTCTTGCGTTGCTTGTCCTGCCCAAATATATCACCTCACATTTACATGGATTGAATTACATTTTGTCACAGCCTTAGATTTCACAAGGATACAAGCAATCTTCTTCACTATTTACCACCCTGACAAATTTCATAGCATCCACAAACTTGCAGATCAACCCTCTGACATTCAAGTCATAGGGTCATAGAGTCATAAAGATGACTCTGCACAGAAACAGACCCTTCGGTCCAACCTGTCCATGCCGACCAGATATCCCAACCCAATCTAGTCCCACCTGCCAGCACCCGGCCCATATCCCTCCAAATCCTCCCTATTCATATACATCCAAATGCCTTTTAAATGTTGCAATTGTACCAGCCTCCATCACTTCCTCTGGCAGCTCATTCCATGCACGTACCATCACCTCTGTGTGAAAAGGTTGCCCCACAGATCTCTTTTATATATCTTTCCCCTCTCACCCTAAACCTATGCCCTCAAGTTCTGGACTTCCCCCATCCCAGGAAAAAGACTTTGCCTATTTATCCTATCTGTGCCCCTCATAATTTTGTAAACCTCTATAAGGTCATCCATCAGCCTCCGATGCTACAGGGAAAACAGCGCCAGCCTGTTCAGCCTCTCCCTATAGCTCAAATCCTCCAACCCTGGCAATATTCTTGTAAATCTTTTCTGAAGTTTCACAACATCTTTCCGATAGGAAGGAGACTAGAATTGCACGCAATATTCCAACAGTGGCCTAACCAATGTCCTGTATGGTCTCAACATGACCTCCCATCTCCTGTATAAAAGCAAATTACTGCAGATGCTGGAATCTGAAACCAGAAGAGAAAATGCTGGAAAAACTCAGCAGGTCGGGCAGCATTTGTAAGGAGAGAAAAGAGCTGACGTTTCGAGTCTAACTGACCCTTTGTCAAAGCTTTTAAGCACAAGAGCTTTGACAAAGGGTCAGTTAGACTTGAAACGTTAGCTCTTTCTTATGCTTACAGATGCTGCCCAGACCTGCTGAGATTTTCCAGCATTTTCTCTTTAGCTCCCAATTCCTGTACTCAATACTCTGACCAATAAAGGAAAGCATACCAAACTCCTTCTTCACTATCTTAGCTACCTGCAACTCCAATTTCAAGGAGCTATGAACCTGCACTCCAAGGTCTCTTTGTTCAGCAACACTACCTAGGACCTTACCATTAAGTGTATAAGTCCAGCTAAGATTTGCTTTCCCAAAATGCAGCGCCTCGCATTTATCTGTATTAAAATCCATCTGCCACTTCTCAGCCCATTGGCCCATTTGATCAAGATCCTGTTGTAATCTGAGATAACTTTCTTCGCTGTCCACTACACCTCCAGTTTTGGTGTCATCTGCAAGCTTACTAACTATACAAAGTTAAAAATCACACAACACCAGGTTATAGTCCAACAGGTTTAATTGGAAGCTCCAAATCTTAACTATACAATATATGCTCACATCCAAATCATTTATACAAATGACGAAGACCCAGCAGCAATCCTTGTGGTACTCCACTGGTCACAGGCCTCCAGTCTGAAAAACAACCCTCCACCACCACCCTCTGTCTTCTAGCTTTGAGCCAGTTCTGTATCCAAATGGCTCGTTCTCCCTGTATTCACTGTTAGACTTACTAACCGGTCTACCATAGGGAAACTTGTCGTCTGAATCATTTATATATATACCATAACAGCAAGGGCTCCAGCGCTGACTCCTGTGGCACCCCACTGTACACAGGCTTTCAATCAGAAAAACACCTCAACCATCATCTTCTACTTTTAAACCACTCAGAAATTCCTGCCTGACTTTGCTAATTCCTTCAATTCGATCGCAGAGTTTCTCCTTGATTTCAATGCATATGTTGTCCCTCTTAGAAGTGAACACTGACCCAAAGTATTCACTTTGGCTGTGGTCTTTAATGGACACATCGCTCTCCTTAGTTATCATTTTACTCTATATGTACCTCTAAACAACTTGGAATTTTCTCTTATTTTACCTGCCATTATCTTTTCAGATCCCCTTTTAGCTCTTCTAATTTGCTAATTAAATACAAAAATAAGAAGTGTCACTGGACCTGAAACTCTAACACTGATTTCTCTCTGCAGATGCTACCAGACTTGCTGAGTTTTTCCAGCAATTTCTGTTTTTGTTTTTGTTTCTGATTTCCAGCATTCGCAGGTTTTTCAGTTTTTTTGTTAAGATAATTAAGTAAACTGGTTAGATCTGGTTCTTGCAGCCTTTTACTATAAAAGCTGGCTATAGTGCTCCCAGCACACAATGTGTTTAGCAAGAGTGTGCAGTCGCTGGGAGATGTGTGGGGAGTTGAGACATTGCTGGAGGGAGGCTTTGCTGTGTCTGAAACCTGCCAGCTTTGCAAGGCTGCTGGTTAGCTCTAAGAGTTGGCCTGGATAAATACCAGGCTTTGCTGAGGAGGGCGAGCAACAAGGCAAGGGTAAGGCCTCTCTTTTCCTCCAAGTCCACTAGTGTTGAAGGGACAAAGATGGCAGTCAGTGGAATGGTATGGTCCTCCTGTCAGATGTGGGAGATCAGGAAGCAGTCAGTCAACGGTCCCTCGTGACTTTGCCTGCAGGAAGTGTGTCCAACTGCAGCTCCTTTCAGATCACAAGAATCGGCTGGAGGGTGATTGGGAAGCACTGAGGAATATATGGGAGGCAGAGACTGGTACAAATAGTAGCTTCAGGGAGGTGGTCACATGACAGATGACTACCAGGAATGATAGACAGGTAGTGCAGGAGTGTATCTATCCCCTTCTCAAATGAGTATGCCATTCTGGATACTGTTTTGGAGGGGGGGGAAGCGGGGGGGATATCCTCTCAGGGGAAATAGCAGCAGCAGCTGGGTCTCTAGTCCTGTGTCTGGCTCTGCTGCAAAGCAGGGTTCAAGGAAGCAATTGTCAGGTACTCTCTGGAGGGACATTCACAGGCACGTCTGTGACTACAAGCGAGACTTTAGGAAGGTGTGTTGTCTCCATGGTACCAGAGTCAAGGATATCTCGGAGCAGTTGCAACAAATACTCAAAGAGGAGCATGAGCGTTCGGAGGTTGTTGTACACATTGGTACCAACAACACAGGTAGAAAAAGAAGAGATGAGATCCTGCATTGTGAATATGGGGGTTGGGCAGGAGGTTAAAAAGCAGGAACTCATGAGTATAGTAATCTCTGGATTACTCCTAGTGCCATATGTTTATGAAGGTAAGAACATGGAGAAAGGACAGATGAATGCATGATTGAGGAGCTGGTGCAGGGGCCAGGAATTCAGATGTTTGGATCATTGGGCTCTCTGCTGGAGAAAAAGTGACTGATACAAGAGTGATAGGTTGCACCTGAAATGGAGGGGAACCAATCTTGGTGGGGAGATTTGCTCGAGCTACTCAGGAGTGTTTGAGCTAGTCTGGTATTGGGGTGGACTGTAAGCAACAGTGAGATGAGAGAAGGCCGAGGCTAGTACAGAAGGTAAAGAGAACAACTTAAATAGACAAAGCAAGCACATCAAAGAATGAGGTAAGACTGATGAATTAAATGGCATTTATTTCAATGCAGGGAGCCTGACAGATAAGGCATCAGGGTATGGATGGGAACATGGGACCAGGATATCACAGCTGTTGTATAAACATAGCTGAGGGAGGTTCAGGACTGGCAGCTCAATATTCCAGGTTTTAGGTGCTATAAGAACAATAGAAGGGGCGGCAAGAGAGGAGAGGGATGGCATTTTTGATTGGCAAAACATCATGATGTTCCTGTGGGATCACCTAGTGAAGCTATGTGGGTAGAACTGAGAAATAAGAAGAGGATGACTGCCTTGATAGTATTGTACTCTAGGCCTCCAACAATGACTGGGAATTTGAAGAGCAAACATGTAGGGAAATGGCAGATGGCTGTAAGAATATTAGAGTTGCAATCGTAGGGAATTTTAAGATTCCAAACATACACTGGGATTGCCAGAGTGTTAAGGGCTTGGATAGGGAGGAATTTGTTCAGAGTGTTCAAGAAAACTTCCTCAATCAATACGTAGATAGCCCTACTAGAGAAGGGGCAAAATCTGACTTCCTCTTGGCAAATAACGTGGAGCAAGTGACCGAGGTCTTCTTGGCAGAGCACTTTGGGACCAGTGACCATAATTCTATTAGTTTTAAAATGGTTATGGAAAAGGACAGGCCTCATCCACAAGTTAAAGTTGTAAACTGTAGCAATTTTGATGATATTGAACATGAACTTTCAAATGTTGATCGGGGGAGGCTGTTCACAGGTAAAGGGACAACTGGCAAGTGGGAGGCTTTCAAAAGTGATGTAACAAGAGTTCAGGGACAGCATGTTCCTGTTAGTGTGAAGGACAAGGCTGACAGGAGTGAGGAACACTGAATGACAGTGATATTGAGGTTCTGGTCAAGACAAAAGAGGAAGCATATGTCAGATATAGAAAGCTGGGATTGTAGGAGTACACTTAAGAAGGAAATCAGGATGGCAAATAGGGGACATGAGATAGCTTTGGCAAATAAGACTAAGGAGAATTCAAGGAGTTTCTATCAGTACATTAGGGGGAAAAAAAAGTTATTGGGAAGAGAGGGTCCCTTAAAGATCAACAAGGCCATCTTTGTGTGGAACCACAGGAGATGAATGAGATCCTAAATGAATATTTCAGTTTTTACTACAGAAAAACACAGAAGCTAGAGAACAAGGCAAAATAAATTGTGAAGACTTGAAAAGAGTCCACATTACATAAGAGGGAGGTGTTGGAGATCTTAAAATTCCTGGGATCTGATCAAGTATATCTCAGGACATTGTGGAAAGCTAAGGGGGAAACTTGTAGTGCAAGTGGACATATTTCACTGACAGGCACAGGTGAAATGCTGGAAAACTGGAGGGTTGTACCATTATCTAAGAAAGCTGCAAAGAACAGCCAGGGAACTTTAGACCAGTGTGCCTGACAACAGTTGAAAATGTGTTGCTGGTTAAAGCACAGCAGGTTAGGCAGCATCCAAGGAATAGGAAATTCGACGTTTCGGGCATAAGCTCTTCATCAGGAATCCTGATGAAGGGCTTATGCCCGAAACGTCGAATTTCCTATTCCTTGGATGCTGCCTAACCTGCTGTGCTTTAACCAGCAACACATTTTCAGCTGTGATCTCCAGCATCTGCAGACCTCATTTTTTGCCTGACATCAGTGATAGATAAGTTGTGGGAGGGGATTCTGAGAGACAGGATGTATGTGCATTTGGATAGTCAGCACGGCTTTGTGCTTGGGAAATCGTGTCTCACAAACTTGACTGAGTTTTTTTAAAGAGATGACCAATGAAGGCAGAGCAGTAGATGTTATCTACATTGACTTTACCAAGGCTTTGACAAGGTTCCGAATGTTAATCTGTTTAGTAAGTTTAGATCATGGGCTACAGGGAGAGCTGGCCAACTGGATACAAAATTGGCTTGACGGTAGGAGATAGAGTGATCAATTGGGCCAGTGGGCCAAGGAATGGCAGACGGCATTTAATTTAGATAAATGCAAGGTGTTGTATTTTGGTAAAACAAACCAGACAGACCTACACAGACAATGGTGGGGCCTGGAGTTATGGTGTTGAACAGAGACACCTCGGGGTACAAGTACATTGTTTCTTGAAAGTGGAGTCACAGAGAGACAGGGTGGTGAAGGTGGTGTTTGGCACGTTTGCCTTCATCAGTCAGAGCACAGAGTACAGGGGCTTGAATGTTATGTTATGGCTATACAGGTCATTGAATCGTAGAATCCCTACAGTATGGAAACAGGCCAATTGGCCCAATTCCACACTGATGCTCTGAAATGTAACCCACTCAGACCCATTTCCCTACCCTCTTAGTTTACATTTACCCCTAACCTATACATCCCTGGATACTATGGGCAATTTAGCATGGCCAATTCACCTAACCTGCATGTCTTTGCATTATGAGATGAAACTGGAGCACCCAGAGGAAACCACGCAGACACAGGGAGAATGTACAAACTCAACACAGACTGTCCCGAGGCTGGAATCAAACCTGGGTCCCTGGCACTGTGAGACAGCAGTGCTAACCATTGAGCCACTATGCCACCCATTTGGGGTATTGCATACAATTCTGGTTGTCCGATTGTAGGAAGGATGTTATTCAACTGGAAAGAGTGCAAAAAAAATTTACAAGGATGTTACGGAGAGGCTGGGTTTTTCCCTTTGTGTATCAGAGGCTAAGGGAAGGTTTATAGAATCATGAGGAGTAGGATAAGGTGACTAGCCAAGATCTTTTCTCCAGGCTAGAGGAATCCTAAACTGGATGGCATAGATTAAAGGTTTCTCTTACACTAATGTTGTATATACCTTCGTATTCGGGGTTCACGGGATTTGATGGGCACATTTGTTTTGGAACATGTTGGCTCTGTACTCTCCATGTTTCCTTAATGAATGCATCCCACTGTTTGAAGACAGATTTACTTGTAAGTATCTGCTCCCAGTCCCCTCTGGTCAAATCAAATCTGATCTGATCTGAATCAGCCTTTCCCAGGTTTGAAATTCTGATTTCAAGCCCATCTTTGTGTTTTTCCATAACAATCATATATCTAATAGTCTGCAAAATGCTCCTTCACTGATATTTCAACCACCTTCTTAGCTTTGTTACCTAAAATTAAGTCCAGGACCATGTCATCTAGCATGGGGCCTTCTATGTACTCATTTAAAAAGCTTCCGTGGAACCTTTTTAAGAATTCTGCTCCCTCAAAACTTTTCACACTATGTCAACTGCAGTTAAAATTGGAGGGGGGGGGGGGTAGAAGGTAAAATTCCCCTCCTTTTACTTACTTTTAAACTTGGCTGTAATTTGCTGACATATAAACTCTTAAATTTCTCTTAGAGTGTTTGGAGCCATTCCTACACTCCCAGCAATAGGATTGCTCCTTTTTGCGCTTTCAGTTTGACCCATATATCCTTATTTGAGCAGCCTTCTGAGCTGCCACTGCTGTTTACTGCTCTATTAGACTATCAAAATTGCCACACCTCTTCCAAATTTCCTCCTTTTCTGTCTCACCTGAATATCCTGTACCCTGAAACGTTAAGCTGCTAAGCCTGCACCTCTCTCAACTGGGTCTCATTGACAGCAATGACATGTTACCCCCATGTTTTGATTTGTGCCCTCTGCCTTGATTGGCAGTCTCCTAGCATTGAAACAATTATCATCCAGCAGCTGCTAAAGTCCCTTGAGCCTTAACTGGGATAAGGTCCAAGCCTTCCAGGTTTGCTCGTTGTCTCTTCTAATTTTGTCTATTCTATTCTCTCTGGAAATGTTAGTTTAAACCCTCTCAACAACAATAGCAAAACTCCCTACAAGAAACCTAGTCCCATTCAAGTTAGCGTTCAACCTACCCACCCTGTCCAAATCCCTCCACCCGGAAGATTGTCCCAAAGTCTCGGAAATGTAAAGCTCCCCCTTCTGTACCGTCACTCTATCCAACATTCATCTGGGTTAACCTCCCATTTGTATACTCGCTCAAACATGGCATCAAATGTTATCCAGAGATTACAGAGGTCATGTCTCTTAATTGACTTCCTAGCTGCCTAAATTCTGCTTGTGCGACATCATCCTTTTTTCTACCAATGTCATCAGTACCAATATGTACCATGATCTCTGTCTATTTGCACTCATCCTTCAGTATATGCTGCAGCCCCTCAGTGACATAAATGTCCTTGGCACTAGAAAGGCTCTCTTGCAGCTGCAGAAATGCCTGTCTGTTACCAATACCACCACTATAGCCCTGCCATTCGGTTCTTCTCCTTTTGTGCAGTGGACCCACCCATGGTACCCAGAAGTTGGCTGTCAATGCTTTCCCCTGCACAGTCACCTCTGCCAACTATAGCCAAAATGATATATCTGTTAGAAAGCAGATGCTCACAGAAGACTCCTGCACTGTCTGCCTTCCTCTATCCTGCTTGCTCACCCATGCTCCTTCTGCCTGTTCATTCTGCGCCAGCAGTATGACCCCTCACTGAACATGTGAGCCATGACTTGCCCATGGACACTGTTCCTGCACACGTGGTCACCAGGGACAACTGAAGTTTCCATGATTTGCCGCATAGCACAGAAGGAGCACACCATGGCTCGGAGTTCTCCTGCCATTACTTCTTTTAAGCCCCTCAGTAACAGTATTTTCAAAAAAATATATAGTTATGCTTATGGCTGAATACAGTTAACTTGCTTTCATTACCCTACTTTGCTTACTTATATTCCTTTATTATCTTGCTCTGACAGTCACTTATTTCTGTTATTTCTCATTTAATCCCTTCTTCCAAAAATACAAACTTTTAAAAATCATAAACCCATTCACACATACTTTGCTGTGATATTACGGTTTTGATTTCTTTGCCCAATCAACGGAGCCCTGAAGCTGCAGCTGTTAAACTAGGACTCCCTTCTCTCTGCTTTGTTGAGTTTGAATACAACCTTTTAAGCTATAAACCACAAAAAAGGACCTTACACATACAACAAACAAAAAACCTAAAAGCACCCTTTCCCCTGTGCACTATATTTTAATAACATACGTTCATTCAAGCTGTACCTCACTGTGGATGCACCTTCATCCATCTGTATGTGCAAAGTTAATTGATCCATTCTGAATTGCGGATCCAATTTGTTAAATTTCCTTGCATCCCATAGGCTCTTTCCGTTGCTACCAGTCTTCCATCTAAGACCTTATAAGAAGCCTTGCAGAAGTCTCAGTAAACGATATCAACCCTCATCTACACACCTTGTCACCTTTTTAAAAGGTTTAATGAAGTTGGACAAACACAACCTTCCTTTAACAAAACCATGCTGACTGTTCTTGATTAATCCCTGTCTCTCCGAATGTAGATTTCTATCCCTCAGAAGTGCTTCTAATACTTTTCCCACTGTTGAAAATGTCACTCAATTCTATCAAACCACTAAGAATAAATCAATAAAATAAATCAGAATGAACCACTTGAATCGAGGCTAAAAGAATTTTAATGTGCATTGATGAACTATGTATTGCTTTAACTAGCAACCTAAGCATATCTTGATCAGACAACTCAAATTGTAAGGGGCAGGATTTGGGAAAATGGTAAGGGATTTGGGTAAAAAAACTTTTTGACTCAGTGGAAGATGAGAATCTGGATTGCACTGCCTTGGAAGGTAGTGGAGGCCAGAAACCTTACACCCTGTAAAAATAAATTGGATGAACACTTCAAACATTAAACATCAAGGAAATGGACAAGTACACATTTGGAAGTCTGCAGTGAGTAACTTAACTCCTCACTTGCCAAAGTTTTTCTGCACTTGCAAAATGCAAGTCAGGAATGTGATTGCATACACTCCCTTTGATAAGACAAATACAGCTCCAATAATAACCGAGAAGCTTCATACCATTGAGCACAAAGCAACCCACTTGAGTGAAACTCCATTCACCACTTTGAACATTCTCTTCTGTCACCAGTGCTACAGGTTGGAAGCTATGAGTACAATCTATGAGGTGCAGTACAACAACTCATGAAGACTCTTTTTGCAGTACCTTCCAAACCCATGAATTCTAACACCTAAAAAGGACAAAGGAAACACGGCATGGAAATACCACTACCTGCAAGAACCCCTTCAAGCCACATGCCACCCTTAAAAATATATCACTGTCCTTTCATTGGCACAGAGCCAAAATCCCAGAAATCCCCACTCTACCACAAGGTCAGAAACAAATCAAAAAGATGGCTCAACACTGCTTTCTCAAAGTGGGCAATAAGAATTAACTTTGCCACTGATACCAATCTCCCATAAATGAAAGAAAAGTAGTGTTCTAACCAACCTTCAACCAAAGCATATTACATAAAAAAAGGATGTATTGTACAACAAAAGACTGAAGTCCGTGGCAGTATTTATGCTCAACTTGAGAATAAACATCCTGATTAACCTCTCATTGTCCATTATCCCATTCTCATCAAACCTGAAAGGGTTCAGAAAAGATTTACAAGGATGTTGCCAGGGTTGGAGGATTTGAGCTATAGGGAGAGGCTGAATAGGCTGGGCCTGTTTTCCCTTGAGTGTTGGAGGCTGAGAGGTGACCTTATAGAGATTTATAAAGTTGGGAGAGCATTGATAGGGAAAATAGACAAGGTCTTTTCCCAGGGGTGGAGGGGGGGAGTCCAGAACTAGAGGGCATAGGTTTAGGATGAGAGAGGAAAAATTTAAAAAAGGGACCTAAGGGGCAACTTTTTCACGTAGAGGATGGTACGTGTATGAAATGAGCTGCCAGAGGAAGGAGGCTGGTACAATCATAACATTTAAAATGCATCAGGATGTATATATGAATAGGAAGGTTTTAGAGGGATATGGGTCAGTGCTGGCAAATGGGACTAGATTAGGTTAGGATATCTGGTCGGCATGGATGAGTTGAACTGAAGGGTCTGTTTCTGCACTATACATGTCTATGGCTCTATGTGTTTCTCTAGCTTCTCCTTAAAAGGTATGTATACCGTTTGCAGCCACTCCACGTGGTAATGTGTTACAATAGTCACCAAGAATGGTGAATAATGTATGTTAATTGCCTCTAGTTATACCCTTGAGTAAAAAGTGAGGTCTGCAGATGCTGGAGATCAGAGCTGAAAATGTGTTGCCGGTTAAAGCACAGCAGGTTAGGCAGCATTCAAGGAACAGAAATTCGACGTTTCGGGCCAGAAGGGCTCTGGCCCGAAACGTTGAATTTCCTGTTCCTTGGATGCTGCCTAACCTGCTGTGCTTTAACCAGCAACACATTTTCAGCTCTAGTTATACCCTTCCCAACAAAAGGAATCACTGTCTCTGTATTCATTGCAGCAAAATCATCCGTAGTTTTTAAGACATTTATTAAGTAATCAGCCTTCATTTTTCTTTAATATGGCAAACAGAGCTCCAAGTTCAATACAGGCTTACTTCTGCTTCTTTACTTTTCAACCACAAGTATTTTGAATCAACTTGTTCGGAGTAGAACACGGACCTTCTAGCCCAGAAGCAGGGCTTTTACCACTGTACCGCATGTTTTTGACTGCAGCCTTGTAAAAATGAGGCATATTACTTTTATTTTTTTAATAGCCTAGCCAAATTGTGCATCAACTTTCAATGTACTCAGATCCCTTCGTTTGTCTACCTCACAATTTAAGTAACTTCCCTATTCTTCCTACTAAAATACTTGACCGCTCATTTATCTTTGTTGAAATTCACTTGCAAATTACTTGTCTGTTCTGAAAGTTTATTAATGTTCCCCTGTAATTTGTTGAGGTCTTACTATATCCCTCATTTTGGTTGCACCCTAAAATTTTGACTTTTTTAATGTTCTAAAGCCCAAAACATTAATTCCAACAGATTAACTAAGTACTTATCTTAATCACTGTTACTTGTCCCATGCTACAACTTGGCTGCTGCATTTGTCAACAATGCTGATGCTTGGCAACCAACAGCAGCAAATTGTCTGCTACTGCACAACAGAGCACACAGTCTCAGTTTTGGATTCTTCCATCCAGTTCAGGAACTGCTCAGTGTTAGGCTTTGTGCAAACTTACTTTGAGAGTTGCTTGTTTCTTTTCACATTGTTTTTAACCTCTTATGAATTTGAAAAGTTATCACATTCTTTCCTTTACAGTTAAAGTATGAAAGACTGAAAGATAAGCAATCTCTCAACTGTAAAGGAATAATTAGAGTTGGAACTAGACCTTTAAAACAGAAATGTAATGTTTTCTTTTATAAAAAAGTGAGAATGATGAAAAGGTAATAATGTAATTACTATTTAGACATATTTTACCAGAGTCAAAAATACTGATTTGCTTTCCAAATGAATCGTGAGAATAAAAATCCTACAGATTTTGAATTCACTATGAAGCTAGTAGGTTTGGGAGAGCTAGACATTTTTTAAAACAAAAAAATCTGTCAGACAAAGAATATATCCTATAAAAGGCCACTGAACACGGCATAAAAGATTCATTGTGTGTTAGTGATGTTCCATGCTGCAAGCAAACACAGTGTCTATTGTTGGACTAAGTACCCTCAATTGAACATTGCAAACCTACTAAGCAGTAGATTGAGTTGTACCTAAACAACAAGAACCTGTCCAAAAAAATCCTTTTTGAATTTAAAAAAAAGATAGCAACGTTTAATAATTCTGACTTGTGTGAGGATATGTTCCAGATCTGGAAATATTAGGGCTGGATTTTTGCTACTAAAAAGGTAGGTAACTCACAGTTTTTGCTGTGGAGGTTAGTGGGGCAGGAATATAGGCTGCAGTCAGACCCACCAACTCTAGAAGTACAGTGTAGCAAACTATGTGGATGAGTGAAAGCTGAGGTAGGCTAGTTGGAAGAACCCTTTGGTTCACTAGAACATTATCCTCATTGTTTTAAAATATTTCAGGCCCTCTAGCTCTCACCTATCATGCCCTTCTGCCCACATACCTCCCATGTGCTTTCATAATTTCTATGCCAGCTCATTTAATATTTTATAAGACTGCAGTTTTGAAGAGGGATAATGGTTTATTTCACATTCTGTGGCTAGTATATTGTTTCTTATTAAAAGGCCACTTTGGACATGAATTTTATTATTTTAATAAGGCTTGTTTTGTAAATCGCATGGACTTGTTTGTTGCTGGTCAGTACCTGACTTTTATGACAACCGGAGAGAGATTCTGTTTGAAATGTGTTTTGGACACAGTTGAGTTCGTTGACATTGAAGAAAATAGGCTTTCCAGCTCAACACTTCTGTTTCTGAAAAAGGTGTTCTTATGCTATGTGGAATACTTTATGAGAAGGCTTAAGTGGAGCTGTTTTCAGTGATTCCTGAATGACCTAGACCACAAAGATTCCAGCGATAGTTGGACCTTTTGAGTGACTTGCCTACCTGTCCCAGAATGCCACTCTAACAAGAGCTTGACTTCAAGTGCTAACAATTATCAAGCAGAGATTTTTTTTTCTCCCCCAAAGTGAAGCTCTGCAGAGGAATCAGTTATTTCTTGTGGGAGTGTGTGTTTTGGGGTGTTTAGCAGGATAGATTTTTTAATTTCAAATAGAGTCATACAACACAGAAAGCGATCCTTCAGCCCAACAAGTCTGCACCACTCAAAAACCACCACCTTACAATTCTGATTCCATTGCAGCAGTTGATCCACGACCTTGTACATTTGGCATCTAAATACTTCTTAAATGTTATGAGGGTTTCTGCCACTACCACACTTGCAGGCAGTGAGTTCCAGATTCTGACCATCCTCTGGATGACATCTCTCTAAACTTTCTGCACTTTAGTTTAAATCCATGCTCTCCCCACACCCCCGGTCATTGATCCCTCACTAAGGGGAAAACTCTCTTCTTGGCTCTCTACCTATGTCCATCATGTTCCCTCTGAATTTCCTGTTATCTAAGGAAATCTCTCTTCATAACTGAAACTATCCAGCTCAGGCTAACATATCATCTATGAATGCTTTCCAGTACTGTTACATTCTTCCTGTAATGTGGATTCTATATATGCACGAGGGAGTCTAGCTATGGCTTAATTAATGTTTTATATAGTTACAGCACAACCTGACCTCCTCTAAAACGCTATCTTTGGCAATTATAACATAGGCCTCTTAACCACTTCATCCACCTGTCCAAATGCCTTAAAGGATCAGTGTAAATACACCCCAAGATCATTCTGATCCTCAGTGCTTCCCAGAGCCCTACTGGACACTAAAATAAGTGGGAAAGTAAGTTGCAATGAACAGATCAGAAATTTGAAAATGGAAATCAGATGACAAGGCTTAAAGTGGATAATTATGAAATTATCCATTTTGGTTTGGAGGAATAGAAAGGCAACTTGCTACCTAAATGGAGAGAAATTTCTAAGTGCTTTGGTGAGGAGGGATCTGTGTGGTCTTATACATGAATCACAGATAACTAGTGCGTATGTACTAAGGAAGGTGAATGGAATTTTGGCATTTATTGCTAAAGGAATACAATATAAGTAGGGAATTGTTGCTACAACTGTACAAGTTATTCGTGAGACCACACCTATAGTACTGAGTACAAATTTGGTCCCCTTACTTGAGGAGGGATGCACTGGGGATAATTCAGATGAGATTCACTAGACTGATTCCAGATATGTACAGCTTCTCTTCTGAAGAGAAATTGTGCAGTTTAAGCCTAGAAGTCTCTGGAGATTAGAAGAATGAGAGGTGATCTATTTGAGGTGTATAATATGCTAAAGGGGATTGAAAACTTAGAGTCATGGCTACATGAATGGGAAGGGTTTAGAGGGATAAGGGTCACATGCTGCCAATTGGGACTAGATTAATTTAGGATAGCTGGTCAGCATGACAAGCTGGGCAGAGGGGTCTGTTTCCTTGCTGTACGACTCTATGAGTCTATGGGGGACAATCTAGAATGATAGATCATAGTTTTAGGGCAAGGGGTAGAAGATTTAAAACAGAAATGAGAAGAAATTACTTCTCTGAAAGGGTTGTGAATCTGTAACACTCACTATCCCAGGGTGCAGTGAATGCTTAGGTATTACAGAAATTTAAGCAAGAGATAGAATCCTTTTTAACTAGTAATGGGTTGAAAGGATAGGCAGGGTAGGAGGGAAACTGGAACTGAGGCTGAGATGAGATCAGCCTTGGTTATATCAAACAGCAGAGCAGGCTAAAGGAGGTCAATTGTCAAGTCCTGTTCCTAGTACTCATGTTTATGTTCTTCTGTTCATCACGTATTTTTTGCCTGGTTTGTCCTGCCAAGCGCATCTCCTCACATTTATGTAGATTGAATTCCACTTGCCACAGATGAGCTCATCTGACCAGACCATCTATATCCTCAAGTAATTCAAGGCTATCCTTCTGATGATATACCATCTGCCATTTTTTTTTTATCATCTGCAAACTTCCTGATCAACCCTCCTACATTCAAGTCAAAATGATTTATGTTAACAACAAACAGCAAGGAGCCCACCACTGATCCTTGTGGGATCCAACTAAACACAGACTTTCAAATCAGAAAAACATCCCAACACCGTCTGCTGACATCCACATATTTCAAAAATGTAAATTACTCTTCCTTTTTTTCAGAAAAAATCTTATTTTCATGTTAAATCAATAATTTTGCATTTTTCAATAAATGTGGTTGATGGATCCTTTTAATCTAAACCTAAATATAGAGAAAGTATATAACTGATCATATTGATAACTGGACAAAATATTTTAATTAATATTGTAAGCAGTGGAGTTGTGGGACTAGGGGGAAATTCTCATTGTGGTCATAACAGTGTTCTCCCTCACTAATTTCCAATGGATCACCAGATTTGCACGTGTGAGTTCTATCCCACCTCCTGTTGCTGCACTTTGATATACAGATGCAAATATGACTTCAAGCTTCTGTTTTGCTATTGGCACGTTTAACAAGTGTACTCAAAGGGATAAAGGAAGCAGTTAACATTTGGTAGGAATGCTTTAATACGTTTTGTAAGTGAATGGTTAAAATGGAATACTTACAAATTTGTAGACTACATATTGGGAAGGATATGTTAAAAAGGCTTACAAATGATGATCAGTGAATAAGCAATTTGTGGCCTTTGATATGAATCTTATAATGAGGTAGATTAATCACTTTCAACGTTGAAACAATGGAGCAAACAACACAAGATTCTACAGTTGGCATAGATGTTAGCAAAACTTTATTGTCTTCGTCATATATACAGTCTACACTAAATTTGGATGACAGCTGTACCATTCAGTCTCTGTCTCAATACAATTTAAAATCAAGATTGGAATACAAAAGGCATAAGAATGGATTCTATGTATAAAACACTGACTATGCTGTGGTCAGTATCCCCAAAGTTTATAATGGACACATTGTAAGGTCAAGGAATCTTATTTGTCACCAACGTAGCTGGATTTATTTGCTTCACATTGCTTTCAAAATTCTATAGCATATTTAAGATTGAGAAATCAGAAATCTCTTCCCAGTTGAAAATTTCTGAAAAATAATTTGTCCATAGGCTTATAGAGATTTACAGCACAGAGGGAAATCTTTGTATCTACATCAAAGATCTGACTTTTTTTATTCATTCAACGGGATGAGGGTGTCACTGACTGGGCCAACATTCATTACCCATCACTAATTGCCCAGATGGCAATTGAGAGTCAACCACATTGCTGTGAGCTTAGAATCACAAAGTGGGCTAGATCAGGTCAGGGTGGAAGATTTCCTTCCCAAAAGGACATTAGTTAACAGATGAGTTTTTACGACAACCGGCAATGGATTCAAGCTCAGCACTGGACTCTTAATTCCTGAATTTTATTGAATTCAAATCCACCAATTCTCCCATGTCTGTGTGGGTTTCCTTTGGGTGCTCCGGTTTCCTCTCACAATCCAGAGATGTGCAGATTAGATGAATTACCCATGCTAAATTTCACAGTGTTCAGGGATGTGAAGGTTAGGGGTAAATGTAGAGTAATAGGTAAGGAGAATGGGTTTGGGTGGTGATACTCTTTGGAGGGTCGGTGTGGACTAGTTGGGCTGAAGGACCTCTCTCCACACTGTAGAGATTCTATGATCTGCCATGATGGGATTTGAATCTAGGACTCTGGAACATTACCTGGGTCTCCGGATTACCTGTCCAAGATAGTTCCACCAGGCCATCAGCTCACCTAAACTGCATTAATCCCATTTTCAAGCTGTTGGCAACTCAAGTGAATTTTATGGGAATTTCTGATTTCCAATTTTGGATTCCCTTTCAGGCAGAGTTCCAGACTTGCAACACTCTCTGGGTGAAAAATGTTTTCGTCATATCTCCTCCTCGCCTCCTACCTTAAATCTATGCACTCTGGTTACTGATCTCTCTACTAATGAATAAAAAAGCCTTCCTTTCACCTTATCTATACCCCTCTTAATCATATACACATTTATCAGGTCTGCTTTCAGCTTTCACTGCTCCAAGGAAAACAAACCCAAACTTTCTAATCTATCTTCATGGCTCAGATCTTCTAGTCCAGACAGAATTGTGGTAAACCCCTCGTGTACTTGTCACATTCTTATCCAAAATCCAAAAGAACTGCAAATGCTGGAAGTCGGAAACAAAACCAGAAATTGCAAAAAAAAAAATTCAGCAAATCTAGCAGCACCTATGGACTAAAAGATGAGTTTCGGGTCCAGTGACTGTTTTTCAGACCTGATTGTAACTAGGAAAGGATGATATATGTGTATTCTGCCCGATTAGATTCCCAACAGTATGGAAATTGGCTCTTCGGCCCAACAAGTCCACACTGACCCTCCAAAAAAATTATCCACCCAGACCCATTCCCCATATTTACCCCTGACTAATGCATCTAACGCTATGGGCAATTTAGCTTGGCCAATTCACCTAAACTGCACATTTTTGGATTGTGGGAGAAAACCGGAATACCCAGAGGAAACCCACGCTGACTCAGGGATAATGTGCAAACTCCACACAGAGTCAGCTGAGGCTGGAATCGGGTCTCTGGCTATGTGAGGCAACAGTGCAAACCACTGAGCTACCGTGCCACCCCAAATTCTTTTTTTCTCTCTGGGCTCCGTCTCCACCATCATTAGCTCCTTCTTCCCCACTCCCACCCCCATCTTCAGCATGTATACCAACCTTTTCCCAGCTACAATCAGCTGTGATGGAGGCTCACTGGACCAAAAACATTATTTTTGCTTTCTCTCCACTGATGCTGCCCGCATGCTGAGTTTCTCCAGTAATTTTTGATTTTGTTTCACACCCTTCTTAGAATGTGGTGACCAGAACTGAACACAGTACCTCCAGCTGTGGTCTAATCCATGATCTTTATTTGGTTCCATTGTAACCTTTTACACTTTGCCTCAGTTAATAAAGGCAAATGTCCAATATGCCTTCTTATCTACCTATCCAGTTACATTTGGAGATCTGAGGATAAGCACACCAAGGTCCGCTAATCTTCAGTACTTTCCAGGGTCCTACTATTCATTATGTAATCCTTTGCCTGATTAGCCCTCTCAAAATACATTACCTAACACTCTTGGTTGAATTTCAGTTACTGCTGCTCTGCCAACCTGAGCAGTCTAATGATATCTTCCAGCAGTTTATGACTATACTCCTCACTTAATTACCATCCAACTGGTGTGTCATTCACAAACTTCTTGATCATATCCCCTATATTTAAGTCCAAATAAATAAAATGTGAGGAGAAACAGCAATGGTCCCAGCACCAAGCCCGATGGAACCACACTAGAAACAGAGTTCCAGTCACAGAAACATCCCTTCACAATTGCCCTCTGAATCCTACTTCTCAGCCAATTTTGGATTCAATGTCTCACAGTGCCTTGGATCCCATAAGCCCTTTTTTTTGACCAGTTGCAATGAGAGGCCTTATCAAAAGCCTTGCTAAAGTCCACGTAGTTCACATCAATACTCATGGTTACTTCATCAAAAATGTCATCAAATTTGTTGAACATCACCTCTTAACAAATCCATGCCCATTTTTAAAAAAATAATATGTCCCTTTCCAAGTGTCCTTCAAAATTATAATAACCCCCACTGCTGAGGTTAGATTGGCTGGCCTATAATTGTGGGCAGCACGGTGGCACAGTGGTTAGCACTGCTGCCTCACAGCGCCAGAGACCCGGGTTCAATTCCCAATTCAGGCAACAGACTCTGTGGAGTTTGCACATTCTTCCCACGTCTGCGTGGGTTTCCTCCGGGTACTCCAGTTTCCTCCACGGTCCAAAGATGTGTAGGTCAGGTCAATTGGCCACGCTAAGTTGTCTGTAGTGTTAGATAAGGGGTATGAGTGGGTCAGTGTGGACTTGTTGGGCTGAAGGGCCTGTTTCCACACTGTAAGTAATCTAATCTAGTTTCCTGGTCTATTCATTCTATCCCTTATTTAGTGAATGACTGCATTAGCAGTATTATAGTTCCTGTGGCCGGAGGAGAACTGAAAATTATTGTCACAGTCTTTGATAGTTCCTTCCTTTCTTCCTTCAATATCCTCATCTTGTCCTGCAGATTTATGCATTTTTAAACCTGCCATTACCTCCACTGTCATGTTAAGTTCTTCTCATATTTTACAGTCCTCCACTCTAATGTCCATTCCTGTACCTGCATCATCATTTTCTATTGTGAAGACTAATGCAAAGTCTTCACTGAGGATTGCGCCCACATCTTCTGAACCAATACACAGGTTACTTCCATAGTTTCTAATGGACTCTCCTTTTCCACTTGTTTTTCTCTTGCACTTTATATATTTTATTAAAAATCATTTTGGGTTTTTCTTTATTCTTTTTCATGCACTGCCTTAGCTTTCCTAACTTAACTTTTTAAATTTTCACTGCACTTAATATACTCCTCTAGGAATTCTGCCTTACTGAGCCTTTAACATCTATCATAAGCTTCTCTCTCTTTCTTACCCCCAACTTTTGTGTTCCTTGGCATCCAGGGCTCACCAGTCTTCACATTACAAGAACAGAATTGTCCTGTACACTCACAATTTCTTGTTTGAAAGCCTCCTCCTGCTCTGACAAGTAACTGCTCCTAATTCATTTGGGCCAAATCATATATTAGGAAAAAACATCTTTCTCCAGTTTAGAAATTTTATTTCTGGCTCATCATAGAATATTATGGAACATTACAGCGCAGTACAGGCCCATTCACCCTCGATGTTGCACCAACCTGTGGAACCGGTGAAGCCCCTCTAACCTACACTATTCCATTTTCATCCATATGCCTATCCAATAACCATTTAAATGCCCTTAAAGTTGGAGAGTCTACTACTGTTGCAGGCAGTGTGTTCCACTCCCCACTTACTCTCTGAGTAAAGAAACTATCTCTGACATCTGACTTCTATCACCCCTCAACTTAAAGCTATGTCCCCTTGTGCTAACCATCATCCAAAGGAAAAAAGGCTCTCACTCTCCACCTTATTTAACCTTCTGATTATCTTATATGTCTCAATTAAGTCACCTTTCAACCTTCTCTTTTATGAAAACAGCCTCAAATCCCTCAGCTTTCCCTCATACAACCTTCCCTCCATACTAGCCAACATCCTAGTAAATCTCCACTGAATCCTTTCCAAAACTTCCAAATTCTTATCCTTTTCCATAACTGACTTAAATTTAACTTAATTATGGTTACTCATATTATATATTCTATTTGCTTGGCTATGTAAAGCAGAATATAAAGACTCAAACCACTTAAAGGTATATTCTACCTCTGCTTGGAGAGATCACTAGGGCTTAAACATTAGGTTCTACATTATCTTGCCCTGTAGAAGATGCAGTTTAACATCCTTCAATCTTCTTTTCCTTTTATCTCATCTCATTTTACAATTTTGCCTGTTTATACCCCACTCAATGCCTTTATGCTCCTCTGAACTGTAGGAACCAGGAAAATAGAAATTGTTGGTTTTTTTTCATTATTCGTAATTTATTTGACATCTTTAATCTTTCAACCACAACCATTCTTTTACTGCAGAGATATTGTTTATTTTTCAGTCTGTCAGTCATTGTTTCATTACACAGAAAATTACCAGCAGAAGCTAAACATGAAAGGTAATAACCAGATCTGTACATAAATTGGATAAGAAAATTAAAGCAAGACATTGATGTAGCTATGAAACTATACACTGACCTCACTTGGAATGCAGTATGTATTCCTGATCGCTACCTTTCAGAAGGGCATTGTGGCATTGAGTGAAACACTGAGAAGGGAAAAAGTGTAAAATGATATGAGGTAAAATAAAAATATTGAAATATCTTAAGCTCCACCTTCTGGAAGGCAAGATAATCCAGAGCCTGAGAAATGCAAGCCGTACTGATTGCTCTGAGCAGAGAACAGATTATTACATTTTAAGTTGTAGGAGTCCTTTTATTCTGCCTTGCATTGCCAAGTAGCTAGAATATATAATATAATCAACTGCTCAATAAAACCTCTGTCCAAGGCTAATAAAGGCAGTTTAAAAGAAAAATTAGCCTAAGACCAGTCTTGTGACGGACTCAGTTGCAGGAATTCTGGAGAACAGATCCTCAGATCCACACAAAAAAATGGATTTTAGAAACTTACTAACAATCAAACTTTCATTGACCAGTTTATTAGTACACACCTCAAAATAACTTTCAAAATTCCTTTTGGTATATTGCCTGTCATCATCCATTGATTCCTTAAACCCAATCAAGGTCCACATTATGTAAAAGAAAATTCTTTCAAGTTATTAATTTTCTCAATAGAAGACTGGAATGCAAAGTGGCCAGGAAAAACAGGACCATCTTCAGGATAATGAAGAAACTGGAACTAGCTCAGTCATTGAAAACTGAAATTTGTCTGGAACAATTGTTACAATTCCAGCTGATGGTACTAGTGAACAAGTCAGAACCCAGAATGAAATCTGGCCTTAAAGATTTTTTTTTTGGTTAACATGGTGATCATTCACTGTAAGATATTCACACAAGGCTTCAGAGTTCCTTAAACATCAAAAGAAAATTTTATTATCCAAAGAATACAAACAACAGAAACTAATCAAGTTTCCTATACAAATATCACAGCAAGCATTCCCACCTGATGTGTACCTGAAGAAACTCAGATTGGACAGACATCATCTTAGATTACCTGCCAATACCATTTGTTCCAAATCAATACCAATAAGGGTTCGTACCAATAGACGAGACTGCCATTTGGAGTATTACCAGTCTGCGCCATTTTTCAGCAGATGACAGAGAACATTTTGTAAGATCTACCCCAGGTTGCTATTTATCTGGATGGCATGCTAGTAACAGAGAAGACCAATAAAGTACTCTTAGCGAACTTGGACATTGTCCTTAGATATTTCTTCAAAGTGGCCATACACCCTAAAAGGGAAGAATGTGTGTTCTAGGCATCCCAAGTGAAATACTGTGGCTGAAAACCAGATTTTAAATATACATATCTGAGAGCGATCAATGGTGTTCCGGCTCCCAGGTCTGTACTGGAGTTTAAGTCTTTCCTTGGATTGGTGAATTATTACAGAATGGTCATATTTAACCTGACCTCCATCCAGGCACTCTTACATCTGCTATTGGAAAAGGGTCAGCTCTGGAAATGGTCTTATTGCCAAGATGTAGTCTTTTGGGAAGTGAAGGAGTAGCTACCATCGTCTAAGGTTCTGGTGTACTATGATCCCAAGTGAGATCTGATAATGACATGTGATGCCTCCCTGCATAATATCAGGGTACCGTTGATTCACAGATGGTCCAATGGAAGGGAACACTTAACAATAAATGCTTCCCAGATTTTGGTTGATGCAGAGTGCAAAAAATGTCCACATAGAGAAGGAAGGTTTGGAAGATGAGAAAGTACCACCAATGACCTTACAGATTTAAATTTGTAATACTAACAGACCATAAGCCCATGCTCGAGCTACTGAGAGGGGACAGGATTTGGAGGTGTTGGACTGGGCTGGACAAAGTTAAAAATCACACAAAACCAGGTTATAGCCCAACAAGTTTATTTGGAGGCACAACTTTCAAAGCACTGCTTCTTCATCAAGTGGTTGTCAGATGATTGTAATGAGGTTATCCAGGGGAATCTCATAGAAAACATGTCTCCTGATAATGGTTCCTAACCTGGGTCGATCAGGGAGCCCTGGCTCACAGATATAAACAGGAGATATAACTAGGAGATTTAGAATCTGCTCAGTTTAGGGAAGAAAGAAAAATAAAAAGAAAACAAGTAAAAATATATATATAAACAGGAGATTCAGAGATCCCCTCAGCCCAGGGACTGGTTTTGAGCTGGCTGGTCAGACCCAATGTATTATGGGCATGTAAATAAAGAGTGAGTTGGTGATAGGATACTGATCTCTATGCAATTATGTCATGATCTAACTTTATTTATTAGTCTACCATGCAGAACCTTGTCAAAAGTTTTACTAAAGCCCTTATTTAAAGACCAAAAGAAAAGTCAAAGGTTCTGATCACTCAGAGTCAAGTGTCAAGTGGGCGGCACAGTGGTTAGCACTGCTGCCTCACAGCGCCAGACACCCGGGTTCTATTCCCGACTCAGGCGACTGACTGTATGGAGTTTGCACATTCTCCCTGTGTCTGAGTGGGTTTCCTCCGGATGATCCGGTTTCCTCCCACAGTCCAAAGATGTGCAGGTTAGGTGAATTGGTTGTGCTAAATTGCCCGCAGTGTTAGGTAAAGGGGTAAATGTAGGGGAATGGGTGGGTTGTGCTTCGGCGGGTCGGTGTGGACTTGTGGGGCCGAAGGGCCTGTTTCCACACTGTAAGTAATCTAAAAAAAAGTATTATGCACAGGTAAATAAAAGGTGACTTGGTGACAGAACACCAGCCTCTATGCAAGTTAATACATCTCCAAGGTCACCTCCATCTTGAAGCATCCTCATGGTCTTAGGGTTGCCTCAGCAAGGCCATCTCTCCCACTAAGGTTATTGAAGCTATAGAATTGCCAGCACTATAAATGGGACAGCAGTCTAGGAAACTGCCCACTATCCTTAATAGGTTAGAAAATCTAAAAATGGCTAAACCCCTCCCCATTCTGAACAAAGTTCACTGAACTCAGAACATTAATTCTGATTTTTCTCCATAAATGCTGCCAGACCTGCTGAGCTTTTCCAGCAATTTCTGTTTACGTTTCTGATTTCCAGCAACTGCAGTTCTTTCGGTTTTTACCCAATAATAACAGTCCTTTTGGATTTGACCAGCTCGATTTGTAGTGCAGTTGCCGAGCTACTCTTGAAGGTGGACATTGAAATCCTCCACCCAGAGTCCATTTTGTGTCCTTGCCATCCTCAGTTCAACCTGTAGGAGTACTGATGCATCAGGCAAAGGAGGAGAATATGGGGTAATCAGCTGAAGGTTTCCTTGCCCATGTATAACATGAAGCCCTGAGAATAGAATCATATAATCACGGAATTTCTATAGTTGAGAAAGAGTGGCCCTTCTGCCCATCAAGTCTGCAGTGACCTTCCATAGACCATCCCATCCAGGCCCACTCCACCACCCGATCTCCATAACATCACAGAGTTTTTACCATGCCTAACCCACCTAATCTATATGATGACACTAACTTTTCAAGATATATATTTTGTTTTTTTTCCCCAAAATTAAGAAAAGTTGAGACAGAGGTGAACAATCTGCTCATAGCCAATACAGCAAACAGTTTCTGAGGCCTTTACAATTTGAAACCATAGAAGCAACCTGAATGGGTAGAATCAAGCTCCCATAGAACCAGAATTTTTAGTTTTAGCTTTCTGCAGTTGCTGGGGTCTTGAAGCTGGAAGAAGAAGCGCTTATTGCCCTCTCTGTTACAGCTAAAAGCTGGGGCTCTCTTCCTGCGACTAGAATTGCATTTGAAACAATTTATTTTACTGCATTTGCGTATTCTTTTATTTTATTTTGTCTGTATTTTAACTGTCATGTAAAAATAAAGTGAGTGTTACTTAAAGTTGATAGTTTGACTTACTGAATTGTATATGGAAAGCAACACCTTGCATTTACCTTTAAAATAAGAAAAATGTAAGGTCTAGACCATCTTCTTAATAGATTTTGAGAGATTGGAGTCTGGTCCTTAATATATGAACACTACAGGGCAATTTTTAGCTTGGCCAATCCATCTAACCTATAACCTTTGGACTGGGGGATGAAACTAGAGCACCCAGACTAAACTTGTGCAGCCACAGATAGAACACACAAAGCTGACACAGTCATCCAAGCTGGGATCGAACCTGAGTCCCTGATGCAGTGAGGCAGCAGTCTAACCACTGTGTCACTGTGCTACCCATCATGGGATCCAGAGTCAGAGTCAGAGTCAGAGTCAATGCTGATGATCCCAGGAAAACTCCCTCCTGACTGTATACAGCTGTGCCAACATCTCTGCTGGGTACTGCTGGTGGGACAAGACATTTCCAGGGATAGTGTGTGAGATTATGATGCAATGAATATGTCAGGCTGTTGCTTGCCTAGTCTATGATACAACTCTCTTAGTTTTGACACTAGCCCCAGATTCTGGTATGGAAGACTTTAGAGGGTAAACAGGGCTGCTTCTGCCATTGTCTTTTCTGGTGCCTAGGTCTATGCCAGTTCAGTATGGCTTTATTTCTTTGTTGAAACTTCTTAGCAATTGATAGTAGCTTGTTAGTCCATTTCAGTGGGCAATTCAGAGTCAACCACACTGCTGTAGGTCTGGGGTCACATGTAGGCCAGAGCAGGTGAAGATGACAGGTCTCCTTCCCTGAAGGATATTAGTTAGCCAGATGGGTTTTTCTAACAATCGGTAGATTCTTAATTCCTAAATCCTATCATCTTCCAAGGTGGGATTTGAATCAGGGACCCCACAATGTTAGCTGAATTTATGAATTAATAGTCTAGTGACCACAAGATCATTGCCCCCCGTTTTTCCTGATGTATTTCTTTCTTTGGGAGCCCCTATTGGAATGTTTATTTGAAAGCGAACCAACAGTGACACAAAAATTATTAGCTGAAAATAGCTACCTGCTCACCATGGAAGGCAAATACTTTCTATTACCCGGCTGCTGCTGAATCACTGCAATGCAGAGACCAGTTTAGCAACAGTACTTCAAGAGGCCTAAGACTCGACCTAGATAATCAAGGTTGGTAAATGCCTGACTTGTATGACACACCATTAACCTCTCATGCTATTCAATGCACTGCAACACTACAATTTACTTTTCAGCAGTCCCTGGAATTCAAGATTCAAGTTTAACATCCAGATACTGTGTCTTACCCTCACAGAGTTAGTAATGTTGCTTGCCTCACACCAACCTTTGTTGCCTCCCCAGATCTCCAGTTGTTGAGGTGTGGCAGGCACATGCAGCATTTGTCATGACCTATGATCAGTAACCCTGGATCACTTCTCATCATATTGAGCACTTACTTGCAATGTGTTTTTTTAAGATGACATAGAGGCAAAAGAAAACCATGGATATCAATTCAGTCGCTGTCTGAAGAGGAATGAATGCAGGAATTTCACATCTGAAGGTGCTAAGGAAACTTCAAAAGGATAAATGCTGTATTAACTAAACTATAATCTCCTGTATCATGATAATGACAGAGAAAAGATAGCAGTCTGGATGTGAGATATGTTCCCTTTCAAAAGTATGTTTAGCACCTATCATTCGGTGAGGTTCTCAATACTGATCTGTGCATGTCAGTGAGTGAAAATGTGTCATTTGGCTGAGGTACTTATATGTATTAGCCTAGATTTGAGTGCAAATGTAGTGTGAAAGCTACAGGCAAAAAAACATTCACTTGTCACTTATGCGTTGCAGGTAAATGGTGAGTACTGTAGATAATTGTTTCTTTTGAACTGGCTTGCCAAAGGACAAAGGAATTTCAGCTGACTACAAAGTCAAGAATCTCGAAATTGAATGTTCATTCATCAACATTCCCACTAGCTATTCTTCATAGACATCCAAAAACTGATGCAAATATCTTTTGATTCACTTCTGATTTCTAATCTGCACATATGGGTTGCGTTATTATTTCTTTTCACACTTGCAAACTAATAAACTCAATAACTTTCATTATCTTAAGGAAGTCTGGTTAAATTAGCATCTACCCAATAATATGGCAAATTGCCCATGTATTTCCTGTTCATAAAAAAAGCAGGACAAATCTAATCAGGCCAATTACCACCCATAGGTCCACTCTTGATCATTAGTAAAGTGATGAAAGGTGTTCTCAATAGTGCCATCAAGCAGCACCTGCTTAATGACAACCTGCCCAGTGATGCCCAGTTTGGGTTCTGCCAGAGCCACTCAGCTCCTGGCCTCATTGCAATCGTGGTTCAAACATGGACAAAATAACTGAATTCCAGGGGTGACAGTGACAGGCCTTGACATCATGGCTGCATTTGACCAAGTATGGCATCAACAAACCCTAGAAAGACTGGAATCAATTGGAATTGGGGCAAACTCTTCACTGGCAAATTATATCTGGCATATAGAAATATGGTTGTGGTTGTTAGAGGTCAATAATTTCAGCTCCAGGATAAACCTGCAGGAGTTCCTCTGAGTAGTGTCATTGGCCAACCATTTTCATCAATGACTGTTCCTTCATCGTAACATTAGAACTGGGGATGTTCATCTATTATTGTACAATGTTCAACATAACTTACAACTCCTTAGATCCTGAAGTAGTCCATATTTCAAATATAACAAGACCTGGACAACAGCTAAGCTTGTGCTGATAACTGATACGTAAATGTTTGTGCCACACAAATGGTAAGCGATGACCATCTCCAATAAGAGACAATCTAACCATTGCCCCTGACATTCAATGATGTTCTTAACACTGTATCCCCCACTATCAACATCCCGAGGGTTAGCATTGACCTGACACTCATCTGGAGTCACCAGTTAATATAGTGGCTAGAAGACCAGCTCAGTAGTAAGGACTACTATAGCAAGTAACTTACCTCCTGATTCCCCCGATCCTGTCCTTCAAAGTACAAGGCACAAGTCAGGGCTATGATGGAGAATGCCTCACTTACCTGAACAACTGCAGTTCCAACAATACTCAAGATGCTTGGCACCATCCACAACAAAGCACACACTTGAATCTAGAATGCCAAGGGTGGCATGGTGGCTTAGTGGTTGACTCACAGCACCAGGAATCCAGGTTCAATTCCAACCTTGGGCTGTGTCTCCTCGTCTCTGCAAGGGTTTCCTCTGAGTTCTCCGGTTTCCTTTTATAGTCCAACTATGCATGGCTGATCCACCTTGCATGCACAAAATTGTTCATACTGTCCAGGGATGCATTGGCTAGGTGAATTGGCCATGGGGAATGCAGGGTTACAGGAATAGGGTAGGGGGTTGGGTCTGGATGGGATACTGTTCGAAGAGTCAGTGTGGACTCGATGGACCAAATGGCCTGCTACCACACTGTGGGATTCTATGATTCTATAACAAGGGCAGCAGATAAATAGGAACATCACCATCTGCAAATTCTCCTGCAAGCCACTCACTATCCTGACTTGAAATTCTACCCTCATTCCATCACTATCCTTGGGTAAAAATCCTGAATTCTCTCCCTAATAGCTCTAAGTACAAATACAACAAATAGATCAAAAACAGTTCAAGGTTGCACCTTCTCAAAGGCAGTTAGGGCTGTGCAATAATGTTGGCTCCATTCAATGAAAATGAACACTACTGGTCACACAGTAGACACAGAGGAATTCATCAGGCAAATGAGGGTCCGGGAATTCTTCCACAAACCTCAAGATATTAACAGCAAGCACAATGAGACAACTAACAAACTGGAACAGTCGACAAAGAGATCCGTAGTGCAGCGACCAAAGAAGAAAGAGTATATTCAAGCCATCAGAAAATGTGTTAATGCCAGATTCATCAGCCACACTCAAGATAGTGCAGAATGTTATCTAAGCACATTGCAATTTCATCTAGGATCTCAATATAATTCTAATATTGTCATCAAACCATTAGTCAAATGAGGAGCCATCATCATTCAGAATAGAACCAATGACTGCAAAGACACATACCAACAACTGAACAAGCAACAGTACCTGCTGGTCTGACCAAAGAACACATTGTCAAATCAACATACTGATCAAGACATTTGATCCAGACCTTCAGAGTATCCTATATACTCTCAACCTGCAAACTTCTCACATAGGAGACGTTTACTGCCTCCTGAAGATAAACAAAGCCAACACACCGGGATGTTGTTGTGAGGTGTACATTTAAGAGAGAGTGGTTTTGCACTGAGAGCTGTCATTGACTGACTAGAGTCTCAGAGTGAATTGGAAAATTGAAAATTTGTAACATTTGGCTGTGAAATAAGTACCTGAGCTTTGATTGCCAGAGTAACTGCAAACAAAACACTCTCTATCAAAGCTACCTCTTTCATATGAAAGATCTTGCAGCAAAACACAGGAGATTTACAGCCAGAGAGAGGAGGACATGGGAGAAAACTACCGCTGTCTGTTTTGAAAATTAAGTTGATGTAATTTTAAAGCGGTGGTTATTGGGACAGTAGATTGCTTATTATCTGCCTCCAACTTTATAACAGTCAGGAGAAAGGACGCTTAGAGTTGTGAATAGTTGTTGTTTAATGTTCACTTTTCAAGTTAAAGAATAAATTAGCTATTTTCTTTCAATTGTGGAATTTTAGAGTTCTCTGTTATTCATACTTTAACAGATTATGAGGGGAGGTGAGCTTTTCTGGATGTATGGTTTAATTAGCAAAAGGGTTCACTGCCATGTTGTAACAGTTTGGTGACTCCTGGAGGATTTGAACCCAGGACCTCTCACACCTCAAGCAAGAGTCATATCCTGAGATGAGCAGCCCCCAAAACAGTAAAATTCAAATTCAACAGGGTTTTAGTATCTTGGGGCATAACTTAAGCTGATTGGTTAAATTTAAACTATTGTGAAAACATTGTAACCAAAATGCAGGTACTTGTTTCATAGCCAAATGTTACATATTTTCAATTTTCCAGTATACTCTGAGACTGCTAGTCAGTCACACGACTGGTCAGTCCAAAACAGCTTTCACTCTCTCTTAAAGGTATAATACATACCCTCTACTTCATAATAATGTCTCATCATATCAGACAATAGGACCTTGTGGGAGAACCTCTCTATGTTGAGGGCACCTTGAAACCCATTGTACAAGGAACCCCCAGTCTTGTCGTGACACTACAGATTTCTTACAAAAACTCAGCACTCATGAATCAGTCAAATGAGGAACATTCCTCATCACAGTGGGCATTTTGGCACTCTACACCAGCATCCCCCACAACAATGGCATTGCTACTACAGCCTCAGTACTCAACACCAACAACTGCCAATTTCCAAATGTCATCCTACAATGACCACAATGTCTTTACCTTTGACAACCAGTTCTTCATTCAGGCACACGGACAGCCATGGGGACCACATTCGCACCCCAATATGCCAATATTTTCATGTACAAGTTCGAACAAGACTTCTTTGCTGTGCTGGACCTCTAACCAACACTATACACCAGATGTATCAACAAGATTATCTTCCTTTGGATTCCTGGCAAAGAGTCACTGAAACAATTACTCAATGATATTAACAAGTTTCATCCACTATCAGACTTATGACTGACTACTCTTCAGAATCAGTCTCACCTCCATCAAGGTTGGACACCTCAGTACCTCATTTTATCACAAGCCCATGGATAACCTCATGATATTGCATTTCTCTAGCCTCCACCCTAAACATCCTCTACAGACAGACCCTGCATATACACAGGATCTCTTCAGACGAGGAGGAATGCAATGGACACCTAAAGATGCTGAAAGATGCCCTCTTGAGAATGGCATACGCTGCTCAACTCATTGATAGTCAGTTCTGATGTGCCACAGCAAAAGTATCACAACAATCTCCTTAGAAGTCAGTCACAGGATACTACCGTTAGAGATTCCTTCATCATCCAGTACTTTCCCAGAACAGAGAAACTGCACCATGTTCTTCACAGCCTTCAAACTGTCACCGATGACAATGAACATCCCAACACCCCCACTTCTCGCCTTCAAATAACTGCCAAACATTAAACAGACTATCATTTGTGGCAAACTAGCCAGTCTTCAGGATAACATCTATCATAACACCACACAACCCTGCCATGGCAACCTCTACAAGATATGCCAGATCATCAACATGAATACTACCATCACATATGGGAACATCACCTACCATGTACACAGCACATACTCATGTGATTCAACCAATGTTGACTATTTCATATGTTGCAGGCAAGGGTGCTCTGAGGCATAGTTTATTGCCAAGACTGAGCAGTTGAACGACAATAGATGAATGGACACTCCTCAACAATTGCCAGATAGGGATGTTCCCTCACAGTCGGAGAACACTTCAGTGGTCAAGGACATTCAGCCTGTGATCTCCAGATAAGTGCCTTCCAAGGCAGCCTTTGAGATACACAATAATGCAGAATTGCCAAACAGAGACTGATAGCCAAGTTCTGTGCCCATGAAGATGGCCTTAACTATGTTCATGTTGCACTACATGCAAACCCACTATACTATTCTGTATTTGTAAAATCTTCCTTTTTATCCTGTTTTAACATCACTTGCTAACTTGTTATGATCTCTCTACTTTAATTAGTTTGTACAGTTTTGAATTACTTGTTACTTTGGTTAGACCTTTGGTACGCTACTCTTATACCTATCATGCTATTCTAGCCAACTGGTTTACCTCCAGCACTACCTTTTTTTTGTAATTATCTCTCTATGTCATTTAATTGGATTCATGTGCTAGTCAGCTGTCGACACTTTACTCACACTGTCTGACACTCTTGATCACCTGCAGACAGTCATTATTTAACACTCCCAGTCACACCATGTATATAATCTTTTGATCTCTCTGCCTATAAATTCTGTGCCTGGGTGTTTCTCTTCACTTCTCCTGACAAAGGGGCAGTGCTCAGAAAGTCTGTGATTTCAAATAAACCTGTTGAACTACAACTTGGTATCATGTGACTTCTGACCAAAGGCAGAATTGACATGAGACTCATAAAAAATGCATAGATTCAACATGATTAAGTCCGGCAAATAGAAATAAAATTAATTTCTCTCTCTAAATTAAAATGCTCTGTGCCTTACCCCAGTTTAGCATATATTGTAAACTGAGGGATATTAACATCTCCAGCACCAATATGAAAGCAGTCAGGCATCGAAATCTTCATTGATACAATCACCTTCTCAGTCACTGGCAGTACTCTTGTTGTTAGTGCTGTGGCTGTAGCAATGGTTCGAATTCAAGGTTGATTTCAGGAGGTTATTCCTTAATTGTTCTTCGTTAAAGGTAAAGCAGGAGAATTGCTACCTGGAAGTTCTGAATAGATACAGCCACCCCGTGCTGACAGTACTTCTTGCCTATGCCATCCTGTTCTCGCAGTTTGTTCTGCTTTGCAATATGTAGCAAAAACTACTTCAGCACTTGCACACTAGTCCATGGAGACTTTTGAAAGTTGCAAAGTGTGAAAAACACCAGAAGGGTTTAAACATGGAACAAAAACAGAAGAAAGACCCCAGCAACTAATCCTTAATGAGTTTATAATTCGTTTAAATATCACTGGTCTGGGGGTTACACAGAACGTCAAACACAGAACAGAGTTGAGAGTGTAGTTCTGGAAAAGCACATCCGATCAGGCAGCATCGGAGGAGAATCGATGTTTTGAGCATAAGCTCTTCATCAGAAATGAGGCTTGTGGGCCAGCAGGACTAAGAGATAAATGGAAGGGAGTGGGGCAAAGATAGCTAGGAATGCAATAGGTAGATGAAGGTAGGGGTGAAGGTGATAGTTCAGAGAAGAAGATAGAGCAGAGAGGTGGGAAGGAAGATGGGCTGGTAATTCTGTAACATTTCAGAGAACATGTCTGGGACACACGCACTAAACAACCCCACTGCCCTGTGGCCAACCACTTCAACTCCCCCTCCCACTCGGACAAGGACATGCTCCACCCTCCACTCTGGCCTATCACCATTAACCCCCGCCAATCACATTCCTACCTACCTTACCCCGAGCCCTACCCCCTCCCATTTATCTCTCAACTCCCTTGTGTTACCAACATTCCTGTTGAAGAGCTTATGCTCGAAACATTGACTGTCCTGCTCCACGGATGGTTCCTGACCTGTTGTGCTTTTCCAGTAACACATTTTCTGACTCTGATCTCCAGCATCTGCAGCCCTTACTTTCTCCTAGCTAGTTGCTATGAACCTGTTATAGTCATAAAACTCACCTGGTTCACTAGTGCCTATTAGAACAAAGAGACAAAGAAATAAAAACAAAGAACACTACAGCACAAGAACAGCCATCTCCCATCAGGATGGGCTCAGGGTTCTCCGATTCTTCCTGGAGCAAACACCTGAACCATCACCACCCACCATCACCCTCCTCCATTTGACCAAGTTTGTCCTCATGCTGAACAACTTTTCTTTTCACTCACACATTTTCTTCAGGTCGGGGGATGGATATCTGCATAGGCCCCAGTTATGCCTCTCTTTGTGAGGTATGTTTTTCTTGTTCCAGTCCTACTCCAGCCCCCAGCCACTAATTTTCTCCAACATATCGATGGTATTATTAGTATTGCTTCCCTCTCTCATCAGGAATTGGGAAAGTTCATCGATTTCACTTACAATTTCCACCCTACCCTCACTTTCACCTTGTCTATCTCTGACTCCTCCTTTCCCTTTATCGACATCTCTGTTTCAACTTTTGGGGATACATTTGCCACTAATATCCACTATAAATCTAACTACTCCCTTTAGCTACTTGCACTATATATCTTCACACCCAGCTTCCTGTAAAGAGTCCATTCCATTCTCCCAGTTTCTCCCTCTCCATTGCATATGTTCCGATGCGGCCAGCTTCAACAAGGGAGACTCTGAAATGTCCATCTTCTTCCTCAACAAAGAATTATCCAGCACCATTGTTGACAGGGTCCTCAACCAAGTCTGACCCATCTCATGCATTTCCACCCTCACCCCCTCTCCTCTGTCCTGTAACAGTGATACGGTTCCCCTTCTCCTTGCCTGCTATCTCACCAGCATCCACATCCAAAAGATTGTCAGCTGTTACTTCCACCACCTTCAGTGGGATGCTACCAGCAGACACATATTCCCCTCCCCACTCTTATCCACCTTTCACAAGGACCATTCCCTCCAGGATACCCTGGTTCACTCCCAACACCCCCTCGCAGCCCCATAGTACTGCTGAAGGTGCAACATCTGCCTATTTTACCAACTCTCACCCCAGTATCCAAGGGCCCAAACATTCCTTCCAGGTGAAGCAGCAATTTACCTGCACTTCTCACAATCTAATCTATTGCATTCACTGCTCACAATATGGTCTCCCCCACACTAGGGAAACAAAGCACAGACTTGGAGAACTGCTTCACAGAACATCTACATTCTGTCCGCAGAAAAAGGACCTGAGCTTTCAGTTGCCTGCCTATTTAATACATCATCCTGTTACCTGGCCAAAATCTCTTCTCAGGCTTGCTGCAGTGCTCTAGTGAAGGTCAGTGCAGGCTGGAAGAACACCAACTCATTTTCCACTTGGGGACACTGCAGCCCTCCAGACTCAACATTGTTATGAAGATGTGGGTGCACTATACCCTTAAGAGAGTAAAAGCTAGCGGTGACAGCACCTGGTGATCTCAATAAGACACAATGTAACATGTGCTCCAGCTACTGGGGTAGCTGGCTACCTGGAAATGACAAAACAGATTTGAATTAGGCCAAATCAGTTTAAATTATACGCTGAAAATTACCAAATTCCAATCAAGTTTGAATTGAGTATATTGAAAAGCTTAAAAACCAATGACATAATCCGATGCTTTAGGGTATAAGACTGGGAAAAATTGAACATTTGGGAGGAGAGCTGCCACCACACCAACAGCTGTAGACCGCTAGTCAGAACTCTCTGAGAGGTACCTGTCTAGAGAAGAAGTTTGCACACAGAGTGGAGAGTCAATCTACCAACGAAGATAAAGAGAAGATTCCACCGTTGGTTGGTTTTAAAATTTCAATTTTTCTATAAATCTTAATTGGGAGATTTATTGGACTAGTATCGTAGAAAGAAAGGTAAAATATTGGTTAGAGGAAAGAATTGTAAATAGTTGTTAGCTAATTATTCTCTGTTATATCTTAAGAAAGAAAGTTGTTAATTTTTACTTTAAATAGTTCTTGGCCATTCAGATTTTTATAGATTACTGCACAAATAAATGTTTTCTGTGTTGTTGGTTTTAAATTAGGCAGGAAGGTTTACCCCAGATTGTAACAACGTAGAGTTGAATAATTTTAGGATTTGAACACTCCTCTGTCCAAGCCTTGTTACCACATCGTCTGCTATTACGCACTATCTATTGTTAATCACTAAGCTATTCACCATCCTAGCCAGATCGTTATCTTTGTCTTTCCAACTGTCTTCTCTTTCTGTGGGCTCTATCTTCACCTATCATTTACTCCTTACCCCCTCTCCAGACCCTATCTTCTGCATTAAAGCGACATTTTCCTAGCTAACATCAGTACTGAGGAAGGGTCACTGGACCTGAAATATTAACCTGATTTCTCTTCACTGCTGCCAACTCTTTTTGTTCCAGCACAGAAACAGGCCCCTCGGCCCACCAAGACTATGCCAACACATGATGCCTTTCTAAATTAAAACTTTTTGCTTCTACGCAGTCCATATGTCTCTATCTTCCTGATGAGGTCAGTTCTACATCCATGTTACCAGCTCTCCATTGATCACATCATCTTGTATCAACCTGCCATGAGGGACCTTGTCAAACAAACATTTTGCTAAAGTCCTTAGAGACAACATCTACTGCTCTATCCTCAATCAACTTGCTCACTTCCTCAAAAAAACTCATGTTGCTCATCGCTAATAAATCTATATTTTTCCAACTATGAATAAATCCTACCCTTAAGAATGTTCTCAAATAATTTTCCAATCATGACATAAGATTCACCAGCCAGTAATAACCTTGATTATTCCTGTTGCCATTCTTAAACAAAGGAACACTGTTGTTTATTCTCCACTGCTCTACTACCTCTCCTGTGACTAAAGAGGATACAAGGATTACGCACACTGCTCCAGTAATTTCCTCAACTGCCTCCCTCAGCATTCTGGGATAGAACTGGAGCAGGATGGCATGATAGTACAGTAGTTAGCACTGCTGCCTCACAGCACCAGGAATCCAGGTTCAATCCTAATCTTGGGTAACTGTTGATGCAGAGCTTGCCAGTTCTCCATGGGTTTCCTCCAGATGGTCTGGTTTCCTCCCACAATCCATAGATGTGCATGCTAAGTGGATTGGCCATGCCAAAAATTGTGTCTGAGCGTGTAGGTTAGGTGGGTTAGCCATGATAAAAATTGCTTGAGGGTTATAGGGATTGGGTGAGGCTGGGTGGATGCTCTTTGGAGGTTAGTGCAGATGCAATGGGTCAAATGGCTCTTTCCTTACTGTAAGAATTCTATGGGATCCCATTGGTCCTAGGGACTTGTCCACCCTAATGTTTTTCATAACACCTCTTCCTTTTTTATACTGACATGCCCTAGAATATCAATATACCCCTCATCATCCAACCTGTTCTTCTCCTCTCCGAATACCAATGCAAAGTATTCATTAAGGAAATCACCCACATCCTCCAGTTCCATACGTAAGTTCTCGCCTTTGTCATTGAGTGATGCTTCCGTTTCCTGAACTACTCTTACCCCTTATACATGGACAAAGCACCTTGGGATTTTGCTTAATCCTGTTTGCAAAAGACATTGCATGACCTCTTTTAGCCCTCCTAAATCATTGCTTGAGTTCTTTCCTGTTATCTTTGAAATCTTTGAGAGCTCTGTTTGTCTTCAGTTTTCTAAATCTTACCTATGCCCCCTTTTTCTTCCTAAGTTTTCAATTTCTCTTGTCATCCAAGCTTGCCATCCTTATCCTTCATTTTCACAGGAACATGCTGGTGCTGAACTCTAATCAATTGGCCTTTTAAAAAATTCCCACATGTCAGATGTGGATTTTCCCCAAACAGCCACCCCAATGTACATTTCCCAGTTCCTGCCTAATATCGTGGTAGACAGCCTTCTCCCAATTTAATATTTTCACTCAGGACTGTTCCCAAAATGGTCCCCCACTGAAATTTCGATTATCTGGCTGGCTCACTCCCAATACCAATCTAATATAGCCCCTTCTCCAGTTGAACTATTTGCATATTGTTTCCAAAAACTATCCTGAACACACCTAACAAATATCCCCCCATCCAAGTTCCTGGCATTAAGCGAGTCCTAATCAATACAGTGTAGGAAAAATTAAAATTACCCACCTCGAAGCTCTAAGTTCATCTGCCTTAACTGTCATTCTTCACATTAAAACAAATACACCGCAGATAGCCAGTGCTGCCATGTTCAGTAACTTCTGCACACTCTGTTCTTCCTTGGCCTTAGTGTCTGACTCCTCCTTAGTTATTTTAACTTGTAGGCCGACTGCTCTGGTTCCTACCCTCTACCACATTCGTTTAAACCCCAACGAGTGGCATTAACAAACCTCCCTGCCAGGATATTGGTCTCCCTCTAGTTTAGATGCAAGATGTTCTTCTCGAACAGGTCCCATGTCCCCCAGAAGACATCCCAATAATCTACTTGCCTGAAGCCCTCCCCCATATCAGTTCCCCAACTATGTATTTACCCTGACTAACTTCCGATTCGTAGTCTCACTGACACATAGCACAGGACATAATCCCAAGATTACAACCCTAGAGGTCCTGGTTTGCAACTTCCTACCTAGTGCCCTGAACTCCCTTTGAAGGACTTCATCTATGTTTATCCCAAGTCGCTAGTATTAATATGGATAACCATCTCTGACTGCTCACCCTCTCCTTTCAGAATATGTCATGCCTGCTCAGACATCCTTGACTCTGGCATAAGGGAGGCAACACACCATCCTGGTGTCTCACTTGCAGCTACAAAAACATCTATTTGTGCCCTCTATTAAGAAGCCCACTGCCACTAGTGTTCGTCTACACTTCAACCATCCCTGCTTACAATAGTGCCAGTCTGGGTAGCACCGACCTGGCTACTGCTGCTGCTATCCCTTGACAAACCATTACTCCGAACAGTATCTAAGCAATATACCTGTTTTGAGGGAGGAATGGCCACAGGGGACTCCTGCACTACCTGCCCCACTTACTCATCTTCCTGGTGGTCACCTAACTCTTCTCTAGAGAGGATTGAGGATCTCAAGGAGGGGGCATTAGCAATTCTGGGAAGTGTGAAAATAGATACATGCTGGATGAGATTTATCCTAGGATTCTCTGGGAAGCTAGGGAGGTGATTGCAGAGCCTTTGGCTTTGATCTTTATGTTATCATTGGCACTATTCCTGTAGACAGAATACTGGAGGATAGCAAATGTTGTTCCCTTGTTCAAGAAAGGGAGTAGAGACAACCCTGGTAATTATAGACCAGTGAGCCTTACTTTGGTTATAGGTAAAGTGTTGGAAAGGATTATAAGATATAGTATTTATAATCAGCTAGAAAGGAATCATTTGATTAGGAATAGTCAACACAGTTTTATGAAGGGTAGGTCATGCCTCTCAAACTTTGTTGAGTTTTTTGAGAAGGTGACCAAACAGATGGATGAGGGTAAGGCGGTTGATGTCATGGTATATGGATTTGAGTAAAACATTTGAAAGGTTCCTCACTGTAGCTATTACAAAAAATAAGGAGGCATTGGATAGAGGGTGATTTCGTAGTTTGGATATGAAATTGGCTAGTTGCAAGAGGAGGTGGTGGTTGATAGGAAATGTTCATCCTGGAGGACAGTTACTAGTGGTGTACCACAAGTATCTATGTTGGGGCCATTGCTGCTTGTATTTTTACAAATGACCGGGATGAGGGTGTAATAGGATAGGTTAGTAAATTTGTGGATGACATGAAGTTTGGTAGAGTTGTAGATAGCGTGGAAGCATGTTGCAGGTTACAGAGGGACATAGATAAACTGAAGAGCTGGGGTGAGAGGTGGCAAATAGAATTTAATGCAGAAAAGTGTGAGATGATTCACTTTGGAAGGAGTAACAGGAATGTTAAGTACCGGGTTAAGAAAGATTCTTATGGTGTGGAACTGAAGAGAGATCTCAGTGTCCAGGTACATAGATCCCTGAAAGTTGCCACACAGGTTGATAGGGTTGTTAAGAAGGTGTACAGTGTGTTAGCTTTTATTGGCAGAGGGATTGGGTTTCGGAGCCATGAGGTCATGTTGTATCTGTACAAAACTCTGGTGTGGCCATATTTGGAGTATTGCATACAGTTCTGGTCACTGCATTATAGGATGGATGCGGAATGTTTGGAAAGGGTTCAAAGGAGATTTACTAGGATGTTGCCTAGTTGATTTACTAGGGCTTTCTCAACCTTATGGATACTCCATGGTGAGACCATCTGCATTTCCAGGCACCCCATAAGGCAAATCAAGAGCTGTAGCTGAACACATATGTAGTAAGCATGGACATTGGAAGTATTCTTGATTTCCCACATATTGCAGGAGGAGCATTCCATGGGACCAAGTTCTCACACTGAACCCTCTCTACGTCAAAAGTGAGGTCTGCAGATCACCTTGACCTCCTTCCACCTATCACATCTCCATCGCCCCTCCCCCAAATCCCTCCTCCCTACCTTTTATCTTAGCCTGCTGGACACACTTTCCTCATTCCTGATGAAGGGCTTTTGCCCGAAACGTCGAATTTCCTGTTCCTTGGATGCTGCCTGACCTGCTGCGCTTTAACCAGCAACACATTTTCAGCCCTATCTACGTCAGACAACAATCCAGGAACTAATTACACAACCTAATCCACTTGTCATCAAACTAAGGTGTCTCACTCCTGTTCTCTAGTCCTAGCAAACACAAACACAAACACAAAAAGTACTTTATCCCACTTCTGGCACTATTCACTCAGTCTACAAGCCTGATTCCTAAGCAGCCAAACCTATGCCTGTGATTCTCTTCTCAGTCGTGGTGACTGAACCGACTTCTCCAAGAATTCTCCTTGGTCTCTTCCCAGAAGCTCATTAAGAGAAGGAGATCTTCCATCCTTACCTGGTTTGGCCTACAAATCAATCCAGACCTAGTCTTAACATCCCACTGAAGTGGCCTATCAAGACACTCAGATGTGCCACTCCAGAAAAATCAAAAGAATTAAAACCAGTTAGACTACAGTAATCAACCTAGTCACTGTGTGCAAACTCCACACAGTCAGTCACCTCAGAATGAAATCAAACCCGGATTCGTGGCACTGTGAGGCAGCAGTGCTAACCACTGAGCTACAGTGCAACCCAAATCTGGAAGTCCTGTCTCATAGGTTAGTCAAGTAACAACTTGCCATAGTCATACTAACTGAAACATTCCTTATAGTCAATGTTCTAGGTATCACCCATTACCATCTGCCAGCACGACATACTCACCACACATGGCAGCAGTTCTACAATCATGAGGGATTTGACCTGAGAATGGTCAACTATGACTCAGGTGCCATGAAATTCCAAAAATCAGAAAACCTACTGCCAACTATCATCTATACCCCCCTTCAGATTGAATTGATAAATGGCAATTAACATTGTTGGCACTTGTGTGGCATCTCCAACAAAAAAAAAACTAACCACAACCCCATGATATTCATTGGCATTGACATCACTGAATTACCCTGCTATCAACATTCTGGGATTACCATTGATCCATATAACTATCTCAACTACAACAGGTCACGTACTCGGAATTACGCAATTCCCCAAAGTCTGTGTGCCATCTACACAGGATTGGATCTCCACTTATCTGGACAGGTATGACTTCAACAACACAAGAAATTCAACATCATCCAGGACAAAGCTGTCCACTTGATCAGCTTGTCCACTTGCCATTCCTTTAATACCACCAGATCAAAATCTTGGAATAACCACAGTGTACCTCCACCAGATGAAGATGGCTCACCACCAGCTTTTTAAGAGTTATTCAGAATGGGCAACAAAATACTGCCTTGCCAGTCATAACCATATTTCATGAAAGAACAAAAACGAAATGTACTGCTGGTAAGCAAGGAACAACACATTCAAAACAAAAGCCCTTCGTTGTACCGAAATAGAAAAATGCTTTGTCATCATTATTCAGTGTAATACACACCCATTTTTAAAAATTAAATAGAATTTCGGATGCACAACTGAATAAGATGTGACAGTGGGAAAGCACATCTCCTATTAACACTTGTAATTTCATGCTTTGAAGTATGATTCGCTGTGCAAAACTTTTAAATGACACTAACTTGTTACAGAGATGGTGAATATTGAGATTGGTAATAAGACTTATCAAATAGGCCGCAAGGAAGTAGTGCTATGAGCAGGAGGCCTTGAAACCTGCTCTGCCATTTGATATAATCATGGCTGATCTCATCTTGCCTTCAACTCAACCTTTCTGCTTGCTTTCCATAACTCTGCAACCCATTACTAATTAAAAACCTATCTGTCTGTCTATCTCCTCCTTACATTTACTCAATCTCCCAGCATTAACCACATTCTGAGAATGCCACAGTTCATGGCCCTTTGAGAAAAGTAATTTCTCTTCGTTTCTGTTTTAAATCTGCTATCACTTATCCTGAAACTATTGTTTCAATCTAGATTGTCCCACGTGAGGAAACATCCTTTCTACATCTACTTTATCAATCCCCCTTAGCATTTTATGTATCTCAATTAGATCTTATTCTTTTAAACCCGAGACTACAGGCCTAAACTGCTCAATCTCTCTTAAGCCAATCTCATTTCTGAAATCAGTATAGTGAATCTACTCTGAATTGTCTCCAATGCAACTACATCCCTCAAGGGGACCAAAAATGTCTGCAATACTCCAAGTGTGGTCTTAATAATGTTTCGTACAGTTGCAGCAACACTTACTTACTTTATACTCTACTCCGTTAGCAATAAATGCCAAAATTCCATTAACCTTATTACTTGCTGTACCCAAATATTAACTTTCCATGATTCATGCATGAGGACACCCAGACCCCTCCACATTGAAGCCTTCTGAAGTTTCTCTCCATTTAGATGATAAGTTGCCTTTATATTCCTCCAATAAAAATGGATAACCTCACTTCTCCATACTAAACTTCATCTGACAAATTTTGGCCCATTCACTGACACTATCCATGTCCATTTGTAAATTCCTTATCTCTTCATTACAAATTATTTTCCCACTTGTATTTGAATTATCTGCAAATTTGGCTGTCATACTTTCTATTGCAGCATTCAAGTCATTAATACAGGTTGTAATGAGCACCAAAACCTGTGGCACTCTCTTAGTTACATTTTGCCAACCAGAAAAGCATCCATTTATCTTGACTCACTACTTTCTGTTGGTTAGCCAACCCTCTATCCAAGTTAATAATTTACCATTAATCCCATGTGATCTTATCTTACGTATTAACCTATTGGGTGGCACCTTATCAAATGCCTTCTGGAAGTCCAGATTTATTACATCCACTGGATCCCCATTATCCACTTTGCAGATTACATCTTCAAAGAACTCTAGTAAATTAGTCAAATGTGATTTATCCTATAGAAAATTGTCTTCTGATGGTCGCATTTTGGTTTTCCAGATATCCTGTTTTACTTTTTCAATAATGGACTCCCAACAGTTTTCCAAAAACTATGTTAAACTAACCAGTCTGTAGTTTCCTACTTTCTGCCTCTCAACATTTTTGAATAAAAGGTGTTATGTTAGCATTTTCCTAATTCACTGGATCCTTTCCTACAAACAGGGAATTTTGGAATATTATAACCATAACAGCTGCTGCCACTTCCTCTAAGACCCAAGAATGTAGACCATCAGGCTGTAGAGACATGTCTGCCCTGAATCCCAATTTTGATTAGTATTGTATCCCTAGTGATGATGATTATTCCAACGTTCCTCCTTTTCTATAGTCTTTGCATTATCTGTTGTGTCCTCAACTGTGAAACTGAAGAAAAGTATTGATTTAATGACACCACTATTTCAGTATTCCTCAATATTACCTTCCCAGTCTCATCCTCCAAGGGACTAACATTGATTTAGCTACTCTGTTTGCTTTTATATATTTAGACAAGCTTTTATTATCCATGTTTATACTTTGCACTAGTTTTCTTTCATAATTTACCTCTTTTCATGTATGATTTTGTTTTTAGTAATCCATTGTTAATCTTTAAAATTTTCCTAATCTTTCAGCTTGCCTCTCACCTTTGCAATATGGTATATCTTATTTCTTGTTTTCAGTTATCTTTAACTTCCTTGCATGGCCATGGATCGTTTCCCCCTTTTACAATCTTACTTTCTTTCTGTAATATCTTTTAGTTGGGAGCAATTGAGCATCTCCTTAAACGTCTGCCATGTCTTGCCCAGTCCATTAGGGCCAGATTTGTCCTTGTGCCTATTCAGTTGCCTTTCTTTAAATCTAAAATGTTAATGTGGGAATCCATACAGTCATTGAGATGTACAGTGCAGAAACAGACCCTTCGACCCAACTCGTCCATGCCGACCAGATATCCCAATCTAATCTAGTCCCATTTGCCAGTACCTGGCCCATATCACTCCAAATCCTTCCTATTCATATACTCATCCATACGACTTTTAAATGCTGCAATTGTACCAACTTCTGTCACTTCCTCTGGCAGCTCATTCCATATATGCACTGTCCTGTATGTGAAAAAGTTGCCCCTTAGGTTCCTTTTATATCTTTCCCCACTCACCCTAAACCTGTGCCTTCTAGTTCTGGACTCCCCCACCTAAGGGAAGAGATTTTATCTATTTATCCTATCCATGCCCCTCATGATTTTATAAACCTCTATGAGGTCAGTCCTCAGCATTTGACAGTCCAGGGAAAATAACCCTAGCCAATTCAGCCTTTCCCCATAGCTCAAACCCTGCAATCCTGACAACATCTTTGTAAATCTTTTCTGAACCCTTTCAAATGTCACAACATCTTTCCGATAGGAAGGAGACCAAAACTGCACACAATATTCCAACAGTGGCCTAACCAATGTCCTGTACAATTGCAACGTGATCTCCCAACACCTGTACTCAATACTTTGACCAATAAAGGAAAGTATACCAAACACCTTCTTCACTATCCTATCTATCTATGACTCTGAACCTGTTAGTAGGTATCACATGGGAAAGTCTGCCAGAGAAGGTATTCATTTTTGATCTTTTATGAGGATATTTTACACTAATTTGACAGCACTTCAACATTGTTGGAGATAATATTTCATACAGAAAACCCCAGCAGGTTACCCAGCAAATTCTCTCACTATTAGAAAAAATATTTTTACAAATGTTAAAAATCAAACAAGTATCCAAAAGTCACAAACTGGCTGTCCAAAATGAATGAACATTGTGCAAGCCAATAAATTGATTTGTCTGTGAAATTCACAAAGATAATTTTAAAATTCCATGCTCCTTGTACTTGTTTTGAACAATGTATTCATCCCATTATCCCCAATTTCCTTGTCTGTTTATTGAAGTGTGTTTGTCATTTTACAAAACATAGCCAGGAGTAATTAAGCACTTAAATTACCATTACTTTTTTTTTTACAAACACTTTTCACTGGCACAGTTGAGCTTAATACATTCATTATTTTGGGGTCGATAATATCAAATGGTTTATTTTGCAAAACATGTATCTGTTCCCAGTTTAGATTCAAGTCCAACCTGCTCCAGGGATATGTAGTAACAAGTATGAACAGGGTGATTGGAAATATCCAAATTATGGTTACTTTCCAACATGTATTTACCATTAAAATGGAAAATGGTTTGTTGTACATTTAGTCTTCACATTTAGTCTTCAAACAATAAAGAAATTAACTAGTCAATAGGCTGCTCTACAATATTTGTATCTCAACGTCGGTCTTACTGATGTAGCTAGAGTCCAATAAGGACAAGGAAAGCCCGTGGTAGAGTTACACTCCTCCCAGCTATACCAAAGGTTCTCAGTGCTCCTTCTCGAGAAAGTGGGTTACTTGGTGAATTCTATTATCCAGAACCATCTTCTCTTATTTCATCAATTCCTATTCATTCGCACAATGCAACGTTAAGAAAAGCTATTCGGGTGTGCATTTTCTCTTTTCAAACGTCTTTTTTTAAAATACTTATTCCAAGGAAATGGTGGAAATCAATGGGCGTAGGTCTTACTCAGTTACAATACTTCATTCAGACAATAACTCGGGGAACAAGAGAGACGAGATGAGAATGTTACGAAATAAATACGTTATACACAATAATTGTTTTTATATTTGCACGGGAGTATTAGATTTCTCGCATTAAAAATTGAGTTAGTTTGATACAGAGAACGAAATTGGAGTTAAAAAAGAAGTCAATTATCTTATGATCAGCTATTAAATAAAGAATTGTTAGTTATTTTACAAAATACTGTCGGTCGAAGGAAAGCCTGGACTCCAAGCTGGGTTATTTGTGTTTTCAACCAAGCTCAATTCAAATCCCGAGCTTTGACAATGGCTTGAAAGATCCAGCGTGAATACGCTGTGAAATTTACAACAAACGCTTTCAGTAACATTGACTGAGCACAACATCCAATCTAATATTTCATCAGTTGGCAATGAACGCATAAAATATTACTCATAAAAACAGGGTGAACAAAGTTAATAAGATCCGATTTTGAATGCTACGGAAAACAAGAAATGATATGGATGCACCTGCGGCTAGCTTACCAGGATCATGTGCATCATCTTGTTGAGTGTGCGCTGTCCCCGGTATTGTACTGAGAACCTGTGCAGCTCGTTTATTCGTCCTTTTTTCACACGAAGAACAAATAGAGCCCCCTAATTTGTGAGAAACAGGCTCGCTCCGGCCCAGCCAGCTTACCTCATTGGCTGACATTCTCCATGGCAATGACCGGCGTCCGCGCCCAGCTGGGGCCCTGCTTTCAGGAGTGCATGCTTGTGCTCTCTGTCGCTGGGTTGTACGCGCTGAGATTCACACAGACAACAGGGATGACCACGTTCACCCACTCATTCCCAGCTGGGAGAAGTGGGATCAGATTAAGTTATGCTACCCCATACTTATCACGTGGCAATTTATGATGCGTTTGCAACCTTTAATCACAGCTGCAACCTTCATTGAAGTGTATAGCTTCTGAATGTCACACTGTCGAGGGTCTATCTCTGAAGAACTAAAGCTCTGATTCATGGAGGTGCCATGCTCTAGGCATTTCTAAATGTTTGATCATGCGACATGTACTCATTTTTTGCATTTAATAAAGCAGTGTTTTCCAAGCTCTTGTCCAATGTCACCCTCTTTTTTAACATTTGAAAATTAACGTGAATATAACACTAAAGAAATCAAAACACCAATACAATGACATATTATAACATGCAGCTCATAACTACGTTTGTATATTGTCAACTAATATACGAATAAAAAATGAGGTCTGCAGATGCTGGAGATCACAGCTGCAAATGTGTTGCTGGTCAAAGCACAGCAGGCCAGGCAGCATCTCAGGAATAGAGAATTCGACGTTTCGAGCATAAGCCCTTCATCAGGAATAGAATATACGAAACAGATATTTTTGTCCTTTGTGAAAATGCTATTATGTTACATACTCACCAGTCCATCACTTCATTTGAATTGTAGAATCGTACTGTACAGAAGAGGTCTTTCAGGCCATCTTAGAAGTCCTTGACACTGATCCAGCTTCCAGTCGAAGAGTTTGGTGCTGGTAAAGTGCAGCAGGTCAGGCAGCATCCGAAGAACAGGAGAACCGGCATTTCGGGGATTAGACCTTCATTAGGAATGAGGTTTGTCAACTTCCAGCTTCCTCAGAGTGAGCAGAACTGACATTCCTGTTTATATTTGTCAGCCAGGGCTCCCTGATGAGATCAGATCAACAGCCTCACTCTGGGGATCATATTGTGTGAGGGCCACATGGCCGACCATGTGATAAGAATTTCCAAGGACACAGACTGATTCTTTTTTTTGCAGCTTCTCCTGGTCGTTTTAGCTCTGGATCAGGTTGCTACAACTCTACCTCTGATACAGGCAGTGTGTAACGCACTGGAGCTCGCCAGAGCATCACAGAAGAAAGTCATTCTCCTCTTCAGGTGGCAGAGGGTTACAGGCACTAACATACTCCTTATCCATCTCAGATTCCGAGGTCTCTTCAACACTTGACTGAGTGGAAGAACCCTCGTGTTCCAGAACACTGGGAAAGGCTGTTGAGGAGCCGGGCCCATTTTGCTCCCTCACCATTTGTGAATTTGCAGCTTTCATATGGTCCTCATGTTTGTTCAGGACCAGCACAGCTATCCAAATCTTGTACATCACTGGGCCTGATGTCACATCCACCATGCCTCTTACCCATGTAGCACCATTCCTGTGATTTCAAACTTCATCTCTAAAGTAAACTGTTTCTCATTTAGTGGAGTCTTGTTTGGCATTTCTGATGTGATTTCACCCTCCTTCCGCAAGTCTGGAAAGATCAGATTTAACCTGGTACTGAGCCTTCTCTTCATGAGCAACTTTGCTGGAGATATCCCTGTAGTTGCATGAGGAGTGGTCTTATAATAAAATAGGAAATGGGAAAGTTTGGTATTGAATAGGCTGTTTCTTTAAGGCTGCGTCCAAAGTTTGGACTGATCTTTCTGCCAGACCTTTGGATGATAGACAGTATGGAGTTGTGCTTATATGTTGATGTTAGGAAATACTTAAATTCCCTGCTGGTAAGCAATGGCCAGTTGCCTTTTGGGACTCTGTCTATTACAAAGGTTGTGCACTGTTTTCTTTTGTATGACAAATCAACCTTTGGTACATCCAGCCACTTTGAACAGGTATCCATAATGATGAAGAACATTGAGCCCATAAAACCAGCATAGTCAAAGTTTAACTGAGTGCAAGTTTTACCTGACATTCCCATGAATGTGGGGGAGCAGCTGGAGATAACCTTTATCCTTGTTGGCACTCAGGGCTCTGCCCCACCAATGCAGCTATGTCTGCATCCAATCCTGACCTCCAGAATAACTTCTCACCAAGATCTTCATTTTGGAAACCCCTGGATGACTCTGGGGGAGTTCAGCCAATATCTGGCAGTGACCTTTGCTCAGGACAATCACTCTGCTCCCCATAATAATATGCTGTTCTCTACTCTGATCTGGTCTCTCCAGCTCCAAAAGGTTTCAATTCTGCCTGTGATGGCCCCTTGGTTTCCCCATCACCACCACCTCTTTCAGTTTTGCCTGGACCAGATCTTTCTGCATCCAAAGTCTGACCATGTCAGCTCTGACTTGAAGTGTGTCCTGAAAATGTGAAACCATTATGGACACTTCTAGTGTCAGTACCAGTATTTGCCAGTATCTGTCAGTGGCAATATCTGCCAGTAGGAGGCAGCTCAATGTATCCATGTTTGCTACTTGGCCTCCTGGAGAGTGTTCCAACTTGTAATTATGTGCAGTTTATATTAGAGCCCACGGCTGAATTCGGCCTCAAGCTATGGGTGACAGTGTCTTGTTCTCTTTACGAAGCTAGGAGGTATTTTGTGTTCCATTATTATTACCAATTTTTCACATAAAGGTATTGGTGGAACTTACTGATGACAAACATGATCACCAAATCTTTCTTCTCTATTTGGACTTATTTACACTCCACACTGGCTAAATTCCTGGATGCATACATTATTGGGCATTCCTCCCCATCAGACTGCCTATGAGCTAATACTACCTCAATGCCACACAGGGTGACATTACACCAGAACTTATTTGACATCATTGTGTGTCAACATGTTAGAGGATATTAGACGTTTCTTCACTTCCCTGAATGCTGTGACTTGGCTATGCAACCATTTCCAAGGCTGACCCATTTTAAAGAGTTTATGCAAAGGTGCCAGGCTGAAGGCCAGGTTATGTATAAAAACCAAAAGAACTATAGAAGCTGGAAACCAGAAATAAAATTAGAAATTGCTGAAAAAGCCCAAAATATTGTGTTGCCAGTCTGGTTCCTCTTTCAGCCATGTATCTGTAATAGCTGTGATACTCCATTCCCATATACCCTGAGTTCACCTGCCCTAAGTTCACTGCCCATTCAAATAAATTCATCAGTGTTTCCTTATTCCCTGGCATGCAGCTGCCTGCCTAATTAACTTGCTCACTTTAACTTCTGTAGTAGCCTCAAATTTCTCTTTGCCTATTACTGTTTAGGATCCAACCCTCCTCCTCCACCCCCAAACCCCCCCCCCCCCCAAACCAGACTAGTTCAAAGCCCAACGCCCAAGTATCTCTAACAAATCTCTGTGCCAGAGTATTAGTTCCCTTGCAGTTCAGTTGCTCCCTGAAGTTACTATTATTACATTCTATGCCTCCTGCATGCTCCGCAGTGCATCCAGTCTGACAGGAGCTGCAGCCTGACACACCTTCCTGCAGACTTCTTCACCATAGACACTCAACTACTTCCTGATCTCCAACATCCAACAGAGGAGCATACCACTCCACTGACTGCCACCTTTACCCTTCTAACAGCAAGTGGACTTGGGAAATAAAATGTCTAACCTTCCCCTTGCCTTAGTGCTGCTCATCCTCTCAGCAAAGTCCAGTCTTCATCTAAACCCATACTTAGAGCTACCAGCAGCACTTTGTCCCCTCTCAAAATTGGTTGCTCCAAAAATGCAGGACCACCTCCCTTATCCTGCCTGAAGACCCTATACTCTGCAATGTTAAATTGTCAATTTTATCCTTCCCTCAACCATATCTCTGTGATGGCAATAACATTGCATCTCCATTATCATTTAATATTCTTAACTCATCTGTACCTCTAATTCTCCTGGCATTAGAGGCCATCCAGCCTTACCTTACTCCCTCGAGACATATGTCTGAACTCAATCTATCTTGGTTCCTATTCTAAGTTATGCTGTGTCACTGTTGAACTGACAGGCTATGTTCTCTGCCCCTGCTGGATTAATTAAAATTTTTCGCATAAGGATCTTAGTCCCATTCTGTTTCAGGTGCAGACCATCCCACTTGTAGAGGTCCCACCTTACCCAGAAATGATCTCACTGATCCAGGAATCTAAAACCCTCCTTCCTGCATCAACTCTTGAACCACACATTCATTCGCTTTCTTCTCCTATTTCTATACTTTCTAGGACAAAGCAACATGAGAAATCTCAACAATACTCAGGGGTCCTGCTTCTAAATCTATTGCCTAGGTCCCTGAATAGTTGATGTAAGATCTCATCCCTCATTCTACCTATAACATTAGTACGAATATGTAATACAACCTCTGTCTTATTGCCCTCCCCCTTTGGATGCTTGCAGCTGTTTAGTAATATCCCTGATCCTGACACCAGGCAGGAAACACCCCATCCTGGAGTCACATCTGCAGCTGCAGAAATACATGTTTGTTCTCCTAACTAACCAATCCCCTATCCCTATCTCCCTGCATTCTTCATGAGCCCCGGTGCTCATAGATTTTAGCCAATGCCTTGCATTTGCATTACTGATCTATCACAGTATCACATCAAGGTTCTCTTAGAACTGAAAGACTATTTAACCAGCCTTTTACCTTGATTTGTTATTATTTTGATGTTGCTAAGCAATTTAACTAGTACCAAAACTAGATGTAGGTGGACTTTCCAGGGTATGAACTTGTCTGGATATCCTCCTGGATTCTGGTTTATGCATTGTACTACTTAATTTAGGTCTCTGCATACTGGTGGCAACAACAATGGCTTGCTGGCCAGGACCCAGAAGAAATTTTTAACCTTTTAGCCGAGGTTTGAGTTTGTCTTGGGGTTTTGCTGTGCGCCAGCCTAGAGTCTCTCTGATTAGGATATATCCTGATTGAGGAAATGCAAATGCCTTCACCTCTCCAGGTCATTGATGGCAATGACTGTACTATCCCCATCACAGAGTGATAGAGTCATACAGCACAGAAACAGACCCTTCAGTCCAACCACTCTATGCAAAACATAATCCCAAACTAAATTAGTCCCACTTACCTGCTCCTGGCCCATGTACCTCCAGACTTTCCTATTCATGTACTTATTCAAATGTCTTTTAAACATTGTAACTGTATCCTCTTCCATCACTTCCTGAGGATGTTCTTTCTATAAGCGAATCCCTTCCCACTCCCTTTCTGATATGACCATCCTTGGCCTCCTCCATTGCTACAATGAACCAAAATGCAAATTGGAGGCACAACACCTCATCTTCGGCCTGGCAGCCTACAGCCCAGAAGACTCAACACTGAGTTCTCCAATTTCAAATAACTCCCCTTCCCATTCCCCGATTCCCTTCCCAGCCCCACCCCTCCATTCCACTCCTCCCTGCCACCAATCAGATTCATCCCTCCCATTGACCAACCATATCCTCTAACTTTCCTCTCCGAACCCCACTTCACCACCCTGCCCCCACCACTCCCTTTATTTCCAGCTCCCCCCACACCTACCCCCAATCCTAAAGAAGGTTTACACCCGAAATGTCAACTTCTCTGCCTCTTGATGATGCCTGGCCTCCTGTGTTCTTCCAGTCTCCTGCCTGTGAATTGGACTGGATTGATGATTCCTTCACCCTCCAGCTTCTTGATTTCTGCCTCTACTTCTGCCCATAATGCAAATGGTACTAGCCAGGCCTTGCAGAATTGCCTCCTGGTCAATATGCAAGGTGGCTTTGGCTCCTCTGATAGCCCCTAGACCTTCCTGGAAGACTTCCTGAGTACTAAATTAAGACTTCATTCAGGCAGCCATTTTTGAACTGAAAAATGTTGAGCTAACCCAGGTGACTCTCTCACAACCAATTTTGCCCCATCAGCTTGGGCCTGAGCCTTTCACTACAATCACTGCTAAATAAACCAGCTGTTTTTCACAAGAGATCAAGACCAAGTTGTACCCTAAATCTGTCAAGGTTTAGATTCTCAGCCTAACTGAGGTCTTGTGCAAAGGACTGGAATTCACAGCAAATTTAATTAAAAACTGTTTCTGTGATCACTGGTATGGCCGTGCTCCCAATTACAGCTGACAATATCAGACGCTGTTTGCTGAAAGATCCAGTCACTGAATCTCTACAGTGCAGAAACAGGCCATTTGCCCAGACCCACCCTCCGAACAGCATCCCACCCACACCCTACCCCTATTCCTGTAACCTCGTATTTCACATGACTAATCCACCTAGCCTGCAACTATGGGCAATTTACCATGGTCAATCCACCTGCACCTCTTTGTACTGCTAGAGAAACCCCATGTAGTGACAGGGAGAATGTGCAAACTCCACAGACAGGTCCTGGCACTGAGATGCAGCACTGCTAACCTCTGAGCCACTATACCACCTGGGTCCGTTCAAAAGTAAAACATCTACCATATATACTTGAGTAATCGTCAAATGTTTTTGACTATTTTTGAATATTAAATTTATGGGGTCAACTATTACATGGATACTACTTTGAGTGGCTAAATTTCATGTCCATTAACTTCATACTGTATCATTAGCAGAAGCCCAATTGACCTCTGAAGGAGTAAAGAAAAATGCATAACAAATTATGGTAACATTGAAAACCTGGAGGGGAGGGCATGTTGGCTGGTGGACTGGAAGATCTGGAGTGGAGCAGTACACCTTGCATACTGACTCATAAATATTGATCTGTTATCTGCTGAGAACTAAAGTCAACTTTTGCACAAGATATATGGAAAATTCCAGATATTTTGGCCAAAAGTACATGAGATCAACTATTACTGGAGTATGTATGGTATTATTAATGGGAAAACCAAAGGGCAATCACAACTAAAATTCAAACCACTTTGGACCCAGAGAGATTAGTTCACATTTGAGAATGGAATACTGGCAAAGAGCAAGAGGGATTGTCCTGAGCAAAGGGCACCAGTAAATTCTGGATGAATTCTACCAGGGCCATCCAGGGGTCTCCAAAATGAAGATGTTGGCGAGGAGTTATGTCTGAAGGCCAGACAAGGATGCAGACATTGCCACATTGGTGGAACACTGAACATAAAACAATACAGCACAGATAAGGCCCTTCGGCCCTTGATGTTACGCCAACCTGTGAACTAATCTAAGCCCATCCCACTACACTATCCCATCATCATCCATGTGCTTATTTAACGATTGTTTAAATCTCCCTAATGTGGTTGAGTTAACTACATTGGCAGGCAGAGCATTCCATGCCCTTACCACTCTCTGAGTAAAGAACCTGCCTCTGTCTTAAATCTAGCATCCCTCAATTTGCAGCCATGCTCCCTCGTACAAGCTGATGTCATCATCCTAGGAAAAAGACTTTCAATGTCTACCCTATCTAATCCTCTGATCATCTTGTATGTCTCTATCAAATGCCCAATTAGCCTTCTTCGTTCCAATGAGAACAGACCCAAGTCTCTCAGCCTTTCCTCATAAGATCTTCCATCCAGACCAAGCAACGTCTTGGTAAATCTCCTCTGCACCTTTTCCAATGCTTCCATATTCTTCCGGTTAATGGGGCAACCAGAACTGTACACAATACACTGTGGAGCAGTTGCCTGAGAGCCAACAAAGACAAAAACTACAATGAGCAGCTCCCCTACATCAATGGGAATGGGTAGGTACACCAAGGACTTGATTGCACATTGACTATGCAGATTCTTTCATGGGTTCAATGTTCTTTGTCATTGTAGATGTCCACTCAAAGTGGGATATACATAGGTTCCATTCACCAAACACTAGGACAACTGTGTGCATCTTTTTCAACACATGGAGTCTGAGAAGAGTTAGTCACAGATAACTGACCAGCATTTACCAGCAGGGAATTTCATTATTACTTAAAGTCAAATGGGATTCAACACATAACAGCAGTTCCATACCACTCAACATTAAATGGTCTGACAGAAAGAAGCAGTCCAAACTTTGAAGGCTGGCTTGAAGAAGCAGCCTACAGCCTCACTAGATACCAAGCTGTGACAGTTTTTATTTGATTTTGGATCACTCTTCATGCAACTGGAGGGATAGCACTGGCAGAGTTGCTAATGAGGAGAAGACTCCACACGAGGTTATGTCTGATCTTTCTGGACCTGGGTCAGAAGGGTGAAACAAAATTAGGAACATCAGTGCCAGACATAAAACTCTGCCATATTAGAGGATCACTTTCCCCACTTCTCCAATAATCACTCTTGCCCCTTTAGATTAGATTCCCTGCAGTAGGGAAACAGGCCCTTCAGCTCAACAAGTCCACACTGACCCTCTAAAGAGTAACCCACCCAGACCCATTCCCCTAACTAATGCATGTAACACTATGGGCAATTTAGCATGGCTAATTCAACTGACCAGCACATCTTTGGACCGTGGGAGGAAACCAGAGCACCCGAAGAAAACCCATGCAGACACGGGGACAATGCGCAAACTCCACACATACAGTTGCCCGAGGCGGGAATCAAACCTGGGTCCCTGGTGCTGCGAAGCAGCAGTGCTAACCACTGAGCCACCATGCTGCTCTTGCCCCTAGCCCTCAAAACCCCATTGATGCATCCTGCAAGCCAGACTCAAATATTTACCTTGCTGTTTGGTTCAAACAACAACTTCTATTGGTGGCTACTGGTTGCCCCAGCAGTGGCCACATTCCATTCCAGATCTGAAAGGTTATTTTGTGACAAAGGTTACCTGCTAAAATTGTGGCTAATGACATCTTACCATAAACCAATAATGAAGCAAAGATTCAACTGCACACACATCTGCACAGGTCAAGTGGTGGGGAGGACGATCAGGATGCTTATAATATGTTTCCAGTCACTGAAGAGGTCAGGCAGTACATTACAGCACTCTCCAGTTACGTTATGTGGTAGGCTGTGGCGCATTTTACACTTCGCTCAGCAGAACGGACTGACATTTCACCTCTCCAGGTGGGATTGCACCAGATTTCAATGAAATGAAGAAATCAACATGGATGTCACTCTTGCCACATTTCACAAGTCTCCTCAGAAAGCTACAGGACTGGGGTTACTTGAGCAGCTGGTGACCGAGGCATTTTGATTGAGATGGCAAACTTTACCTCCTTCAGGAAATAGGACAAAAGAACAGAATAAATGAAAGCAAGTAAGTGACATTTTATTTTAGAGCAAAAACTCATTGTAATTCATTGCAAACTTGGATACAAAATTTGGATTGTAATTTGGATATAAAATTAGCCTGAAGGTAGGAGGTGGTGGAGGGATGTTTCTCGGACTGTAGACCTGTGACCAGCAATGCACTGCACAGCTTGGTGCAGAGTCCACTGTTTTTTCTCATTTATATAAATAATTTGAATGTGAATATAGGAAGCATGGTTAGTAAGTTTGCAGATGACATCAAAGCTGGTGATGTAGCGGACAGTGAAGCAGATTATCTCTGAGTATAATGGGACATTGATCAAAAGGGGCAATGGGGCAAGGAGTGGCACATGGAATTTCATTTAAATAAGCGTGAATTGTTGTATTTTGGTAAGGCAAATAGGGACAGGACTTATATACTTAATGGTAGAGTCATGGGGAGTGTTGCTGAACAAAGAGATCTTGGGGTGCAGGCTCATTGTTCCTTGAAAACGGAGTCACAGGTAGAAAGGGTAATGAAGAAGGCATTTGGTACACTTGCCTTTATTGGTCAGTACATTAAGTATAGGAGTTAGGAGTTTGTGTTGTAACTGTACAGAACATTGGTTATAGACAGTAAGTACCAAGAACATTGGTTACACCACTTTTGGAATACCGCATTCAAATCTGGTCTCCTTCATCTAAGAAAGATGTTAAACTTGAAAGAGTTCAGAAAAGGTTTTCAATGATGTTGCCAGGGTTTGAGCTATAGGGACAGGCTGAATAGGCTGAGGCTATTTTCTCTGAAGCACTGGAGGCTGACAGATTTATAAAATCATGAGGGGCGTAGATAGGATGAATCACCAAGGTCTTTTTCCCAGGTTACAGGAGTCCAAAACTAGAGCACATAGGTTTAAGGTAGAGGGAAAAGATTTAAAAGGAATTTAAGGGACAATGTATTCATGCAGCGGGTCATGCATGCATTGAATGAGCTGCCAGAGGAAGTGGTGGAGGTTGTTACGATTACATTTAAAAGCCATCTGGACGGAAATTAATATGTAGGGGTTAGAGTGATATGGGTCGAATGCTGGCAATTGGGACTAGATTCATTTAGGATATCTGGTTAGCATGGACAAGTTGGACTGAAGGGGCTGTTTCTGCAAAACTGAATGACTCTTAGTCATTTAAAGCAGTATGATGTAAATTTCAGCTGTTGTGCTAAACTTCTGATACAGTACTGTAGTTCACCTTTTTCCAAATTTTAAACTATTTTATTGCAATATTAAAATGTTTCATGTTAATAAAATAATTTCAAATAATTTTACACCAGTAAAGCTTTTTCCCAGGGTGAAGGATTCAATTACGAGAGGTCATGCTTTCAAAGTGAGAGGTGGAATGTTTAAGGGGGATACACGCAGCAAGTATTTCACACAGAGGGTGGTGGGTGTTTGGAAAGCATTGCCAGCAGAGGTGGTAGATTCATTTAAGATGTGTCAGGACAGATGTATGAGTAGATTGGGAGCAGAGGGATATAGATGCTTAGGAATTGACTGACAGGTTTAGACAGTACATTTGGATCGGCTCAGGTTTGGAGGGCTGAAGGGCCTGTTCCTGGGCTATAAATTCTCTTTGATCTATTTGACCTTTGCTTAAATATAGACTCAAATGGAATGTAGAAACTAAATTATAATTGTACTTGCATTAAATAACACAGCACAAAGATTTGCTCAAAACAGAACACCAAAAGATTCACAATGTCATCATTACAGTCACAAAGGGGATGGAGAGTGAGGAGTGTTCATTCTGCAAAAGTTGACACCCTATTGCCTCATATGCCTTTCCCATGCTGGCGGCCTCTTGTGCCAAAAGTCTGACCAGCAGTAGATAGCTCATCACAACCATTTAGAGATGCAGTTTCTGGCTAGGAGGCTTGCACAGTTACTGTACTTGGAGCAGGCAAGAATAGTTCTATCAAAGTCATTTGTATTAATGCCATATTAGCTGCACACAACTCACATGTTTGTATTGGTCAGGTTAAGGCCACTCGTAGCACTTCGAGTGAGATATGTCCACTTTGTAGCATCAGCAAGATTTGAAGAAAAAGACAAACCTGTCTTCAACTCCCTCACCTCCTAGCAAAGGTTTGCCATGTCCTGTACAAGGATTCTAGATACCTGTCATGTTGGGCAATCAATAAATTCCATTGTCCTGCAATAAACACTTCTTCCATTGAAGTCTCAACATGGGGTGGTAGTGGACCATGCATCATTGAAGATTTCCTTACCACCCAACAGTTAAAATGGTCTACCACACATCCTCCTAGATTCAAATGGCATCAGTTTCATATCTGCCCGTTCAGAGGAAGAGAGGCTGAGTATTATCTATAACTGCAATGATCAGTTACGACTGCCCCCTTCCCCGATCAAGCAGAAGCCTGAAAGAGAAACGTGAATACCATTGTAACTGTGCCACTCAGGTTGTCCACCCATCCAGGATGTGCACCTTCCTGCTTGTCTGGATTCCATTTGCTTTCCTCCTCTGGCTCAATTATTATCTCACTTTTATCTGTGACCCACAGTTCAGTGTCTTCTCCAAGCCCCTTTCAATATCCTTGCTGCTGACCTACCATCATGTCCAAGCAATGTTGCCAAAGTGAGCTGGAGATGGAAGAAGAAAAAATTTGGAATTATTCAACATTACCATTTGTTACATCATAGAAGCATGTACACTCACACAGTACTTAAACATTCAGTTGGTGATACTCAGCTTTCTCCACACCAATCGGTCATGCTCACTGAAGTATTAATGATTCCCACCAATTGCTTGAGACTCTGATCCTCTGATCAGACTCATTAAGATCCTTCAGAAAGGCCACATCATTCTCAGTCAGTGAACAATCCCAGACACTTTGAGCCATCTCAATACAAACACAGGCAACATAAGTTATGTTATGCTTCATTCTTCACTTGTGAGGTTTGGAGATGAAAACAAAATTCACATCTTCACCTTCTTGGCTGTTGATAAAACAAGATAACTTTACAAATACTTAGAGATCCTTTCTTCAAAGGCAACTGATTTTTAAATACATTTGACTTTATGTAACCCAACAACCCATCAAAACAGTCCTGGCTAAGTTCTTTGCTTCAAATCTTTTTAGAATTAAAATGAAAACATAGGTTAAATTTATTTTCAAGAACTCAAACTCTGGCAAGTTGTATTAAATCATTCAGTTGTTTTAGACATTGCTTCACGATCCATGAAATGGAGCTGCTGGCAGTCACATAACCTCTATTACCTCCTAGGTAAAAACAATGACTGCAGATGCTGGAAACCAGATTCTGGATCAGTGGTGCTGGAAGAGCACAGCAGTTCAGGCAGCATCCAACGAGCAGCGAAATCGACGTTTCGGGCAAAAGCCCTTCATCAGGAATAATGAAGGGCTTTTGCCTGAAACGTCGATTTTGCTGCTCGGTGGATGCTGCTTGAACTGCTGTGCTCTATTATCTCCACCTAGACTAAGATTTTAACTTTGATAGGCATCCTGCAATTATCATTACCAGTAAGTTAGTGATGTCTCACCTATACTTCTTTAAGAAGTACATTGAAGTCTTCATCATTAAAATTGTGACATGTCTTCCTCACATTTGCATTTTAAGGGGTGGCACGGGGGTTCAGTAGTAAGCACTGCTGTCTCACAGCATCAGGGAACTAGGTTTGATTCCAGCCTCTGGCAACTGTCTGTGTGGAGTTTACACGTTCTCCCCATGTCTGAGTGGGTTTCTTCCCACAAGCCTGGAGATGTACAGGTTAGGTGAATTTCCCATGTGTTCAGAGATGTGTAGTTTAGGTGCATTAGTCAGGGGTAAATGTCAGGGAAGGGGGTCTGGTGGGTTACTGTTCAGAGGGTTGGTGTGGGTGGACTTATTGGGCCGAAGGGCCTGTTTTCACACTGCAGGGTTTCTAATGCTGACACCTTCTTTTCTTAATCAAGTAAATAAATGCTTTTTAACTAGCTATTTAGGTTATATCATTGACTTTTTTCTTGATTGTGCAATGCAATTTCCCATTAATTTGAAATGTCATTAAAAGTTGTAATAGTTTTGTTATATTTGATCAAAGGTTTCTCAGGTTTTTAAAAAAGTTTTGATGTGAAGATGGGAACCTATTGCTTGTTCCTGCATCGTTCCTGCAATCAATTTCTATGTTGAGTCAGAACTTCAGAACGTGTGTATTTGCTGATAAGATTGAGGAATGGTGATAGTAAATGTGTAGGATATATCTCTGCTCATGATTTCTGAGCAGTATGGGTAGTTGGATTCTCTGGAGGACATCAGGGAGGCTGAGTGTTTTCCAGAATGCATTTTCCAGAAGGTGGCCACTCAATAAGCAAAGGCAGTTCAGAGTAGCAGATAGGTGGAAAAATAGGGAGACGCAGGAAGTGCTGGAGAATGTAGATTGGGTACGTACCCTTAAATGTTTCACTGGGGACTGCTGAGAGTGATAACACTGCTGGGAGTGCAGTCTAGTCTATAGAAACAAATAATGAAAAATTGCACATGAAGGGAACAACAAATACAGGTAGTAGAAATGCAGTCATGTAGGAGGTTCCAGAACTCCTACACGGCACGGTGACACAGTGGTTAGCACTGCTGCCTCACAGCGCAGAGACCTGGATTCAATTCCTGCCTCAGGCGACTCTCCGGTTTCCTCACACAATCTAAAAATGTGCAGGTCAGGTGAATTGGCCATGCTAGATTGCCCGTCGTGTTAGGTGAAGGGGTAAATGTAGGGGAGTAGGTCTGGGTGCGTTGTGGGTCAGTGTGGACTTTTTGTGCCAAAGGGCCTGTTTCCACACTGTAAGTAATCTAATCTAAAACTACAACCACAGACAGGTATTTTCATAACCATCATAATGAGTCCAACATGATCCAAAGGGTATTACAGAGATAATGCAGAATGTTCTGCATGTGCAAAGGAATGAGCTGTATGTTGTGGTTGATGTCAGTAACAATCACAAGGAGGGGACAGATTAAGCGATCCTGTCGTCAGAGTTTCATAGGACACTAAAATTCGGGAGTCTGTGGACTATTCTCAATACTATGCATCAACAAAACTACAAATAGGAAAGTTAGGACAATAATAGAGATAGCCTGAAGTATGATGCAGGAGCTACAAATACTGCTGAAGATTCTTAGGGAATTAGGATTAATTCTATATCGGGAGTCAATTATTTAAAAGGCATGAGTTGTACCTCAACAACATTGCAGTCAACATCCTCAGGGCAAGGTTCATTAGAGAAGTTCGGGGATCTTTAAACTAAATCAACTAAAAGATGGGCAAGTATGAAAGGAATTAAGAAAGAGAAATAAGAATTGCGAGTGCTTGGTAGAGAAGCACATTGCACCATATTACGTAGAAGAAGACCAAGAAGAACTTTGGGGAATTCAATAACAGTTTGAGAATACATGCACGTAAATGTAGCAAATAATGTTGAAGAGCTCCAGGGGTGAATGCACAATTATGATGTGGTGGTAGTAATGACAATCATATTTCCATCTATTTGCAGGCCAATCATGTGCAGAGGCACAATGGGGTTTCCATAATGACAGATTGGCACTGGACGTGATCTCTCCATGTACACAGCTGGAAGAGAAAAATGGAGAACATTTTTCCTTACTTGACTTACATAGATCTCAGGAGAGAGTGAGGACTGCAGTTGCTGGAGTACCACAGATGAGAGTATGGTGCTGGAAAAGCACAGCAGGTCAGGCAGCATCCAAGGAGCAGGAGAATCAACGTTTTGGGCATAAGCTCTTCATCAGGATTTTATGAGATTTTGGAGATAATTGACTCTTTATCAAGCTCCTCAGTCTTAACAATTCTTCCACATGACTACGTGCAATATATCATAGAATCATGCAGAGCAGAAGACGCCCTTCAGTCAATCGAGTCTCTACTTCCAGAAATAAACAACTTCCACACTAGTCCCACTTTTCCACACTAGGCCCATATCATGAACATTATGGCAATTCAAGTGCTCATCCAAGTTCTTCTTACAGGTTGAGAGTTTCCTACCTTAATTATTCTCCCATACAGTGCATTTTAGATTGCCAATATCCGTTTGGGTAGAACATAGAACATAGAACAATACAGTGTAGAACAGACCCTTAGGCCCTCGATGTTGCGCCAATCTGTGAACTATTCTCAGCTCGTCGCCCTACACTATCCCAAAATCATCCATGTGCTTATCTAAGGATTGTTTAAATCACCCTAATGTGGCTGAGTTGACTATGTTAGCAGGTAGTGCATTCCATAACCTTACCACTCCCTGCGTAAAGAACCAGCCTCTGACATCTGTCTTAAATCTATAACCCCTCAATTTGTAGTTATGCCCCCTTGTACACGCTGATGTCATCATCCTAGGAAAAAGACTTTCACTGTCTACCCTATCTAATCCTCTGATCATCTTGTATGTCGCTATCAAATCCCCTCTTAGCCTTCTTCTTGCCAATGAGAACAGACCCAAGTCTCTCAGCCTTTCCTCATAAAAGCTTTCCTCCAGACCAGGCAGCATCCTGGTAAATCTCCTCTGCACCTTTTCCAATGCTTCCACATCCTTCCCGAAATACGTGGACCAGAATGGTACACAATATTCCAAGTGTGGCCGCATCAGCGTTTTACACAGTTGCAGCATGATATTGCGGCTCCAGAACTCAATTCATCTATTAATGAAACCTAACACACCGTATGCCTTCTTAACAGCACTATCGACCTGGGTGGCAACTTTCAGGGATCTATGTACATGGACTCCAAGTTTCCTCTGCACATCTACACTACCAAGAATCTTTCCATTTACCTAGTACTCTGCCTTCCTGTTATTCTTCCCAAAGTGCATCACCTCACATTTAGCTGCATTGAACTCCATTTGCCACCTCTCAGCCCAATTCTGCAGTTCATCCAAGTCCCCCTGCAACCTGTAACATTCTTCCACACTGTCCACTACTCCACCGACTTTAGTATCATCTGCAAATTTACTAACCCATGCACCTATGCCTGCATTGAAATCATTTATAAAAACGACAAACAGCAGTGGCCCCAAAACAGGTCCTTGTGGCACCGGACTCCAGGCTGAATATTTTCCATCAAAGACCACTCGCTGCTTTCTTTCAGAAAGCCAGTTTCTAATCCAAATTGCTAAATCACCCTCAATTCCATGCCTATCCATTTTCTCCAACAGCCTACCATGTGGAACCTTATCGAAGGCTTTATTGAAGTCCACGTCAACTGCCCTACCATCATCTACATGCTTGGTCACCTTCTCAAAAAACTCAATGAGGTTTGTGAGACATGACCTGCCCTTGACGAAACCATGTTGACTATCTGAAATCAAATTGTTGCTAGCTAGATGATTATAAATCTTATCTTTTATAATCCCTTCCAAAACCTTGCCTACAACAGAAATAAGGCTCACTGGTCTATAATTACTTGGGTCATCTCTACTGCCCTTCTTGAACAAGGACACAACATTTGCAATCCTCCAATCCTCTGGTACCAAACCTGTAGACAATAACGACTCAAATATCAAAGCTAAAGGCTCTGCTATCTCTTCCCTAGCTTCCCACAGAATCCTTGGAAAAATCCATCCGGCCTAGGGGACTTGTCTCCTTTCACTCCTTCTAGAATTGATAACACCTGTTCGTAACTAACCTTGATCCTTTCTAGTCTAATATCTTGTACCTCATTCTTCTCCTCTACCATATTCTCCTTTTCCTGATTGAAAACCAATGAGAAATGTTCCTCTCCAATCTCCACAGAGACCACACTCAACTTCCCACTTCTGTCTTTGATTGGCTCTATTCCTACCCTAATCATCCTTTTATTCCTCAGAAAGCTTTAGTGTTCTCTTTTATTCTATTTGCTAAAGACTGCTCGTGTCCTCTCTTTGCTCTTCTTAACTCTTTATGTAAATCCTTCCTCGCTGATCTGTAACTCTCCATCGCCTCATCAACACATAAGCCTCCTTCTTTTTCGTAACAAGAGATGCAATTTCTGTTGTAAACCATGGTTCCCTTACCTTATCATTTCCTCCCTGCCTGACAGGGACAAACGCATCAAGGACATGCAATGTCTGTTACTTAAACCAGCTCCACATTTCCATTGTCTGCATCCCATCCCCTGCATTTTGCTACCCCATTCTATGCATCCTAATTCCTGCCTAATTGCATGATAATTGCCCTTGCTCCATTGATAACTCTTGACCTGTGGCATGTACCTATCCCTTTCTATCACTAAACTAAACGTAACTGAATTATGGTCACTCTCTCCAAAGTGCTCACCGACAACTAAATCAAACACCTGACCTGGTTCATTACCAAGCACCAAATCCATTGTGGCCTCCCCTCTTGTCGGCCCTTCGACATACTGTGTCAGGAAACCCTCCTGTACACATTGGACAAAAACTGGTCCATCCAACGTACTAGAGGGTAAAACAGATTTTTTTCAAATCCCATCTGAACATCCTGCCTTTCACTTTAATGTTATACCCTCTTGCTTTAATCCTTCAACTAAAGGAAACAGCGGTTTTCTGTTCATTCAGTCATGCCCCTCATAATCTTATACACCTCTATCAGATCACCCACCCCCAACATTCTCAACTGTAAAGAAAACAACCAAGCTTATCCAGCCTCTCTTCACAGCTGAAATGTCAATCCGGCAACATCCTGGTGAAGCTCCTTTCCAGCCCCTCCAGTGTAATCACATCCTTTATGTAGGCCACTCCAGCTGTGGCCTAAACAAAGTTCTGTACAGCTCCACCGTGAATTAACTGCTCTTACACTCTATGCCATGCCCGATAAAGGCAAACTTCTCATTTGTCTTCTTCATTACACTTTTAACTTGTCTTGCCATCTTCTGGGATCTGTGGGCAAGCACCCTGAAATAATTCCACATAGGCCAACATCCTATCAACCAGAGCTCCATGACTGTACCAGATTAAAAGCTCCAATCAGGAATTTATATTCTATGAGGTCCAGCTGGTTGATCTTACTAACATCACTACACACCACAAGATCCCTCTGTTTCTTAACAGCAAAGATTAATGGTGAGAACAGAGTAACAGAGGTGTGCCCTGGCCCTCACTTTATTATTTTATTCTCCTTGCTCCTGACGTTTGCTTTTCCAACAAACATGGAAAGAGTTTAACTTAGAGTTTACCTGCAAGTTCAGAGGTCAAATTCTACAATCTGCTGGATTGAAAGCAAGCAGAAGATATTTTGATCAGAAAACAATATTTTTTTCCGCAGAGACATTCTGTACATTGATGACGTCATGTTAGTAACTCACGTGCAAATTCTCTTTCAAAGTCTCAGATTGTCTCTGCCACACCTATAAATTATTTGGTCATACTATAAGAGTGTAAATGAGAGAGGTTGAGATTGTTCTTTTTGCAGTTGAGACAGTTAAGATTTAATAGAAGTGTTTACAATGCTGAAATATTTGACGGAATAACCAAGGAGAAAATGGCAACACATTAGCTACCAACTAACACAGATCCAAAGTGATTGGCTAAAGGTTCAGAAGGAAGAAGAAGTATTTGTTTGCCTAGCATGTCCATCTTATCAGGAATGAATTGCCTGAAAAAGCAATGGAGCAGGTTCAATATTACAAACCAGAAGGAAACTGGAGAAAGGGGAATAATGCAGAAATAAGCAGAGAGAAGACAGGAGTGAAAATTGAATACAACAACTTTAAAAGAGGCCACATAAGTACAATGGGCCGAATGTCCACTCCTTGTTGCAAAAGTCCATCATCCTTCTTAAACTAAATGAATAAGTGAGTTGTGTTGTATTCAGGCTGTGCATAAAGGGTGTCTTTGACACCTTGTCCCTCATTATAGTCAATATTGGATGGTAGAGTTTGCTGACACCAGCAACAGCAGGCAACTTTTGTTTTAATTTGTAGGACATGAGCTTCGCTGGCAATCCAATACCTTTTATTGCCCAACCCTAGTTTTCCTTGAGAAGGTGGAAGTGAGTTGCGTTCTTGAACCACTGGCATCCACATGCTGTTGGTTGATCCACAATGCTGTTAGGGCAGGAATTTCAGAATTTGACTCAGTGACAGTCAAGGAACAGCAATATATTTCCAAGTCAGAATAGTAATTGATTTGAGGGGGATCTTAGGTGGTGACCTAATGCGCTTGTTATTGACAATGGTAGTGTTAATGGTTATGGAAAGGGCTTTTTAAGGGTCTTTGGTGAATTTCGGCAGTCTTTTCATTGGTACATCCTACTACCATTGGGTATCAGTGATGGAGGGAGTGGATGCTTGTTGTTATGGTTCCAGTCAGATGAACTGTTGTGTCCTGGAAGCTGTCAAGTTTCTTGAGTGTTGCTGGAGATGCATGATGTGGGCAAGTGGGGAGTATTTCATCATACTCCTGACTTGTGCCTTGTTGTTGGTGGACAGGGTTTGGAGAATCAGGAGGTGTCACTGCAATATCCTAAGCATTTGATCTGCTCTTGTGGCCACTGTATTTACATGGCTGGTCTATTTCTCCTTTGAATCCTCCCACTTCCTCCAGACCAAAGGAGTAGCGATGGGCACATGTATGGGCCCTAGTTATGCCTGTCTCTTTGTTGGCTACGTAGAACAGTCGATCTTCCGTAATTACACCAGCACCACTCCCTACTTCTTACTCCGCTACATTGATGACTGCATTGGCACCACCTCGTGCTCCCACGAGGAGGTTGAGCAATTCATCAACTTCACCAACACATTCCACCCTGACCTTAAATTTACCTGGACATCTCTGACACCTCCCTCCCCTTCCTGGACCTCTCCATCTCCATTAATGATGACCGACTTGACACTGACATTTTTTACAAACCCACCGACTCCCACAGCTACCTGGATTATACCTCTTCCCACCCTACCTCTTGCAAACATGCCATCCCGTATTCCCAATTCATCCACCTCCGCCGTATCTGCTCCCAGGAGGACCAGGTCCACCATAGAACACACCAGATTGTCTCCTTCTTTAGAGACAGCAATTTCCCTTCCCATGTGGTTAAAGATGCCCTCCAACGCATCTCATCCACAACCCGCCCCTCTGCCCTCAGACCCCAACCCTCCAACCGTAACAAGGACAGAACGCCCCTGATGCTCACCTTCCACCCTACAAACCTTCGCATAAACCAAATCATCCACTGATATTTCTGCCACCTCCAAAAATACCCCACCACCAAGGATATATTTCCCTCCCACCCCCTTTCCGCCTTCCGCAAAGACCGTTCTCTCCATGACTACCTGGTCAGGTCCATGTCCCCCCTACAACTCACCCTCCCATCCTGGCACTTTCCCCTGCCACTGCAGGAACTGTAAAACGTGTGCCCACACCACCTCCCTCACCTCTATCCAAGGCCCTAAAGGAGCCTTCCACATCCATCAAAGTTTTACCTGCACATCCACTAATATCATTTATTGTATCCATTGCTCCCGATGCGGTCTCCTCTACATTGGGGAGACTGGGCGCCTCCTAGCAGAGCGCTTTAGGGAACATCTCCGAGACGCCTGCACCAATCAGCCACACCGCCCCGTGGCCCAACATTTCAACTCCCCCTCCCACTCTGCCGAAGACATGGAGGTCCTGGGCCTCCTTCACCACCGCTCCCTCACCACCAGACACCTGGAGGAAGAACGCCTCATCTTCCGCCTCGGAACACTTCAACCCCAGGGCATCAATGTGGACTTCAACAGTTTCCTCACTGCCCCTTCCCCCACCTCACCCTAGTTCCAAACTTCCAGCTCAGCACTGTCCCCATGACTTGTCCAGACTTTTCCGACCTGCCTAGCTCCTTTTCCACCTATCCACTCCACGCTCTTCTCCCTGACCTATCACCTTCATCCCCTCCCCCACTGTACTCTATGCTACTTTCTCACCACTCCCACCCTCCTCTAGCTTATCGCTCCACGCTTCAGGCTCACTGCCTTTATTCCTGATGAAGGGCTTTTGCCCAAAACGTCGATTTCGCTGCACTTTGGATGCTGCCTGAACTGCTGTGCTCTTCCAGCACCACTAATCTAGAATCTGGTTTCCAGCATCTGCAGTCAGTGTTTTTACCTGGTCTAATGCAGTTACTGGTCAATGGTTACCTCCAGGACCTTGATAATTGGGGATTTCATGATGGTAATACTATTGAATGTTAAGGGGCAATTTGAAGAGTCATTTGTCACCACAAACTGGAATACTCTCACACAATATGATCATACCTGTTTTATATCTCAGCTTTAACTGTCTTTGCCCCTCAAGAAAATTATCTTTTTCCACGATGTTTTTTGTTACCAGTACTGCAACTACTCTGTTCTATCTTCATTCACTATCGACCCTGATTTATTTTTATCTTTGAGTATTAAGCACTCAGTCATTACAATTTTAAATAATGTTTTAAATATGCCCTTCAGCAACGCACTCCCAAATGATGGCATCTCCAGATGGTGCAGAGTCGACTGCCACTTTTTTCACAATATATGATTAATTTTACATCACACGCACCCTATGGAACACATCTATCTTGTCACAGAGAAGATGGGGTGATGAACGTGTGGCAATAGATTTCTGAATTTAAGTAGCTCAGTTGGAACTCTATCCTCACCACTTGCCTTTCTGCTTGCTAAATGATCTTTCCAGGGTCAAGTGTTTTTTGTCTGACAGAATTATTACTGAAAGCTGCAGGAGAGATCCATCTCACCAGAGTACAGCTCAGTGTAATTGTCTGAGTAATAGCACAGCAAGATATCTGTTTGCATCTATTGGCGAGTCCTTCACCATCTATTAATTTCAAAACGGCAACTTCTGTGATGATTGAATCCAGTATTTGGCTCTATCATAAACAATATGTAGAGTTCTGTTGCCATGGGCACTTTCATAAGAAGTCAAAATAAAAAAAAGGTGCTGAAATAATCAGCAGGTGAAATAGCATCAATAGAGAGAAAGCTGGTCAAAGCATTCCTGATGAAGGGCTTATGCTCGAAACGTCGAATTCTCTATTCCTGAGATGCTGCCTAACCTGCTGTGCTTTGACCAGCAACACATTTGCAGCTGTGATCTCCAGCATCTGCAGACCTCATTTTTTACTCAATAGAGAGAAAGTCATTTTTTGGGTCAATTTATGGAGGTCTGAATGATATGGGCTATGAAAGATGTATAGCAGAATTTGGGAATCGTGACATTGAGATCATTTTACTTGCAGCATGTGAAATTCTAGCTAAGCAGCAGTGAAAAGTCAATTACAGGAATTAATGCTTGTTCAGTGCATTGTTAATACCACAGCTCATCTCATTAATATTCATTCTCCCACCTTACCAAACTTGCCAACCAAGCTAGATGTCAGGAAAACCTGACAAGGAAACCAGACCATGTACCTGGTGTGGTTCAGCTCACCACTTACTTGATCAGCCTCCTGTGTTATATACATTGCAACAACATTTTGGGACTCAGTCTTCAGGCACTAATCGCATACACCTTCATTACAGATATGGGCATCCAACATTTGCGAGCCCATCACAACCATCATAACACCTCTCCAATACACTGGCAGACCACTCACGAAACACTGACGTTTATTACAGGGTGTACCATGAACTAGCATTGAGAAGGCAGCAGCAGACATAATTTGCATTCATGTACAAGTACCCAGCTCAAGGATAGGACCAAGCTGCATCCCAGAGCTGCTGTCTTGCTCTCTTAGCACCAACTTACTTAGCACCTATCTGCATGCTCACACCATCCATGCCAAGCCTAATCTTGCCAGGCCATGCCCATTAGCACATTGGTGTTTCAGTTAAAGCCAAACGTTTTAAGGTTCAGGGTAGGGGGAGAAAATACAATTTGGTGAATGACATACCTTGATGTCAATCCAACATTTCCTGCACATACCAGCTACCTGGGCTATAAACATTCATTCGAGTAAAAAGTGAGGTCTGCAGATGCTGGAGATCAGAGCTGAAAATGTGTTGCTGGTTAAAGCACAGCAGGTCAGGCAGCATCCAAGGAACAGGAAATTCGACGTTTCGGGCCAGAGCCCTTCATCAGGAATGAGGTGAGGGTGCCAGGCAGGCTAAGATAAAGGTAGGGAGGAGGGACTTGGGGGAGGGGTGATGGAGATGTGATAGGTGGGAGGAAGTCAAGGTGAGGGTGATAGGCCGGAGTGAGGTGGGGGCGGAGAGGTCAGGAAGAGGATTGCAGGTTAGGAGGGCGGTGCTGAGTTCAAGGGAATCGACTGAGACAAGGTGGGGGGAGGGGAAATGAGAAAACTGGAGAAATCTGAGTTCATCCCTTGTGGTTGGAGGGTTCCCAGGCGGAAGATGAGGCGCTCTTCCTCCAACCGTCGTGTTGTTATGTTCTGGCGATGGAGGAGTCCAAGGACCTGCATGTCTTCGGTGGAGTGGGAGGGAGAGTTAAAGTGTTGAGCCACGGGGTGGTTGGGTTGGTTGGTCCGGGCGTCCCAGAGGTGTTCCCTGAAGCGTTTTGCAAGTAGGGCGGCCTGTCTCCCCAATATAGAGGAGGCCAGATCGGGTGCAGCGGATGCAATAGATGATGTGTGTGGAGGTGCAGGTGAATTTGTGGCGGATATGGAAGGATCCCTTGGGGCCTTGGAGAGAAGTAAGGGAGGAGGTGTGGGCGCAAGTTTTGCATTTCCTGCGGTTGCAGGAGAAGGTGCCGGGAGTGGAGGTTGGGTTGTTGGGGGGTGTGGACCTGACGAGGGAGTCACGAAGGGAGTGGTCTTTGCGGAATGCTGATAGGGGAGGGGAGGGAAATATATCCCTGGTGGTGGGGTCCGTTTGGAGTTGGCGGAAATGATGGCGGATGATGCGCTGTATACGGTGGTTGGTGCAGTGGTAGGTGAGAACCAGTGGGGTTCTGTCTTGGTGGCGGTTGGAGGGGTGGGGCTCAAGGGCGGAGGAGCGGGAAGTAGAGGAGATGTGGTGGAGGGCATCATCGATCACGTCTGGGGGGAATCTGTGGTCCTTGAAGAAGGAGGCCATCTGGGCTGTACGGTATTGGAACTTTACCAACACCTTCCATCCCGACCTCAAATTCACCTGGACTGTCTCAGACTCCTCCCTCCCCTTCCTAGACCTTTCCATTTCTATCTCGGGCGACCGACTCAACACAGACATTGACTATAAACCAACTGACTCCCACAGCTACCTGGACTACACCTCCTCCCACCCTGCCCCCTGTAAAAACTCCATCCCATATTCCCAACTCCTTTGTCTCCGCCGCATCTGCTCCCAGGAGGACCAGTTCCAATACCGTACAGCCCAGATGGCCTCCTTCTTCAAGGACCGCAGATTCCCCCCAGACGTGATCGACGATGCCGTCCACCGCATCTCCTCCACTTCCCACTCCTCCGCCCTTGAGCCCCGCCCCTCCAATCACCTCCAAGACAGAACCCCACTAGTTCTCACCTACCACCCCCCCCAACCTCCGTATACAGCGTATCATCCGTCGTCATTTCCGCCAACTCCAAACGGACCCCACTACCAGGGATATATTTCCCTCCCCTCCCCTATCAGCATTCCGCAAAGACCACTCCCTTCGTGACTCCCTCGTCAGGTCCACACCCCCCAACAACCCAACCTCCACTCCCGGCACCTTCCCCTGCAACCGCAGGAAATGCAAAACTTGCACCCACACCTCCTCCCTTACTTCTCTCCAAGGCCCCAAGGGATCCTTCGTTATCCGCCACAAATTCACCTGCACCTCCACACACATCATCTATTGCATCCGCTGCACCCGATGTGGCCTCCTCTATATTGTGGAGACGGGCCGCCTACTTGCAGAATGCTTCAGGGAACACCTCTGGGACGCCCGGACCAACCAACCCAACCACCCCGTGGCTCAACACTTTAACTCTCCCTCCCACTCCACCGAAGACATGCAGGTCCTTGGACTCCTCCATCGCCAGAACATAACAACACGACGGTTGGAGGAAGAGCGCCTTATCTTCCGCCTGGGAACCCTCCAACCACAAGGGATGAACTCAGATTTCTCCAGTTTTCTCATTTCCCCTCCCCCCACCTTGTCTCAGTCAATTCCCTTGAACTCAGCACCACCCTCCTAACCTGCAATCCTCTTCCTGACCTCTCCGCCCCCACCTCACTCCAGCCTATCACCCTCACCTTGACCTCCTTCCACCTATCACATCTCCATCGCCTCTCCCCCAAGTCCCTCCTCCCTACCTTTTATCTTAGCCAGCCTGGCACCCTCTCCTCATTCCTGATGAAGGGCTCTGGCCCGAAACGTCGAATTTCCTGTTCCTTGGGTGCTGCCTGACCTGCTGTGCTTTAACCAGCAACACATTTTCAGCTATAAACATTCATTCAACAAAATAGACATATCAGAAAGTGAAATACAATAAGGAATTGCAGATACTGGAGATCTGAAAGAAAATTGATGGGTCTGGTAGAATCTGTGAAGAGAAAACCAGATGGAGGTTGGTTGGGAATTGTGAAGAAGGGTCACTAGACTAGAAACTTTAACTCTGTTTTCTCTCCATGGATTCTGCTAGACTTGCTGAGCATCTCAGCAATTTCTGTTTTTGCCTGTGTCAGAACCTGATGTGGTCCAGTCGTCAGTCATACAAGCTGGGACCATTGTCAATCAAGGTGTCCAAGCACTGTCTGTCAGGGGTGCTTTCTGCACACAGTACAGGGACTTCAACACAATCAGTTGTCTGCTTGGGATCCTCATGATCAGGAGAACTGTACAATCTGTACAGTCTGAAGAATGTTCACTGTTTAGTCCTATAGAGTCAGTGTCAGCAGTCAGGGAAATCATGTATTGTTGAGTAGGGAACAGTAAACATACTGATCAGGTGTTTTATTAGCCATATTTAGAGACTGTTCATTCATGTCAGTCGAGGTCTGGAGAGATTGTAGTCCTGAATGTCCATCAAAATATCTTTCAAGAGGGGTCAAGGGTAAGCAATAAGTTTTGGGGATCAACAGCAGCTGGTGGAAGAGCAAAGGTTTTTTTGTACTGGGAATAAGGCCAGTGAGGGGGTTAGTTATGTTCAATGGGGGAGCATCCAAGGGTATTGTAGGCTGGAGGATTGTAGGCTGGGGGATTATTGATTGCGACCACTACAGTTACCTCTACAGGGGTGTGTAAAGAGGCAGGGTGGGCATCAGCAATGTAGGATTCTGGGGGAGGTGGGGGCAGGTTGGAGGGGTAGGGGGACAAGGGGAAGACGGGTGCAGACAAAGTGAAATGTGGTGGCTTTCCACAATGGTAGAAATGATTTGAAATGACCATAAAATCATAAGAGCAGAATTTGGCTATTTGACTCATTGAGTCTGTTCCACCATTCGATCGTGGCTGATATGTTTCTCAACCCGATTTTCCTGCCTTCTCCCTATAATGCAGCGATCTCTAAGGAGGGTGCCTGTAACCAGAAAGGTGGATTGAAGTGTGTATACTTCAATGCCAGAAGTATAAGGAATAAGGTAGGTGAACTTGCAGCGTGGGTTGGTACCTGGGACTTCGATGTTGTGGCCATTACAGAGACGTGGGTAGAACAGGGACAAGAATGGCTGTTGCACGTTCCAGGGTTCAAATGTTTTAGTAGGATCAGACATGGGGGTAAAAAAGGGGGAGGCGTGGCATTACTTGTCAAAGACAGTATCACAGCAGTGGAATGGACGATGGAAGAGGACTTGCCATCTGAGGTAGTTTGGGCTGAGGTTAGAAATAGGAAAGGTGAGGTCACCCTGTTAGGTGTTTTCTACAGGCCTCCTAATAGTCCTAGAGAAGTAGAGGATAATATTGCGAGGATGATTCAGGAAAAGAGTGAAGGTAGCAGGGTGGTTGTTATGGGGGACTTTAACTTCCCAGATATTGACTGGGAGAGCTATAGCTCGAGTTCATTAGATGGGTCGGTGTTTGTACAATGTGTGCAGGAGGGTTTCCTGACACAATATGTCGACAGGCCAACAAGAGGGGAGGCTATATTGGATTTGGTTCTAGGTAATGAACCAGGCCAGGTGTTAGACTTGGAGGTAGGTGAGCACTTCGGGGACAGTGACCACAACTCGGTGACTTTTACTTTAGTGATGGAGAGGGATAATCGTGTGCCGCAGGGCAAGAGCTATAGCTGGGGGCAGGGAAATTATGATGCAGTGAGGCATGACTTAGGATGTGTGGATTGGAAAAACAGGCTTCAAGAGAAGAACACTAATGAGATGTGGGGAGTGTTCAAGGAGCAGCTACTGCGTGTCCTCGATAGGTATGTACCAGTCAGGCATGGTGTAAAGGGCCTTGTGAGGCAGCCGTGGTTTAGTAAGGAATTGGAGTCCCTTGTGAAAGGGAAGAAGGCGGCATATGTAAAGATGAGGCGTGAAGGTTCAGTAGAGGCGATTGAGAATTATAAGGTAGCCAGGAAGGAGCTAAAGAGGGAGCTAAGAGAAGCGAGAAGGGGACATGAAAAGTCTTTAGCTGGTAGGATTAGGGAAAACCCAAAGGCTTTCTATAGGTATGTCAAGAATAAAAGGATGACTAGGGTAGGTATCGGTCCAGTCAAGGATAGTAGTGGGAAGTTGTGTGTGGAGGCGGAGGAGATTGGAGAGACATTAAATCAGTACTTTTCATCAGTATTCACTCAGGAACAGGACACTGTTGCTGATGTGAATATGGAATCACAAATAATTAGAATGGATGCCCTGGAAATATGCAGGGAAGAGGTTTTGGGAATATTGGAAAGGATGAATATAGATAAGTCTCCTGGGCCTGATGGCATTTACCCCAGGATCCTATGGGAAGCTAGGGAGGAGATAGCAGAGCCATTGGCCTGGATTTTTACGTCGTCGTTGTCAACAGGAATAGTACCAGAGGACTGGAGGATAGCGAATGTGGTCCCATTGTTCAAGAAAGGGAGTAGGGATAGCCCTAGCAACTATAGGCCAGTGAGTCTGACTTCAGTGGTGGGCAAAGTCTTAGAGAGAATGGTAAGGGATAAGATTTATGAACATCTGGGTAGGAATAACGTGATCAGGGATAGCCAGCATGGATTTGTGAAGGGCAGGTCGTGCCTCACAAACCTTATTGAGTTCTTTGAGAAGGTGACCAAGGAAGTGGATGAGGGTAAAGCAGTAGATGTTGTGTATATGGATTTTAGTAAGGCGTTCGATAAGGTTCCCCATGGTAGGCTAATGCTAAAACTTCGGAGGTATGGCATTGAGGATACATTAGAGGTTTGGATTAGGAATTGGCTGGCTGGAAGGAGACAGAGGGTAGTAGTTGATGGATTATGTTCATCTTGGAGCGCAGTTACTAGCGGTGTACCACAAGGATCTGTTTTGGGACCATTGCTTTTTGTTATCTTTATAAATGATCTAGAGGAAGGACTTGAAAGCTGGGTAAGCAAGTTTGCGGATGACACAAAAGTCGGTGGAGTTGTGGATAGTGAGGAAGGAAGTGGTAGGTTACAGCGGGATATAGATAAGTTGCAGAGCTGGGCGGAAATGTGGCAAATGGAATTCAATGTAGCTAAGTGCGAAGTCGTTCACTTTGGTAGGAATAACAAGATGATGGATTACTGGGCTAATGGTAGGCTACTTGGTAGTGTGGATGAGCAGAGGGATCTTGGTGTCCATGTACACAGATCTCTGAAAGTTGCCACCCAGGTAAATAGTGCTGTGAGGAAGGCATATGGTGTACTGGGCTTTATTGGCAGAGGAATTGAGTTCCGGAGTCCTGAGGTCATGTTGCAGTTGTATAAGACTCTGGTGCGGCCTCATCTGGAGTATTGTGTGCAGTTTTGGTCGCCATACTATAGGAAGGATGTGGAAGCTATAGAACGAGTGCAGAGGAGGTTTACCAGGATGTTGCCTGGAATGGTAGGAAAATCTTATGAGGAAAGGCTGAGGCACTTGGGGCTGTTCTCATTGGAGAAGAGAAGGTTTAGGGGAGATCTGATAGAAGTGTATAAGATGATTAGGGGTTTAGATAGGGTAGATACTAAGAACCTTTTACCGCTAATGGAGTCAGGTGTTACTAGGGGACATAGCTTTAAATTAAGGGGTGGTAGGTATAGGACCGATGTTAGGGGTAGATTCTTCACACAGCGGGTTGTGAGTTCATGGAATGCCCTGCCCGTATCAGTGGTGAACTCTCCTTCTTTATGGTCATTTAAGCGGGCATTGGATAGGCATTTGGAAGTTATTGGGCTAGTATAGGTTAGGTAGGATTCGGTCGGCGCAACATCGAGGGCCGAAGGGCCTGTACTGCGCTGTATCCTTCTATGTAACCCTTGATTCCTTTACTTATCAATAACCTATCTATCACTGTCTTAAAAGCATTCAATATCTTAGCCTCCACAGCCTTCTGTGGTAATACATTCTACATTTTCATCACCCATAAGAAATTCTTCCTCATCTCAGTTCTCAAGGATTGTCCTTCACTCTGAGGCTATGTCCTCATGTCCTAGCCTCTCCTGTTAGAGGAAACATCTTCTCCACATTCACTCTATACAGGCCTATCAATAGTCTGCAAGTTTCAATCAGACTCCCCCACCATTTTTTTGAAAATCCCAGAATCCTCAACCTCTCCTTATATGATAAGCCCTTCATCCCCAGAAACATTCTTATAAACCTCCACTGGATCCACTCCAACACCAGTATACTCTTCATTAATTACGGGGCCCAAAATTGCTCACAATATTTCAAATGTAGTCTGACCAGAGCCTTTTACAGTCTGAGCAGTACGGCTCTGATCTTGTGTTCTTGAAATTAATTCTAACATTGCATTTGCCTCCCTAACTGCCAAATGAACCTGCATGTAAACCTTGAAAGAATGCTGAACCAGAACTCCCAAGTCCTTTTGTACTTCAGATTTTCAAAGCCTTTCTTTGTGTTATGGATCAGACCACATCCCCTCAAAATATATTAAGAAGATAGCCTAGACCCTAACTTTTTCTTACTTCAAAGGTAAATGTGAGGTGCTGTTTTCCAGATGCAATTCAATTGGTTAAACTATTCCACTTTAAGCAAAACACAATTTCTTCAAGCACTATAGCTAAAATGCAACAAAAGATCGAGGAACTTGGAATAATTTAACTCTACCAGAAAACTTAACAGAATAATAGATTATTTTACTACTAAACAGCAACTGTTCCAATATAGCAACATCCCATAAACACACCCTTGGCAAAAGGCAAATTCAGAAAATAGAGCTATGTCATGAGTAAATCCTGTAGCAGGTAGACAATCACCAGTATTTGGTTGTAACTGAGAGAGGGGCAAAAAAACAGCTTCCATCTCTTCAAGACGCCAACAGCAACTGCTGAAAGCTAAACTAAAGATCCTGGTTCACCATACCCACTCAGGCTGTTTCTATTGTTCCACTTTAAAAAAACATCCAAGGCTTCACAAGTTGTTTATCTTCTCATAGTCTGCTCGTCACCTGTTCCCCAATCTCACTCTAAAGGAAACCAGGATAAAAAAGACTTCTCCTAACACCACAGTGTTGTCACACTTGTTTAGAAAATGGTCTGAGCCCCTATTCTTCCTGCTAAAGTGCATAATCTCACATTTTCCTATATTACACTTCAGCTGCCACTTCTTTGCCCCTCTGCTAGCCTGTTCTAAGTCTTTCTGTAGTGTTCCTGCTTCCTCAACACTATCTACCCCTCCACCTATCTTTGAGTCATCTGCAATGTCTTCAGTTCCTTTACTGAGACTGTTAATGTATAAAGTGAATAGTTGTGGTCCCAATATTGACCCCACTTGTCACTGGCTGCCATCCTGACAAAGATCCCTTTATAGGTAAAAACAATTACTGTAGATGCTGGAAACCAGATTCTGGATTAATGGTGCTGGAAAAGCACAGCAGTTCAGGCAGCATCCGAGGAGCAGTAAAATTGACTTTTTGGGCAAAAGCCCTTCATCAGGAATACAGGCAGAGAGCCTGAAGGGTGGAGAGATAAGTGAGAGGAGGGTGGGGGTGGGGAGAAAGTAGCAAAGAGTACAATAGGTGAGTGGGGAAGGGGATGAAGGTAATAGGTCGGGGGGGGGAGGATGGAGTGGATAGGTGGAAAAGATGATAGGCATGGGGACAGTGCTGAGTTGGAAGTTTGGAACTAGGGTGAAGTGGGGGAAGGGGAAATGAGGAAACTGTTGAAGTCCACATCCCCACCCCCACCCTCCTCTCACTTATCTTTCCACCCTTCAGACTCTCTGCTTGTATTCCTTTTGAAGGGCTTTTGCCCAAAACGGCGATTTTACTGCTCTTCAGATGCTGCCTGAACTGCTGTGCTCTTCCAGCACCACTCTAATCCAAAGATCCCTTTAACCCAACTCTCTTCCTTCTTCCAATCAGCCAATCATCTGTGCATGCCTGTGGCTTGCCCCTAATACCATGGAACTTATTGTATTGAGCAGCCTCCTGCGTGACACCTTGTCAAAGGCCTTCTAGAAATCCCAACAGATCACATCCACTGGCTCATTAGTTCCTCCAATAATTCTAACAGATTTGTCAGATTACTTCTCTTTGATGATTTTAAGATGCCAGTGTTGGACTGGGATGTACAAAGTTAAAAATCACACAACACCAGGTTATAGTCCAACAGGTTTAATTGGAAATACTACCTTTCGGAGCGCCACTCCTTCATCAGGTGGTGAAGGAGCAGCACTCCGAAAGCTAGTGTGCTTCCAATTAAACCTGTTGGACTATAACCTGGTGTTGTGTGATTTTTAACTTTTCTCTTTGATGAAGCTGTGTTGACTCAACCCTATTTTATCATGATTTCCAAGTTCTCTGCAATCTCATCCTTAATAATGGACTCTAAAATCTTACCAATGATGAGAATCAGGCTAACTGGCCTTTAATTTCCTCTTTTCTGCCTTCCCCTCACCTCCACCCCCACCCCCATCTTAAACAGGGTGATCCATTAGTAATTTTCCAGTCCTCTGAGACTCTCACTGACTCCAGTGATTCCTAAAAGATAACGACCAATGCCTCTACAATCTCCTCATCTACCTCCTTCAGAACTTTGGAATGTGGTCCATGTGGTCCGGGTAATTTATCCAACTTCAGACCTTTCAGCTTCTCCAGCATCTTTTTCTGAGTGATGACCAGGACACTCACCTCTTACCCACAGCTGCCTTGAAGTTCTGGTAAGCTACTATGTTTTCCACCATAAAAGCTGAGGCAAAGCACCTTTTCAGTTGCTCCACCATTTCTTTGTGGCCCATTACTAACTCTCTAACCTCATTTTCCAGTGGTCCAATGTCCACACTCGTCTCTCTCTTACCTTTAATGAATCTAAACAAAATCTCTTGTAATCTTCTTTTGTTTAACTAGAAAATAACCTCTTATTTTCATCGTCTCCTCAAACCCTCTTCCCCCCACCCCAAACCCCTCCACCACGACCACTAATTGCTTTTGTTAGTGGCCTGCTGGTTTTGAAGGGTTTCCCAATTCCCTGTCTTCCCAGTAATCTTCACCACATTGTATACCTTTTATTTTGCTGTTTTGCTGCCTCTCACTTCTCTTGTTCACCCACGGTTGCCTCTTCCTCCTCCAATTAGCATATTTCTTCACTAAATGGAATCAATTTCTGTTGTGCCTCCCAAATTACCTGCAGAATCTCCTGCCATTGCTGGTTCCTTGCTAGGCTCCCCTTTCAATTAACTCTAGGCAGCTCCTTCCTCAAGTCTTTTCATTTACTTTTACTCAATTATAATAGTGTTCCATCTGATACCAGCTTCACTGTCTGAAACTTCAGGGTGAATTCTGGCATATTATGGTTACTATCCCGAGGGTTTTTTTTTATCTTAAGCTGCCTAATCAAGTCTGCCTCGTGACACACCACCAAATCCAGAAATGCCTGTTCCCTAGTGGGCTCTACCAAAGGCTGCTCCAAAAAACATCTTGTAGACATTGCATGAATTTATTTTCTTGATATCTGCTTTCAATCTGTATTTCCCAGTCCACCTGCATATGTACCTTTCCCATGATTATTGTAATAGTATCTAGCTTACATACCGCTCCTATCTCCAGATTTATTTCTTTCTCAAATCCTGATTACTGCTAGGAAGCATAACTCACATCAGGGTCTTTTTTTCCTTTGTGGTACCTCAACTCTGCCCACACAGATTCTATGCCTTCTGACTCTATATCACTTCTTACTATTGATTTAATTTATTTTCTTATTAACAAAACAACCTCACCCCCTTTGTACATTTGCCTGTCCTTTTGATAGGATGTGCATCTTTGGATATTTAGTTCCCAGCCCTGATCCCCTTACCATTCCATCTCTCTGATACACACAACATCGTACTGGCCAATTTCAATTTGCATTACAAGCTCATTTACCTTGTTTTGTACACTGCATGCAGTATATTAGATTAGATTACTTACAGTGTGGAAACAGGCCCTTCGGCCCAACAAGTCCACACCGACCCGCCGAAGCGCAACCCACCCATACCCCTACATTATCCCTTACCCCTTACCACTATGGGCAATTTAGAATGGCCAATTCACCTGACCCGCACATCTTTGGACTGTGGGAGGAAACCGGAGCACCCGGAGGAAACCCACGCAGACACAGGGAGAACGTGCAAACTCCACACAGTCAGTCGCCTGAGTCGGGAATTGAACCCGGGTCTCCAGGCGCAGTGCTAACCACTGTGCCACCGTGCCGCCCACAATAGTCAGAGAGCATTTTGGGAACAGTGATCATAATTCTGCAAGTTTTAAGGCAGTTAACAAAAAGGATAAGACTGGTCCTTGGGTGAAAGTGCCACAATGGGGAAGGCAAATTTCAACAGTGTTACGTAGGAACTGGAAAAAATGGACAGGGAGCAGCTTTTCGAAGATAAATCCACATCTGACATGCAGACATTGGTATTCCCAGTATTGACTGTCCTTACTCTTCTAGATGGAAGAGGCTGTGGGTGAAATATGCTGCCTGAGGATCTTTAGTTAATTTCTGGCGTTCACCGGATTGTGGTCCCACTCTCCCTGGGCCTAACCTTCTCACTGGAGTAACAGTGGCTGAGCGGGAGACAGACTATTCGATTCTTCCTGTGAAATCTCAGCACTCTCTTCATCAGAGGTAATAGAAATGGCTTTTGTAGGAATAGATTGTTTCATCACAATGGGGTAGATGAGCTGGTGATGCCTCAAGACCCAAAGGAGAGAAGATGTTGAGACCAGTGATTGGGAGTGGTGTGTAGTAAGTGACATTGACAACAAGGTTACTGTGTTAATTGCGGTGAAGTAGAGTGGTCCTTACTTGGTTGGATGATCATGAAGTGTCCTGCAACTCCGCAGGAGTGGTCACAGCCTTCTTCTAGCATGATTCTCTCCCAGTATGTGGCGAGGAGCCTAATATTGGGCACCCTTCCACTTCCAGACGATGGCTTTGCCTGTTACAAGCTGCCTTTCTCTGTAATGGGAGGACAGTGAAAATGAGGTGCGATAGTAATGGGGCATAGTAATTTGGGGCTAGAATTGGAAATGTAGGATGACATGAGCTGGTCTAGGCCATTAGTGGGGCAAATTTGTTAAGCTGTGCTGAGAAACTTTGCTCAGCCTCATGTCAGTTAAAGCAGAGAAAAGGCCCCTTCACCCATCGAGTTGACACTGATCAAAAACACTCACATATCTATTCTTATCCCATTTTCCCACATTTGGTCCACAGTCTTGCATGCCTTGGCATCACAAGTGCACATCTAGATACTGCTTAAATATTATGAGGGTTTCTGTCTTGATCACCCATACAGGCAAGGAGTTCCAGATTTCCACTACCCTCTGGGTGAAAAGATCTTTCTTTGTATCTCCTCTAAAACTTCTGCTTTTTTCCTTAAATCTATGCCTCCGGTCTTTGATCCCTCTAACAAAGGGAAACATTTATTCCTATCTACATTATCTATCTAAAATTATTTCAGAATTTTATATATCTCATTATTGTGGCTCTGTCCGAACATACCCCCACCTTTTCCCTTTCTCCTCAGATTCTGCAGACCTGACCATGGCCTAACCCCTCTACTGACATTCCAGGATACCACTGAGTATTGCTTGTAATTCTCTCTGGAACAGGAAATTCGACGTTTCGGGCCAGACCCCTTCATCAGGAATGAGGAGAGGGTGCCAGGCAGGCTAAGATAAAAGGTAGGGAGGAGGGACTTGGGGGAGGGGCGATGGAGATGTGATAGGTGGAAGGAGGTCAAGGTGAGGGTGATAGGCCGGAGTGGGGTGGGGCGGAGAGGTCAGGAAGAGGATTGCAGGTTAGGAGGGCGGTGCTGAGTTCAAGGGAATCGACTGAGATGAGGTGGGGGAAGGGGAAATGAGAAAACTGTTGAAGTCCACATTGATGCCCTGGGGTTGAAATGTTCCGAGGCAGAAGATGAGGTGTTCTTCCTCCAGGTGTCTGGTGGTGAGGGAGCGGCGGTGAAGGAGGCCCAGGACCCATTACCTCAGCATGCTCCTTCCCCACTGAACTCATCTCTACTTACCTCGACACTGTCCTATCCCCCCTAGTCCAGGAACTCCCCACATACATTCGAGACACCACCCATGCCCTCCATCTCCACCAAGACTTCCATTTCCCCGGTCCCCAATGCCTCATCTTCACCATGGACATCCAATCCCTCCATCCACCATGATCAGGGCCTGCAAGCCCTCCATTTTTTTCCTCTCCCGATGTCCCCAACAGTACCCTTCCACCAACACTTTCATTCGTTTGGCCGAACTGGTCCTCAGTCTTAACAATTTCTCCTTCAAATCCTCCCACTTCCTCCAGATGAAAGGGGTAGCCATGGGCACACGTATGGGCCCCAGCTATGCCTGTCTCTTTGTTGGCTACATAGAACAGTCGATCTTCCGTAATTACACCAGCACCACTCCCCACCTCTTCCTCTGCTACATTGATGACTGCAGTGGCGCCACCTCATGCTCCCGTGAGGAGGTTGAGCAATTCATCAACTTCACCTACACATTCCACCCTGACCTTAAATTTACCTGGACCTTCTCTGACACCTCCCTCCCCTTCCCGGACCTCTCCATTTCCATTAATGATGACCGATTTGACACTGATATTTTTTACAAACCCACCGACTCCCACAGCTACCTGGATTACACCTCTTCCCATCCTACCTCTTGCAAAAATGCCATCCCGTATTTCCAATGCCTTCGCCTCCGCCGTATCTGCTCCCAGGAGGACCAGTTCCACCATAGAACACACCAGATGGCCTCCTTCTTTAGAGACCGCAATTTCCCTTTCCACGTGGTTAAAGATGCCCTCCAACGCATCTCGTCCATATCCCGCACCTCCGCCCTCAGACCCCACTCCTCCAACTGTAACAAGGTGCTCACCTTCCACCCTACCAACCTTCGCATAAACCAAATCATCCGCCGACATTTCCGCCGCCTCCAAAAAGACCCCACCACCAGGGATATATTTTCTTCCCCATTCCTTTCTGCCTTCTGCAAAGACCGTTCCCTCTGTGACTACCTGGTCAGGTCCGCGCCCCCCCTACAACCCATCCTCCCATCCTGGCACCTTCCCCTGCCATCGCAGAAACTGCAAAACCTGCACCCACACCTCCTCCCTCACCTCTATCCAAGGCCCTAAAGGAGCCTTCCACATCCATCAAAGTCTTACCTGCACATCAACTAATATCATGTATTGCATCCTGATGCAGTCTCCTCTACATTGGGGAGACTGGATGCCTCCTAGCAGAGCGCTTTAGGGAACATCTCTGGGACATCCGCACCAATCAACCACACACCCCCCCGTGGCCCAACATTTCAACTCCCCCTCCCACTCTGCCGAGGACATGGAGGTCCTGGGCCTCCTTCACTGCCGCTTCCTCACCACCAAACGCCTGGAGGAGGAATGCCTCATCTTCTGCCTCGGAACACTTCAACCCCAGGGCATCAATGTGGACTTCAACAGTTTCCACATTTCCCCTTCCCCCACCTCACCCTAGTTCCAAACTTCCAGCTCAGCACTGTCCCCATGACTTGTCCTACCTGCCTATCTTCTTTTCCACCTATCCACTCCACCCTCTCCTCCCTGACCTATCACATTCATCCCCTTCCCCACTCACCTATTGTACTCTATGCTACTTTCTCCCCACCCCCACCCTTCTCTAGCTTATCTCTCCACCCTTCAGGCTCTCTGCCTTTATTCCTGATGAAAGGCTTTTGCCCGAAACGTCGATTTTGCTGCTCCTCAGGTACTGCCTGAACTGCTGTGCTCTTCCAGCACCACTGATCCAGAATCTGGTTTCCAGCATCTGCAGTCATTGTTTTTACCAAGACCAAATGCTGGGTGACTGCTTTGTGAAACACCTCTACTCTGTAGGAATGACCTCAACCTTCCACTTGCTACCCATTTCGATGAACTACTTTACTTTCATGCAAACATCCCTGAATGGGACTGCCACTTTTGGAATATTGCATACAATTCTGGTCTCCTTCCTATTGCAAGGATGATGCGAAAATTGAAAGGGTTCAGAAAAGATTTACAAGGATGTTGTCAGGGTTAAAGGATTTGAACAATAAAGAGAGGTTGAATAGGCTGGGGCTGTTTTCCCTGGAGCATCGAAGGCTGAGGGGTGACCTTATAGAGGTTTATAAAATCATGAGGGGCATGGATAGGATAAACTTTTCCCTAGGGTGGGGAAGTCCAGAACTCAGGGCATAAGTTTAGGGTGAGAGGGGAAAGATATAAAAAAGACCGAGGGGGCAGCTTTTACACGCAGAGGGTGGTGTGTGTATGGAATGAGCTGCCAGAGGAAGTGGTGGAGGCTAGCATAATTGCAGCATTTAAAAGGCATCTGGATGGGTATATGAATAGGAAGGGTTTGGAGGGATGGCAGAGGGACTAGATTGGTCAGCATGGACAAGATGGACCAAAAGGCCTGTTTCCATGCTGTATATCTCTGACTTTATGACTGTATGCGCCAGTAATCCAATCTTGATTTGGAAATTTATTACAATTTTGTCACTGTTGCTGGGTTGAAATCCTGGAATTCCCTCCTCATGGGCATTGTGGGTTTCCCTTCAGCACACAGACTGCAGTAGCTATTACCACTTCTCAAGGGTAACCAGGGACAGGCAATAAATATTGGACCGCCAGTGCCATTCATGTCATACAAGTGATTTTTGTTTTGAAAAGTATGATCACAAGCTCAAGGAACAACACCAGAAAACATGCTCCTCTTTGATGTTCTTCAGAGACTCCAATTACTCAAATGTGTAAATCCTGAAACCATGCTCAAGCACCTGGAGACACTCCCTAAACACATATGTCAAATGTATGTTGAAATAGCACAAATAGCACAGAAATGGCAAGCACTAAGTCTCAGATATCAACCATGATCTTAAAAGTTGGGCACTCTAGACCAAAAGGTCAGAATTTTAGGTTAAGTAATGGCAGATTTAAAATAGAGGAATTACTTTTTTCAGTGTTGTCAATTTGTGCAACTCACTACCCAGACTGTGGTGGATGCTGAGCCGCTGAATAAATGTAAGGTGGAGGCAGACTGAATTTCAGTTTGCATCAGGTTCAAGGGTCATGGAGTTTGGGTAGGAAAGTGGAGCTGAGGCCTAGATGAAATCATGCATGTTTGTATTAAATTACAGAGCAGGCTTCAGGGGCTGAATTGCCGATTTGTGCTCCTAATTATTTATGTTTTTATGAAACCCTGCATCCTGTCTTTTACACTACATTCAGCGCCTTGTTTCAAGGATGATAAAGCCCTGGAATGTATGCAAAAGAGATTTACTAGAACAATACCAGGAATGAGGGATTTTAGGTACAAGCAAAGGTTAGAAAATTGGGGCTTAAGAGATAACCTTACTGAGCTGATCAAAATTATGAATAATTTTGACAGGGTAAAAAAGGATATTTTGTTTGTACTAATTGGTATGTCAGGAACTGGGGGTGTGGCGGGGGGTGGGGAGGTGCGGAGGTGTTCACAATTAAAAAACAGTCAGTAAGAAACCTAGGAGTGAGGTGAGGCAAAACTTCTTTACAAAGGGAGTTGTTAGGGTTTGAATGTGCTGCCTGGGAGAGGCAGATTCCTTAGGAGGTTTGAAAAGAGAGTTGATGTATATTTGAATTTAGAGGGTTACAAACTTGGGTTGGAGAGTGGTGTGATGATGCTGCTCCTTCAACAAGGTTTCATTGTCCTTGGTTTTTTTCAGAGGAATCATAAAGTCATGGGTTCCAATATAACTGGGTTTATCTACTTGAAGAAGCTGTTAAGTTTTTTTTAAAAATGTACATAAAAGGGGAGCGGCCAATTGTCCCAGCTCAGCTTTTCTCTGGTTTGTTTTGGTTTAAGCAGTCTTGCCGTTCAGAACTGTTAGTCAGTTTAAGCTGGTCAAAGAAACAGCTACATGGAAGAAGGTGTTCCATGCTAAATCTCTCTGACATCTCTCTCTCCTGTAAAAACCTGTATCTGATTTTACCTTTTTGCCGGGGGATCTTTCTGGCCACAGTTGTAGCATTTCGAACAGCATTCTTAATTTGGGAATGTCTGTTAGGTTTTCGGATAGGTTACGTTATTCTGTATTCTGTTCTCTTTTGTTTGTGCTTCATTCAGCACACTGAATACATTCTGTTTTGTTTAAAACCAAGGGATTTTGACAGCTACCTCACTCCTAGAATATCCACTGTACACCTGCTTTAAACAACTAGAAAAGTTAGGGTATGGACTACCTTTTTGAAATGTTTTGAGGGGGTCTGGCCTGGTCCATAACAGTGGGACTAGCTGGATAGCTCTTTTGGGAGCTGATGGGTCGAATGTCCTCCTTCTCTACTGTAAAATTCTATGATTGTTTAATTATGTGGGGACTCAATTGTCTAGGGATTAGTGGAGGAGTGTAGGTGGATTAGGATTTCCAGGCCTCATGACAGAAATTCCTCCAGAAAACTTGATGCAATTTGGAATTAACCAAACAATTGTGCATCAAAGGATGAGAAATTTCCATTTGGTTTCAGATAATCAGTGATCGGCCTTTCATTTCTGATTGTAAGACTGGCTTGTTTTAAAACAAAACAATCTGACAGTATTATTAACAACTGCTACAAACAGTAACTGCTGCTTTCGACTGTCAGGCAATTTTCCTGTGTTTTTAATTGTTTTTTTAAAAAAACAGAGTTGACAGGAATTGGGTGATATCAGGAAGTGTGGTTAGTAGAACCTACTGGTTGATACAACACTAGACAGCATTAAGTTCACAGAACCATTGCATTCTTTAATGTACTTTATACACCACCAACTAGTGCCAAACATGGATAGGAACAAATTGGCAACTGAGAAATGCAACAATTATGGTATGGTTAGAATAGAGATTTAATGATCTTAGTAGAGATAGAAATAGTGATAATGTAAAAGGCAGAGAGGGGCAAGAATTCCTATGTACATACAGAGAATGTCTTCTACGTCAGTATGTTCCTAGTCTAAAGGGAAAGAAGGTCATTACTAGATCCGCTTCTTGGGGAATGAGATGCGCAAAGTGGCTCAAGTGTCAAGTGGGAGAATATTTAAGAGACAATTTATCATTGTAAGATGTAGGTTGGCTATGGAAAAGGACAAGAGGTAATTCAGAGTAAGAACTTTTTGTGGGACCGCAACCTTCAGTGAGGTATCTAGCCCATATCAATTGAGATCAAGGATTGGCAGGCAAAGGTCACTGGAAAATTGACTGCCTTTAAAAAGGGAATTGTTTGTGTGCCTTCATTGTATATTCCCATGAGAAGAAAAGGTAGGACAAACAAATCCAAAGCTCTGTGGATATCAAAAGATTTAGAGAGTAAGACAAGATAGGAAAAGGGCTCATGTTGCAGATATCATGTAAATAATCGAATGAAGAATCAGGCTGGATGTATAAAATTGACAAGGGAATTGAAAAACTCAAATAAAACATTGAAGGGGAAAGTATAAGAAAGTGGCAGCAAAACAGGGAATCTACAAGACATTTACAGGTATATAAATAACAAAGGGGTCATAAAAGTAGGAATGGGGTCAATTATAGACACAAAATGGGATTTCTGTCTGGAGACGGGGGTATAGTTGAGTTACTAAATGAATGTTTTGCATTTATCATTACCAAGGAAGAAGATGCTGTCATTGTCAAAGAGATAGTTCAGACAATTAATGTGTTTGCAATTCATCAGGAGGAGATATTAAATGGCTGGATTGCACTCACAATTGACAAGCCATCACACCAAGATAATACGCATCCAAGGATACTAAAGAACATAAGGGTGGAATTTGCAGAGCACAGGTCAATGCTTTCCCTTTCACCATAGTGAAAATGGGGGTGCCATCAGAGGATAGAAAATTAAATTGTTCTTGTTCAAACAAGAATACATGAATAAGCCCAGCAACTAAAGGACAGCTAATTTAAAATTGATTATCAGAATACATCACCAAATCACCAAAATGTTGACTGTCAAAATGAAATTTCATGCTGTGGGGAGTTTAAGCAGTTGGAGAGGGACTTGCATCTCTTATTCGTGATAAAGTCCACAGCAGAGTTGCCAGCTGCGAGGAATACAGATAGACCCCAGATTCTTGGTCTGGTGCCAAGATAATGATTAAAGTGAAGATCTTGCAGCAAAAGTGGGATAGGAAGGAAGATGAGGATGTTTGAGGTTTTGATGGAGATGCTAGACAGGGATTGAGGGAACATCTGGGGTGGGAAGATCTTGGGGGAGAATTGAATGTGGGAACTTGTATAATGGGGGAGCCCCTGTCTTCTTACCCAAAACTCAAACATGATAACCTGACATCCTTCCTCAAAACCCCTGGTCTTATCGCCCTCAATCTCAACTAGGGTGAGAGACAAAGACTGGGCAGCCCTAAACCTCATACACCTTCTGCAAATCGAGCACATATCAGAGGTGAATATGACGGGGAAGGCCACAGGAATTTCATACAACTCCACCCCCCAGCAAATCCACTGGCAGGCATCCATTAAACTTTGCTTCATACGTAGGACAAAATTAAGAGTTGCTTGGGTAAATTAGGGTTAATTAAGGAAAGCTAGCATAGTTTTGTTAAACCAAATTATGTTTAATTACTGTGCTGGAGTAATTTGATAAAGTGGCAGAGAATGTTTATGAAAATAAAAATTGCTGGTGAAACTCAGCTAGGCTAGCAGCATCTGTGGGAAGAAAGCAGAGTCAATGTTTCAAATCTCGTGACTCTTCATCAGAACTGACAGCAGCTCGGAAAAGCTACTATTTATGCTGACGATGAGGTTTTGGGATAGGGAGGTGGAGAGGTGACTGGATGGTTGAGATGGATCCCAGAGAAATATGAAAAAGGTACATAAATGAAGGGATTATGGATGGCAGATTAGGACAGAAAAGAAACCAAATGACCAATATTAAGAAGTGAGGGCAGCATAGAATGGGTAGCTGTGCTGAAAGCAAACCATGAGAGCTAACTGGATTCAAAACTGGCTCGATGGTAGAAAGCAGAGGGTGATGGTTGAAGGTGGTTTCTTGGACTGGAGCCTGTGAGTAGTGGTGTGCCACAGAGATTGGTGCTTTAGGACCTTTGCTACTTGCTATTTACATAAATGATCAGGATGTGAATGGGCAAGGCATGATTAGTAAGTTTGCAGATGATACATAATTAGGGAGATTCATTGATAATGGGGAAGGTTTTCAAAACTTGATTAGATTGGATTACTTACAGTGTGGAAACAGGCCCTTCAGCCCAACAAGTCCACACCGACCCACCAAAGCACAACCCACCCAGACCCATTCCCCTACATTTACCCCTTCACCTAACACTACGGGCAATTTATCATGGAGGAGAAAGTGAGGTCTGCAGATGCTGGAGATCAGAGCTGAAAATGTGTTGCTGGAAAAACACAGCAGGTCAGGCAGCATCCAAGGAACAGGAGATTTGACGTTTCAGGCATAAGCCTGAAGAAGCCTTCCTGAAGAAGGGCTTATGCCCAAAACGTTGAATCTCCTGTTCCTTGGATGCTGCCTGACCCACAGGGCAATTTGTCATGGTCAATTCACCTAACCTGTACATTTTTGGGTTGTGGGAGGAAACCAGAGCACCTGGAGGAAACCCACGCAGACACAGGGAGAAAGTGCAAACTCCAAACAGTAAGTTGCCCAAGGCTGGAATTGAATGCGGGTCCCTGGCATTGTTGCAGAGGGATCTTGATCAGATGGGAAAGTGGGCTAAGGGTTGGCAAATGCAATTCCACATGGATAAATGTGAGGTGTTACACTTTGGAAGATCAAACTAAGGTAGGACTTATACAGGAAATATTAAGGTCCTGAGGAGTGTTATGGATCAGAGGGAGCTTGGATTACAAGTACATATTTCTTTGAAAACGACGTCATAAGTAGACAAAATGTGAAGAAAGCATTTGGTCTTCATTGATCGAGGCATTGAGTATAGGAGTTGGGATGTTATGTTACAGTTGAATAAGTCATTAGTGAGGCTGCACTTGAAGTATTGTGTACAGTTTTGGCCAGCCTGTTATAGGAAAGAAATAGTTAAACTGGAAAGAGTGCACAGAAGATTTACGAGGATGTTGCCAGGACGAGTAGGCCTGAGTTACAGGAGGAGATTGGTAAGGGTAACTTTATCCCTTAGAATGTTGAAGAATTAGGGATGGCCTTATTGAGGTGTTTAAAAACATGAGGGGCATGGGTAGGGTGAATGCATATGGTCTTTTTCCCAGGGATGGAGAATGGAAAACTAGAGAGCATAGATTTTACGTGAGAGGGGAAAGATTTAAGAAGGACCTGAGGGGCAACCTCTTCACGCAGCCAGTGGTGCACATAAGAAATGGGCTGCCAGAGAAAGTGGTTGAAGCAGGTACAATAGCAACATTTATAAGAACATTTGGATAGGTAAATGAATGGGAAGGGTTTAGAGGGATATGGACCAATTGTGGGCAATTGGAACTAGCTAAGTGGGCAGCATGCACCAGTTTGGGCGAATGGGCCTGTTTCCATGCTGTATTATTCTATGACTCTTTGACATACTAGGGTGGGTTAAAAAAAACATGGAAAGATAGAAATAGGCCCTAAAGTTATTGAACATGATGTTGAATCCCAGAGGCTGCAGGATTCACTAGCAGAAAATGAAATGGTGTTCTTCGAGTTTGCACGTAGCCAAGTTTATGAGAGAAATGTTGGCATGGGAATACAGTAGTCTGTTGAACTGGCAGGCGGTGGGAAGCTCTGAATCATTTTTATGGACAGACCTCACCTTCAGCATGAGAAACAGCTTTTCCTAGCTACTATTGGTCCTGACATAGAATCACCAGACTTGAAACTTTCTTCCCATAGATGCTGTTAGACATGTTGAGTTTCAATTTTTGTTTCAGATCTCTAGTACCTGCAGTTCTTTGTTACATGTAGGTTAATGAGAATAAGACGATTGATAGGATGTACATGAAATTAAAAAAGAGTTTTGATAAAGTCTCACACAATGAGGAAAGTTAGAGCTCATGGTATAAACGTGTCCTCCTTCGCAGATAGGAAATTGGCTGAGTGACAGGAAACAGTTGTGTATGGTTGTTTCTCAGTCTAGAAAAATGTTTGTCATGTGTTTCAGTGTCAGGACACCAGCTTTTGATATGTCGGTGACCAAAATTAAGCAATTTCAAAATGTCAAGATGTCACAAAATCTTTAAGTTTTGTGAACCATTAGAGGACTAGCATTAAATTTCAAAAGAACATGAACATCTTGGTAGAATGGGAGGACAATTGGCTTTTGATACTTAATGCCCATTTGTTTTGGTAGAAAAAATAATGGGATGTGATTAAAAAAAGAAATTCTAAAGTGGTGTGGACAGAGAGACCTGGGGATTTATTCTCAAATTATTAAGGTAATATAACAAATTGAGAATGCATATGGGATCCTGTGCACTGTTAATTGAAGGTACAGGGTGAAAAAGCAAGGAAGTTATGATAATTTCTATGAAATTCTGACTCAGCACCAACTGGAGTAATGCATCCAATTCTGGACATCACGCATTCGAAAGGATGTCAACATACCAAAAAGGATGCAGGCAAAATTTGCAAGATTGTTCTAGGGGTAAGGAATTTTAGTTATTTTAGAGATTGAAGAAGATGGAGCTATTCTCGTTGGAGAAGAGAACATTGAGAGAAGATTTAGACCTAAGACTTTGAAACAACAGTAGGCTATTTGGCCCATCAAGTTTTCTCTGCAATTCAGTGAGATTGTGGTTGATTTAATGATCCTAAAAATCCACTTTCCTGCCATTTTCCCATAACCTTTGATTCCCTCCTTTACTGCTCTGTCTATCTCAGCCTTGAATATATAAAATGACCCAGCCACAACAGTACTCTCCAGTAAAGGATTCCACAGATTTAATACCCTCTAAGGGAAGAAATTTCTCTTCATCGCTGTTTAAATATGTGGTCCCTTATTATTCATTCATTCTGGACTTTTATATGAAGGGGAAACAACCTTTCTGCACCTACCTTCTCAAGTCTCTAGGTTTCCATTTATTCTTCTTTATTTCAATGGGTACAAGCCCAATCTACTCAACTGCTCTTCATAAGGAAGGCCTGCTATGCAAGGCATGAGCCTGCTTTGAGCGCCTCCAAAGCAAGTAAATATTTCTTTAGTTAAAGGGGTTAAGACTATTCACAGTATTGCAGCTGTGATCTGATTAGTGCCTTGTATAGTTTAAGGTATTTTTTTACTCCACTCCCTTTGAAATAAAGGCCAACATTACCCGCTAAATTTGGATGCTAACCTTTAGTGATTTATGGATGAGTATTCCATAATCCACCAGTTTAGTAGCTTTATGCAATCTTTCTCCATTTAAATAATAATCATCTCCTTTATATTTCCTACCTCACGTTTCTCCACATTATATTCCCTCTGCCAAGTTTTTGCCTGATCATTTAACCTGTAGATATTCCTCTTCAGACATTTGGTGTCATTCTCACTGCTTGCTTCTCTACATATTTTTGTTTACTTTGTACAAACATGGCTATAGTATATTAATTTTCCTCATCCAAGTCTTTAATAGCTAATGTAAGTAATTGTGGCCTCAGCACTGATCCCTGTGGCACACTGCTAATTACAGGTTGCTCCCTGAAAATACTTCCTTAGCCCAATTCTTTGCCTTGCATTATTGTATATACTCGAGTAATAGTTGATCTCATGTAAAGGTCAACCTACTTTTGGCCAAAAAATCTGGAATTTTCCATAAATCTTGTCCAAAACTTGACCTTAGTTCTTCAAAAATAACAGATCAACATTTTTGAGTCAGTGTGCTGGTCATTCCCCCTCTATTCCAGGTCTTCCAGTTCCCTGCCATTGTGCTCTGTTCTAGGTTTTCAGAATTACAATAATTTGTTTTTTTTTGTTATTCGTTTAGAGATCAGTTGGGCTTCTGCAAATTAGAAGGTATGAATTTGAACTGGCATGAATTTCAGCCATTCAAAAGTTGGATCCGTGTAATAGTTAACCTCATAAAATTTAACATTAAAATGTAGTCAAAAATATTAGACAATTACTCGAGTATATAGTCCTCCATCCAATACTATGGGCTCTTACTAAGTAGCCAATGTCCCAAGGCTTGTCAAGTGCCTTCAGAAAATCCAAATACATCCCTTCTACTGCTTCCCACTTATTTGTCCTTCTTGTTACCTGCTCAACGAATTCTAGTAACTATATTTCCTCTTCATGAAGCCACGGTGACTCAGCTTGATCGTATGTATTTCTAACTGGTCACTGTTTCCAAGCGGATCTTTTACTTGGACATTATTTATTAAACCTGCTTCATTACACAGCACCAGATCCAAAATAGACAGATCACTGGTTGGATCCATCACATTTTGTTCGACGAAACTGTCTCGAAAAAACTCTATGAATTCTTCCTCACGGCCTCTTCCGCTAATCTGATTACTCCAATCTATATGAATATTAAAATTACTAAAATAACTGCATGGAAGCCAGTATCCCATCACCAATTCATTCTTTCTGTACATATGCTCAGTATACTGGCTGTGGCCAGCCAGCTCAGAGTCAGTCCCCTGAAAGTGAGGTGATTCTGCATCCTGTTTATATTTTGCTTTTCTAATGTAGTGGTATAACACAGCCATACGAGTCAATATCACAGTCCAACAGGAGCTTTCCCCACAGTACACGATCTGTGGCCCAGCCAGCTCAGAAACCAATTCTCAAGGAAAAGGAAAGCGGTACACATTGCCTGTGACTAACTAGCTCTGAGTCAGTCATAACCTGAGGACATGTGAATTTCTTGGTTGTATTTTTTATGTACTACTACACTACTGACATACTGCAGTAGTGCTTATTTTCCCCAGCACCCATATCATGTGCATGTAGGTGCAGGACACAGTGAAAACACCAAGTATAAATAACTTTATAAATATTACACCACCAGGGAAAATAAAATGCAAATGGCCAAGGAAACAGTGACAAGCAGAATCCCATAGGGGCAGCAGCTATGTGAAGAAAAAGTGAAGGGGAGGGTAGGGATTAAATCAAAATAGGGTTGAAAGGGGAAATAAAGTATTTCACACCTCATGGTGCCCACCTCTCTCTAAAGACCTCAAGAGTGTTGGCAGACACATCCTGTATATTCATGGTCCACGGACTCCACAGTACCACAGAATAAACATTGGGCTGGGTGTCTGTGGCCACTGCAATCTGCAGTTGCAGGGGACTACTGAGTGCAACACCCTCCACCCCAGATCTTTGAGAGAAAGAGGGAGGACTCCTGCAAAGAGAGCCCTCCACTGGGGATCGTCACCATCCAGTGGCAGATGGCCAAGGTGCGTTCAGGTGATGGATAAAGGAGAAGAGGTGGATGAGATCCACACCCCCCACCAACCCAACCTCCACCCCTGGCACCTTCCCCTGCAACCGCAGAAAATGTAAAACTTGCGCCCACACCTCCACACTCACTTCCCTCCAAGGCCCCAAGGGATCCTTCCATATCCGCCACAAGTTCACCTGTACCTCCACACACATCATCTATTGCATCCGCTGCACCCGATGTGGCCTCCTCTATATTGGTGAGACAGGCCGCTTACTTGCGGAACGCTTCAGAGAACACCTCCGGGCCGCCCGAACCAACCAACCCAATCACCCCATGGCTCAACACTTTAACTCTCCCTCCCACTCCACCGAGGACATGCAGGTCCTTGGACTCCTCCACCGGCAGAACACAACAACACGACGGCTGGAGGAGGAGCGCCTCATCTTCCGCCTGGGAACCCTCCAACCACAAGGTATGAATTCAGATTTCTCCAGTTTCCTCATTTCCCCTCCCCCCACCTTGTCTCAGTCGGTTCCCTCAACTCAGCACCGCCCTCCTAACCTGCAATCCTCTTCCTGACCTCTCCGCCCCCACCCCACTCCGGCCTATCACCCTCACCTTGACCTCCTTCCACCTATCCCACCTCCATCGCCCCTCCCCCTAGTCCCTCCTCCCTACCTTTTATCTTAGCCTGCTTGGCTCTCTCTCTTATTCCTGATGAAGGGCTTATGCTCGAAACGTCGAATTCTCTATTCCTGAGATGCTGCCTGGCCTGCTGTGCTTTGACCAGCAACACATTTGCAGCTGTGATCTCCAGCATCTGCAGACCTCATTTTTTACTCGGTATGCAGCAGCTGTCTATATAGGACTTATCATTTAACATCTTTTTAAAATCAAATCCCCCTTTATTTACTACTGCACAGTACCCTGGCTGTGGCCAGCCAGCTAGGAAAAAGTCCTCCATTGAGGAGATATTAATCTCCTGCTTTTTTTCCCCTTCTTACACTATCACCAAACAACGGTATTGCTTATTTTCCCCAGAACCCATGTCGTGTGTGTGCAGGTGTAGGACACAGAGAAAAACAACAAGTATGTAAATCTTTATTTCTATTCCACCACCAGGAAGAAAGGAAACATCCGAGTGGCCAGTAACAAGCAGTGCCCTTCTCAGAGAGCAATGCTGCGTGATCAAACTGTGAAGGGGAGGACAGGGATCAAATCAAAATAGAATCAGAGGCAGAGACAAAACACTCCACATTGCACGGTACCCACCTGTCTCTGAAAACCTTAAGGGTTGGTACTCAAACACTGCTTGCTCTTTCTACAGAGATACCCGGGCTTGGACGTAGCTGTGGAAGTGGGGCAGGCAATCAGCCATAACAACCCCGTCCAGGACCCACTGCCTGGACCAGTTTATAGTCAGTTTGGCCAGGCCCAGGAGCAGACCCACAAGGCGGTCCCTGACCTACCTTCCCCTCTCTGCACCGGGTGTTCAAAGAACAGGAGTGGGGTCAACCAAAAGTGCAACAAAAAACAGAGCAGAAGCTTTTTGAGAAACTCAAAAAGGGGGTGCAAATGCCCACACCCAATATATACATGGCCCATGGACTCCACAGCACCACAGAACAAGCAGTTGGGCTGGGAGTCTGTGAACCACCGCAATCTGCGGTTGTAGGGGTCTGTCGCATGCAACACCCTCCACCCCAGATCCACAAGAGAAAGGGGAGGACTCCCATTTAGAGCCCCCTCCACTGGGAATCCCCACTGCCTGGTGGCAGATGGGCATGTGTCCGGGCGGTGGATGAGGGAAAAGAGGTGGATGGTGAGCAGCAGCAGTCAATACAGATCCCACTGTGTTATGTCAAATTGGCTTTTTTTCCTCAAATTCCAGGAGCAGCAATTACTGTTTCATATGCTGTTGCATTGTTTTGGAACTTTGGAAAAAAAAGTCAAAACAACAGGAGTTGTAAAAGAGAAAAGAGCAGATAAAGGAAGCACATGGGGAGGACAGAGCAGGAGGGAGAGAGAGAACCTGCACACTTACTGCCTTTGCTGTTTGAATTCGTGTGTCACTGAACATCGGAGTGCATCTGGGAAAATTAACAAACAGTGAAATTTCACAACGAATCTTGGAGGAATTGTTGGGTGAAGCTCACAGCACAGAATCAGATAAGTTAATTGCTGTTTTAAGTCTGTCCAAGAGAAAGGCTGCAAGAGTGAGTATAGTGGGTTCTTTCTTGATTATATGTTTTTGGAGATAAGTCTCTTGATTAAACTTAAAATATAAGCCATAGCTATTAATTTAACCTGGGGCAGTGTTTGTAGAGGAATAAGACGGTGTTATTTTCTGGGTCTGTAGATTGTGAAGGAGCAAAAATGGCCTTTGCAGTGATATGTGCTTCTTGTCAGATGTGGGAGTTTAAAGAGAGTTTAAGGATTACTGCGGATTGTATTTGCCATAAATGCTGTTGGATGCAAATCTTATCAGATCCAGTGGATCGGTTGGAGAGTCAGATAGAAGCGATGAGGAACTTGCGACAGCAACAGTATGTGATGGATGGCAGTTATAGGAAGGGGGGAAAGTCTCAGATACAGTCACATAGATGGGTTAACTCCAGGAAGGGTAAGAGAGGTAGGCAGCTAGTGCAGGAATCTTTTGTAGATATACCCATTTCAAACAGGTATGCTGTTTTGGAAAATGTACAAAGTTAAAAATCACACAACACCAGGTTATAGTCCAACAGGTTTAATTGGAAGCACACTAGCTTTCGGAGCGACGCTCCTTCATCATGTGATTGTGATCAGGTGATCAGATCACCTGATGAAGGAGCGTCGCTCCGAAAGCTAGTGTGCTTCCAATTAAACCTGTTGGACTATAACCTGGTGTTGTGTGATTTTTAACTTTGTACACCCCAGTCTAACACCGGCATCTCCAAATCTTGGAAAATGTAGGGGGTGACGGATTCTCAGGGGAATGTAGCACGAACAGCCAAGTCTCTGGTATTGAAACTGGCTCTAATGCAATGAGGGGTACGTCAGCTTCCAAGAGATCAATTGTGTTCGGGGATTCTGTAGTCAGAGATACAGACAAACGTTCCTGTGGCCAGGAATGAAAAACAGAGTGGTGTGTTGTTTCCCTGGTGCCAGGATCAAAGATGTCTCAGAGAGGGTGCAGAATGTTCTCACGGGGTAGATGGGCCAGCAAGAGGTCATTGTCCACATTGGAACCAACGACACAGGAAGGGAAAAGGTTGAGATTCTGAAGGGAGATTACAGAGAGTTAGACAGAAACTTAAAAAGGTCCTCAAGGGTAGTAATATCTGGATTACTCCCAGTGCTATGAGCTAGTGAGGGCAAGAATAGGAGGATAGAGCAGATGAATGCATGGCTGAGGAGCTGGTGTATGGGAGAAGGATTCACATTTTTGGATCATTGGAATCTCTTTTGGGGTAGAAGTGACCTGTGCAAGAAGGACGGATTTCACTTAAGTTGAAAGGGACTAATATACTGGCAGGGAAATTTTCTAGATCTGCTCGGGAGGATTTAAACTAGTAAGGTGGGGGGTTGGGACCAGGGAGATAGTGAGGAAAGAGATCAATCTGAGACGGGTACAGCTGAGAACAGTAGTGAGTCAAACAGGCAGGACAGGCAAGGACAGGTGGGACTGATAAATTAAACTGCATTTATTTCAATGCAAGGGGCCTAACAGGGAAGGCAGATGAACTCAGGGCATGGTTAGGAACATGGGACTGGGATATCATAGCAATTACAGAAATATAGCTCAGGGATGGACAGGACTGGCAGCATTTGTTCCAGGATACAAATCCTACAGGAAGGATAGAAAGAGAGGCAAGAGAGGAGGGGGATTGATAAAGGATAGCATTACAGCTGTGCTGAGGGAGGATATTCCCAAAAATATATCCAGGGAAGTTATTTGGTGGAACTGAGAAATAAGAGTGGGATTGTATTATAGACCCCCCCAATAGTCAGAGGCAAATTGAGAAACAAACTTACAAGGAGATCTCTGCTATCTGCAAGAATAATAGGGTAGTTATGGTAGGGGATTTTAACTTTCCAAACATCAACTGGGACTGCCATAGTGTGAAAGATTTATATGGAGAGGAATTTCTTACATGTGTACAAGACAATTTTCTGATTCAGTATGTGGATGTACCTACTAGAGAAGTTGCAAAACTAGACCTACTCTTGGGAAATAAGGCAGGATAGGTGACTGAGGTGTCAGTGGGGGAGCACTTTGGGGCCAGCGACCATAATTCTATTCGTTTCAAAATAGTGATGGAAAAGGATAGACCAGCTCTAAAAGTTGAAGTTCTAAATTGGAGAAAGGAAATTGGGAGGTCATGTTGCGGCTGTACAGGACATTGGTCAGGCCACTGTTGGAATATTGTGTGTAATTCTGGTCTCCTTCCTATCAGAGAGATGTTGTGAAACTTGAAAGGGTGCAGAAAAGATCTACAAGGATGTTGACAGGGTTGGAGGATTTGAGCTACAGGGAGAGGCTGATCAGGCTGGGGCTGTTTTCCCTGAAGCGTCGGAGGCTGAAGGGTGACCTTGTAGAGGTTTACAAAATTATGCTCCCCGTGTCTGCATGGGTTTCCTCTGGGTGCTCCGGTTTCCTCCCACAATCCAAAAATGTGAGGGTCAGGTGAATTGGCCATGCTAAATTGCCCGTAGTGTTAGGTAAGGGGCAAATGTATGGGTGAGTTGTGCTTCGGCAGGTCAGTGTGGACTTGTTGGGCCGAAGGACCTGTTTCCACTCTGTAAGTAATCTAATCTAATCAAATAACTCTGCAAGCATCCTCGTTGGATGGATCCTGAGAGAACAGGGTGGTGTAAAAGGCATGAATTTGGGCCCTGATGCCCACCGGATCCGACACGAGGGACCCGTCATTTGCCAGCAGCACAAGGAGCTGCTGACGGGTGCCACACCATTTTTCCAATGAGTAGAAGAAGGAGGAGCTGGGTTCCAGGTCCTGGAGAAGCCAGATCCGCAACCTCATGTACGCGACCCGGGATCCAAAGAGCTCCAAGTCTCGGAGCGCAGCCTTCTTCTCTTCATACATCCCCTGCAAGGCCGAGGTCCATGTTGGGCTGACCACACGCCAGGTCAAACACCTCCTTCTGGATGAGGGCATAGAAGGATCAGTTAGTAAATTTGCAGATGATACTAAGGTCGGTGCAGTTATGGATAGTAACAGAAAGACATTGTTGGTTACAGAGGGACAGAGATGAACTGCAGAGCTGGGTTAGAGGTGGCAAATACAGTTTAGAGTGGAAAAGTGTGAGGTGATTCACTTTGGAAGGAGTAACAGGAATAAGGAGTACTGGGCTAATGGTAAGATTCTGGGCAGTATAGATGAGCAGAGAGATCTTGGTGTCCATGTACATAGATCTCTGAAAGTTGTTATTAGGGTTGATAGGGTTGTTAAGAAGGCTTTATGGCGTGTTAGCTTTTATTGGTAGAGGGATTGCATTTTGGAGCCATGAGGTCATTTATGTCATTCAGCAGCTGTACTTGCTCACCATATTATAGGAATGATGTGGAAGCTTTGGAAAGGGTTCAGAGGAGATTTACTAGGATGGTACCGAGTATGGAGGAAAAGTCTTATGAGGAAAGGCTCGAGATTGGACGTGAGGCTGTTTTTGTTTGAGAGAAGAAGGTTGAGAGGTGACTTAAGTGAGACATCTAAGAGAATCAGATGATTAGATAGGGTGGACAGTGAGAGCCTTTTTCCTCGCACAAGGGGACATAGCTTTAAATTGAGGGGTGATAGATATAGGACAGATGTCAGAGGTACTCAGAGAGTAGTAGGGGCATGGATCACACTGCCTGCAACAGTAGTAGACTCGTCAACTTTAAGGGCATATAAATGGTCATTTGATAGTGATATAGATGAAAATGGAATTGTGTAGGTTGGATGGGCTTCAGATTGGTTTCACAGGTCGGTGCACATTCGGGTGCTGAAGGGCCTGTATTGCGCTGTAATGTTCTATGTTCTCCAACTCCTTGATCCTACATTTCCGCCTTTTCTTCGACCCTCTCATGAACTCCTGACAGAAAACACAGGCATGAGCTTTGCCCACTATACCCTGAAGGAGTGAAAGCCCTGAAAGCCCTCCCCCCCCCACTTCCTTCTCTAGCCAGCCTGAACTAACGAAATGAGTCCCAGAACTGCTCATCCTCCAGCAACAGATTACTAAACTGCTGTACGTGGACCCGAGGTGGGCGGCCGCTGAATGAAAGGAGCTCCACCCACACCAGGTGACGATCTGTGCAGAGCACCTGCCACATGTAGGCTGCCCACGTGGAGGCGTACAGGTGGTCGGATTCTGGACGCTCTGACTCCAGGCCTCATGAAGGTGAAGGTGTTGGAGTCGGGATGGAGATTCTGCCAGACGTCCACCAGGTCGAAGGACTTGACCAAGTCCCCAAACTCCTCCCCACGCCAAACCAGACTGGGCACCGCCATGGTCCCTGTTTTCGAGGATGCAGTTAACGTCCCCCCCACCAAGGACAATGCACTGTCCTTCGTCAATGGAGGCAAGATGAGTGGACACTTCACCATAGAAATGCCTTAGTCCGACCATGCTCAGTGGATGTTCATGTTCAGGGGAGTGTAGATGTTCACTAAGTGAAGCACCACTTCCCCTCAGCCAAACCGTCAAGTGAAGCAAACGGCCTGGCACAGGCTCCCTGACCCCCAAGATCTCCGGCTGAAAATGCAGGGCCAACAAGATAGCCACCCCGCCAGATCTGCAGGCGAGGTGGCTATACCCGCAGCCCCCACCCCACCACCACCACCACCACCCCGCTACTCCAGGAGCCAGGTGGTTTCGTCTCCTGGGGAGTGTGGCTTGCTTTCTTGCAGGAAGCACACTGCATACTTCCTGTCCCGAAGGACCGAGGAGGTCTGGAATCTGTGCTGTGGCTTCCTGCTGCTGTTGATGTTGAGGCTGGCTATGGTTGTCTTCATTTCAGCACTATTGTGCAACCACCACCAATATAATTAAACTATATTCATTCGCTGAGAGGATGAGGGGGGCAGGGGAGCGCAAAAATCCCTTGCCCTCAGCAGGAGAGTACCGAACAAGTTTCTGATCCATTTTCGCTCTTTCACATCTAACCCCGATGCTCAGCGAACAGCCTGGGCTGACTGTAACACTAACTTAAAAGGAGCTCCAGCAGTTGAGTGCCAGGCCAGTTCAATCTCGGCAACTGTGCATCTCCTTGACAAAGTCCTGGAGTTACCCGAGCAGGATGAGGGGGAGCTCGGTGGGGGGGAGCCTGGGAGTCAAAAACCGCATTACAGATGGACTTTGCATCATCCGTAGTGCCCACCACCGAGCCTGAACCCTCCTCTGGGCAATCACCCTCAGTCACCAGCTCCTCCCCTGTTGTGAGAGTGGGGGCTGGTCTGGCACAGCCAGCTGGTCTCAAACCCCCAGCGACCTAAACCCCAGGGTCACCGGCAGGGACTTCCTCGGTGCACCCCTTCGATGAGTGCCCCAAGTAGGGTCATCAGGTGGCAGAGGCTTTAGGCCTCACTGCACTCCCGAACCGGGCTGCCCAGCACCTCAGGGAAAAGATCCTCCCCCGGGGGAAGGCTAATGGAAAAATTGTCTGGGAGGGAGGTGAGGATAAACTAGTACAGACCGCACAATGGCCTATGTGGGGCTCTGGATCATCCCTGGGGGCTGGTGGAAAGGCGGCAGCAGGAACCTTGCTGCAACCCTGAGGCTCCAGGAAAGTTAGGCCACGTCACAGTGCGGGAGAGACAGGAGGCACCACGGGCCACCCACTGGGGAGGGGCAACACCGTCACTGTGCTGCTGTGGGGAAGTCCTCACCCTCCTAGGGATGGTGCTTCATCCAAGGAAAATGTAGCCTTTGTGGGCATTTGCTCTTCTCCACCAGCCTGAGGCTTCTCTCTTCTTTTAACAGTGATGCAAGTTACCTAGGTTTACAAGAGGATCTTGAGCAATGGGGTCAATGGTCCAAATAGTACTAGGTGGAGTTTAGATGAGATTAGATTCCCAACAGTGTGGAAACAGGTCTTTCAGCCCAACAAATCCACACCGACCCTCTGAAGAGTAACTACCCAGACCCATTTCCCTGTATCTTCCCCCTACTAATGCGCTAACCCTATGGGCAATTTAGCCCAGCCAGTTCACCTGACCTGCACATCTTTTGGAATGTAGGAGGAAACCAGAGCACTCGGAGGAAACCCACACAGACACGGGGAGAACGTGCAAACTCTACACATATAGTCAACCAAGGTTGGAATTAAACCCAGGTCCCTGGCGCTGTGAGGCAGCAGTGCTAACCACTGAGCCACCATGCCGCCCCTGGACACTCCTCTCCCCCAGCTTCTCCTGGAACACAATTGGCTGGGGGAAGGCAGGGGATGTGGTGAGGATGGGGTGTCATATCCTGCCCTGCCCCAGGACTATCAGGTGACAGTGGGCTGTCCAGGACCCAGAGAGACAGCTGCTGCAGGATGGGGGGCAGCAGCAGATTCCTCAAGGTCACAGCTGGGGCCCAGGTGAGTCGATCAAGGTTTGGGCTCAGGTACCTCAGGGCCAGGTGTTATGCAGCAAGGGCCAGCATGGAGGTAGGCACTCCTGGCGGGACTCAGGTACAGATTCTGCAGCCATATGGGCATTGTCCACTGGGGTGGGGCAGGGAGATACAGGCAGCCTGTACATGCGGGCTGCACTAAAGATGGCTAATGGGCCAACTACACTAGACATGGCCTTAGTGCAGGCCTCGATTATCATGCTTGGGTGAGAATAGGCCTTTACCTCCCAGGCATTTGATTAGGTGCCTAAACATAGAAAATGACAGCACAGTACAGGCCCTCAATGTTGCGCCAATCTGTGAAATTATTCTGATGTCCATCTAACTACATCGTTCCATTATTATCCAAATGTACGTTCAATGCCCATTTAAATACTTTTTGTCATTTACATAAATGATTTGGATGTGAGCATAAGAGGTACAGTTAGTAAGTTTGCAGATGACACCAAAATTGGAGGTGTAGTTGACAGCGAAGAGGGTTACCACAGATTACAACAGGATCTTGACCAGATGAGCCAATGGGCTGAGAAGCGGCAGATGGAGTTTAATTCAGATAAATGCGAGGTGCTGCATTTTGGGAAAGCAAATCTTAGCAGGACTTATACACTTAATGGTAAGGTCCTAGGGAGTGTTGCTGAACAAAGAAACCTTGGAGTGGAGGTTCATAGCTCCTCAAAAGTGGAGTTGCAGGTAGATAGGATAGTGAAGAAGGCGTTTGGTATGCTTTCCTTTATTGGTCAGAGTATTGAGTGCAGGAGTTGGGAGGTCATGTTGGTTAGGCCACTGTTGGAATATTGCGTGCAATTCTGGTCTCCTTCCTATCGGAAAGATGTTGTGAAACTTGAAAGGGTTCAGAAAAGATCTACAAGGATGTTGCCAGGGTTGGAGGATCTGAGCTACAGGGAGAGGTTGAACAGGCTGGGGCTGTTTTCCCTGGAGTGTCAGAGGCTGAGGGGTGACCTTATAGAAGTTTACAGAATTATGAGGGGCATGGATAGGATAAATAGGCAAAGTATTTTCCCTGGGGTTGGGCAGTTCAGAACTAGAGGGCATAGGTTTGGGGTGAGAGGGGAAAGATATAAAAGAAACCTAAGGGGCAACTTTTTCACGCAGAGGATGGTACGTGTATGGAATGAGCTGCTAGAGGATGTGGTGGAAGCTGGTACAATTGCAATATTTAGGAGGCATTTGGATGGGTATATGAATAGGAAGGGTTTGGAGGGATATGGGTCGGGTGCTGGCAAGTGGGACTAGATTGGGTTGGGATATCTGGTCGGCATGGACAGGTTGGACCAAGGGGTCTGTTTCCATGCTGTACATCTCTATGACTATGACTCTATGACTCTAAGTGCTCTTAATGTCTACTACTGTTACAGGTAGGTCATTCTACACCCTTACTACTCTGAGTAGAGATACCCCTGATATCTGAGCTAAATCTATCACCCCTCAAGTTAAAGCTACATCCCCCTCGTGTTAGCATTCACCATCCGAGGAAAAAGGCTCTCACTGTCCACCCTATCTAACCCTCTGATTATCTTATATGTCTCAATTACGTCATCTCTCAACCTTGTCTCCAACGAAAACAGCCTCAGTGTCCTTAGCCTTTCCTTGTAAGACCATCCTTCCATACCAGACAACATCTGAGTAAATCTCCTCTGAACCCTTTCCAAAGCTTCCACATTCTTTCCTATAATTTTTTTTATTAGATTCCCTACAGTGTGGAAACAGGCCCTTCGGCCCAACAAGTCCACACAGACCCTCCGAAGAGTAACCCACCTCGACCCATTTCCCTCTGACTAATACACTAACCTATCGGCAATTTAGCATGGCCAATTCACCTGACCCGCACATCTTTGGACTGTGGGAGGAAACCGGAGCACCCAGAGGATACTCACGCATACACGGGGAGAATGTGCAAACTCCACATAAACAATGTGGTGTCCAGAACTATACGCAGTACTCCAGGTGTGGCCTTGCCAATGTCTTGTACAGCTGAAGCATGACCTCTTGGCTCAGAAACTCAATCCCCCTACCAATAAACGCCAACACACCATACGTCTTTTAACAACCTTATCAAGCTGGCTGGCAACTTTCAGGGATTTATGCACCTAGACACAGAGATCTCTCTGTTCATCTACAATGCCAAGATTTTTACCATTAGCCAAGTACTCTGCATTCCTGTTACTTCTTCCAAAGTGAACTACCTCATACTTTTCCATATTAAACTTCATTTGCCACTTCTCAGCCCAGTTCTGTATCTTTATCTATGTCTCTCTGTAACCCACAACATCCTTCGGGAGTATCCACAACTCTGTCTGCCTTAGTGTCATCAGCAAATTTACTAAGCCATCCTTCTATGCCCAACTCAAGATCAGTTATAAAAATGACAAACAGCAGTGACCCCAAAACAGATCCTTGCAGCACATCACTGGTAACTGAGCTCCAGTATGAACTTTTCCCATCAACAACGACCCTCTGTCTTTTCTGATCCAAACCACTAAATCACCTTCAATTCCGAAACTCTGTATTTTGTGCAATAGCCTACCGTGTGGACCACTTTACTGAAGTTCATATAGACCACATCAACAGCTTTACCTTTATTCACTTGTTTTGTCACCTTCGCGAAGAACTCAATAAGGTTAGTGAGGCACAACCTCTCTTTCACAAAACCGCGTTGACTATCCCTAATCAAATTATTCCTCTCTCGATGATTATAAACCCTATCTCTCATAACCATTTCCAACACTTTACCCACAACCGAAGTAAGGCTCACTGGTCTATAATTACCAGGGTTGTCCCTATTCCCCTTCTTGAACAAGGGATCAACATTTGCTATCTTATAATCAACATGGTTTCATTAAGGATAAGTCGTGCCTTACAAACCTTGTTGAGTTCTTTGAGAAGGTGGCCATTTGACTTCTGGTTCTCTTCTCTTTTGTTTTTGTGTTTTTTGATTTTCTTTTGCCTTTGTTGATCTGTGTTCAGCTGCACAAGCAGCTATCACCGCTACTGTTCCTGTTGTAGCCTTGGTCTACCTCCACTGTTGGTGCCAGGATCTTGCCAAAATTTGAGCTGGCTTCCACAACTACTGTCTGAGTCTCACTGTCACCCAGGACTGCTGCTGGTAGTGCCTGGGCTCCATCATTACCTGGGCCTGCCTTCCCTGCTACTGCCTGGGCCTTATAAACACCTGGCTCACCACTGTTGCCTGAAGCCCACACTGAAGAAAATCATATGGGGTCTTCCAGCAGTCCACCATGGCAAGCCCAAGCCACACTTATGCCAGGGTAGCTGCCTTAGGCTCAGCTGTTCCAGCCCCGGCTGCAAACCCACCCCCCCTTCATTCTAGGGATATGGAGGGAAGGATATCAAAGTTGATTCTCGATAGGACCGAGAGTAACAGGGTAGTTGTTATGGGAGTCCTTAACTTCCCCAACATTGACTGGGAAGTAGTTCAAGTAGTTTAGATGCATAATTTTTTGTTCAATGTGCGCAGGAGGGTTTTCTGACACAGTATGTAGACAGGCCAACAGGAAGGATGCCATATTGGATTTGGTACTGGGGAATGAACCCGGCCAGGTGTTAGATTTGGAGATAGGTGAGCACTTTGGTGATAGTGACCACAATTCAGTAATGCTTACAATAGAATGGGCAGGGATAGATATATACCGCAGGAAAAGAGGTGTAACTGGGGGAAAAGGCAATTATGATGCGATTAGGATGCATTGCATGAGGAAGGAAACTGCAGGGGATAGACACACTGAAATGCGGAGCTTATCAAGGGCCTGCAGTACCTGTTCCTTGAATAAGTATATACCTATCAGGCAGAGAGGAATTTTCATTTGAGAGAAGGTTGAGAGGTGACTTAATTGAGACAAAAGGTAATCAGATAGTTAAATCATGTGGACAGTGAGAGCCTTTTTTTTTCCTTGGACGGTGATGGATAGCACGAGGGAGCATGGCTTCAAATGGAGGGATGACAGATATAGGACAAGTGTCAGAGGTAGATTCTTTACTGAGAGGCAGTGCGCTCCATGCCCCAACTACTGCAACAACTGTAGACTTGCCAACTTTACGGTCATTTAAATAGTCATTGGAAAGGCATTTGGACAAGATTAGAATAATGTTGGTTAGATGGGTGTCAGATTAGTTTCATAGGGCAGCGCAACATCGAGCGCTGAGGGACTTGTATTGCTTTGTAATGTTCTATGTTCTATGTCTCCCTAGCAAAAGTAACTGTCTTCCTCCTCACAGTACACTGGCTGTGGCCAACCAGCTCTGAGTCAGTCCACTGAACTGTCGAGATTCTGAATTCTATTTTTAAAAAAATCAGTGAAATGACTGCACCAAAGACGGTATCGTGTCACCAAGTCACTCTTTATTTACTTGTGGCCAGCCAGTGTGGATCAGCCCCCTGAACTGAGGAGCTTCTAAATCCCATTATATTTCGTTAAACCTTACAAAATACAAACAGTTGACAATAAAGTAGTTCATAAAAATCCACTGTTAACAGGGGAGGGGCAGCAAGGCCAAACCCGAAACTCCATCGTTCACTCAATGAGGGCAAACCTCAAATCCCATCTTAAGTCATCAAAAAGGAAACAGTAACAAACACAAACAAGACGGTCCACTCCAATGAAAAACAGTACATAGAACACAGACATCCCAGCTGTGCCTCCCATCTTCCGGCTACTCAAAGGCAGCCTTGCCCTACACTTCTTCTGGTCCTTGGCCTGCTCCTAGGATCTCAGCCATCCTGACACACACCTTCCAGCCACCTCTAGGACAGCCCGTTCTGCCCTTTCTTCGGGACAACAGCACTCAGGACAGCTACCCACCTTCCGTCTCTCAGGGCGACCGGCATCGGAATGGCCTACCCACCTTCCGGTTTACAGGACAGCCTACTCACCCTCCGGCTCTTGCGGTGACAGCTTTCAGGATGACGTATGAACCTCTCGACTCACAGAAAGGCCAGCCAGATCCAGGGACACACAGTACAGTGCAGGTGATTAAACCCAACAAGCAAAAATAGCAGAGTCAATTACCAGAAATGGTATACTGAATCCATTACCAGAAAGAGTCCACAACCAAAAGCAGAGTCCACTCCTGAAAGCAGAAAATGCACACCCCAGAGCATATACACAGGTTGTTCAGTCTCCATAGGAGGCCTGATTCCTCCATAGAGGACCAGGCCGACTCTCAGGAATATAGTTCATTGTAAAGGAGCAGTTAACTCACAGGGACTTGGTCCATTCCCAAAGGTAGAGTCCACTCCAGGAGCAGCAAATGCTCACCTCCCAGCGCACACACAGAGGCCTACTCCACCTACAGAGGGCCAGACCTACTCAAAGAGGAACAGTTCATCTGGAAAGGTGCAGTTGACTCACAAGGGCTCAGTCCAAACACAAAAAAGTGAAAACACATGCAAAAAGGAAAGTGCAGACACTAAAAACCAGAATGCAAGGGCTAAGCCCTGCCACAAATCTGCATAGTCCTTTCTCAAAATAAACCAAAAAGAAAGAGTAGCACAGAGGCCTTAACCAGCTAGTGAGACGGCAGTTCACTAATGAGAACTGAAAAATACCTGGAACACACTGACTGTGAAGATCAGCCAGCTCAGGAATCAGTCCACAAACAAAAAAAAAGCGATACCAGTGACAAATTGACTGTGTGGATCAACCAGCTCAGGAATCAGATTCCCCAAAAAACTGAAACCTACAGTAGTACACATTGGCTGTGGCCAACCAGAATGGAGTCAGCCCTCTGAACTGATGAGATTCTGAATCCCCTGTTCATATATATTTATTTAAAGTCAGTGAAATAACTGCACCAAGGCCGGTACCCAGTCACCATTTATTTACTTGTGCACAATACACTGGCTGTGGCCGGTTGGCTTGGAGTCAATTCTCTGAACTGATGAGATCCTGAATCTCCTTTTTTTTATTTTATGAAACAGTACAAAACACGAACAGTTAACAATATAAACAAAGCAGCAGTTCACAAAAACAATTATTTATAGGGGAAAGGGCAGCAAGGCCAAACCCCAAACCCCACCGTTCAGTTATCAGGGAGCTAAGAGTGAACCTCAAATCCCACCTTCCACCACAACAAGGAAACAGTAACACATACAGAAAGGACAGTCCAATCCAATGAAAAAATGCATTGAACACAGACCCCACCAGCAACCCACTCGTCCCTCCCACCTTCTGGCCACTCAAAGGCAGCCCACCCTGATGGCCCTTTGGCTCTCGGTCCACCCCATGCCTCTTTGGGCTTCTCGGTTTACCCTGCCTCACCATCTGGCCTGTGGACTGCCCCGACACACCTTCTGGCCACCTTACGGACAGCCCGTCCCCTTCCCTGGAATATTGGTGTGCAGGGGAGCCCAAAGATCTTCTGACCCTCGGGCGCCCTGACAGTTCATCTGGAAAGTTGCAGTTGCAGAAAGGGCAGAGCCCAAACACCAAACAAAAGTGAAAACACATACAAAAAGGAAAGTGCAGGCACTAAAAATCAGAGTGCAAGGGCTAAGCCATGCCACAAATCTGCATAGCCCTTTCTTAAAACAAACCAAAAAAGTAGCACACAGGCTGTAACCAGCCAGTGAAATGACAGTTCCCTTATGAGAACTGGAACACACTGACTGATCATCAGCCAGTTCAGAAATCAGTCCTCAAAACAACAAGGGATAACAGTAACAAACTGGCTGTGTGGATCAGTCAGTTTGGAAATCAGGTTCCCCCCCAAAAAAACTGAAACAATAGAAGCATGAGTAGGCCATTCGGCCCTTCGAGCCATAGCAGCATTCATTATGATCATGGCTGATCATCCACAAATAGTATCCTGTTCCTACGTTATCCCCATAACCCTTGATTCCACTATCTTTAACATCTCTGTCAGTCTGTTTCTCCAGAGACTTGGCCTCCACTGCCTTCTGGGGCACAGCTTGTCATATATCCACCACTCTGTGCCTGCGTGGATTTCTTCCGGGTGCTCCGGTTTTCTCCCACAATCCAAAAATGTGCAGGTTAGCTGGATTGGCCATGCTAAATTGCCTGTAGTGTTAGGTGAAAGGATAAGTGTAGGGAAATGGGTCTGGGTGGGTTGTGCTTCGGCGGGTCGGTGTGGACTTGTTGGGGCGAAGGGCCTGTTTCCACACTGTAAGTAATCTAATCTAATCTAATCTCTGGGTGAAGAAGTTTCTCCTCAACTCTGTTCTAAATGACCTACCCCTTATTTTTAAACTGTGTGCTCTGGTTCGGGACTCACCCATCAGCGGAAACATGCTTCCTGTCTCCAGTCTGTCCGATCCTTTAGTAATCTTATACGTCTCAATCAGATTCCCTCTCATCCTTCTAAACACAAGTGTATGCAAGCCCAGTCGCTCCAAACTTTCAACATATTCCCACCATTCTGGGAATTGACCTCATGAACCTAAGCTGCACTCCCTCAATAGCCAGAATGTCCTTCCACAAATTTGGAGACCAAAACTGCACACAATACTCCAGGTGTGGTCTCACCAGGGCCCTGTATAGCTGCAGAAGGACCTTTTTGCTCCTATACTCAATTCATCTTGTTATGAAGGCCAGCATACCATTAGCTTCCTTCACTGTCTGCTGTACCTGCATACTTGCTTTCATTGACTGACCTACAAGAACACCTAGACCTCGTAGTACTTCCCCTTTACCTAACTTGACCCCATTTGGATAGTAATCTGCCTTCCTGTTCTTGCCACCAAAGTGGACAACCACAAATTTATCCACATTAAGCTGCGTCTGTCATGCATCCGTTCACTCACCTAGCCTGTCCAAGTCACTCTGTATTCTCATAACATCCTCCTCACATTTCACCCTGCCACCCAGCTTTGTGTCATCAGTAAATTTGCTAATATTACGTTTAATACCTTCATCTATATCATTAATGTATATTAATGACCTGGTTTGGTGCTGCAGTCCCGGCACCAAACCTTGTGGTATCCCACTGGTCACCGCCTGCCATTCTGAAAGGGACCAATTTATCACGACTCTTTGCTTCCTGTCAGCCAGCCAATTTTCAATCCAAATCAGTATTTTGCCCCCAATACAATGTAGCTGAAAACGTGTTGCTGGAAAAGCGCAGCAGGTCAGGCAGCATCCAAGGAGCAGGAGAATCGACGTTTCGGGCATGAGCCCTTCTTCCTGAAGTTGGGCTCATGCCCAAAACATCGATTCTCCTGCTACTTGGCTGTTGCCTGACCTGCTGTGCTTTTCCAGCAATACATTTTCAGCTCTGATCTCCAGCATCTGCAGTCCTCACTTTCTCCCAATACAATGTACCCTAATTTTGCTCACCAATCTCCTATGTGGGACTTTAAAGGCTTTCTGAAAGTCCAGGTACACTATATCCACTGGCTCTCGCATCTTCATAGTCATATCCTCAAAAAATTCCAGATTAGTCAAGCAGGATTTCCCCTTTGTAAATCCATGCTGACTCTGACCTATCCTGTTACTATTATCCAAATGTGTTGTAATTTCATCTTTTATAATTGACTCCAGCATCTTTCTCACCACTGACACCAGACTAACTGGTCTATAATTCCCAGTTTTCTATCTCCCTCCTTTTTTGAAAAGTTGGACAACATTAGCCCCCCTCCAATCCACAGGAACTGATCCTGCACCTATAGAACATTCAAAAATGATTACCAATGCATCCACAATTTCTAGAGTCACTTCCTCAAATACCCTGGGATGCAGACCATCAGGTCCCAGGGACTTATCAGTCTTCAGATCTAACAGCCGATCCAACACCATTTCCTGCCTAATATAAATGCCCTTAGTTCATCCATTACCCTAGGTCCTTCAGCCACTATTACACCTGGGAGATTGCTTGTGTCTTCCCCAGTGAAGACAGATCCAAAGTTGCTGTTCAACTCTTCTGCCATTTCCTTGTTCCCCATAATAAACTCACCCATTAATTCCCCATAAACTAACAGCAGTACACACTGGCTGTGACCAACCAGCTTGGAGTCAACCTCTCAAACTGATGAAATTCTGAATCTCCTGTTTATTTTGTTTTAAAAACAAATCAGTGAAATAACTGCAGAGGCCGGTACACCATCACCAAGTCACCCTTTATTTACTTGTACACTATACACTGGTTTGTGGCTCGAAGTTAGTCCCCTGAACTGAGGAGATTCTGAATCGCCTGTTAAATTGGTCAGTCAGGTCTTCCTGATTCCACCAAGTTAACAACCACAATCAAGGATCTTGTAGTTAGCAAGATCTATCTGGTTCTAATCACTTCAAATTGTCATGACTAATGTACTGCCTTTGTTACATGATTTGGAGATGCCGGTGTTGGACTGGGGTGTACAAAGTTAAAAATCACACAACACCAGGTTATAGTCCAACAGGTTTAATTGGGCCTTTGTTAAATGCACTCATTATGTCCTGATTTATTATCTGACCCACTGTAGCTGCTGTTAGGGTGCCTGAATCCTACTCCTACCAGTTTGTTCTTTCAGTTTTACTTGTTGCCTCCACTCATATGCATTGCATATTTTCTGATTCACTCCTTATTCTACTTATTCCATCTTATACCAGCAGTACTACTCCACAAGCTAAAGTGATTAGTATTAGAAGAACTGTGATATTGGCAGAAAATGCAGAAATCAAAAGGACAAAATAATCTGTCAGTGAGTAAAACATTAGTGAATTGGGACAGAAAGTGTGCTAGGAAATGGGATGCAGTCAATGTTATCAGGGGAACCCAACAAGGCAATATTACAGAGGGGCACAATCTCCAAGGAAAGACAACAGTAGAGAACTGAATTGTCAATACAGAAAAGAGACAATGGATCACTGCTGTCTGCAGGAGGATGCTGAAAAGCAAGATGCATTCTATTTGAGGGAGGTAGCAGGCCAAATGGAGGCAATCACCTTCCTGATTTTACAGACCCACAAAATTAATTCTGGCATTTAGGTATCATTTTTAAGTCCAAGAAAACTAATTTTGAGCAGATGAATATATTATTTCTAATGCTACGCTAGAATTGAAATTAAAATTTCTTAAACCATCCTCTGTACAGCCTTGAGGACTGGGAGGTATTAAAAACAAAGTGAGAGAGCAGCTGCAGGCTACATTTGCTACAGTGTTAGAGAGATCACAGAAACCCTGCACTTCACTCCTTATCATTACGCTTCTTTATTTAGTATAGCTACTTCTATTGGTTTGAATATTCTCCAGTTAGCAGATACCAAAGATAATGTACTCCTACTAAATAAAGAAGTAGAATGCCAGGGCTCACAGTTAATGACACTCCAGCCTTAGAACAAAGGAATAATGCAGAGCGATTCTTGATCTCAAAGGGAAGCTAAAAAAAAGGCACAAGAAAGAGGCAATGTTAAAAATCACACAACACCAAGTTATAGTCCAACAGGTTTAATTGGAAACACAAGCTTTCGGAGCACCTCTCCTTCATCAGTGGTTGACAACCGCCTGATGAAGGAGCAATACTCTGAAAGCTAGTGCTTCCAATTAAACCTGTTGGACGATAACCTGGTGTTGCGTGAATTTTTAACTTTGTGCACCCCAGTCCAACACCGGCATCTCCAAATCATGACTAAAGACAATGTGAACTAGCAGCACTCCAGATTCTAGTCTGCTCTTTCAGGACACAGAGAAGAAACTCGCTTCTCATGTTGTTCAGCAGAGACCTTAGATCATCCTGTACTTTTGGAATAAAATGGCAAAGCAAATGGCAAATAAAATATAAAGTAAAGTCTCTGGTGTACCTTTTTGGGCAAGCCATCCCTTTTGAAAATGACAACAAAGAGCTAAATGAAAACAAAAAGTGCTGGAGGTTTTTGTGTTCTGAAAGTGATTCATTGTAGTTTCAAAATATTAACTTGGCTTCTGTCTCCACAGTGCCAGATCAGCTGACTTTCTCCAGCACTTTGTTTTATTTCAGATCTCCAGCATCTACAGCACTTTGATTTTAACAAACAGGCAATGATGGACAACTCATTACAGAACCCACCGCAGTGAAAACCGTTGGATGAAGCAATTTCTTGTGATATAAAGCCTGGATCATTGCAGAGAAGCAGCAAACAGAGTCTATTAATTTAATCACAAATGCAAACATACAAGGCTTCAAAATTTCCCGAGTCAGTAAAGTCATAACACTGTTTGAAATAACTGAAGGAAATAGAGTTAGAAAGGGATCTTCTATCATCTATAAATGACTTTTCATAGTTCCAATTTTGATTCAGAAGTTCTGGTGTTTTGGGCAGTATAGATGATTGACCATCTGCATTGATTTTCAATACATCTTTCCAATCACACTCAGGGAAAATCACTTTGAACTTGACACACAGAAAAAAATAAATCTTGGATGCAGCCAACAAGTTATAATTCAACAACGCAAGCAGCTAATAAAAAGCTATCCAGAGGAATAACATAGATTTAGGCCTAAATTGGATCATGCCAAAATTTAACATGCAGAAATTCTCAAGCTGCACAAATGAAAGCTGGAGTCTATAATAGAGATTCATCAGAAAATTGTGGAAACGTGAGGGTTTGTGTTTTGCTTAACAATTACAGGACCAAACTATAGAATTTCTAAAGACACAATGCATCTTGATGAAATGCAAGGGCTCTTTTGGCAGAGGGTGACCCTAGCTCTGACCCAGGAGGCCCAGGTTAAAAGTCTTATTTATTCCAGAGGTATGGTGTAACATCTCAGGTTGACTAGGAAACTACCTATCTCAATGAAATTTTAATTCTGGTTAAAATTAAACCAACATGACCTCAAACTGATCACAGCTTAATAAGATTTGGGGCAGTGTAGCAACATCAATGAGATTTGACATAAAAGCAGTTATGCATTAGTATTGTGTAACTACTATCAGGTTTTAGATATTAGAAAAAACAGATTTCTAAAAATCCTGTTCAAAGAACATGCCATCCCACTCATCTTCCGCTCATATCTTCAGACACAATTACAGATGAGTGCCTCATCTTCCGCCTAGGAACCCTCCAACCACAAGGGATGAACTCAGATTTCTCCAGTTTCCTCATTTCCCCACTCCCCACATTGTCTCAGTCCCAACCCTCGAACCCAGCACCGCCTTCCTAACCTGCAATCTTCTTCCTGACCTCTCCGCCCCCACCCCCACTCCGGCCTATCACCCTCACCTTAACCTCCTTCCACCTATCGCATTTCCAATGCCCCTCCCCCAAGTCCTTCCTCCCTACCTTTTATCTTAGCCTGCTTGGCACACTTTCCTCATTCCTAAAGAAGGGTTCATGCCCGAAACATTGATTCTCCTGCTCCTTGGATGCTGCCTGACCTGCTGCACTTTTCCAGCAACACATTTTCAGCGCTGTTCACCACAGCAGCAATTTTGATGTCATCTGCAAACTTACTAACCACACCTCCTATGTTCACAGCCAAATCATTTATATAAATGAAAAACAGTGGACACGGCACTAATCCTTGTGACACACTGCTGGTCACAAGTCTCCAGTCTGAAAAGCAACCCTCCACCAACACTCTGTCTTCTACTTTGAACTAGTTCTGTATCCAATGGCTAGTTCTCCTTGTATTCCATGTGATCTAACTTTGCTAACCAGTCTACCATCGGAACCTTGTTGATTACCTAACTAAATTCCACATTGATCTTATCCACTGCTCTGCCCTAAACAATCCTCTTTGTTACTTCTTCAAAAAACACAATAAGTTGGTGAGACATGATTTCCCATGCACAAAGCCATGTTGACTATCCCTAATCAGTCTTGCCTTTCCAAATTCACGTAAATCCTGTCCCTCAGAATCCCCTCCAACTAACTTGTCACAGTCACCAGTCCCTGGCTTTTCCTTACCACCGTTCTTAAATAGTGGCACATTAGCCAACCTCCAGTCTTATGGCAACCTCACCTGTGGCTATCGATAATGCTCTTATCTCAGCAAAACGCCCAGCAATCACTTCCCTAGCTTCCCACGAAGTACTAGAGTATACCTGATCAGGCCCCACAGATTAATCCATGTTTATGCATTTTAAGATATTCAACACCACCTCCTTTGCAATATAGATGTTTTTCAAGACGTTTTGGCTCCTTACCATCCTGTGTACTTGGCTATGTTTAATAAAGTCTGTTAATATTTACTTACAAGAATGTAGACCTAATATTACTGTATGGGACCATAGAACTGATGGATTAATCGATAGTAATGTGATTTGATTTTTGCTTGAAAATTATTCTTAATGCATTATTACCATTATATTCTTTGCCACAGTAAATGGTCACCAGTCATATTTTTAACCCTTTCTTCATTCTGTGTCTGAGATTAGATTTTAAAAAGCCTTTACATGTCAAATACAGTAAAGACCTCTCAATGAAATGCCTCTACTTTGATATGGGAAACCTTTGATCCTTGAATGCCAGTTTTAGATAAGATGCTTATTGAATGCGTAAAATGAGCTCTGATCTTATCAATTAGGCATTGTGAGAAACAATTTGATCACGATGGTTTGAAATGTTTAAGATTATAAAAATCCCTTGTTGGTTACTAATTAGCTTTCCAAATTTCTATATCAGCAATGCAGCATAAATTCATAACTTACGGTCGACATTGAGTCAAAATGCAACAGACCTCTTTACCCTTTGAATTCTCAAAAATTTCTGTTAGATTCCATCAAAAGATAGTTGGTTATCAAGAGTTTGCATCGTATTAAACCTATAGGTGGCAGTGTTATGCATCTTACCCTTTTGAAATTCATGCAGGCAATACTGCTTTGCTGTTTCACAGGTTTCTTGTGAACCTTCCAGCCCAGTTTCATAATGCAGCCTGTATCATCAAATGCACAAGTCCATTAATATCAAAGAAAGTAACAAACATTTGAGAGCTGTTTTATTGGCTTTAAACATTTAAATATTATTAAAACTACATAGACGTGCCCCAAAATCCATAGATGAATCTCAGAATCCAATGTATCGAGCATGAATTTGCTGCTTCAGATGATTCCTTTGATAAAATCTTCTAAAACCATGAACTCTGGGACAAAACACATCACAATACCACCAGTAGGTTCCCCTTCTAGTTGAACAACATCATGACATGGAACTATATTGCAATCCCTGTTGCTAGGTCAAAATCATTTAAAACATAGAAAATAGGGACTGGAGTAGGCTATTCAGCCCTTCAAGCCTGCACCACTATTCAAAATAATCATACAATTCCAGTATCCTACTCCCGCTTTCACTCCATACCCTCTGATCCCTTTAGCCACGAGGGCCATGTTCAGTTCCTCTTGAATATATCTAACAAACTTGCCCAAATAGCTTTCCATAGTGGAGAATTCCACAGGTTCTCAACTGAGTGAGGCGATTCCTCATCTCAGTCCTAAATGGCTTACTTTTTATTCTTACACTGTACCACAAGTTTTGGGTTTGCCCAACATCAGGAACTTGCCTCCCACATCTAATCTGTGCAGTGCTATCAGGATTTTATATGTTTCGTTGAGATCCCCGCTCATTCTTCTAAATTTCCAATCAATTCATCTGGTGACCCTTTGCTGGACTCCCTCAATAGCAAGAACATTCTTCCTCAGACTAGGGGACCAAAGCCGTACACAATACTCAAGATGTGGCCTCACTAAGGCCCTGTACCAGCGAGACATCCCTACTCCTCTAAAGTCAGATCCTCTTGCTATGGAAGGCCAGTAAGCCATTATTTGTCCTGACTGCCTTCTGCACCTGCATGCCAACATTCAGCGACTATACCACCATGACAGCCAGGTCTCGTTGCACTTACCTTTTCCTAAACTGCCACCATTCCTGTTTTTTTCTGGATCACCTCACATTTATCCACAATATATTGCATTTGCCAAGTATTTGGGCAGCACGGTGGCACAGTGGTTAGCACTGCTGCCTCACAATGCCAGGGACCCGCGTTCAATTCCCGCCTTGGGCAACTGTCTGTGTGGAGTTTGCACATTCTCCCTGTGTCTGCGCGGTTTCCTTCGGGTGATCCGGTTTCCTCTCACAGTCCAAAAATGTGCAGATTAGGTGAATTGGCCATGCTAAATTGCCCGTAGTGTTAGGTGAAGGGGTTAATGTAGGGGAATGAGTCTGGGTGGGTTGCGCTTCAGAGGGTTGGTGTGGACTTGTTGGGCTAAAGGGCCTGTTTCCACACTGTAAGTAATCCAATCTAATCTAATCTAATCTATTTGCCCACTCAGCTAGTCTGTCCAAGTCACCCTGCAGCCTCTTTGCATCCTCCTCACAACACACACTGCCACCCAGCTTAGTGTCATTTGCATGTTCAGAAACACTTCCTAACAGAACAGTGTAAGCACCTACACCAAATGGATTGCAACAGTTCAAGGTTATTACCACTCTCTCAATGGCATTTAGAAATGAAGAATAAATATTCACATAACTAGCAATGATGATATCGTTTGAAAGAATTAAAAAATGTGAGAAATTGGCTTTTTTGGGAGCTAGAATAGACTGCTGTCTAATGCAGTGCAATGGACATAATTGGAACTGTTTTAAAAACATCAGTCAACATATAGTAGAAATAAACTAGTGAAGGGGCAAATCTGCTTTAAGGCCATACGAAACAGAAACAGGAGTAGGCTTTCAGCCCTTCAAACTTGTTCCACTATTCAATAGGATCAAGGCTAATTCAACATTTTTCAATTCCAATTTAATTGAAATAAGGACTTTATCAAACAATAAGATTTAATTCAGTTATGGGGTTATTACAATACAGAAGCACACGTAGCCCATCAAGTTGTCACCAGCTTTCTTCAGAGCAATCCAGTTATTTAGTTACGTACCTCAAGTGCCCACCCAATTTAATTTAAACAGTCAATCCTTTCCATTTCCACTACTCTTGCAAGCAGCTGAAAGTGTGTTGCTGGAAAAGCGCAGCAGGTCAGGCAGCATCCAAGGAACAGGAGATTCAACGTTTCAGGCATAAGCCGAAATGTCGAATCTCCTGTTCCTTGGATGCTGCCTGACCTGCTGCACTTTTCCAGCAACACATTTTCAGCTCTGATGTCCAGCATCTGCAGACCTCACTTTCTACTCTTGTAAGCAGCCAGTTATGAACATATGAATTAGGAGCAGAAATGGGCCTTTGGTTCTTCAATCCTTTATTTACCCCTTATCCTAAAACTATGACTTTGCATTCTAGATTGACCAACATGGGGCTAAACTGCTCAATCTCTTTTCATAAACCAGATCTCTCATCTATAGAATTAATCTAGTAAACCTCCTCTGACTGCCTCAAATGCAACCACATACGTCCTTAATATAAGGACAAGAACTGTAGGCAATACTCCGGGTGCAGTCTCATGCACTAATGCCTTGTAAACACTTCCTTACTCATACACTCAGATTACTCTGCGCTGAAGGTTCTGTTAATTTAAATAATAAGTTGTATTTCTATTCCTTTGACCAAAATGGATAAACTCACACTTAACCATGTTTAACTTAATCTGCCAAAATTTGGCCCATTCAGTGAATCTATCAGTATCCATTTGTAAGTTTCTTATTTCTTCATCGCAATTTATTTTTCCACCCATTTTAGTGTCATCTGCAAATCTGGTTGTATTGCTTTCTATCCCTGCTGCCAAGGGCAGCACGGTGGCTCAATGGTTAGCATTACTGCCTCACAGAGCCAAGGACCTGGGTTCGATTCCTGGCTTGGGCAACTGCCTGTGTGGAGTTTGCATGTTCTCCCTGTGTCTGTGTGGGTTTCATCCAGGTGCTCCGGTTTCCTCCCACAGTCCAAAAGCCATTCAGCGCTCGCAGCAATTGCTTCCCTAAACAACCTCCACATTTCTGTGGTGCATTTTCCTGAGAATATACAATCCCAATTTATGCGTCACAGTTCCTGCCTAATAGCATTGTAATTCTGTCTCCCCAAATTACATACTTTCCCATACGATCTGCTCATACCCCTCTGCATGACTATAGTAAAGATCAGAGAGTTGTGATCACTGTCACTGAAATGCTTTCCCACAGAGATATCTGACACCTGATCTGGTTTGTTGCCAGGCAACAAATCCAATATGGTCTCCCCTCTAGTCAGCTGATTTGCATACTTTGTCAGGTATCCTTCCGGCACACACCTGACAAAGTCTGCTCCATCCAAACCATTTGCACTAAGGAGGGTCCAATCAATATTAGGGAACTTGAAGTCACTCATGACAACATCCCTGCTACTTCTGCACCTTTCCAAAATCTGCCTCTCAATCTGTTCCTGTGTTTCTGTTGCTACTGGGGAGCCGATAGAACACTCCCAATAAAGTGACTGCTCCTTTCCGGTTTCTAACTTCCGTTCATACTGACTCTGTAGACTAACCCTCCCTCCTCAATTACCTCCCTTTCTGCAGCTGTTATAGTATTCCTGATTAGCAATGGCACTTCTTCACCTTTTTTACCTCCCTCCCTATTCCTTTTGAAACATCTAAACCCTGGAACATCCAACAACCATTCAAGCCTTTGTGATATCCAAGTCTCCGTAATGGCCACAACATCAAAGCTCCAAGTACTGATCCATAATCTAATTTCATTACCTTATCCCTGACACTTCTTGCATTAAAATAGACACACTTCAACCCATCACAGTGACTGCATCTTTGTCCTATCAACTGTCTATGCTTCCTCAGACTCTCTGCACGTTGTATCTGCCTGCTTACTAGTTATCCCATCCTCTGATCTGTAGCTCTGGTTCCCATCCCCCTGTCAAACTAATTTAAACCCTCCCTAAGAGTTCTAGCAAACCTCCCACCCAGGATATTGGTGCCCCTCCAGTTCAGGTGCAACTCATCCTCCTTGTACAGGTCCCACTTTCCCCAGAAGTATCCCAATGATCCACATATTTGAAACCCTTCCTCCTACACCAGCTCTGCAGCCATGTGTTCAGCTGCACTCGCTCTCTGTATGTATGTGGCATCGGTAGCAATCCTGAGACTACTCAGCTTGTCCTGTCTTCTAGCTTCCAACCTAATTCCCTATATTCACCTTTCAGAACCTCATCCCTTTTCCTACTTATGTCATTGTTACAGATGTATACTATGACTTCTGGCTGCTAATCCTCCCCCTTAAGAATCCTGTAGACTTGATTAGAGACACCCTTTACCCTGGCACCCGGGAGGCAAAATATCTTCAGGGAGTCTCGTTTGTGATCTAGGAATCTCCTGTCTGTTCCTTTAACCGTTTCATCTCCAACACTATCGCTCTCCTACTCTCTCCCCTTCCCTTCTGAGCCACAGAGCCAGGTTCAGGTGTCTGAGACCTTGTCACTGGCAATGCCCTGGTAGGTCACCCCCCTCCCCAAACAGTATGCGAAACAGTATACTTATTATTGAGGGGAATGGCCACAGGGGATCCTTGCACTGGCTGCCTATTCCCTTTCCCTCTGATCTTTATCCTGTAATGTAGGTATGATTATCCCCATCAACCCCTGTCACGCTCTCTGCCTCTTCTGAAGTTTGTCCAGCTCCAGTTCCCTAATGTAGTCTGTGAAGAGTTGGAGTTGGGTGCACTTCTTGCAGGTGGTGAAGTCAAAAGGGACACTAGTGGCTACCCTTACCTGCCACAACCCACAATGGTGATCAAACAGGTGGATGAGGGTAAAGCGGTTGTTGGTGTATATGGATTTCAGTAAGGCATTTGATAAGGTTCCCCGCAGTAAGCTATTGCACACAATATGGAGGTATGGGATTGAGGGTGATTTAGTGGTTTGGATCAGAAATTGGCTAGCTGAGAGAAGACAGGTGGTTGATGGGAAAATATCCATCCTGGAGTTCAGTTATTCATGGAGTATTGGAAGGATCTGTTTTGGGTCCACTGTTATTATAAATGACCTGAATGAGGGCACAGGAAGATGGGTTAGTAAATTTGCGCATGATACTAAGGTTGGTAGAGTTTTAAATAGTGACAAAGCATGTTGTAGGTTACAGAAAGGCATAGATAAGCTGCAGAGCTGGGCTGAGAGGTGGCAAATGGAGTTTAATGTGAAAAGGTTTGAGGTGATTCACTTTGGGAGTAACAGGAATGCAGAGTAGTGGCCTAAACACAAGATTCTTGGTTGTGCAGATGAGCAGAGAGATCTGTGTCCAGGTGCATAGATCCCTGAAAGTTGCCACCCAGGTTGATAGGATTGTTTAGGCACACAGTGAGTTAGCTTTTATTAGTAGAGGGATTAAGTTTCAGAACCACGAAATCATGCTGCAGCTGTACAAAACTCTGGTGTGGCCACATTTGGAATATTGCATACAGTTCTGGTCGCTATTTATAGGATGTGGAAGCTTTGGAAAGGGTTCAGAGGAGAGTTACTAGGATGTTGCCTGATATGGAGGGAAGGTCTAATGAGGAAAGCTGAGGGATTGAGGCTGTTTCATTAGGGAGAAGGTTTAGACTTAATTCAGACAAAAGAGAGCCAGAGGGTTAGATATTTTCAGCAGTAAGAACCTTTTTCCTCAATGGAGATGACTAGCATAATGGGACATAGCTTTAAATTGAGGGGTGATAGATATAGGTCAGATGTCAGAGGTAGTTTCTTTACTTAATAGTAGGGGCATGGAACACATTGCCTGCAATGGTAGTAGACCTCCAACTTTAAGGGCATTTAAATGGTCATTGGATAGGCATTTGGATGAGAATGGATTAGTGTAGGTTAGAAAGGCTTCAGACTGGTTCCACAGGTTGTCGCAACATAGAGGGCTGAAGGGCCTGTACTGCGCCATAGTGGTCTATGTTCTATGCTCTATCCTGCAAGAGGAGCCTAGCTTCCATCCCTTCTGTTCTAAATTGCCAAGAGATAAAAGAAAATACAACTTTACCAACCCTCCGGGCAGAATCTTCTATTTTGGTTAGAGGAAGAGGATGGGTGGGAGACACTACAAGTATAATGCTTTGGGTTTACCCACTGCCAGAATATATTGGTTCACTTACACAGCAGTCCCAGTGTCTGGTTCTGCTCCTGTTCTGCTTCACTCTGCGGATTCATGAGGTATAAGTATTTTATTTTCAAACCTACATTCCTGGCTGGCTCCTGGTTCTTGCTCTATTGACTCCCATTGCTGAAGTGAAGGTTGCTGATTCACGAGGTAAGTATTTTACACTCACACTTACCTTTCTGGTGGGCTCCTCGCTCATGCTCTCATGACTCTCGCTGCTGAAATGTGAGGTTATCCATTTTAGCAGCAAAAATAGGAAGATAAATTATTATTTTGTTGCCTCTAAGTTGAGAGAGTGGAATGTTCAATAAGACCCATGCCATCGTGCTGAAAGTAAGCAGAAGGCAAACTGTATAATGGCCTTCATAGTGAGAGGATTTGACTACATGAATAAAGATGTTTTGGTGCAATTATACAGAGCATTAGTGAGGCCACCCCTGGAATATTGTGTGTAGTTTCAGACTCCTTGCCTGAGCAATGATGTCTTTACTCTGCGCATGACGGATCAGTGATTAACATGCTGCCTCAATGCACCAAGGACCCGGGTTTGATTCCACCTGTGGACGACTGTCTGTGTGGAGTTTGCACATTCTCCATTTGTCTGCACGTGTTTCCTCCGGGTACTTTAGTTTCCTCCACTGGGGTATACGTGACATGTACAAGAAGGACAAATTGCACCTAAGTTGGAAGGGGACTAATATACTGGCAGGGAAATTTGCTAGAACTGCTTGGGAGGATTTAAACTAGTAAGGTGGGGGGGGGGGGGGGGGGGGGGGGGGACCCAGGGAGATAGTGAGGAAAGAGATTGATCTGAGACGGGTACAGCTGAGAACAATAGTGAGTCAAACAGTCAGGGCAGGCAGGGACAAGGTAGGACTAATAAATTAAACTGCATTTATTTCAATGCAAGGGGCCTAACAGAGAAGGCAATGAACTCAGGGCATGGTTAGGAACATGGGACTAGGATATCATAGCAATTACGGAATCATGGCTCAGGGATGGGCAGGACTGGCAGCTTAATGTTTCAGGATACAAATGCTACAGGAAGGATAGAAAGGGAGGCAAGAGAGGAGGGGGAGTGGCATTTTTGACAAGGAATAGCATTACAGCTGTACTGAGGGAAGATATTCCCGGAAATACATCCGGGGAAGTTATTTGGGTGGAACTGAGAAATAAGAAAAGGATGATCATCTTATTGGGATTATATTATAGACCTCCCAATAGTCAGAGGGAAATTGAGAAACAAACTTGAAAGGAGATCTCAGCTATCTGTAAGAATAATAGGGTAGTTATGGTAGGGGATTTTAACTTTCCAAACATCAACTGGGACTACCACAGTGTTAAAGGTTTAGATGGAGAGGAATTTCTTAGGTGTGTATAAGACAAATTTCTGATTCAGTATGTGGATGTACCTACTCGAGAAGTTGCAAAACTAGACCTACTCTTGGGAAATAAGGCAGGGCAGGCGACTGAGGTGTCAGTGAGGGAGCACTTTGGGGCCAGCACCCATAATTCTATTCGTTTCAAAATAGTGATGGAAAAGGATAGACCAGACCTAAAAGTTGAAGTTCTAAATTGGAGAAAGGCCAATTTTGACGGTATTAGGCAAGAACTTTCGAAAGCTGATTGGAGGCAGATCTTCGCAGGTAAAGGGACGGCTGGAAAATGGGAAGTCTTCAGAAATGAGATAACAAGAATCCAGAGAAAGTATATTCCTGTCAGGGTGAAAGGGAAGGCTGGTAGGTATAGGGCATGCTGGATGACTAAAGAAATTCAGGTTTTGGTTAAGAAAAAGAAGGAAGCATATGTCTGGTATAGACAGGATAGATCGAGTGAATCCTTAGAAAAGTATAAAGAAAGTAGGAGTATACTTAAGAGGGAAATCAGGACAGCAAAACGGGGACATGAGATAGCTTTGGCAAA